>NW_024500349.1:3787845-4411977 GCF_017590055.1 Onychostruthus taczanowskii | reverse complement strand
CCACCTTACACCCCCCCCCCCCCCCCCCCCAAGGCTTTCTTGCTGGAGCTACTTGTTTGTCAAAAGCTTGTCTTCCTCCTCCAAATACAGACTGCTCATTTGGGGTTGAGCAGCAGACTTTGAATCTTCAGTTAAATTTCAGGACATAGAAAGCATTTGCCTTCCTAGCCCCTCAACCACACCTTTTCCTTGTTTTTACGAACTTCTGCCGTGATTATGATGTATATATTTCTATTCGCTCTCTCAGTTAAAATGGTGCTGGAAAATACTCAAGCTATAACCTGGGTAATAGTGCCAAAACTGTGATGAAATAATTTTCTATTTCAATTTATATCCAAAGATTTCCCAACTATATTTTTAAATGACACACTTGCAGAGAATTTCCAAAACCAGAGTCAGTCTATTTGCTAGATTTTCACAATAGAGGGAATTTAACACTGACATGCTCAGCACTTTCTTAATTTGTTTTTAATCAACAAAATATTATTTTGTTAATGTGCATTTCACAGTGAATGTCATTCAACCTGGCATTACAGTGAACAAGAACCATCACAGATGTCAGGTTGTTGATGAAGATAAACATGATAATTACATACACTTTGGGTACCTAAAACAATTGAATGATTTTTGGTTAATATACCAGTCCACTCAGCTTTTCTTGGTGTAGAAAAAACATGAAGAAGGGAACATGTCTGGTGTCCGTTCGTCAGTTCTATTTCTTGTCACTGAGTAAAATAACTACACACTTGTCATTTCACTTCCTTGGGGAAGGTATAATCCCTGCATGTTAATGGATCACTAAAGAGTGTTCCTTCCACTTCAAAACCTTTATACCTCATTCATCTGTCAAAACACAAATGCTAAGAGTAGATATGAACACAGTCTGTGGATTCACTCTTATCCATCTTATTCTTTAATGAATGAGCAACAAAATATACACACAAGATCTAGAATTCTGTATCATTTACAAATGGGCACCTGATAAGGCATGGAACATGTAATAAATGACTGCTGAAGGCATGTGAATAGATGGGCTGGCAGGGATTTGTGATAGCTTTCTTCCTCTACTTCTTTTCATGATAAGTAGTGTATCTAATCTAAATCCCTATGAATACTTTCTTTGCAGGCCATTATCAGCAATCCTGAAAAATCTGTACGTTTGAGTAGTGACCATGAAAGATGCCTTTGAAAAACACACCATTAAAATCACACCACTCTCAGTAACCAAGTCAGGATTTCTTAGATGGAAAAGTATCATCTGCTTATGTGGATATGGAATGAGGAATTTAAATGTTATTGTACACACTCAGCTACAGGAAATCTGCCAGTAGTATTTAAAGAAAATAAGCAGGATAAATAGTTTGTGCATTTTATTTTGGAGACTTCATTCAAGGCTGATAACTACCATTCACATTTTTCTTCCTTTTTCAAAACATGAGCTTTTAAAATTACCTTCCAGTTACAAACTAAGAGAAACCTCATTTAATTGAAGAGGAAAATTTCTGTTGTACTGGATGTCCAGTCAAAAATTTAGACATCTAGGGTTTGTATCAGGTTTTCTTAGACAATCCTTCACAGAACAGAACCTACTAACACAACAAAACAGAAAATCAAACCTTATGAAATACACAGCAAATTATCTTATGATCTTGATTTGAAGCCTCCACAGAAGTCAATAAAGATCTCCTGATTTATTCAATTTCTACATGACTTGCACGGACAGACCTGCATCCTGAGCCCCTCTTCCAAAAGCACTTTATTTAGCTGGGCTTAAAGCTACTGAGTAATACTATGACTTGGCATCCACCTTAGGCATGGCCTGCCCAAACCCAGCTTGGAGCCTGGATAGCTTTGTGTTCATGGAGATAGATAGATAGATAGATAGATAGATAGATAGATAGATAGATAGATAGATAGATATGTATAAAATCACAAGTAAAATTTTGATCCTGCTTTAAGCAGGGCATCAACACACCTACTTTTCAGGGATTACTGGTTATAAACTTTATAACAGAACACAGGTGTTGATAGTTGTTAGTAACTTCCCACAGCTCTCACTAGTACTTTGTTTTGTCACTTTTGTACCTACTTCTTCATTTGCTTTCCAGTTTCCCTTTCAGTGTGTAAATAGTCAGATATTCTCAATGGCTGTATTTCCACTTACCACTTAAAGCAACACCTGGAGATGTCACCTAGACAAGCCAACACTTCTATGTACAGCTGTTAGACATTGAAACTAGTTCTTAGGCAGATTGCTGAGATGAAGCTAGTTAGTTTTCTTGAGCAGCTGTGTTTAAAGATGTGCAGACTACTTGACAGAGGAAGTATTTTTATGTGCTAATGTTGGGTAAGGAATAATCTCATTTCTGCTAATCAGGAGAAGCTGAAAATTTCTGGAACTACTTTCATTCTCCACTCTGGCTAAGTTATCCTGTGAGCCGAGCACTAGCTAAAGAAAGTGGTGGATCTGTGATCAGTGTTTTTTAAGTTACTGTAATAATGTTACTCAAACTCTGTGGTTGCTGTGCAAGAAAATATTGAGTAACACAATCCTTCTAGGGGTTTTTGCCCCCTTTTTATTATATTTTTTGCCTCTTAATAATGAAAAGAATTGGTCTTTACTGAAGGTTGAGAGTTTCAGCAGCATGCTAGAGTTAGGTTTAGGTTATGTATGGCTTCTACCAGCACAGCTAACCAGTGACATCCACAATTCATTCGTTTAGGCACTTTTTACCTTCACATATGAAAACAATATCCTAATATATACTTTATATTAACATAACTAACTGGTGTGAAAAACTAAGTTGTACTTCTAAAGTTGTACCAGAAAAATGAAATTACTAAAACCTTCTTAGTGGCTTTAAACTTAAAATACAATTTTCTCAAGCAGATCTGAATTTTTAGAAAGGATATCTAAGCTTCATACAAATGAAGACTACCAGAAGAAAAAAAATAATAATTTAGGTTCTCAACTTTTGAGTGTAAATGCATAAAGTTGATAGGAAGAATGTTTTTCTTTGAAACTTTCTCTAGCCATTTGCTGGGGAAAGAAAAAAGACCTCCCAAAGGTATTTTGCAGCATGTGAAAATTTCTAGGAAACTCCAATACAGCTACATCAATCTAGGTTGCTGAAAAAGGATTTTAGACATACTTACAGCTCTAAAAGGGACAAGGACCACTCAGTCAAGAATACTATGATATGTTCATCTACAGGCATTTATAGGAATTTATAACTCTAATATGAGTTGCAAAAAGAAGACTTCACCACCGCCTAAAAGCAGAATCTCCATTTAGCTTTGACATTAGGCTATTCACTGCCTTCAATAAATAATTCAAATCAAGATTTTGATCAAAACAGTATTCAGAAAGTCAACAATAATTATAGAATGTACTTGTTTCTACTAAATCTTCAAATGTCACTGTGGCTGTGTCATATTGAGTGGTGATGTAGACAGCTACTTAATTGCTGTTTCTATGCTGAGGCAAGATGCTGGGGATTTATTAGACAAATCCTTCTTTATGTATATATGAGAGTTTGGTTGCTGGGTTTTGGAATATATGACATACTTTTTAAATGCTAGGAAAACCATTTTTTAAATAACTCCATTCTCTTTAGCACAGTGAATGTCAATCCAGTGTTTTAAAAAACCTTATGAAGTTTGTTTTGTAAGTCTTCTATGTGAAACTGGGAATTAACAAATAGCCCAGCTATAATTAAGTGATTATTTTGTTGCAAACCCCAAATTTATTTTTTGTTGTTGATCTGCATGTTGCAGACCTCCAAAAATTTAAAATGCTTCCTTAGGAGTAGTTGGTGGAAATTCAGAAGGGGCACCTAAGCTAGTGGAATGGCATGGCAGATACAGGGAAGAGCAATGATGACTCTTGGTCAGTTCTGTGCATGCTGAATGTATGAAAATCACATCCTCAGGAACACTGAGGGTCTGATGAGACTGGCAATCAGGTTGGCAGTAAAGTAGTTGATTCTGCTAAACTTGGAGTCTATGTGGAAAAGCTGTCTAACTACAAACCAGCAGATGGCAATGACTGACAGCCTGAAGAGCACAGGAGAAGGACTGGTGTGGTCAGGATGCTCTTCTTCAGATTATATCATTTGACTGTCACCTGTCCTACCACAAAGTGTTGCTGTCTCTAAGAGACAGCTTCTTCTAGTCTGTGTGCAGCTGTGACATAGTGCATCTGTCTCCCTGTCTTGGCTACAAGTCACATTTTTGTTAATGACACAATCTATCTGGAATCAATTCCAAGCTATTAAATCTGCTCAGCACAGGCATGAGTGCTGTGGATCTGGCATTGCTTTCAGTCCTTTTGGAGATATCACACCTCTTGTTGGTTTGGAGGTGAAAATCTCTAACTAGCTGTAGCTCAGCAATGTCTCCTTTGTCTGGAACAGGGTGTCTAGGAGGGATGGATGGCCTCCACATTCAAAAGTGTAGACTTACCTCTAAGTTAGTAACTTTCATCCTTTAACTCATATCACCTTATTTTTTTGTCTTGGGAATTGTCAATGAAGTCCTCATGCATAATCTGACTGATTATTGTTACTTTTAATTCTGGAAAATTTCTTTGTACCTGTGTTATATTCTGTGCCTGCCCCTCTTTCTTGGTTAACTCAATTTGTGCCATTAAATTGGAAAGTTAGCATGTAAAGTTTTTAACTTCCCTTCTATAAGATAAATTTTGAAAAGTCAAGTCCTGAGTATCCTAAACCATATTTAGCATGGCTTTTAAAATCCTAAAAGATGGCACTTTAAATGTAAAAGATGTATAAGAAACACAAAATTTCTGTAAGTACTTTTATGGTGATAGTGCTCAGCGTCAGGATATCAGCTTCACAAGATCCCTGTTTCAAAAAGAGTTAAATAATTTTAGCAATGGCTTGTCAGCTCTATTTAGCTTTAAGTTTCAATTTCTCTTACTATCAATATGTTCTCTCCCTGCTGATATACTATCACCTTCTGAAGGGTCTCTCTGTGATGCACTTAACACTTCAAATAATGACTGCAGACAGTGGAAGTGGGTGACAAATGATGTCTTTCAGAAGCTATATTGGAGAGAAAGGAGCAAGAGAAGAATGGCTGAAACAGTTATTCTTGAGATGACCCTATATAAACCAGTGCATGTGTAGGTATAGACAGTAGTAGTAATAGACTGTAATTTTTAATATATTTTCATTGTCATGCAAGGAATTGTTGGCTAAATACATGAAGGTCAAAGTGTGCTAAATGCACTAAAAAAATACAATTTCATGTTTAGAATCAGAAGTGCATGTACCTTGACTTCTGTTAACTCCAAGAACTTAGTATAATATTGAAGTATGTGATAATTTGAATATTTAATGGGTTAATGATGTAGTGTGAATTTAATCAAGCAACAACACAAAGAGGGATGGGTAACTTGGCTCTCAACTCATGTAGGCTGTTACTAATATAATCTTCTGATTCCTTTCCCCTCTTTGCCAATTGCACCAACAATTTGGCATGCGTAGTAAGAAGTTATTATGGATTCTGCAGCAGCCTTCCTGTTGCATAGTACAGATAACACAAATCTTGTTAACAGTCTGACAAAATATAAATGGCTTCATAATGAACTGCCACCCTTTTAATATCTCCACAATTTCAGAAATGTTATCTGGCAACTACAGGGGGCTAGAATTATGCTTTTAGAAGGCTGAAATTCACTACCATACTTGCACCCATCGTGTGTCTCCCACCACACAATGTTTTTCTTAACACAAAACAATAATTAAACTTTATCTTCTGTATCAAACACAGGCATGTCCATCTATTTAATTATGATCATGTGGGGAATGTGATAAAGCATAGCTTTAAAAACTGATGATATTTTACAATTTTAGAAGAATCAGCAAAACTCTAACTCTTCCTAGTTTTCCATGCTTTTTGTGACTGTGTTGAAATTATGTCATAATCTTATGTATGTCTTGACATGATATATCCTATTGTAAGGTACAGACAAGCCCGGGTACCCCCAAGGCACAGGGAGGGTGTAGGAGAGCCGCAGGGCGGGGAGCACAGGCATGCTCAGCTGGGAGGAAGAGCTGGAAGTGTCTTGTGAAGTGACTCGCTCCACTGAGCACTGAGAAAGGCTCTAGAAAGGAAAAATAGGCAATCTGTATGGGAAGAAATGACAAAACAGATTCTTGAGCTGTAGGGATGAGTAGGTGTAGCTCCTCATGTGCAGTCACTCTCTGCTCACTGGGTGCAAGCAGGAGCAGCTGGAGGTGAATAAGACTGGAAAGTGATGCTGCAAGAGGACCAGAAGGCTATGGGACAGGAAGGTAGGCAAGGAGAAAAGGAGTCTGTAATCTGCTTCTCCAGTACCAGAAAAACAAGATTGGAAATAAAATTTTATTTACTTGGCTCCAAGTTATAAAGAGAAAAATATTCCTAAAGTGCAAAACTGACTTTTCCTTAACCCTGTCTTTTTTATATGCAAACTATTTGGTCTGTAGGAAAAAGCGGTCTGGAGCCTTTGCAGTGGGGATGTTGTGTAGGGAACAAATACTGAAGTAAGGGGTTGCAGATGCCCTACTCTTTTATAGCATCAGACTCTGGATTTCTTTCACCAGAGAATGAGATTTTTCAACAGGTTACATTTCAAATTCTGTCATTTACTCACTTGCATCCTTTGTTTAACAACAACATGCTTTCAGTTTCATACAAACGTTAAGTATGGCAGAAGGTGACATTGGTGTTTTAAGGATTGTTGTCCCTTGGGAAAGAAAAAGGAAGGATAACAGCTTGTGATGTTATTTATGGCAGACAAATTTTTTGTGAATGTACAAATCTTTGCTGCTGCATAGAAAATGCTTTGAAAATGAGAAAGAATTCTCATTATTCTGGGAATAAAACAAACCAAAGCAACAGACCAAAAACCCTCAAACTCCCCTGTCCTTAAGTATTTTATACAGAGCATGAGTTGCTGCTGTTTGCATGCAGTCTACAGTTATTTTCTGGTTTGGGCTAGATTCTGTGGCTTTACCTGGTGGAGTAATTCCTCATTTTGAATTGTTCCACTGTAGTCAACAGAGCTGGTCATGAGATATTACTCAGTCAAAGCAGAAGTGCCAGAATCCACTGACATTTTGGTTTTGCATGTGACTGGCCAACTAGTTTCCAGATATTGTTTTGTAAAATGCATGATGGCAGCTTTTAGAATATGTAAGAACCAACAAATAGCAACAGGTAGCAATTGTTTTTGCTCTGAGAGAACACCCTTGTTTCTTTCTGAGTGCAGGTATTCACATGAAAAATAGCCCTTCAGTAAGCATTTGTGTGAACAAAAAGCCCGCTTGTATGAATGCTCATAAATAAAGAATCATAAGAGTTGTAAACATGGTTGAACTGAATAGTCACTTCGCATTCAAATGTATTAGCAAACACTGAGTGAATGGAAAACTGCTGTAAGAGGGTTTTTTTGCTCAGGGAATTTCTCAGCAATCACAGAAGGTGTTTCAGGCTAAGTTGTGAAGACAGAGTGTATGAAGACTAGTGAGAGAAGTGTATAAAAGAGTGCAGACTTCTGACTTTGAACAGCTTGGACACTCCTATTTTCTTCTGCTACACACTGGTAGAAAGCTCACAGTCCTGTCTGAAGTTATCAGCAGTGGATAACCAGCTGCAGGAACTGGAGAATCATCAGAGAGGATTCTGACTTTGTGAAATAGATGGGGTTTTTGTCTAATGTGTGGCTGTGTCCACTTCTGTGCACCTGCACTGTAGTTTTGAAGTTGGTGCTGAAGAAATGGAATGATAGTTGTATCACTTTAGGAGATGACATTAAAACATGTGTTTCAATTCTCCTCTAAGTAATTAATATCTCTGGTAGCTGTGTGGCCTTTAGATCAAAAGTGAGGAAGAATATCTCTGTTTCCAAGGAGATAAAAGCAGTCCAGACTATGAGAATGACAGATACTACACTGGAACTAAACAATGACTTTGACTCTTCATGAAGAATATTAATTTTCATTGTATGTCTTACCAGATATGAAACTCCATGTGTTGCATGTGTAACATGAGCCTGCCAGGCTTCTTAGACTGGTTTCAAAGGGCTGTGGTTCTGCCCAGTTTCCCTGGGCTAAGTTGGTATGGTGAACCAGCAAACCAAAGTACAAATGAGAGCCTTAATTGCTTATACAGTTAATCATTGGTAGACTCCTCACCCCAGTTTTGATCCAGACCAATCAGTAGCCATCCAGCATTGAACCCTGAACCTCAGTTCAAGTGCATTAATAGAGTCTGGAGATAATTTCCAATAGCAACATGTGAATGCATTGGCCTTAAAGAAATATATCAGCAAAGTCTATCCCACATTGCTTGTTTTAAAGGCCAGAAGATGGATAGGCTTTAGTGTGTGTTCCTTATTAGTATTAAAACAGCCTTTAGCAACAGTCCCTTAGCTAGTAGATCAATTCCCAAATTACTCCTGCCAGAGAAATTGGTATCTGGCCAACAGCAATCCCAGCAAGACAATAGGTGACTTCAAGACAAGCATGAAGCAATGGTCTCTATCCCCAGCAATATCCCCTGAGAAAACTCCTAACAAGTGACCATACCATAGTGAAGACCATGTAGTTCTGTACTTTTGTCATGCAATACTCTAGACATAATTTCTGTATAGAATCAGAACCAATATAGTACAGAAATAGACCTTCAATTTTTAAGGTTTTGTATGGAGTTTATTCATTTTTAGGTTAACTGCTGCATGCACAGAAGCACCCTAGACAGAAGGAGCAAATATCCGTAGAGGTTTTTTATACTGGAATTTATACTAAAAGAAGCTGGAAAGGTTTTATTAACTGAGAAAAAAATTTTGATTAAAAATATTTGTCAATGTTTTGCAAAAGGAAATTAACTGCTGTTATTTTTCTTCATCCCTTTGCAGGGGAGCAAAGAATTTCCATTTCCAGCAAAAAAACCCCCCCGTTGTGTATATGCAAACCAGCTATTTGGTGATGGCCTTGAACCAGCAGACAGAATAAGTGCATCCTGCAAGGATTGCAGAATGCTAGATTAAAATGTCCATCATGGTGTGAATAAGCAAGCAATGATGTTACTTTGCTCTACCAATAAATTCAGACTGTCTTGGAGATTGACCTGTTTATGCAAGTTGCTGAGAGAAAATATTGCCCGAGTTTTCCTCTATCTCTTCAAGCAATGGTTACATATTAACTATTCCTCAGTCAGCAATGAGAAATGAAAGAATGCTGCCTGTAATTTAACCTCTTCATGTAGGTTTTTGCTGCGCTGGCTGATCTTGGGAGCTGTTTAAGAAGTCTCAGGAACACTCTGTAAATGCATCAGCCTTGGTGATGCCATCACACGTACAGGCATTGGAAGGGTTTTCCTTGGAGAGGTGCTGATATCATCTTCATCCTCAGAGATTGTCCACAACAGCAGAAACATGTGGAGGGTGGGCAGGTAGCAGCTCAGTCAATGGGAGAGGAAGACTTTGGGCTCATTTTGGTGAGTATGTTGCACTCGGTGTGCCTAGAAAAACCTGACTCACCACTGGCAGCTTCCAGTGTCTTTTGCTGTCTGAACAACAGACTAGAAAACTTGTTCTCTTGGTCATGCCTTCACCTCTGTGTGGATATAGTCAATGTCAAGCTTTTTCTCTAATTTCAAAAAGGACCTCTGCATGACGAGAAAGTTACTTCAGCAAAAGTTGTTCTGCCTCACACTTCATGCGATCCAGAAGACAAACCTGTCTGTGGGTAATAAAATGGTGCAGACTTACTTTTCCAGTTTAGGGAAGGAAAGAAGTGTCTGTAATGGCCTAGATCCTAATGAGAAAAGAATACAATCCATTTTCCAGGGATATTCCATTACAAACCGGTATTTTTGTAGACACAAGAGAGGGAGAGAGTGAATTTTTAGCTAAATTGAAGTTGTGACTACATAACTCCAGTCCTATCATCTACTTTTTAATGAGACTACTCTGATCCAGCTTTAGCTCCTCAAAGTCTATGTTTCTATTAAAAATGCAAATAGAAGGAATCACCTTCTGAGGGTATTTATCCCTCTCTGTTTTAAGAAGTCTGTGTGGCTTTGTTGAGACAGCTAGTGTACACAAGACAAATCTCACCCTGCCATATCTAGCCTCTTGGACTGGAAATATTGGCAAGCTTAGGCATTTTTTCCAACTATTGAGTAGCATTATACTCTAATATTTTTACAAATTACTGTCTTGCATAATTAACCTCTTGACCTAGAGGTTTTCAAAACAGATATTTGTGCATGTGTAGCAAGATTAGGTCCCTAAAGAATTAAGTAATTTAAAACTACTGGCTACAATTTATTCTGAGAACATGAATACTGCAACTGGAAAGCCGTTGACTGATGCCTGTAGAGCTAAGTCACTTTTGCTATTTAAGTATGTACTGCAATGAAAAAAAACCTGTGGAAAACATCTTATTCCAAACTGGTATATCAGATCTGGTTGACATCACTGTAAAGCCATGGATCTAGGATATGGCAGCTACCAATTGAGAAATATCTTGTTTTCCTGTAAAGATGGTTCTTGTCCTGCATTACTAAACTGTGCTAATCTGTGAAACCATCGTAATAGATGGATTTTTTTTTTATATGTAAAAATATGCAGAATACAGGCTATTTTCTGTTCCAGCTTACGAAGGCTTTAGATATCAATGATCCCAAAGCAAGACAATACTATGTGGGCACCTTGTAGTGCAGAAGGATAACTTGTTTAAAAATATGCATTAGTGTTCAGTATTTAAAATTAAATACTTCCTAGATTAAAATTATTGATATAATATTTTTGTTTAGAACAGCAGGGGGAAAAAACCAAAACAACAAACACATTCAAACTATCCTGGCTTATCCTGGCTAAGTGATGAAGTCACAGCAATAAAAAAGGGTCCTGCTTTCCTGACACAAAATTATGCTGCATCATGAATCATTCAGCATTAAAACAAATCAGGCATTGGATAAAAGTTAAAATTCATGCTGGGCTTTAATGGAGAAGGAGTACTCAAACCCAATTCCCTTTAAATTGCCCTTCTGTTAGAGACATTAAAGTAATTCCTGCACTTGTGCAGACATGATGGATCATGTTGCGTGCAAATTTTGGGGTTATTTTAGTAGGAAGCTTTTTACCCTTAGTTCACTACATGATACAACCTTATTTTATAATTTTTTTAAAATTCAATCAAATGTAGAACTCTTCAGAAAATTGTCAGTATTATACCAATATTTTCATGTTTTTTAGCCTTCAAGCTGTCTTATTGGTAGTGGTTTGTCTTTTTTGTGATAACACACTTTGGTGGCCTTGTCTGAAGGCATTTCACAGTCTCTCTGCCCCACTGAAATCACAACCTCTCAATGATATAGTTGGGTTGGAGAAAGATTAGAGCATATTAAGTGTACTGAGTTATATGAACCCACCAAACTACTGCTCTGTGTTCACAGGATAATTCTATAGTGGATATAATGAAAATCAAGCAGGATTTTGTTAGGAAAAAATGCTATAAGTGCCTATAATAAATTAATCCCTGTATATTGGATGTTTGTGCCTGAATTTGGTTGGCTTTGCTAAACATTGCAGTGATCAGATAAGTACCAAGGTTGCCTATTGATCTAAAACCAAATAATTGCTAGTGGTCATACTGGCAACTCAATTTTCTTCAGCAGAGTTTAGGGATTAAGCCTTCTGATCTCATACTTCCTTTTTTGTGATGATTTAAGTATGACTGTAGCCAAGTGAGGTCTTTATATGCAGTGATCTTCTGTATGCAGCACTTCTAGGGAAATGACAACATCTCTTATTCCTTCTTCATGAGTTATATCATTGGCACATCCTTCTGTGTAACAGTTATAAAAAAGGAACAAAACTTCATTAACTAAACATAATTGCAATTCGCTGTATCTTAAACTTTGGCTCAGATTCTTGGCTTTGTCTCAGAAATAGAAAAGGATCCCAAGAAGAGGCTCTGGATCACAGTTATTTGTTTCTATGAAGGTGAGAAATGGTCTTGCCCGTTTTTTCTGTCCATGACAGTGTTATCCTTCCCATATGCAGCTTCTGGATTATGTTCTCTTCTTGGCTACAAGTGTACAGAAGAGAAAATTTGAATCCATGCTTCCAAGCCATATTTGTTCTTGGAAAAATCCCACAGAAGGGACAATATGCACTACTATGTGCACATGCAGGGCCAGGGTAAAAGAAGGAATGCTCTAGCCAGGCCTCAGCAAGCCAAAGGAATATGCACAGTAGTAGAGAGAGTTTGGAGTTTCTCTCCTTTGAACTAGTCTGTGTCAGCTGCCCAGGGCAATTAAGGTTTATAGCCTCTGATCCGGGCTGCAGTCACTCACTTGGCCTCCTGGAGAGCTCAGGGTGACACAAACCCACCTGCTGGCCAGAGTGGCTGCCGGGAGCTTCCTCCCTTGTCCTGGCTGCCAGCTGCATGTTCACCTGGGCTGTTCTGAGCCTTGCTGCTGCCTTGCCCTGTCCTGGACCTGACTTCTTCCTTCTGGAAATCCTGCCTGACATCATTCCCAATGCTGTGACACCAGGGGTGAGCATTAGGCACCAGAAATGACTCGGCAGCTATTGCTGGGCTCATCTCCAATGTGATGAGCATTGAAATAGCATTAGTGACTTGGTAACTGATAGAAATGCAGAAAAGTAGCTTTTGCAGAAACTCAAGATGATTACCTTTTAGAAAGAAATACTCTTTTCATGAATGCACCAGAGGGAAATTTTAGCTTTTCACAAGCCACTTAAATTCCCAAATCTCCCAGTGGTTTTGTCAATGGTACTCAGGAGAAAAGAGGAAAATACGTACTTTTATTGATGATATCTCCAATGTATATGAATTACTACTCTGAATTTTTTTATCTTCCATGTTAAACTGTATGATAACTTCTGTTTTGATAAACACTAACATTTGTTCAATTGAGGATTAGAGACTCTTTAAAAAGAGTGTTTTCATTAGATTTTCAATCTGTAGACCTGACTCTACTACAAAGAAACTTAGAATGAGAAAGTGACTGATTAGAGAAATGTGACATTTTTCTGCACTTGTCTATTTGATTACTATGGTCTACATCATTAAGATTCTGACAGAGTCTCATACCAAAGGAATTGAATAAATGCAGAGACATTAGCATGGTTATATTAAATTGCAGCCATTTTACATTTTGATTTTAGTGAATGTTTTATTAATTGCAATGATATCATGAATTTTTTCTGTTGTGGCCAATCTATACAGCATGCTTTTCTCCATCAAGCAGAACTTGGGAATGCTGCTCTGTATTGTTTGACAAGAGCAAAGCTGTAAAAGCATAAATGTTTGATAACGTTTTGCAGGGAAACATATATCTACTTAGCTGTTTTTTCAAAGTTATAATGGAAGAGCAATTCTCTGTTAAGTTTTTCTTTTTTTTTGTTACAAATAGCAAATATAAGCTTGCATTGGCATTCCATTAACAGCACTGTTAAAAAGACTAGACAGGTTGTTTTGGGGTTTTTTTTCTACTCTAACATATTTTTTCCCTCCTTAGACTTGGTTGGTAGAACTTTTATTTTGTTTCATTGTTTTGCAAATAGAACACTTCTTTGCCTGCTTGTAGTCCTTGGTCAGAAGTGGTGGAGGTGGTGATTTGGAAGTTACTTGAAATGGGGCATTAAGCTGAGTTCAGGGTACTGGAGTCCAGGAATGCAGAAACAACTCTTTTAGGGTTTCCAGAGCAAACCTTGTTTTCTGCACAGAATTGCCTGAAATCCAGGCTGTCAGCCCAACCTGGGGTGAAAGCACAATGGGCCTGATGTGCTGTGAGCAGGCTAATTGTTAAGAACCGGAGCAGGTGGCAGCACAGGCTGAAGATTCATCATGGCAGGGAAGGAAAGAGTTGATCACACTGCCCTGTTGAGAGGAGCAGTGAAGGAAAACACAGCACTCTCCTTCTGCATCAGCAATTGGAGAGCCAAGAGCTGGCAGCTTGTGTGACAGCTGGTGCTGCTAGTTGTCCTGCAGGGCAATGCTGGTCTCCTCCTCTCCTTTCCCCAGCTCTGGACTAAGCTCTAATTAACCAGGCAAAAAAGAGCTTTGAGCAACAGTCTGGAAAACATCCCAAGACCCAAGCGCTGAGATAATTTTTTTGTAAGTGGCTAAATTAAAACTAAAGCAGAGGGACAATATTCTTGCAGTTTGGGATCTCTCATACCATGTGGCCTTTGATGAAAGCAGTAATGATGAGTTTTCTGTGAGCAGTTAAATAAGGAACCAAAATGTTGTTCTCCTTTTCAATGTCTATGATTACTTATTTGCTTTCATTTCTTTCCCAGTTGTGACTTCAGCTGGCTTTTGTACAAGTTAGTTTTAATATTTAACCTATCTGCCCATTTTAAAATTAGAATTACAAGTGAAAATAACAAAATTCTATATGTGCTGATAGAAAGGAAAAAGCAAAAAACCCTCTTGTACTACTTGGTACTCTCATTTGTAATTGCATATGCTATTTTATCAAAAAGCAAATATTTGAGCAAACTGAGAAGAACTTTCTAGTTATAACTTCCACTTTTGTTTTCTAAGAGGTTTAGGATATTCCTAAAAGTAATCCTTTCAAAATTTAAAATGTCTGGTTTGAGGCATGTGCTCCATATGATGGTATGTATGTTGATAGTACAAATATGGCACAAATGGAGGGGCAAAGAAGTAGTAGAGGGACTTCTTCTTCCTACTTAAGAAAGAAAGTCTTCATATTGCTAAAATTTTAAAAGAAAACTCTTGTACTGGAGTATAAGTTCAAAATTTATTTGCTTTAGAATGGCTAAATATTTCCAATATAGTATTGATGATGCTAAAGCTCAGATAAACAGAAGCCCTTTGATTTTATTGAATTCACATTATCTGGGTTTTATGACTGTTTTCCCACATACACAAAGCAGCATGCCTGCTACCAAAAATGTTTATTGTGGCCTATAACAATAATTCTTTTCATGCTGGGTTTTAGAGTTAGTATTGGGACCTTATTTTAAAATATCCAACCCACCACCTCACCAAGAAAAAGAAGCTTAATTCATTATACAAGTATTTTTATGAAGCCAGGCTTTTTAGTTTTATAAAACCTTCAAGGTAGCATTTAATAACTTCCATGAACACTAACAAAGCAAATTGCAAACTGAGTTTTTTCTTTGTTTATTAATCCTAGTTTGCTGAGGGTTTCATAGGTATGATGAACAATATATACAATGTTTCACAGATAAAATATTTCACAGTTACAATGACCATTTCATTGGAGAGAAAAGGTCACTCAGGATTTAATGAAGGCATTCTCCATAGCTAAAAGAATCCTCTTGCTAGGACAGGCAGGCGTGCCTTAAGGGCTTAGCAACTAGCTTAGAAGGGGTATTGGAGAAATTTTTCTGGTGGTTATTCAATCTTCCCTAGAAGAACACACCTTGCCAGAAAAGTCTGTGGCAGAGGATTGTTACTCTGTCAGCCTTTCTCTCTTTCATTACTGTTCCCTCTGTTCTCTCCCTTTGGATTTGAACTCAGACATGAGTTTCCAGCTGAGGCAGTCTCATCCTCTGCCTCATCTGCTTGATTTCTTGAATAAGGGGATGGATTTATTTATTTCTTTTTTACTTATGCTTTGAGGAAATATGTTGTCCCTAGGGATCTCCTGATCTTTTGGTGATTTGGTACTCACAGAATCCTTCCTGCCTTTGTGTCCCCTGAACAAGGAAAAATCTGCTCTGAACTCTGACATATTTATTTTAGTACTTGTCTTCCTTACTGCACTCGAGATCTTCCAGCGGGGCTACTCCACCATCTCATGGATAACCATTGCAGCCAAAATTGCCAGAATGTTTACAAACACATAACAGGTCAAGGATGTAACATTCTCCATCTGAGCCACTGTTTTGCACAGAATACACTTGTCCCACTCATCCTCCCTGACTGATCTTCCTGAGGAGCCCTTACCCAACCAAGACTCCAGCTTTGTGCAGACTCACAGTGGTCTCTGTGCTTCCTGTTGTCCTCGCTCTATGTCTGCATACAGATGTTTGGGGGTTTTCTGCACTGCTTGTATTTCCAGTGTATGAGATACGCTCCTGATCATCCTGTTTTCTTCTTGTGGTTGTGGCCCTTACTGTCTCACCCTCTGAGCTTTTCCACTATCACTTCTTGCTCTGTTCTCTGTAGCCTTTAATCTCCATCTGCCAGTGAAGACAGAAGCAGCTGTTGATTGGGGCAGAATTGGTCCAACTGATTTCTTCTTGGCTGTATTTGAACTGTCAGGTAACTTTATGTGAGCAACCAGGAAAGTATTTTGAAACATCAAACTGAAACCTGGGGAGGAATAAAGATATGTTATAATCTGAATGATCCCCCCAAAATTGTGAAGACCTGGTTAAAAATGGCGAAATAGTTGCATTGCACAACACATTTTTTCTCTGTAGAGACCATAACGAAAACAGAAATTTATCTTCAGTAAAAAAAATATGCAGCTGTCATGACTGTTAATAAAATATTCATCATCCTCTGCAGTTGTGGTTTACAGGGAAACTATGTTACAGTATTTCAGTGAAATAATATGTTTCTCTTGGCTTTAGCAAGGGAGCTTTATGCAGCGGCTGAGAGTGATTTGCTGGGGATCCGCCTGTGTTGGTGTGAGGCCACATGGTGGAGTCAAAGCTGTGTTTTCAATGTTCTGGTCCCAGCCACAGCCACGAGGAGCTGGATCTGTCTTGGGAGAGCAGACATCGCCACCAGGGAAATTTTTGCTATGCATGGATATGATAGACACCTTCTGTGTTTATAGATATGATTTATTGAAAATAAAACACAAAAGCCGTGCACTCCCAATGTTGGCTGGATTGGCTGCATCTCTATTAAAGGCAAAAAGATCCTCAGAAAAGACCAATGAAAACCACAAGAACATGGATTAAAGCTGACACAATTGATCCCCACAGAAGTCACAAGATTTCGTTTCCCTTCCTGAACGAAGTGTTCATATAAATTCGAAAAAGGAAAGGAAATTTGCAAAAGAGAAAGGAAAGAACCACAAACACACTGAAAAGGAGATATGATCAAATAAAATGCAACTGAAAAAAAACCACAAAAACACCTGAAAATTGGGACGTTTACTGACTAGAAGAAAATGGTCTAGGAGAAAATGAGGTGCAGTGCAAATGAGGAAAACATGCCAAAACTAAGCTCACAGATGCTGCACAAGCAGGGGAAAAAATCAAGGAGGAAGACAGAATTTGAGGGCAAGATAGGAGTGACATGACATGGATACTGAATAAAAAAAACTGGCAAAAGTGAAAACCTTCAAAAGGCAAGGGATGCAATCAAATGCAGGGATAAGCACCAAAGATTGCCCAACTGATCCTCATTGAAATCTTGCAGAACAGAAAAGAAAGACTTAGAAACACTCGGGAAAGGAGAAAAAAATGAAGCGCAATTGAAAAAAATACAAAAAACCCAGAAAATTGGGACCTTTAGTGACTACAAGAAAATGCTCTGGGAGGACATGAGGTGCAGTGCAAAGGAGGAAAATGTGCCAAAACTAACCCCACCAATGTGCAAAAGCAGGGGAAAAAATCAAGGAGGAGAAGAGAATGTTCAGGGCAAGATAGGAGTGACATGACATGGATGCTGAAAAAAAAAATATCTTTGCCAAAGTGAAAGCCATCAATAAGCATGGGATGGCATCAAGTTCAGGGACATGGACCACAGCTTGCCAAAACTGATCCCCACTGAAATGCTGGAAAGAGAAAAGAAGGATTACAAACACTCTGCAATGGAGATACAATCAAAGGAAATGCAATTTGAGAAAAAAAAAAGAAAATTGGGAAATTTAGTGACTACGAGGAAATGGACCAGGATTACAGAAGGTGCAATCCAGAGGACCAAAGCATTTTAAAATTAAGCTCACGGATGCTGCAAAAGCAGGGGAAGAAATTCTGGACGTATACTGGACCTTGTTGGGATGATTTTTTTATCATGGCATGAATACTAAAAAAACCCAAAATTCTTCCCAGAACTGAAAGCGATTATAATGCATTGGTTCAAATTTAACTCTTCTTTGTCCTCAAAAAATGCAATGTCAGAACTGTTATGATTTGAATCAAATTCCAAGTTGACTTTGAAAATAATATTTTTCTAAATGGCCACAGCCATGGAAAATATAATCAGGAAAAATTGTTATTCAAGTCTCTTTCATGCTGATGGTTTACCCTGTAGAGAGCCCTCATCACTTTTGGGGATGGGAGCGCCCCAAATAATTCTGTTCTTTTGGGCTGACGTGTTGTAAGCTATTCCTGCTTATAATGTAGTTTATTGATTTAAGAACTAGCCTGTATTCTCAGGATGAATTAATGATTTAATGAGTCTTAAGTGGACTATAAATAATTGATTCTTGCTGCCATACACGTATATTTCCAACTTATTGATTTCAGCATTTTCTGTTCCATTCAGGAATACTAGGATGAAATACAAATATCTGCGTGCCTTCATTGCATAATATTGAGGAATAATTATTGCATACAAAGTAGTGTCGCTAAATTTTGCTTTCAAATATAAATTTAACTCCTCAAGACTCTTCGCATACCTTAGATTTACAGGTTTGATCTGAGGGGGGAAAAAGACCTTCATTTATTAAAAGTGCTGGAAGAGAATAGATAGGCATTGGAAGAAATATGAGGTTAAAATGGGATAAAGAATACTAAAAAGGAGATTTTGGGAGGTATTTCTTGCATGCAGAGAAGTTCAGGCTTAAGTTTTTGCTCCATGAACTTTCACAAGTGCTTATAATATTTGAAGTGTGTTGTCAGAAGTGATACTTTGTTCATCATCAGAAAATCCCCATAAATTCTCAAAAAATAACAGAAAGCAACAAAATGTCTAAAAACCTGTCATGCCAGAAAATAATTCTTGTTATTAATTCTTAATTGACCCATGATTTTGATTGTACCCTTCTAACTATTCTAGCATTGAACACTTTCTTCTACAAGATTACGGGAAGATTGAGTGTGCCCTGGAAAGACTTTTTTCCAGTCTTTATTGTCTTAGATAAAAACATCAGTAATATACATCCTGCAATACTATTATTTTTCCTAAAGAAAACATGGAGTCCTAACTCTTCAGAAGACATTTTGAAGGAAACTTTCGCATTTAAAATTATGTTACTTTTTTATCTACTGTCATTTCCAGTAATGATTACTGTATTTTCTGATGGATTTTTCCATCTTTAATTCAGTGCATGGCTTTGACAAAGAATACTGATTTGTTTCAAAACCATTCAGTGTGAAAAGAGTTGGGGTTTTTTTTCTATTGTGGATATTTCATTCTGAAACAAAATCATCTACAATAATGTCTCCTGGTCTCTGGATCAGTCTGGAACTGATGTACGCGGTGAGGGTCTTATTTTCTTGTGAAACTACAAATTTGCCCAAATTCTACAAAGTTTTACTTGACTCTGGGTCCAGACTTCAACATTAACATGTGAGGTATTTTTAAGAGTGAAAGATTACAACTTAGAACACAAAGTGTCTCTCAAAGGCCATGTTTATAGAATGTTTTCAGAATATCTCCCTCCCTGCTGTAGTATCCTAAAAATTGCCAACTGGGCTATTAGAGCAGAAGTTGTTAGGTTAGTCATACTGTTTTGATTCTCTCCCCTACCTCTCCCCCACCCTGCTTCATTGTGTCACACCCCAGAAACATTATAAGGAATTTGAAAGAGATACCATGGTGTAATTACTTTTTTGAAGTTCTGGACTGAACAAGTGAATGGGTTTCTTTCATTTCAAACTCTGCAATTCTATCTGTATACTTAGATATATGTGTGTTTGCATTTTAATGTATGTATAATATATACAAGCACATATAGTAAAATTACTCAAACTTAGGATAATCAGAATAGATTTTATAGTATTTTATAATATAAATAAAATACTAAGTATTTGTATTTGCATTATTAGAATCAATTATTACTATCTTTATTAAATAAAATACCAAATAGAGATTTATCTTTGCAAATATATTATGACAGAAGTAAGAGTTTGTAACTTCTGATAGGTAATAAGATATAAATAGTGTTTGTAGCACTGAGTTTTCCCCCTTTCATCCCTACCAAAAAATTAAATGTAATTTCTTCCTTTAACTGACTGCCCCCAAATAGATAAAAGTGTGATTAAAGCAAACATACTGAGTAGAAAGTTTTGTGGTTTTTTTTTTTTTAATTAAAGTGACAAAATTTGTTGTCATCTTATCGCAAAAGCTCCATACCTTCTTGGTGATTTCTCATGGGCAGCTCTTTGCAGTACTGACTCCTTCCTCACAGCAGAGCCATCAAACTCTAACTTCTCAACCAGTCAACCTACTCCTCTAAAACACCCATCCTAACTGGACCTAGCTGTTGCCTATTAAGGGCAGGCCTGTTCTTAATGCTTGACAATTAGGGGTGAGATTACCTTCCTCACTATCTCTATTCTCCTACATTCCATTCATCCACAAAAGTTCTTACTGGAACTTGGAGAACTTACATCTCTTGCTATATGCAAAACACATGGAAGATTAAATATTTAAGCCGTCTACTTTCTTAAAGGTTTTAGCTGTAATATCTGCTTTCAGAAGGAAGTGTATTAAGTAGGTTTAATCTTAGACGTGACAAACTAAAATCTGTTGGTTTTTTATATCTGATAGTGTGTTCAGTTGGCAGAGAGATGGCCCACCAAAAAGCATTGCCTTTCACAGCCTTTTCCCTGGCTTCTCCTCTTTGACTTTATTCAGTCCCATGTTCCCCAAGCCAGCAACACTCTCATCAGACTTCCAAGTTGTGAATTTGTATTTCTTTATATTTATATACTTACATGTTTGTAAAAGGTAAAAAACAAGGTCTGCAGTTGATTTAATGATTGTGCAACTGAAGTGTGGTACTGTGTCGATGTCAATTGCCAGTTGAAGTGTAGGTACAAGAAAGACATCACTTTAACACCATTTTTTCTCTCAATCCTATTTTAATCTCTCTGCTGCCGGACTCAGACTCCAGAACAAGATACAATTGCAGACACTCTAATGAAGCTTATCATTATTTGTATATGTAAATATGTGTGTTCAGACATATGTGTGTATAAATGCAATTAATACACCACATTTCTGCATGTGAGCTGTGCGAAAATGAGTCTTTTCCTGTTTTAACATCCTTTGACAAATAATATTATATTGTTAATATATTTTGAGGGACTGGTTTTGGAAAAAGAGTAGGAGTACATGTATTTTTCAAGACATTGTACTTGCAGTTGGCCTTGCATTTTGTGGACTATGTTCTGTTAAACAGCAAATCCAATGCAGAAAAGAATTTTAGAGGGCATGCATATTTTTGTCATAATGGATGACAGACATTAATCATACACCTGCTGATGCTCCATCATGCTAAAAGTCTGCAGAAAGATAGAAAATAATTTTGGATCCAGAGCCAACTTGGTCACGATATGTTATTTTTAGTAGAACTATTCTTGTAATTTAAAACCTTCATTTATGTAACATGATGATCAGGTTAGCAAAGAGATTTATCTACCACAGAAACATGAAAGCCACCTGAGAAGTGTGAGAAGTGAATGGGAGCTTGAGGACCACCTCTTCAGTCTGTTGGATTACTGCTAGAATCTAGCTACCCAGGATGTCCAAATATTTCCTTTCTTCCTTGTGCTCCTTGTGATGGCTGTATCTGAACTCTTTTGTTTGGCAAATAGAGGAACATTCCCAGGGATTCCCAACAAGACAGAACTTTAAAACTAATTTGGAAATCCCCCTTGCAAATTTCAAATATGCCAAAAGCTGGAAGAAAAAAGCATCAAGCTCCACAAGGAATAGGAAAACCTGCAGAATAGAAATTAGTCCCTGCTGACAATGAAGATAGGAAAAGTCAAATTATAACTTGACAGGGAGTGGCACAAATGAGATCAGGGTATGATGATGTCTGTTGCTTGTCTGAAATGAGTTTCCTTCCCAGCTGACTCTTTCTCCACCAGTTTGAGAAACAAAAGAAGGTTTTGATGAATGATTTGATTTCTCCATAGTCTTAAGGACTCAGGAAAACAACAAGGCAAAGCAGCAAAACAGAAGGGAACTGGAAACAATTAATGATGCTACCAATGCACTTAAATTAAGAATACATTTTTGGGTTTCTGCATTTTGGGTATTTTCTTTTTGAGACATGTTGTTGACCAGAATTTGCCTAGCATATATCATGACCCTTAAACTTAATAATTCATTCTTCTGCATACGATAAATGGCTCATCTGATCACTCATGTTGTTTCTTACTGAAGTACAGAAGTAGGATGCTGCCCTAGGTTAATAGACAGCAACCCACCCCCTTGATTTAGTCAGTGACTGCTACTTAACAAATGCTTCAAGTTTGAGGTGTTGGCATGTGGTCTGTTTTTTCTCTGGATGTTCAAATATGTAATTAAAATTGATCATAATAATTATCCTTCTTTTATTTTCTTAATGGTTGTGGTGCTTGACCTTGGCTAGCTGTCAGTTGGCCACCAAATCACTCTCTCATTCCCCCTTCCATCAACAGGATTTCGGAGAAAATAAAAAAAAATGGAGAGAGAAAGACAGAGAGATCACTTAGGACGTACCATCGTGGGCAAAACAGACTCAGCTTGAGGAAGATTAATTTAATTTCTTGCCAATTAAACAGAATAGGATAACGAGAAATAAGAAAAAAACCTGTAATCACTCCCTGCTTTTACTCCCAGTTCTTCTGTTTCCTACTTCCAAGCAATGCAAAGGAATGGGAAAAGGAAGCTGCATTCTCTGCCATTCCTTTCCTCTCACACTCTTTCCCTGTTCCAATTATATATAAATGTCTCCAAAATGGGTTTCTGAATTTCTCCAAGAACTGCTGCAGCCTAGGTCCTTTCCATGGGGTGTAGTCCTTCAGGAACAGACTGCTGCAGTGTGGGCAGTCACAGGGCCACTAATCCAGCCAGCCGCCCTGTTCCAGTGAGGTACCTCCATGGGTTCTCATCTTCCTTTGGGGTACATCTACCTGCTCCAGCACTGGGTCCTTCATGTTCTGCAGGAGGATCTCTGCTCTGTGTGCACCTCCAGGGGCTGCAGGAGCACAGCCTTGGCTCACCACAGTCTGCACCATGGGCTGCAGGGGAATCTCTGCTCCAGTGCCTGGAACACCTCCTGCCCCTACTTCTGCACTGACCTTGGCACCTGCAGAGTGTTTTCTCTCACATATTCTCACTCCTCTATCCCAGCTACTCTTGTGCAGCATTTTTTACGCTTTCCTAAATATTCTAATATTTGCATATATTCTTATTTCCTAATATATGTCACAGAGACACTACCAATATTGCTGATGCACTCAGTTTTGGCCAGCAGTGGGTCCAACTTAGACCCAGCTGGAGCAGGCTCTCTCTGGCATATGGGCAGATGCTATTATTCTTTCGCAGAGACTATGCCTGCAGCCTCTCTGCTACCAAAACCTTACCAGGTAAGCCCAAGACAATGGAACATGTAATATGTTAGAAAAAAACTCAAAAACCACCCACTAAAAAAAAACCAAACTAACTGAAAAAAAATGAAAGAAGAAAAAAGAGAAAAGAAAAAAAGACCCCATCAAACCTGAGAGGATACTAACAGAAGAACTGGTTAGGAGGCCTCACTCTTCTGGAAACAAGAAGCTTTTTTCATCTCCTGAATTCCCATAGTTGTAGACATGGCTAAATGGCTAAATGGCTAAAATAATATTTGGTTTGATATTTGGCTAGTAGTTTGTACCAGGAAACTGCAGCAGTCATCCGCAAACTCTTCACGTAGGTCACAGGCACTGTAGGAACTTTGTAATTGATAGTGATGGAAATATCTCCAACTATTTCTTCTTCAAAACTCCTTTCACTTATCCTTTTCCCCCAGAAAATAACTAACTTTGGCTAAAATTGTGTGAAAATGTAGCAAGATGTTACTGGTTACAGTGGTTGTTACTGAACTCCTGTTGCAAAGACTTCTACTGATCTCTCACTCTAATGCTGGCTTTGGAAAAGGAAAGTTTTTATTGCTCACCGAAGGGAATGTTGCAATTAAAGGTCTAAGTGCTGTACTTCAGCCCTTGCTTTCCACCGGCAAGAGGAGATAAGGCAGAGCAATGAAGAAGGCTAACATGGTTAATCTTAGCTTCACTTTGGGCAATGTAGTAATTTATTGTAGTGAATAACAACTGCTCTTGCTTTCTCTAATTATACACAATATTTAGCAGCAAACAGCTGGATGGTGCCCAGATGCTGGCAAACAACAACACCCTCATCATTCTCCCTTCAGTCTGCCACAGGGCTCCAGGCTCCTCTTTCTTTCTGTATATCAGTCTCCCTGGAACCAGCACAATTACAGTTCCCTTTTCCATCACCACGTGCAAAGGTCAAAACTTAAAACCAGCAGTTAAGGACTGCTCATTTTATGTGGAAGCTGCTTCTAGATACCAAAAGATGAAAGTTTGCTTTTCTTAGTAGATTTTTTATCTCAATGTCAGTGGGATTTGGGCAAGTGCTCAAGTGCTTTGCTGAGCCAAGTCTTGGATTCGAATTAAATTTGAAGACATTTGTAGTTGCAAGTTGTTAGTTCAGCTTGCAGGACTCCTTGATATGTAAATGTAAACTTCCAGAAAAAAACATAAAACCCCATGCATTTAACTTAATTAATCTTATAGAGCCTTTATACTTATAAATAGACAAGCGACATTGCCTAATCACATTTCTGCATGAGTAGAATGAATTTTTCTGCTCTAGTGCATGCAGGTAGATTGAATGATATTAATGAAAATAGTCATCAAAAAGGGAGGTCTCCTTTAAACTGCTAAATATAATTTTACTAAGTGTTTTTAGCAGCTCAATTGATGTTTGTCAGCACTTTAATTTGTGTTTGTAAACATGAATTCTAAATAGTTTCACTGTGTGACCCTGTGGTTTTCAGAAATCAATGGGAATGAATGAGGAATCACCTCTTTCTCCAGGCCAGACAGCAGCAGCTGCAGTCAGCGGGACCACTGTAGCTGGATCCCTCCGTTATTCTTTTAAAGGTGACTGGCAGAGCACCATTGGAGATGGCTTCAGACTCTGGAATGAGCTCTTCCCCAGCTTGTTCCAAAGCATGCTGAATTTGGTGACCTTCTTGGGCACACTGCAAAGGGCATCTCTAACAGGAGAGACCTATGGATTTGGCTGGCTAGATTCCTGGTGAATTGATCACTGAATTCTTCTGAGATTCCATGTAAGTGTTAATTATGTTAGAATACCTCAGATCTTCTCCCTTTTCTTGTATTTTTGTTGCAGTTTTTTTTCTTTGTTTTGTTATTTTAAAGTGGATGGGGATTAGCTTGCGTGTTTTGCTGAATCTCAGTGGAGATAAATACTGTATTATCTATTACTTTAATGTTATTTTGGTACTATATAGAAGAAATTACAGGGCTAATTCATTTTTCTTTTTGACATGCCCCAGAAAAAGTGGTTGTTTTACAAACTTCAAACTGTACAAAAGAACAAGAAGAATGTTGCTATTTACTCAACCGTTGAGGAAGTAGGAGAACTTAAAATCTGAAGCTAAGACATTCAAGACACTATTTGAAATTCATGTGAAACTCAGTACAACATTAAAGTGAGAAAAAATAAGAATGAGAAATCAATATTTTAGGCTACTTAAAAAAGCAGAGACCTTGCTCCTCACATGTATAGCTAATACCTATTAATACTGGGTAATATTAATACTAATTACTTGGGTAATATTTGTTCTGGTTTTAATTAATGTCCTGCAGTTTTCACTGCATAGTTTTATCTGTTATTATAGGTTGTCTTTGGCCCAAATCTCACACGAATTTAAACAGAATGTGGCGCATCCGTGGTCTATGAATTTATTTTTTTTTAAGCTCATTACAAGCTCAGTTTGCAAGGGTAAAACCAAAAACCACAAATTCTTTAAGAGGCTGATTCCCCTCCACTCATGTGACCATGTCCTGAGTGAATTTTAGAGACCACCCCTCTGCAGGTGTGAGCACCAGCCCTGGCCCACATCATGCATTCCTGAAGCCTGGAGTGTGGGAATCCATGCAAACACTAAGCTGGCAAATCCCAGTTTGCAATATGTTTTACAAGATCATGTTCCTACAGAAAACTCAGGGGAGAAACAGCTCCTTATTTTCTTGTTCACGCTTCTGTTTTCCAAGCATGTAGGCAAGCCAACAGAGGTGAAGAAATAATTCCTTGAGAGTGTGTGAAACCTCAGGAGCTGTGAAGTGCAAAGATACTACTACTGCCTTAAGAAATCCCTAAATCACAGCTATGTAGGGCTGGAAGATTACAGGGGAAAATATTGTTGTATTCTTCCTCTCTTTATTCTCTGATCATTCATTATCAGCGACTGTCAGAGACAGGATGTACTGAGGTGAACCTTTGATCTGAGCAAGTAAGGCCATTTTTTGTTCAATCTCTAAGCAAATTCTGGCTATTGCTCTAATAGCAGTGTACACTGCTGCATCTGAGCAGATTTTGGAATGGTAACCTTGCTTTGCCTTTTCCTATATTGTAGGAAACTTAGTCTTTTATTATAATTTGTATAAGTTGCTTGAATACATAGTTGGACTCATCACATCACCAGGTATATCTGTTTCTCCTTCTGTATGTGGTTGTGACTGTTCTAGGCAAGAGTGGTATTTTTAGTGCATCAACCTGTACTGTAAGGTACCAAGGTCATATTTATTACAAATACTGCATAACGCTCCTAAAATACTCTGTGTACATTTGGACATTCTCAGGTTTTTTGTACAATGATTACTTTGGATAAACTTTTAAAGAATCAGCATGCAAAAAATATTTTTCTTGTGAAATTACCTTTCCCCTTGCTAGTCATCCTTTTGACATGTAAATGATCATTTTAGATTTTTTAATAATAGTGCTGTGCCATTTACTTCAACCTAAACCATTTCACCAAATAATAGTCAACTTTTAGCAGTCTTTGTAGGTGATTTATGAAATAATAGTTTGAATGTTCTTTGCATTTTGCAGTTTATCCCTTTATTCAAAGTATTTCGTCTTGATTCATTTGGAGTATTTTTATTTTGCTTATTTTTTTGTGCTTTAGTCCATTCATCTGCCCACCTAGTACATAATAGGCACTTGTTTGTTGTCAAGGAGGTAACTTCAAACTCCAGGATTTCTAAATATATAGCAGACCTCAAAAACACATCTGTGACCACAGCTGACTCCTGGGATCCAGAGCCTAGAAGCCGCAAAATCTTAGCAACACATTATCAGTACATAGGATTTGTAACTTTGCAAGGGATTAATGGAGATCTCTAGAGGTATCAAATGCCAAAAAGGCCTAAGATCTGGACTGACTCATACGTGTAAAGGTCTGAACCAATTTTTTTACTCACACTGTCCTACATTATAAACTATAAGACAATCACCTTTCTTTTAGCTGCCATTGCTTTCAGATTCAAAGTCAATGAAGGAAGTGAACACTCCTTTAGGCTTAAGGCATAGCTCTGGTTTTCATAGACAACATCAGGGTTTTTTAACAATTCAAAATTAAATATATCTATATCGATATTTTTGAGAAAAAATAATATGAAAGAGTTTAGAATTGGGTTAATCAATGATTCATTGCACTTTCCCACTGGTGATAAGGCAATTTTCTGACATCCTCTTGTGCTTAGACTTCTTCTCTTGGTCTTGCCGTTTGTAAAGGTGCAACCTGCTTTGAGAAGGAAAGAGAATATGTGGCCAGGACTCACAGCTTGTTTCACAGTGTGCTGAGTCACAATGCTGTCTTTCATAACAGTGTTGCCTTTGAGATGTTCATTTTTTCATCTGCAGCAGTTTTCATGAATAAATTACTTTTAAAAAACCCCAGCGAATTGTGAAAAAAGTCTTTTTGTGCCCTGTAATTATCTCATAGAATTTAATCTGGGAAGGTACTGCCTAAAATGCTTAAGGCAATGAAGTAGACAATGTTTAACTCATGCTCATTTATAAAACAATCTGTTTTCTGATACTTACAGTAATGATGAGGTGTATTTTTAATATATTGTGTATTGTCCATGCTTGAATATTCTTTCTCTGACAGGACCATTATTCTACCTCAAACTAGCAGAATGAGGTTTTTTCACTTGCTAAAAATTAAATTGTTATTTTCTAGCTCCTATAACAAAGGAAACAGCCCTGGAATCTTACTTTTTAAACAACAGAGCTCTGTATGAATTGAAAATTAAAAATAAACAAACCACCCTAGTGAACATCTGTCATGTAAATTTTAATTTGGCACTTTAAAGGCTTGATACATAACTTTCATACTATGAAAACGACCTACTTAAAATATATTTATTTATATTACAATAAGTGCTAAGCAAATTGAAGGTGGCACTAGTAGTTCTATTACAACAAGGCAGTTTCAGAAAGCTGTAAATTAAGTTCCTATATCTTTGAGTGTGAGAATGCAAATTTTTTTAAGGTAGGTATAATTACTGAAATCATCTTCAGATGCTGTTAGGTTCTGCCACTTACCTCATACATCATACATCAGTGCTTTTTGGAAGACAATCACTTAATTGCTTGTGGTTAATTTCTATTTCCCTCCAGATAAAGATAATTTTGAACTCTCTTTTCTGAGCTCCTTTGTTCCATGAGATTTTTCCAATGAACAAGGATTGACAGAAAGCTGTAACTACATTATAGCTGCTATCATCTACATCTTCTTCCCCATGCCATTTAACTGGCAGTATCAAAAGGCAGATCACAGAGCCTGGCTCACCTGATTTAGTCCGCTCAATCTATATTTTTTTAGCTACTGTTAAATTCGCCAAGCTGAAGGCAGGATAGCCTAAACAGAAACAGTTTTCCCATGTTATTGACATTATTTGTGCAACTTGAAGTCAGAAAATGAGAATACTTCAACATCATCAAAGTTTGGTATTGTAGAGAGGACTTCAACATCTCGATAACATCCATAATGATGAGGTCATTGATTACCTTAAAAGACGTGAACGTTGGAAATTAACATCCATGGAGCCATCAACAAGGAAGTTTTATACTATGAGTCATAAGCTGCCATTTTAGAAACCCAACCTTCACTTCCACATGGATGATTCTGCCCATTAAGACACTACTGTGGAGTTATTATCACTAATCTATGCTTTTGCAAGTAATGCATGGACCACACAACAAGGATGAAGAAGCAGACAAAATATTCTGTAAGCGGCTGGGAAAAGTCTCACAATTGCTGGCCTTTTTTCTGATGGGGACTTAGGGATGTCTGCTGGAAATACAATACTGCTGAGAGGTCTAGGAGGTTCCTGGAGTGTGTGGAAGGACCAGGAGTATCCAGGCAACTATAGGCCTCTCTACTTGACGTTACTGCTGGGGAAGGTCATGGAACAGGATCATCTGGAGTGCCATCATCTAGCACATTCAGGACACCAGGGAATCTGGCTCAGCCAGCACAGGTTTCTGAAAGGCAGATCCTGCTTGACAAACCTGATCTCCTTATATGACAACAAACCTGTGGATGAGGAGAAGGCTGTGAATGTGTCTACCTAAACTTTACCTTTACCACCATTTCCCACAGTATTCTCCTGAAAAATCTAGCTCCTCATTACATGGGTGGGAGTTTTGTTCACTGGGTAAAATCTGTCTGGATGCATGGGCCCAGAGACTGGTGGTGAAAGATGCTACATTCCATTGGTGACTGGTCACTAGTGGCTTTCTCCAGGGCTCAGTACTGGGGCTATTTGTATTTTATATCACTACCAATGATCCAGATGAGGGGATCAAGGGTATGCTCAGTCAGTGTGCAGTTGACATCAAGCTGGGTGTGAGTGTTGATCTGCTGGTGGGTAGGAGGGCAGAGGGACCTCGACAGGCTGGATAAAAGTGGCAAGATCAAGGACGTGGGGCCCAACAGGACCCTGTGCCAGGTCCTAACACTGGCTACAATAGTCTCATACAGTGCTACAGGATGGGGCAGAGCGACTGGAAATTGGCCCAGTGGAGAAGGACCTGGGGATGCTGGTTGACAGCAGCTGAACCTGAGCCAGTGTGTGCCCAGGTGGCCAAGAAGGCCAGCGGCATCCTGGCCAGGATCAGCAATAGTGCAGCCAGCAGGACCAGGGCAGTGACTGTCCCCCTGTACTCGGCACTGGTGAGGCCACACCTCAAGTGCTGCATTCAGTTCTGGGCTCAGTTCAGGAAGAACACTGAGAGGTGTTGGAGTGTGTCCAGAGAAGGGCAACAAGGCTGGTGAGGGGTCTGGAGCACAAGTCCTATGAAGAACATTCAAGGGTACTGGGGTTGTTTAGCCTGGAGAAAAAGAGGCTCAGGAAAACCTTAATTCTCTCCACAGCTGCCTCAGAGGAGGTTGTAGTGGGATTGGGGGGGTTGTCAATTCTCCTACGTAACAAGACAAGACTCTTGTGAACAAATATTGGCAATTATGTTTGAACTTTAATAAACTTATAACCTACATCACAAAACTGTTAAATCTATTCAGTGGCTTTCAGTAATCAAGTGCAGTGCATGATGATTTAACTTCATCTGTCAAACTCAGTATAGTTATTTATTTTATTATTGTCTATTCTTGAGTGTGTCACATAATGTGAGGTGATGTGCAAGCACAGAATAAATAAGAGTTCTTGCTCTGAAGTTCCTTCTGTTTCCATACAGGAGAAACTGCGAGGAAACAATGAGATCACACCGAATGGTAATGATCTTGGCATACCAGAAACTTAATCTAAATATTTTCCTATGCAGTGTGACCAAATTTAGACAAAAGACTTAGGGATGCATCCTGTGAGATATTTCCCTGGAAAATACAGGGAATTGTAATGGTGGTGTAAGTGATAGCATAAAACAAAAAAGGTCTGTTTTGGAAATGCAGGTGGACAGAGTGTGTTTTCTTTGGATGCAACGTTAAGCACAAAATTTCAGTAAATATTTGGGGAAGAGAAGGAAAACAGAGGCAGAAAAAATATTGAAAAGGTTCATTTGGACTTTTTAGGTTAAATTCAGAAGAAGATTTAAGAGGCATTCAAGCAAAAGAAACCTTTGTGTTCAGTAGTTATGACACATACAATCCTTGTGCAGACAGTTTTTCTTCAATTCACCTTGTAAGTGAATGATGAATGAATCATTCTCTTTTATTCTTCTTTCCTTTTTCTCTTCTATCAAAATGCAAGGGTTAAACTGAAAGACATCTGAGAATATTACACAGACTAATGGCAAAGGCTGTTCCAGCAATGTGATACAGAATGATGAAACTGGTGGTCTGCATAGGGTAGGTAATTGTATGCTGGAAAAGATTCACAGCCAATGAACTGCTGAGCCTGAGTTTGTAAATACTGTTTAAATCAACTTGTCAGCCTAGCACTTGCTTTATTAAAATGTCTACTTGGAAGCACATTCAAGTCAAAATTATTTTCTTCCATTTGAATACATGGATAAGGTTTTGTTTTCTTTAAATTGCCTTAAATAAACACTAAACTGAAAGTAGTTGCCTGCTGTTTCACTGAAAACAACAACCATCTCTTCTTAGAAGTCAACATCATTATAATTCTACTCATCCATATGATACATAAACAAGGTATTGATAATCCATGAGGGTATGGGGAAGGAGGATTTAACTTCTGTTTGAGCAAGGAGATGGAGCAGTGGTGGGAAACCAAGAGTAAAGCTCAGCAAGAAAAAATGGCCTTACTGCCAAAGTTCCCACAGGACACGAGCAAGACAAAAGGAAAAGTAGAGGGAAGACCGTGGCCATTGTGAGAGTCTGGGTGAGCTGGGTGTTTAATGCGTGAATGAGAAAGGCTGGGCTGACGATTCATAGTGGGAGTGGTCCATATTTACCTTCAGTCAATCTGTATGGAACATGGGACAGTTTCCAGCTTCCAGTTAAAGGTAGGGAGAAGATGTCTGTGTTCCCCTTCCTGTGTTCATAGGCTGCATGTTACTGCATTCAGCTGTACTGAAAAACACCAGTAAGTGGTGACTTACAGAAGTCACACTGAGATTTTCTGGCCCTGGCTGTTCTTCTGTGAGGTTTTGAGAAGCTCTGGTTAGAGGCATGAGAGATGCTTGAATTTTCAAAGTTCTGCAAAGTAAATGTAGAGAGCTGGTTGCAGCATTTGTAAATTAAAGATTGCTTTAATCTTCAGCAAAAGAGTTATGAAATATTGCTTTAAATTCTGCTCCATGCTTCCCAGCCAACTGAGTTTATTTCAGAAACAAAGGCAATTTAAAAGAACCCATAGATTACTTTGACTACTAAAGAGTATAAATTATCCCTAACTAAATTTTGTCAGTAGAGTATGTTGAGATACTTAGATAAAACACACGTTTGACATTTATTGCAGAATGATCCCTTTCCAAACACTTCAAGTCGCAAAAGGGAAACATGGGGTGAATTATTATGGGGCTGGTGATCTTTTTGCTGACATATATGATAATTACTAAGGATGGAATGCTTAGACTTTTTAATTAGTTGTTTTGTTTGTTTTGGTTTGGTTTGCTTTTAGTATGGTGCAGTACTATGTAATCAGACAGCATTGCATTAAAATTCCAATGTTAAAAATACTGTAAACATGTAAAAATGTATCTTGATGTGGCAGATGCTGTTGCTAAATATATATTTACTAGGATGCAGAAGAAATCTTTCTGAGGTAAAAGCAAGAAATCTAAGCAATCTCTTCCATAAGTTAAATGTTTAGCAATGACTCCTGCCCCAGATTCTTAACAAATCAACAGTTTTTGAACACATAGTCTCAGCAAAATGCAATTTCTAGTCCCAGCCTTTTCTGAAGATTATTTGTCAGGGTAGAATTGTGATTTTCACAGTTAATTTTGCTGTTAATTTTGCCTCAATATCTCCAAGACAAAATACAAAACTTACCGTGGGAAATGAAATATTTTTGAGCTAAAATGTAACTGTGGTGGGTATCAATAGCAGGCACCACTATATATGAGCCAAGAAATCTGCGAGTGGCCCTACCCTGGAAGCACACACTGTTTTGCTACTAGCTGATGTGTCTGGGCTCGCTGCAAACCACCCTTGTGTTCCACATCTAGGTTGCTGGAGTACACATGAGGCAACGTCTCCACCCTTGATGCAGCCATGGCTCTGCTTCCCAATTTATCCCACTCACCCCAGAGCACCTGGAACAGCTTTCTGGAACAGGTGCATGCCATCAGTGTCCTATAGGAGCCATCTGTATCTGTCCATACCTTTTGGCTGGAGACAATAGCTAACCTAGATTTGCTGCTGTCTGGGGCTACAGAAAGAAGCCTAATGCAGTTAGCAAACTGTTAACCAGCTGTTAGCAAACAATTATCTTATTTTATAAATGTAATTACATACCATATTCCTTCTCTTGATCCTTTTTCCTTTAGGCTCAAAAAAGAAAAAAAGGAAAAAAAAAACCTCCTTAAAAACCATTTAAATATATTCTCTCAAGGTTGTGTCTAATGTGTACCTTTGCAAATTGCCAGATGTGAGGGGAGAGGTAGTTACTGCCTACAAACTCTAATCCTATTTCTGTTTATGAAAGTGAACAGGCAAATACAGATGGTATTTGAGTGAGAAAGGCAAAAAATAATTTCCAAAGCACAGCTGGTTCTCAAGATATGTGCAAATCCATACTATTTCTTACCATGGTTACAGAAGATTCAACTAACTCAGTCCACAAAACTCAAATTTTCATTGTTCATTCTTCGGTTTGCAAAGTACTGATTAGGTAAACTACTTGTTCTCCAGTTAAAACAGCATTTCCCCCCAGTTTCTGTCAATATTTCCATTTTAAAACTGAAGAATACTGTGGTTTGCTCCTCTGTGCCTTTACTTGCCAGTTTTCCGGCTCTCATGCTTTTCCCGTGAGACACTGCACTATGAATGAAAATTCATAATTGACTATATTTACTATAAGGCATCAGTTAAATAACTGCATGTTTCTAACAATAGGTGCCAATGATTACCCAACACAACACTTCAGGACAACTTATCACAGGCTTTGGTTAAATCAAACACTGGTTTTAGCAGGAAATTCAGTCCTTCTTCAGTGTCAGCAATTTCCTTACTGTTTCTTTATTTGGGAGATCCTCTTTTTAATGTAATTCCTTTTCTGTAGGAATTACATTAAAAATGTAGGAACACATTTTTAATGTAATTAAAATGTGTTCCTACACATTACATTAAATGTGTAGGAACACAGACGGTGCTTCTGCTCTTGATTTTCTGGTTTTGCAAAGCACATACAAGAGCCACTTTAATCTCATTAATATTCATATTAATAATTTTTACCTGACAGAATTGAAGAAAACAGACTAAAGAATTAATGGTTACATGTGAGAATTTTCATTTTATAAAAATGCTTATTTTCCAACACTGCTTGAATAGGCATAGAAACCCAGTCTACTTTGGAAAAAAAAATTAAAAAAATCCAAAGTCCTACCACAGTTAGAGGATGTAGTGGTTTAACCCCAGCCAGCAGCCAAGCTCCAGGCAGCCACTGGCTCACTCCCCCCACCAATGAGACTGGGGAGAGATTTGGATGAGTAAACACTAGAGAAATATGTTGACATAAAAACAGTTTAATAGGGAGAGCAAGAGCTGCTCACACAAGCAAAGCAAACCAAGAAATTCAGTCACCATTTCCCATGGGCAGGCAGGTGTTCGGCCATCCGCAGGAGAGCAGGGCTCCCTCATGTGTAACAGTTACTTGGGAAGACAAACACCATCACTCCAAACTTCCCTCCATTCCTCCTTCTTCCCTCCCACTTTACATACTGAGCATGACACCACATGCTCTGGAATACCCCTCTGGTCCCTTTGGGTCACCTGTCCCAGCTGTGTCTCCTCCCGGCACTCCCAGCTCCATTTCCTTTGTGGCAGTACCAAAAGCAGAAAAGGCCTTGGCTCTGTGTAAGCTCTGCCCAGCAACAACAAAAATATCTCTCTGCTATCAACCCCGTGCTCAGCACAAATCCAAAACACAGCTCCATGACAGCCAGCATGAAGAAAATTAACTCTACCCAAGTTGAAACCACCATACTCTAATGATGTAACATGCAAATTAAAAACCCTCCTGTGGCACTACTAATATTGCATGACTTCTTCAGGCAGAAGACTTCCTGACACTGTTGCTTAATTTAAATCAGGATGATATCTTGCAATTCAATAAGATGGAACTATTTCTGCAACAGAACTTCCATTTCAGGACCCCCCCCCCCCCCCCCAGCACTGACTACAGCTCTCATCTTTATCAGCACACTGGCTTTAAATCCTCAAAATACAAAATACTACTGCATACTGTGAATAACCACTTAATTTTAAAAGCTCATTATAAAGTGTAAATAAATCCTTATCCACCACATAATGATACTTTACTGTCCATGTGAGTAAAGCAGAGATCTAACCTGCACAATCAAACAGCTGTTGAGCTGCCTAATACAGTGGCATCATGTTCTTGACAAGGGCTTTGGTCATCTTGATAATTGCATTAAGGCTTAGTGCATGCGCCCTAGCAAAACTGTAGCAATACATAGCTGGTTTTGCACTGAAATATTTCTTTGATTAACACTAAAGATATATAAGCCTCAAAACCAATAATGCTCTTTGTTTTTGGAATGGTATGTAGCATATTTTTGTTAAATGAGTTCTGTAAATGCTAATTATATTAAAGTTTGCAATAATTTGTCTTCAAAGAGTGTCTTGAGATTCCTTCATTTGCAGTAGGCAAGCTCAGGAGGCCCTTGGCACCTTCCCTTGGAGTGTGTGCGCAACATATCCAGGTTTCCACAGGGGCAGTGCCAGAGGTCTGTGCACTGCTTTTCTGGCTGCTCTCAGCTGTAGCTCTGGGACAAAAAGGTCTTGACATATGTTCTGTATTCTTCCTTTATAACCTTATGCCCTTTAGATCTCATCTTCCTCCTTCAATAAGTAATTTTAATATCAGTCTCTGGATTTCAGACACATAATTCTAACAAAATTTCAGAGTTTACTAAGTTAAAATCATTCTTGAATTACCTCCCATGTTTACTTTGCACTGATACTTTTATTTGTTTCATAGGAATTAACAGAATTTTCTGAAAACCAAACGCTGGTCTCATGTTTACTCTATTCCCACATTAATTCTAAGTGTTATTTTTCTATTGTAACCGAAACAGAATTCAGACAAAAGTACCAAATCTTTCTTATCCCACTAAAGTAAAATGTGAGAGGGATGCCATATCTGTTTCAGAGATGCATCAGAATAAAAGGATGATACCTAAACCCTATTCTTTTAGAGATGTGGTAAAGAAAAGACTTTTAAATTATCTCCAGATGAAGACATGGATCTCTTGACTTTTAAAAACTAAGAAAAATATTAGTGGCATGATATTTTAAACTGTGTCTCAAGTTACAATTAATGTGTAGCAGTAATAAAAAAGAAATCAATAAAAGAAATCCACAGAATCTATAATTCCATTTTGGATTACAGCTGGTGAAGTAACTTGAGCTGGACAACACAGTACAAAAATTTGTGTGGAACATCACAAATATTTTTTCAGCAGAAAGGTTAAGTATATTTAAAAAAGTAATAAATGTGTAATACATGTTACTGAAATTTGACCTCCCTTCCCATTCCACAGTGCCCCCTCCCTCCCCACCAGAAAAAGACAAAATGAAAGACTTGTTTTGCTTTGGACAAAATTAATTTAAAAAAGATACAACTTCCCAAAGAAATGAAATATTTTGTTTAATTCACAATTGCAGAAAATTAATTTATAGAAAGGCCACTGCTTCAATATCATACCCTGTATTTTTCACTTTCCTAAAAACGGACCAGTGTTGATTCATTCTTCCTTGAGCCCTTTTAGGATTAAGTTTATAGGAACTTCTATTGAAAACTGAATAAAAATGGGAAAGAACATTAAGATTTAGCTGACTTCTTCAAGCATTAAAAACTGTAATTATGTACCTTGTGTTGTTTGATGCTCACCTATGGCTGCCAGGAGCCGCAAATTTGTATTAGTGTGGGGTTTTTTTGAAAGTGAAGGGGAGGTTGTGCATTTTTTTTTCTAAGATAAGCAAGTTGTATAACTCATAAGAAACTGCTGATGCAGACAGCTTAGCAAGTTTCAAGGAAGTGATTGCATATTTATGTGGAATAGAAGAACCTTCACATTTGCATTAGGTAGGATATAAATAAATCTGAATATCTTGTCTTCCCCTAATTGTATAGCATTTTATCTTATCAGTACAATTTAATTAATAAAATCCTCAATTCAGAACTAACCTCCAACAATTCAGAATGAATGAAAATTTCATTGTAAAAAACACATGGTGTCTAATTAATGGGAACAATCAAAACCATAGTAGTCTTATTCTCAACTATATACCTGTGCTCATGCTTAGGATCTAGGAATTTATAATTCTCAAGTGACTGGATTAATGAACTACTTGCCATGTCTGTAATCAAACACGTATTTTTGTTAATCACTCAATTGCAGAACACAAAAGGATTCACTTTATTTCAGGTCTTGCCGCTGCATGAGTGGTCTTCTTGAGCCTCTTCAACATTTCAGTGGTAAAGCACATCAATGTATGCCAAGAAGAATTTTGAGAAGACACAGTGGCTGTATTCATCACCTGAACAAGAGCCATCTTTGCCTTTGCCACAGATTTCTTTTGACACAAAACATGTCCTTCTTTGCTACTGTGAATACATTTATATGCCAGCAGTTTCAGATAAGGAACTACAGCAAACATCTGCCCATCAAAAATCAGTGTTATGTTTTGTGCTTTCTTCTAAGCAACATAAAAATGTCTCTGCCAAATACTTTCTTAAAAATATGCAGCAATGTTGAAAATGTAGTGTGTAAAAATCAGCTATGATGAAGAATGTTCTCATAATTACACATCACATAGCCTATAATGTTAATGTATTTTCAATGTATGCTTCTTTTGCTGTTAACTGTGGTTTGGAAGTTTAGAGACTGGAAGAACTTATAAACTCTGTCTCAGTTTGGTTATTTTTTGGAAATATTTTTAAAATTAATAAATACAGATTCTGCTTGACTAAGTTATTTTACAAGTATTTCTAGACTGAAAAATTATTCAGTATGTCAGAACACAGAATCACAGGACAGTTAGGGCTGCAAGTGACCTCTGGATATTTTCTAGTCCAACCCCAATGCCCAGGCAGGACACATTTTAATTTGAAATATTTTGTTTGGACTGCAATGAACTATGCAGAATTTTATTTAGAAACTCAGTTAACCTTTCTGGATTTAGTTTATTTTCTGGAACTTTTTGGAATTCAGAGAAATTAAATGAAAGTATTTGTGGTATGAGTTAAGTCATAAGCTTGCTCACCAACAATCTGATATTTGAATACTATGCGTATTACAGCTGAAATCTCTGATATATTGTTATTTCTTTTTATTCCCTAAATATCAGTTTTGTTAGCTATACATTTGGTGTATATGTGAGGTAATTTACCTCACATTTTAAAGAACTAATTGAAAATTAAAGATTGTGTGGATCCTACAAGAGCTCTATAATGATATAAGAAATAGGATGCCAATTTCCTATGTATACTTGTTTTCTACAGAAAAACAGCATCCATTATTTAATATACAATGAGAAGCACATTAAGAATTTCAAATTTAATTCATCCTCACTAGTGAAGACACGCAGTAGTTGTTCTGTCTTGAGGTACTGTCCACAACAGTGACCCAGTTCTGCCTCACGGTTCTTACTGTTCCTCTGGCTTCTCTTTTACATTAGGGAGCTTTCTATGTGTTTTCAATTCTTGGAATCTGTTTAAATAAATAAATAAATGAACAAATAAACTCAAGTAAACTGTGGTCACACAAACCATGCAGCCAATAGATGGTGGCTCCAAGCAACAAAGGTGAGATGTGCAGATTAAATCGGTATTTGCAGAGTGGGTCCTAGACATGGTTTGTCCACGGCTTTAACAGTACATCTAAAGAGATTTTCACTTCTCCGTATTATCAAACTTGTTCAATGCAAACATATCATCACTGAAAATCAAAAGTATCGAGGTCTTCCTTCATAGTCTCTTCTTTCTGATTGTTTCCATGTCTGTCTTATTGTAAAGTAAGGTAGACCTTATGTAATTTCACTTATTTCACTTATGTTTCAAATTCTCCTCAAAACAGAAAAATAATCAGTAAAAAAGATGTGAAGGGAAGAAAAATTAAGCTGCAGGAAAAAATTACCCTTTTTCCTTTGAAGTTTTAAATAAAAGAAGAAAGCACAGGATAAGAACCTGTCCATGGTGACTCAAGGGATAAAGCTTTTGAGCATTTGGCTGAGAGGAAGAGCTCATGTCCATGGTCTGCTAGGCTCATGCAAAAAGCTCAAATGAGGGCTTTTATTTGTCTCCCTTATTTGTCTCTGCTTCAGCATCAAAAAAGTGAATAATACTATAAACATGGCTTAATAAGCAATTTTAAAGCCTTTTGGTGGCAAATGTCCTCCTGTGTTTTCTGGTGGGGGTCAGGGTGAATGCCTCTGAGAACAACTAGACCCGTATTTGTTATAGATGAAAACATACTTTATTTTTGTTGACAATAAGTTCCAGAAGGTTTAATATAGGGAAAGATCATATCAGGATATTATATGCATGAAGGTGGCACCCATCTGACTCTGACAGCCATCACTTCATATGCTTTTGGAGAAAATTATCAACATCTCCACTTCCCACAGATAATGTGACTCAAAACAGTATCTGCAGCTTTCAGTAATTCAAATGCAAATGTGAAGCTGCATTTTGAAATAAAACTGGTTCAAAGATGGTTGGCTATGTCATTACACAGTTGGTTTAAAATAAATTAATAATATAATATGTCACAGTTGCATACCATTATTTTTTATTACTTTCTTAAATACATCCATAAAATTTTACAGTGCCTGTTGAACAATACCCACCATTTTCCTGATTCCTTAATGAGTGATTCTGAGTGACAGCACCTCCATCTTGTGGTGAACTGGAGAAACAGATCTTCTTTAATGCTATCTGCAAGAAAGTACATCTGAAAACACTACGGTAATATAGATCTATCCACATTGGATCATGGCTCCAGGTCCTTCAGGGAGTTCAGTGTGATTTCTCTTTACCTCCGTGTGGCATGCCATGTGGGACAGTCCTCCTTGTCCATGCAGAAACCCTGTTTCTTACAGGAAATAGCAGGGGAAGCTGTCCTCCCTAAGGAATGGGGGAGGTACTGTCCCTCTGTGAAGGGAGAACTAATGCTTTCAATGAGTAGCTGTAATTAGGCATTGAGGAATTTAATTTTTATGAATGCCTGATACAGAGGAAACTTCCAATTACCATAATTCTGATGCAGTTGTGAAAGATTTGTTTCCTGAAGGTATAATATCTAAGCAGTTTTCCACTGCCATAGTTGACTATAAGTGTGAATGAGGATGTGTGTGTAGTGTCTGTATTCTAGGTTTAAAGTTAAATTTTGTAATTTGGAAAAATCTTATCTGAAAAGAGAAATTATTTTCAAGTTCAAGAACAGTCACTTCACTGTTTACTGGTCCTGTCTGCACTTTTGAAAGCCACTGCACACAGTTCAAATACCTGCACTTGGCTATCAGATGAAAGTCTATTCTCTGTTTTGTTTCCATTGTTTTTTCTGTCTTTCTATCACTAAGATACTGTGTGCTGTGAATGCAGAAAGTGAGACATTTAGCAGGCAAGTCAGCTGGATGCCAGAAATTAAATTCCTCCCACTTTGTACTGAGCTATCCCAGCAGTGCCGTGTTTTACAGGACAGCTCCAGATCATTAGTGTCATCACACCCAGTGCACTCACCCTCTCATTCTGCCCAGTGTGCTGCAGTACCATAACTGCCTTGGATTTACCCCAGTATATTAAATTCTTGCTTATTTTGGGAAGTTCAGGACTAGGCACAGTACTCAGTGTGGTCTCATAAGAGGAGTAGATGGAATTAATCACATCTATTGACCTGTTGCCCACTGTCCTGTTTGGAGAGGAGTATGCTGGTACTCTTCATTGCCACAGGGACACACTGCTGACTCCATTCAGCTTTCTTCCCCAGGACCTCCAGGTCTTTTTCTGCAGAGGTTTTTTTCAGCCTTTTGGTTTCCAGTCTGTGTGGTTGGATGGGATTACTGTGTACTGGCTGCTTTTGTCACTGGTGAGCTTCATAGGATTTCTGACAGATTCTGTTTTCAACCTGTCAAAGCCACTTAAATGGTAATTCTAACCAGAAATAACAGAAGGAGTAGCACATCATTTGGACCAAAAATTATAACTGCATATTAATTTAGGAACATGAAAATTTCCATGTTGCGATGTCCAATATTTTATCTCTGGCCATGGTCATCAAAGAAAACTACCATAAACCAAGACATTTAAAATTATCTGTGCTCTTCTGTGAGATACTGTCTCTAGCAAATCAGTAGTTTAGGAATCTCTTATTTTGATACTTGTATTTAAACCTTTTCTCTTCAATAGCAGGAACAGAACTGACTCAATTTATATTTTTTGCTGACATACCTCATTAATTCATAATAGTGGATGATGACGGATTGTGCAAAGAAATTTTCTTATTGTTTAATTTAAGCTCGCTTCCTCAAAATGTTTTTGTGATACTTCTTTGTACGGAGAAATTGGAAAAATTAATCCACACTTCAGCTCATGCACCATTTGTGCTTCTCCAGTCCCAGCATAGTTCCCCTTTTCTTTTAGAGCAGAATGTGTTGAAATTTTTTCTGTTTTGTTCTTCAAAGCTTTCCTTGCAGTTTCTAGCATCAGACTGGCATTTTTGACTATTGCTGTGCAATGAGCTGGCATTTTTGTATGGCCCTATCCAGGAATTTTAACGTTTCTTCCTGGTGTGACAATAGGTGATCAACCAACACCTTAAGCGTGTACTTTATTTTCCCCTCTTTGTGTTTACTGGCACTGAATTTCACCTGCCATTCTTCTGCCCTGTTGCATGCAGGATACTTCTGCATCTCTCTGCAGTTTGCTTTACTTTAGCTTGCTCTGAGCAAGGGAAGGGTGTGCTGCAGCAACAATTTTTACAGGCAAAAATTGGTTTGACTGAAAGAAATTTCATTTAAAATCACAGTCTGAAAAGGTTTTTATCCTGAAACATAACTTCTTACTCAGCTGCATTCCATGGCCTCCCTCTACACAGCTCCTATATGAGTTTTGGCTTTGTAGGGTGATGGAATTGAAACATAACATAACCTGCCTGTTTTTCCTGTTTTTCTGAAGGCTGAAACCTTCTTCCTTAACTGAATTCAACCTGTTTCCAGCATCTGCTGTTGACTTTGGTCTGTTCCTTTGTCATTAAACACATGCATGGTCTCTTAACATAGCATCAACTTCACTCGTGAGGCATCTGATGGACACCCACAGCTGCTCCCACAGCCACGGGTGGCTGGAGCAGGGAAACTTCCATCCTTCCCTTCCTGCATTTCTACATTGCTAGTGCTGCAGCACACTTAAGTGAAGTTCAACAAAACTGACTTGAAATCCAGTTTGTGCTCCTGGAGTGGCCCTCAACTACCAACTTTCATAATACACATTTCTTTAGCTCAGTGCTGAGAAAGAAAAAAACCCCCAGGCTGTCATCACAGGTGTCTGCTACTTTATAATGGATTACACATTAGCAGCAGAGCTATTTACCTCCAAGAACTCCAGTCCTGCAAAATGTTACATTTAAATATGTAAAAAATATATACATGTGAATATATGTAAAATGTTAAGTGTAAAAAAGGTTATATGCACACATACAGAAATGAACAATCAGATTCAAAAGAGGAGTTTGAAACACAACAAAGAAGAAAATGTGTGTGTGTGTGTGTGTGTGTGTGTGTGTGTGTGTGTGTAATGAGAGAATTTCAAAGCACTTTGGTCTTTCAGTTCTTTAATTTTAACAGGACATACGGAATGATAGAAAGTAGAAACTTGATCATAAAAGTTAATGGTGACTTTGCAATACTTTGTATATTCTACATGGAGCCCTTTTACATTTATTACTTCAGATTAGCACCTGAATGATGAAATGTAAACTGCTGATATCTCCAGCTGTTTTTACACCAGTGTTACAATTTGAAAATCATCATTTAAAAAATGGTACACATTTGCTGAACGGACTCTGGATCACAATCTCAGCCCACCATTTTTTGATATCCACATCCACAAATGTTTAGTCAATGCTTGTGGGGAAAAAAAATCACGGTAAAATAAGAGTTGCTTTCCATCTTATCTCTGCATCCCTTTTTTAAAAGCCAGTTTACCTAAAATAAGTTTTTTATATGCATAAATCCTTAGTACATTTTGCATATCCTTCATAAAATGTTTATATGTTTTCAGGAAAATTGTATGCGTCATTCAAAAAAAAAAAAAATTCCCCATCTGGATGGATTTGACAAAGTATTTTATTCTCTTCCATCTTCATCACAGGTTCAATGTCTTTTGCATTTTTAATTAAAAAAATTTAAAATACCAACATTATCCTTTCAAATATCACTTAATCTTTCACATATGAAATATGTTTTCTCTTACAGAAGTTAGAGTCTACCAGGGTGCATTAACACGTAGCACACAAATATTCTTGTCTTGAATTAACTCATGCTTAAGCTCTGGGTTTGCATAAATTATATCTAGAAACCATACAGTACCAAATCTTTGGAGTGTTAAGTATCTGGAATTTACATGCATGCCAATGAACGTTCTTACATTCCTTTCTGCCCAAGAGAAGGATCAGGCCATCAGTTTGGAAACCACAATCACTTGCTGCACTTTGTGCCACATTTCAGATTTCTGCTCTGGGTTTACACAGGTGTTTGTATTAAATTTCACTCTCAAAAACAGAAGGTGCGAAGGAAAGTGCATTGGTGAGGATCACAGGAAGAAAAGCAAAAATATTCATTGTTTTTCTCTCATTTACTTAAAAGGCAATGCTTCTGGTATTATTCAGCAGTCTTTGGCTTCCTTCCCCCTTATAATGGTATCTGTTTCCCATTGTTAAAGATTCTTCATCCAGGCTAGTCTATTATTTCTGGAATTTGTAGAAAGGTTAGTGAGTCTCTAGAGTTGTGATTATTTTTTCTAGCTGACATTTATTGATCTCATTACCTTCATGTTCATATTTCAAAAAACTTTTTTTACATTTTGTTACCATTTCAAAGATGACAGAAATGCTGCAGTGCTCACTGTATTAGAACTGTATGTAATTAAAATTTGTACTCCCTGTTTCATCAGAAATTCACTGCCAAACCTCAGCATGTGTTGTTTACAAATTAGATTGTTATAATTAGAACACCAAATGACTGCAAAAATAGAGACTGAATTTATATTTGAAACAAACATCTATTTTACTTCTGCACAGAAAACTCTGACATTTTTGGCCATAAGCAAGTTGCTAGACACCACACTTTGGAGAAATCAGATGACATCCATACCTCTGCAGGTGCCAGCAAGCCCCTGAGACAATTCAGGAGATACCATGGGGAAAGAAGGACATGTACAATCCTTTTGCTAGCTTTTTACAAAGGAGTGAACTTAACCTTTTGATTTTACTGCATATTTCCTTTCTCTACTATTAATTATCACTGAAATTAATGTGATTACAAAAATATTAGCCGTTTTCTTTAAGATACAGAGAAATTTTGCTACTACTTGGATGGATTTTACAGAATTCTTGACATATTTAAACTTAATAAGGAAGAAAAATAGGCCATAACACACTCAAAAACTTCTTAGTATTTGTGTGTTTTAGAGAAAGTATGTAGGCATCGGTCTTAAAAAGTACTGTTGCTTCATAGATACCTAATGACATGAGGGGCTCCTGAGTTCCAGAGGATTCCAGCTGAAAAATGCTGTCAGTTTGAAATTTCTCCTGCACCTTTCCTATAATTTTTTAGAGCCCTTTTAACGGTTGCCTGCTGAAGTATGAATGTGGACAGAAGATGAAATACTGGCAACAGGATATATACAGGATATATACTAACTAACTATCTTGTGGCAGTGCATGATAAACACTTCCATGCAAGCATGAAGATCTGAGATACCTTAGGTAGTGCAGTGGTTTAATGGGTGAGAACAGCTCAGACTCAAGTTCTCTACTGCTTTGCTGAAGACTGCTAAATCACTTCCCTGCCACTAAGCTCCCTAAAATAATAGAATAAATTGTCACTTTGCTGAAGTGGGAAAAAAGAAAAACAACACGGGAAATAAATTGTTATAGGTGTTGACATTTAAAGCATTTAAATATCTGTATTATTCCATTAATATACGGACACTAGACACATTTATATATCTATAAAATAATCCATATACACTATAGATACAATTATATAAGTGTGTATATATATATATATATATATACACTTATATAATTTTTATATATATATATATATACACACTAAAAAACCAATGTATTTATATACATACATATAAAACAAGGTATTTTATTGCTGGCAGTTCAGTAGAACTTATATCTATTTATTTCTTAGCAAGCAGAACTGATATATATTTTTTATTTTTATGAAGTTAGGCAAAAGTGTTGCCTTCTCCTTTTATTTTTTTGTATCTAGAATGGCTTAATGAACTACCATATTAAGTGGCCCTCTACACTGCGAAGATAGTTGTAGTTACTTGCCGCTTACTTCTTATTGTCAGAATGTTTAGAACTCCTGGATCACTGATCTTTATCCAACTTGTGTGACATCTCACAATTCCTCCTTGACCCTCTTTTCCCAAGGAAAAGGGAATTCTCTTTTACTTTGTAAGAAGCAGTATGAGTTTTCCTCTTGAAAAATGTGACTTTGTAAACTCTACATGATCTTATGCCAATTGATAGATTTCAAAGGCTGAAGATGCAGCCAGATTAAAAAGTAACACGTATGTGTTGACAGTCTCTGGGTGACTTATGGCAATGTTAGCGCCAGACAAAAAGGGTAATAGCAACCTGCCCAGGTGGAATTGTCTGTGGATATCACTGAGGTGTTGTGTGAATTCGCACACTCCAGGTCAAGCATGTAAGAACGTTACTTGTGGAAGTGTAAGATAAAATACTTTTGCAGACAGTAGTGGGAGTAAGGAGATGTGAATGGAAATAACCACTTGATTCCTTTGCAATGAGCGTCCTCTCCTGTTTCTAGGCTGCTTCATTACTGTTGTCCTTGGAGGTCTCCTTGAATTAAATAAGTATGAGTTGGAAAAGGGGTTGACAGCTGTGATTATATTGGTTATTAAAACTAATGTATCTATGGCTGAAGCATATGCTAGCAACCCCACTGGCTGTGGATATCATGGGTAACTATGGAGAGTTTAGGCAGTACTTTCTATCACTTTACGTTATTTGAATAAAATTCAAGATATCTGTTTTTCAGTTAATATTAAATTCTGATCCCTAATAATAAAAATGCAGTAAGTTTACTCACCTTTTAGATTTTAAAGCCACTAGCACATACAGTGCTAACCTCAAGAGATCAGTCTGATGACCATCAACAAGCAACAGAAACGACAAATCACCTGTCTTGTAGATGTCTAGCATTTAATTAAAAGTTTTGATAGGATTCAGCAAAAAGAAAATCTAACAAAACTGTAAGATTGGAAATGCAAACCATATTTTTCCTTTAGAAAGAGATTGATGTATTAAATATTTATGTAAATATAATAAATTGGCAAGTGTATGAACACACTGCTACATCTTCACCTCTTCCATATATCATCTGCCTGAAGAAAAGGATTTGTTACTAAAATAGAATTGGTGTTCTGCTATATAATTTTCGTAACAGTAGCTACTTGTCATTATTCTTTCTATATCCATCTATATCCATCCTAATATAGGTGAAGATTATAGCTAACAATAAGAATAAACCAAGGGATACTATTTCTGAATAGACAATGGAACATATATTTACATAACTGGACACATAGTCTGGAGATACTGAGCTTTTGTTAATTCAGGGTAAAGTCCTATTTGCATAACTGATCTATGAATTTAATGGCATGTCCAGCAACCTTCTAAAAAGAATAGATTTATTGCATATTTTAACTGGTTATGAAATTATCAGTTTTCCTGATAGCCCAGTACTAGTAATACTTAGCATTCTTCTTCATGACTGTAGTGACAGTATTGAGTAATTCTCACAATAACTCCAAAGGAAACATTATATTGTTTTTTTAGTGATAGAGAAAGTAATACAGAGGGGCTGCTGAATGTCACATAAAAGGTCTATCTAAGTCAGAGTAAGAATGAATCATGAGTGAGAATGAGATTCTTGTTCAACTATATTACTTTCTTAAAACCAGGTGCATGAGCCTATAGAGAAAGTAGGGCATGATTTACTGCTCTTCACTGATGTAGACACACACACTTTGGTTTGACCACCATGCTGTATTTGCTGGCTGCAGTATTAATAGCAAGCTGTAGACTATAAAGTGACTGCTCAGCACTTAAGATGTTCCAAAAAGCTCCATCCAAAGTAAAATGGTGTCCATTGATTCTGCACAGACTAGAGAGCAGAATAACTTAACCATCAATGCTTTAAGCATACAGACTTTGACAGATTCAACTTCTGTGTAACAGAAAGCTGCTTACATAAGTGATTTGAAAGACAAATGTAACTATTTAGGTTAAAATAGTCAGTCTGGGATTAAAGATGTTTGGATAAGCAGTGTTACGATTACTTCAAATGGAATAAAATAGGAAAGGACCAAAATACCCTAAATGAATTGATGAAATAAAGACAGATACAGAGAAGATTTTTCTATTATTTATTTCAGGAAAAAATATAATTGTTGTATTTTAAGATTCTGGGGAAAAAAAGAACAGAGGTTTGAAGCTGCCATTTCACTAAAAACAAAACAAAGCTTTATGCAGACCAGGTTACCTTGTATTTTTTATATTCACCAGAGTGAAACTTCACAAAACATTCCCCAAATATGGTTCACTAAGAAAAATAAATGAAATATTCAGACTAAAATTTATTCATGTGATCCACAGAAATACTGACTGTTTCTAATATATGGTTCTAACTTTCAAACAATTGACTCTTATGGGATATTAGATTATTTATTTAAGTAGAATAACAGGACAACTAATGTAATCATACATTTAAGGTTTTTTACCATACATCAACATGCTTAACAGTTGAAAGTTTCTGAAGAAACTCTGATTCTGTCAACTTCAAAAATTGTCACTGGTTTCAGTGGGGCAGGAGTTCATTTTTCATGTGAACCCAGAGGAATTAGCTGTAGCTGTGGACCACTAGAATGGAGGAGTGAGAGGCTGGATGTATGGTTTAGGGAAACAGAGTGAAGGGAACTTTAGTTTAGACCATTATAATCCAAAGATCTGGACATATATTTCCAGGGCTTAATTGACAGCTTTAAAATCTTCTTATGTCTGCATATACTGTAACACTACTAAGACCTTTCTGTTATACCTCAGGAACCTCATTGTGTGTTTTCACACCTGAATTGCCTTGCCAAGATTTTGATTTCCCCCTCTCCCTTCCCTCCCTCTCTACTGTGGGGAAGACCTGTAAAAATCACATCCGTATTAGAGTATGTTTTTACTGCAGGGTTAATTTGGGTTCTTCTACACTGGAAAACGTGTTAACTTAAGTGAGAATAATCAGACTGTGAAACAGTACTCAAGCTGTGTGTCTACACACCTTCTGTCCTTGTTTGCTTGTGAAAGTAAAATTTCTAGAGGTGTAGTGCCAGAAGACGCTTTGCATGCACTCTGAATTTTCTCATATCTGGAGGCATGGGGAAGGTTTGTTCTTTCTAGGGACACCAAAGGGATTGTGGAAAACATTTTAGAAGTCAGGCCCTTAGGCAGATCTAGCCTGTACCCACAGTGAGGAATGCTTAGTTTAGCAGCTGGCAAGTCATGCTAACTGTAGTTTTTATCTATACACCAGACAATATCAGTTTAATGGACTATGTGTGCAGGTGGAACTCAGATCAGGAGCAACAAGTGAATTACAATTTAAATAAAATTCACAAGGCAGACAAGGTTTTATGGGTATCTCTACATAGTACTGTCTAACACTGCAAAGAAACATATGAATTAACCATTAAAATGAATATAAGTACATTAATACAGTTCTGATGGTCAGAGAATATTTATCAAACTGCCATCCTCATATCTAGGATGGATATTTAACTTAGACACCGCATTGTGCAATAACAACAATCCCTACAAAGAATAATTAGAAAGTGCTTACAGAGTCTTTTGGGGAGGGCACAATAAATGCTAAGTAATCTTTATTAATAATAAAAAAAGTTTGTAAACTGAGAGAATAGATGAACTGGAAAACCTTTCATTATTCTAATCATCATCTCCTAGTGACAGCTGGCCTGCTTCTCTTACTTCCTTGTATTTTGAAAAGTCACTAACACTTCTGCAAAGAAAGCACAATGTTTTGAAAGGTAGTATTTTACATCCACTGTGCTCAGCTGAAAATTACTTTATGAGATCTAAGGTAGTGAAGGATTGGACCCAGATGAAAGTACTAATAGTTAAGGCTCATATTTCTACATGACCTGTGATGAAAGACAAGAAGGTGCTGCATCTCCAGAGACTTTGGGGGATGTTCGGGAAGTGATATAATTAATAACTAACTGTTCAATTTGACAACACTTAATCTCATTTTCTCAGGCTTGTGTCCTACAGATTATTTATAAATTAGATTGGTGGTCATAGTAACTATTCCCCTGAGTTTGAAAAGTGAAGGGAGCCCAAAATGACTTCTACTTTTCACAGCAGGGTCAATTGAGCACATCATCCTCCTCAGCAGGATAAAATGAATACGGTGCAGTCTACTCAGGGGAAAATAAATTCTGTTTCACATAATAATAGTAAATGAGCTGGGGAAGACTCTGTAAGTTTAAAGAGGAAAGTAGTGTCCTTTAAATCTACAACAAAGCCCCTGCACCATTTCAGCTTGTGCTGAACCTCCCCTGCAGGTGACATAGCCAGTCTGACCACATGGCTAGAACACATCATCATGCACCTCCCTATGCACATGGCCTGGCTCCTTTGCACCCTCTCCCTCACCTTCTAACAGAGCATCAGCAGCCTCATGAGGCAAAGGACTTTTCATGTCTCTTCACAGCAGAAAAGCAGCAGAGATCTCTATGCAAGTTGTTGAGATGAGATGTAAATTCTCATTTTGTTTCTATTCTGAGAAACAACAGCTGCATCATAGAGAAGCAAAGTTTTTGGAAGTTCATTTCATTGCCAAAGAGAAAAGGTGCTTGTCTTTACTTCCAGATACATATTCAGTGCAGAGTCAGAAAGTTAAGCTGCAGACCAAAATTCAAAGTGAAGATAATACTTTTATCTTTAACAGGCTTGCAGAGGAATTATTTCAGGAAGAACTGAAAATATATATGCCAACAAGAATAAATTTCAAGTCACTCACATAGCTGTGACTTCTGTGACTTGTAGGAGGAAATCATAAAAGCTTCTTTTCACCACCAAATTAACAGTGGACTACTTTTTTTATCAGTACAGTATCACAATTTCTCAAACTCCACTTTACAATGCAATTTCTTCTTTCAGAAAAGTCCTCCAGTTGTCTTTTGCAGGCATTGTATTACTCCAGGCTTCAAAGCCTGATCTGTACTGATTCATGGGACTGTTTAATCTATGATCCACAACACCCTTTGGCAAGGAGTCCCACAGCTCAACCACACATAACGCAAAGATCCAAGTCCTTTCATTTATTTCACACCTCAATTTTACTAGCTTTTTTTTTAAAAAAATGTTTTTTACATTGCAAACCACTGTGTGATGGTTAACATATGGTTATTCCAACTTTGTTTATTCAAAATTCAGAATTATTATGTTTTCTTTATAACAGTGTTAATATATTTATTAATAAAATACATAATAATATATTTGACAATTTATATATACGTACATATACACACATGTAATAAAACGTAATATGGTATGTGAAACACTATACAATGCTGCATACTAGGAGTGTACAACACCAAGTTACATAAACAGTCAAAAAATAACATTTGATTTGTCATGATCTCTTTATCAGTTTGGTGGATTGTGTGAGATTTTCCTTTTATTTTCATTAGGTTCATAGAAAAAAGCTCTTGAGAATCTAAAATTAGAATGATTGTGGCTTATCAGTTTCATTCATTAAATAACTGAAAGCATATGCTTTTACGAGATTAAGTGAAAAAACTGAAACAATTCTTATCTACAGTTTAAAGCAATCTACTTCGAAGAAATGAATGATCTGCAGGTGACTACAAAGTCTGTGTGATTTATTGATTTGTTTTATCGACTTAGCAAGCAGCAGAGCAGACATGATACTTGTGACCTGATGAGAAAAAAACTGAGTCTGCACAAGTGGGTCCGAGGGACCTCGCATCTCCGTCTTGCACAAGGAGAGACAACAACCTGTTCCAGCTATTTACTAGGGGAAGATTTTCATACCTGCGATTCTGTGTGAATCATTGAGGTGGTAAATGACGGCACGCACCTAAATTCACGCGCTTTCAGGGGGGACGATGGAGACAAGTCCAGGCAGCCCCGCCGCAGTCCGGGGCCAGCCCGGGCTCCCAGCCGGCGCAGCGGCGCTCCCCGGCACCGCGCCTGGATGCCGAGTGTTCGTGGCGTTCACGTCCCCTGCCCGGGACAGCCCACGGGACAGCGGAGCGGAAGGAGGGTGAGGTGATGCCAGGGACAGGTGGAAGCGCAGCCAGAGGCGGGCGGGGAAGGGACGTTACCTGCCGACATCGAGGACGGGAAAGTTGGGCGAAGAGAAGGAGGGCGGTCGGAGCACCCCGCAGCCTTCCCCTCCGTTCCCGGCCGCTCCGCCCGGGGTTGCCGGCGTTGCTCCCCTCCCCGAGGCGGCGAGGGGCAATGTCCTCCCACCCGCCGCCGCCCCCGCTCCGGCCCTACCCCTCCTCCGCCCCCCTCGCACCGCCTCCCCCCCCCGCCGGCGGAGGTGAGGCGAGGCGCAGCGCCGACTGCGGCGGCCGCACGGGAGGAGCGGGGTGGCGGGGACTGTGCGCGGCGGCCGGCTGCATCCACCGCCCAGCCCGGCGCTGGGGACAGCCATGGGGAGCAGCCGCCGCTCCAGCTGCCGCGGAGAAACTCCCCTCCGGATGTCGGCTGCGGGTGGCCTGGTCTGAGCAGGAGGGGGAGGAGGGAGAGGAGGAAGGGCCGTAGCAGCGGCGGACTGTGCAAGTTGCGCTCTGCCCTTCTTCTCCCCGGTCCGTCTCCCACCCGCGGAGCAGCATGCGGACTGGCCTCCGCGCTTTCTCAGATGTGCTCTGGCTGCCGCCGCCTTCAGTGCATCCTGCTGCTGGCAGCGCTCACCCGGGCGCTGGATGAGACGGGAGCAGGGAGATCGCTGCTGCGGTTCCGCCCGCTCCTTCATGCGGGCTTCTGCTCCGGCGGAGGTCGCACCGCCGCCGCGGAGGAGCCGGGCTGCCCTCCCACCCCGAGCCCGCCCGCCCGGGGGGCCCGCATGGCGTGCTACCTGGTCATCAGCTCCCGGCACCTCAGCAACGGGCACTACCGCGGCATCAAAGGCGTCTTCAGGGGACCGCTCTGCAAGAAGGGCGCTCGCTCGCCGGTAACTGCCACCTCCTCGCCCCCTCCCTCACTTGCCCCCCGCACGGTAGGAGCGGTGCGGGCGGATGCCCACGCTGGGGGCGGCCGGCGCGGCGCGGCTGCGGGGGGCGAGGGGCGTGGGCGCCGGCTCGGTCCCGCTCTGCGGGGCCCCGGTGTGGGCGCTGCCTCGCCGGGCGGCTCGGAAAAGTTTCTCCGTCGGCGGCTGCCTGCGAGTGGCCGCGGGGACGGGGCTGGGGGCGGTGCTGGCGTTCGGCAGTGGGGCGGGGGGGGTACGGCTCAGCTGGGGTTATCCGTGCACCGCGTCTCGGGCTCGTGCCCAGGGAGAGGTTAATTTCTGATGCTTTGGTGAGAAGTTGGAGGCTGGTAGAGGGGAAGGCGCCGTGTCGGCTCCAGGTGTCGCGGTTTAGTACCTTGTCCAAGGTTTTGACGCGGCGGAGGAGGGAAGCGATCGTTCTTGTGGATTCGTCTGCCAAAAAAATGCACTTGCGAGTTTGTCTGAGGCGCGTTGTGAGCTACCTGTCTAGACCGACGTCTAGGTAGAACATGAGTGAAGTTTGGGGCGGTCCTGCGGAGACTGCAGACCCGTCGAGCTACCCTAGACGGTGTCCGTGAGTCGCTAAAGGCGTTTCGAAGGGGCGAACGGGAGTCCTGTGCTGCCGGGGACAGCGGGTGCCGGGGGGACATCGCCAGGTGCCCAGGCGGCGACGATGCCCCTCTGCCTCTCCTCCGCCTCTCCGCCTGCCTGTGGCATCGCAAGCGCCTCCGTAGTCACCACCGAACTTTCCCTGTCACCGTGCCGGGTGTCGGTGTGTGCCATACGGAGGGGTACGGACGTGCCATCCGCCGAGCCTGCCTTGCACGAGTACCAGGGACACCTTGAGCCCACTGGTGGGATTCCCTGAGCTTCGGCAATGCCAGGTTGTGCCCCGCCACACACCTGCACCCTAAAATACCTTACGGGAACTAAAGTCTGCGTTCTCTTTCTTGCCTTCCAATGAACAAAAATGACACATATTTCACTATGCTTCCAAAATCCCTTCTGTGTTGTGCACTAGCATTCTGATAGAGCACTTGCAAGTTCTTCCCTTGTACTGCTGTGTCTGTCGCGTGCAGTGTAACACAACTGCGCCGCAGGTATCATCCATCACTCATTGGCTGAGCTGCGTTTGTCTTCTTTGACCCATGGAGCTGATCCACTTTCCACTTTCCACTCCTGAAATGCAGGCAACATTTGCTGAGATCTCTGTTCGAATTTAGGTCAAAAGGAAAAAAGATCTCAAAGATCTAAAATGGGAACAAGCTTGATTGTAAATACTTCTGATTTAGTAGAACTCAAACAACTGATGTTCAAGTCGAGTAGTATCAGAAGCCTGGGAAGATACTATCCTCTGAATATTGTGCTCCAAATCCTTCACTTTCCAATTTCTTTCCTTTTTTAACTGCCTAGTGAGTATGCACACCACTCCTCTCCATCTAAATACTTCACGAAATTTGTCTGACTCCACTAACAAGTCATCATTTTAAACACAGGTCCACTAACAAATAGTCATAGTCCTGCTACTGGGTGGGAGCAATTTTTGTTAATATGTAAGTAACAGAGAAGACCAATGAAAATTCATGTTCCTTATTCTTTAAAGGTGTATTTTTAAAGGCTTTTGTTTTAAATTGAGCCGTCTTAGTCTTAAGGCAACCATCTAGGGTTTAGTGGAAAAGAGAAAAAGCTATAAAGTTGAAAATTAATCTCAAGTCTCTTTCACTGTATAGAAATGCTCTTTCATGTGAGCTTTCCAGAGTTTGAAAAAAGTAGCAAGGACACTTCGTATTACTTTTCACTAAGACAGAACATCTTGTTTCCTAAATTTGTATTACCAGGAGTTGCTGTTTTATATGTTTTGGGGCCATTTATACAGAAAGGACGGAATTTTAGCAATCCTTAGCTTTCATTCTGAATTCTTGAGGGAAAAAATTTATTTCTCTCTATATATTTATTTTTTAAATTTTTTTTTCTTTGTTTTCTTCTGCCTTTTTTTAGTGGCAACTCTTTGAAGCTAGTCAGGCTTTTGAGGTCATAGGCTAAGTCCTTTGGAGAGGGAGTGTTGGACAGCTCATGGGAGTAAAGGTGCATGATAAAGTTTTATTAATGCTGAGTAATTGTAGCTTTGTAACTTTTTTCATGTGTTTGGTATTTTGAATTTACTATTGGTTTATATAGGCTATTTTCATATTTTGATATGGAAGTTCAGATTTTAGGAGATAATAAAGGATGCTCAGTTGGCACAGAGGGTAATAGTTTGCTATTAAATACTGAAAGCAGTGAGTAATTTGCATGTCCCTACAAATTTGTAACTTTCCAGACCATATCCTTCTTCCTTATCTGTGTGCATCAAGTTGGTAACAGTGAACAGCAAAAAACACCACCTGGACACATTTTGCATTATAGATGTGGGAGTCATGCATATTGAGATTTAGTATTGACTGAGGTAGTAAAATTGTTTTAAACATGAAAAAATGCCCCACACAATGCAAACAAACTGTCTGACTATTAAGTTAAACTTGGGACCTCTTCTTATACTTAAGAAGAAGTCTTAGGCAAGTGGCATTTATTTGTATTCCCTGTGCTGTGCTTTTATTTAATCCCTCCTGATTATAACTTTCAATGATACAAGTTATTTCTTGCAGTCTTTTTTAAAATGTTGAATTGGAAGCAGCCTTGAAGATTTGATTTTATCATTTGTACCATTAAACAGTCTTCTGTTTGTACACTATAAGTGATCTTATGCATGAGTCTGCGTAGCCTTTAATGGATAATATGTACCTTTCTATATTTAAAGTGTTCTGTATTAACAGACCATGAAATGTCAGTAGACTTAAGGCTATGCTTTAAGAAATGAGAACAGTGGTGAATATTTTAAACACCTTTATCAAATTTCATGGTTTTATGAACAAGGATTTTTTCAGTCTGGGTGTTTATGTACCATTTATTTATCACATTTGCTATTATTGTACCAGAAGCAATTGTGGTCCCTCTTCCTGGTATGCAGAGAGACCTTTAGCTGTAGCAGTTCCAATGAGAACAAGATGTGTAGAACTATAAGGATAAGACACTTTGGGTATGTAGTGAATTTGTCGTGCTGTTGTCATAAAATCCTTTAAAAATTTTACCTTGCCTTTACTCATTTTTACATATTGGAGAAGGGACTAGCTGTGAATATTGTGAAATTAGTAGTGATGAATTCAGAAAGAGTGGAATTAGAAGCAGTCACCAGTGATCCTTTATCAGGGGAGTCTGATGGAGTTACATGAAGAAGGAAATGCTGAGTTTGAACATGAGGCCAACATTACTAAGGATAATGGACAGCAAACCCATGAAGGAAACTGCTCATTTTAAAGCACAGCTGATTCTGTGCTTTAAGCTTTTATAATTTATGTGAAAAGTTATATTCAGGAGCATATTATGAGCAAACTTTCTGTCTCTGAAAATTGCTGTTTAAGGAAATTCATTATGATGTAGAGATATTACTTACACTTCAGAGTGATGCTATTGTCTGCAGGTTTTTTGAGTCCTGAATAGATTACATTGATCAGTGCACTGGTTTTACTTTTTGAAGTCTTGATAGATAACGCTGTCATACTCACCTGCAGCTCAGCCTGCTCAGAGATTTACTGCCATGCTTCACAAGCGTGGCAAAGCTGGCATTGAAAAGGACTTGCCTGCAAAACTTTTAAAGAAACTTCCAGGATGCAGCAGAAAATGGTACTGGGAATTCAGCAGATGGCCCCCTTGCTTCTGAATAATTTCTAAGCCAAGGATGTTATTAGGGTACACTGTTCTTCCTGTGGCTTTTTAAGATAAGATATAAACAAAGTCTCGTTTACTACTCAGTATTTAAAGATTCCTTTGTATTTTGAAGGAAATAGAAGGCTCAGAAGACCCAGTGCCTTAGCCAATTTCTGACTTGGCTAATTATTTTTCTTCCGTTGTTCCCTGCAGCTTCAGCTGAATACAGTATTTTTCATGTACTTCTCTAAGCTGTTTTCAAATAAAGCTGTCAAGCAGCTGCTCTGTTGCACTCGGTGCTTGCCTGATTTCTTTGGGTTGTTGGGGGCAGGAAAGGCTTTTCTGTTACACAGAGTTACCTTTAAAAAAGCACAGCTCTCACCCCATGTCCAGAGGCTGCTCCAGCAGTTCTAATTAAGTACATTGCAGGTACTTGAAAATAATGACGTTTTGGTTGATACTGAGCCATAAGCAAGCTGTTTTAGCACTAAAGCAAATATAACCCGGACTGGGTAGCACCTTAGCACTCTCTGAAGCAGACAACAACACAAGGCGCTTGGAAACTTTGAAAACTTAAGTGGGCCTGGGGATGAATGAGTGTAAATAGAGAATGGGAGGGACAGAGCATGGGCAGCTGTCTGCCTGCCTGAGATCAATGCTAGAAACACAGGCATAACCAAGTCTGCCACAGAGTGACAGTATTGTGTTTGCCACCAGCCAGTGGCAAACATGTGCCAAGCACGGTTGTCAGAAAGCAATTTAAGGGCTAGACATGGTGCATGCGTACCATGTGAAATATGGGTTAGGTTACAGCAGGTTAAAGGAGGAGCCACCATATATCTGGGTGATTACTGGAACACCAGATAACTTGTGCATCCTTTAGCTCTGTGACTGCACTCTCAACAGCACTGAAAGCAGAGAGGAAGGGTATGCTGGAGCATTAGAAAAATGCATGAAAAGTAAAATTTAAGTTAAGAAATAGAGTCTAGAGGGGCCGATAATAAACCAGAAACTCTAATAAATAGTCCTACAAAAGGAAAGGGGGGAAAACCCCCAACTGCACTAACAAAATTTTGTGGAAAGAAAAAAAGGGGAAAATGGTAAAGGAGATGGAAAATCGTGCTTTCAGTTTTCTGTGCCAAAAATCTCTGGCAGCTCCCTCCAGCAAAAGTGGCTGCCTGCCAGGGGGGATTGTGTGCACTCTTCTGAAGGCTTGGAGCTGGCTTACAGAGGTGTCTGCCTTACACAAACCAAGGGCAGGCACTCCTGCTAACTGTTTCTGATCTCATTGATTCCTGGTACTTTGTGTCTCGGAGTGGGCTGAGTGTGTTTCCTACCAACCCTCCTGCCTTCACTGTGCTGCAGAATATGAACATTCCTGCAGCCCACACTCCACCTTACAGTGACCTTATTTCCTGATTTCATGGTTCCTATTGTGGTGCTTTTTGTGCAATTCTGCAACATGTGAGAGGCAGAAAGAACTTTCAGAAAATGGGAATGTGCTTTTTGCCACATGTAGCCTTGTTGGTCATGCCTTGTATTAAACCTGTTTTTTGTGGAATCTATCAGTTTTGAGCAATTTTGATTCTAATTCAGTGAGTGGGTAGCACTTTGTATATAGCATTGCAATTAAATTTAATCATCTTCAACCAATTTCTGCTGGAGCCATTTCCTTCACCGACAATTAGCAGTAAAGTTAAACAGGTGCTTTATGTCTGACGGCACCTTTCCAGCAGTCTAATATTTTTATTGGTCCCTCAATCGAGTTCGTAAACCCAGATAAATTTCTCTGTTATTTTGCATTTGGCAATGCTTGTTTGTCCATTAGTTCCAGAATTATTGCCATTACATCCACTTACATTCTCACTTTCAGTTCATATGCATTTTACTCACCCAGAGCAGTTTAGAGGGTTTTCTTTTTTTTTTTTTTTTTTTTTTTTTTTTTTTTTTTTTTTTTTTTTAATACTGAACTGTTTAGAAATTTGAAAATGAATGCAGGGGCCTAGTGATTGTGAAACAGGTGCTCCCTTGGATGGTGGTTTGAGCTACCCAGGCTCTAAGCATTAAAGGCTGTTCCTCTGCCTGTTCAGCCCTGTTTCCTGGACTCTTGCCCACGTGTGCTGTCCATGGTATGCACTTGCCTGGCTTTGCTGGGAGGATGCTCCAGTTCCTTCCTCTGTCTAAATGAATGCTTTGTTTTGACCAGTTAACAACTAAATAAACTGAGTGACTTTATTTATGCAAAGGCTTGCATGTGAGATTAGATTTCTTGAAAAGAAAACTGTGGTAAAAAACAAAATTTCATCGCCTGAATCTACTTATTCCCTGCCAAAGTTTTGCAAAAGTCCCCTGTAAAAAGCACCTAAATGAAGAAGGAAAAGAAAGCTTTCAAAGGGTGGCCAGAATGTAGGCATTTTCCTCTGCTTGAGTTTTTCTGATGGATTGTATAGCCTTGGGTTGCAAGGCTTGGGGCTTTTTAGTTTGAGCAATTTTTTATTTAATTTTACTCACTTGTCCTAGAGAATATGTTGACTTTTCTGTGGGAAAAAAAACCATTCAAAATGCTTTCATCTGCCTGCTGAAGTGTTTTTATTTAAAAATGCCAATTTGCTATACACTGTGAGCGGTTTAGTTTTACTCCTTTATGTGTCTATCCACGAAAAACAGTGTATCGTATTTGTTACAAAACAGAGCAGAAGCTGTAGACTCTCTTTTAGAGTTCAAGAGTTAGGATCTCACTAAGTTTTGTACACCTACCGTGGTAAAAAAAATGGATTAGGAATAACTTACATAAAATGTCTAATTAAATTTATTACAACATCAAGTTAATGTTAAAGAGAAGAACAGATGCATTCATGCACTTGCAGGAACCAGAATTCCCAATATAATATGCAGTACCATTAAAAGCCAGTTTGACCCTCCCAAAAATTAACCAGTGTTCATTGGAGAATTAGCCGTTTTGTAAACATGTGCATGCAGCAGTCTATGCATATAAACATATCTGAATAGCAATAAGACCCTTTAAAAGAACTTTTTAGCATCCACACTGACAGTTGTAAGCACTGCTTTTTGAAGATTCAGCCTGCTCTGCTCTTAGCCTTTAAACCTTCCAAACTCTGAATGAAGAGTACTAAAATGATTTGATTTGTGTTGATAATCTGCATAGGTGATATGGCTACTGCAACATTAGACCCAGATATCTAAAGTTCAGTCCTGGACTTCTGTATTTTGTGTGGGCACACATCACTGCTTGTCTTGTACAATCAGCTGCAGGGCTCAAGTATCAAGATTAGTCATGGGGTAGGTACATATACCTGAAGATGCTCTTCACTGTGCAGAACACTCTATTGTTCTGTGCCCAGTCATAAGGCACTTTAATGAGAGGCTTTTCTTTTTTCTTTTTTCTTTTTTTTTTAAATACTAGACAAAATTTATGTGCATACTAGATAAGATGTAAACATCATCAAAATTTTGTCCCAGTTTCATAGTTATGCATAATGATAATTGGTAAGCTGGTTCAAGTAAAGAAATAGAACTATTGCTGGGGGATTGCATGCAGCTCTGAAACAATTCATACATTAATCAACTCTAGTTGATATCAATTTTTCAATTGATGTTTTCTCTGGAACACATTCTAAAACAGATTTAGTGCTTTTGTGTCAACAGAAATATTCTATCAATATTCTGCTCAGACTGAACTGGAGAGCTGTATTTGGTGTCTTTGAGAACATTCTCAGTTGTAATCAGCTGTAAATCTGCAGCCCTCATTTCCAACTTAGACTGCAACATGAGGAAGGCTTGGGAAACTAGATTAGAAAGTGTAAGAAGAGAGTTCCCTAAAATAACACCCTTTGATAGCAAAATATTTGCTAGATTATATTTTGGGGTTAAAATTATAAATGAAATCTCTATGAATACTATGATCAGAGGGTCTGCTAGAAGTGCAAATTCTCATACTTATTGAGGTGTTCTGAGTATTTTTTTTCAAAGAAAAGTTTTTATATTAGCTTTTGTGGGTTCCAGAAGTAACCAGTTCAAAATGTTCATCTAAACCAATCTTCATTTTTATGTGCTAATAATTACATTTTCAGTTTAAGAATGACTTCTGTGAGGTGTGTAAACTCTAACCATGGATTTTATAGGGAGGTCTAAGAAGAAGCAGAATGTGTATATTTATGCCACTCTTTGTTAGACACTGAAAAACCCAGTTATGATCTTGATGCATTGAGCCTGCCCTTGAGCCCTTGTCTTTGATTGCAAGAAGCTTCTGGTGATGCACTGCAGGTTGACAGGGAATGACTCCGCAGGATCCTTGCATCGGTTGCTGGGTGAATGTTGTGGTCCAAATGCTGGCTAAGGCGAGTCGTTGGTGGACTGGATGGTAACAAGGATTCCTCAGCCTGGGAAAGGCTCTGCTTACTTCCAGATGCTGCACTGATGGCTCCTCTGTGCCGGGAGGAATTACGGTGTAGGAACACAATATCCAGGACTCCCACAGCCCACGTGGCTGCAGGTCTGTGCCAAACAGCAGCTGAGGCATAGAGGTATCTCGACATGGGGAGTGGCTGCCTGGTCTGATGGACACGGATCAGAATCTGTCACAAAGCTATTGAGGACTAGTTCAGGAAAAAAACCTAAAAAACGTCATCATGTAGGTCCCTGTAGGGAACAAACTCACAAGGTGATGTGCATGCAAGTAGTTTGTGTGCACCAAGTAATAAATAAACATCCCATAAATGTCACTGAGTACATATGCAGCTCCTCCAAGCTGTCTGAATGCTTAAGTGCTGTCCTTACAAAACTGTACTACTGCTCTTCCCATATAGAAGTCCAAGGCTGCTTTGTTGTATACATCTACAGGATGGACACTGGCATTTTTTCCCTTTTGTAATGTTTCAATATACACTTCACTTTAAAGAGAAGATAGCAAAACCCATATTAAAAAATAGTTTAATCAGACAAATGAAGAAAAATCAGGTTGTTACTACATACAAAGATTTCAATTTTCATTTGAATGATAAATGCATCCTAGGCTATTAAATGCAGAAAAGAGGCAATATAAGGAGCAATGATGGAGACACTGCTTATTCACAAATAAGCATCACTTTTAAAATGTTCTTTTTCTGGGAGTGAGTGATAAATTTTTGTGATGACTAATAACAGAAAAATCACAGATTTGTGTTCTTTGATGCAGATGTATTCATAGCCTATAAACCAAAAATTACATTGAAATAAGTATTGAATATGTAAACTTGCTGATTTTTATACTTTTTATACTTTTTTTTTTCATCTTCGTCTGAAGGCCTATTTATAACCAGTGTATTCTATACCATGTGCAACAGGAGATTTTATTGTGCATGTATACTGCACAATAGATATGTTTTATTGCTTAGAATTATAATAAACATCTTTTATAAGTTAAACTTCAAAAATATAGATCCAATATTGTGGTTATTTATCTCAAAAGTAAACCCTTCCCAAAAAATAAACAAAAAATGGCCTTCAAATGTATTCCCTAGAGGAGATGTCTTATTTGAAAATGATAACACCTGGTGGATAAAGGTATGCCTTTCATTTTGGCTATGTTAATAAATGTGTGCACTGGGCTTTTTATTATATAAAAAAAGATATGATGACTTGAAATAGAGGGTTGTATCCATATGCCATGTTATTGCTTTTAATGGGGAAAGGATAATAGAGAAAATAAATTCATTGGGTTCTTTTTTTAATTTTGACAGCTATCTGCTGTTTATATTGTTATTTCTTCACCTTACAGAATCACTGAGGTTGCAGGTGACTGAATTTGATTTCTGTGGGTTGTGGAATCAGCCTTTAAATATTTATGTTGATTTGCATATATGACAGCTTTCATCAGTAAAGACCATTATAAACAGCAAATTGGAGGAAGGTAGAAAATTTCTTTCCTTGAAAGGGATTTAAACAAGTTTACAGAATGACTTAACAGAGCTTGCATAATCTTCACAGTCAATAAAAACCAAAGGCAGAAAAATGTGCTTAAAATCTACAGCAAAAATGTTTTGTTTCCACTGCGTATTCTCGAAGACTTGCTCTTTAAGCTATAGCAAATGAGGATTACTGATTATGTACACTTAGAAATATTCCAGTAGATAAACAGTTTTCAAAGCCTTTTTTTTTAAAAACTGAAGTTCATCTGTAAACTTCAGTAATAAGGACATTGAACACCTTTTTCCTCTACTGAAATACAGTTCCTTATCCCAAATATTTCCCAAAACACATCTTATAGTAATATTTTTTCCTGATGTTCTGACTAGCACTGTTTGAAGAACAAAATTCTGACTTAAAAAGTGCTTGAAATATATAATTTCAACACCATTTTAACTGCTGTGATTTATTATTGTACCAGGCAGTACAATACATTTCAATTTAAAAAAAAAAGAAAAAAATCCCAAACTCAGCAACCCCAAGCTACCCCAAACCATGCCCCCAAGCATAGCAAAATAATCAGCATGTGAGATCACCATGAACTGATGAATCACTGACAGCCTTTCTTCCTATGTCTGCTCAGGTAAAGTTCAGATCTTGACCTTCTGCTTGCCTGGGAGCCATTATAGAAATCCTAACGAGCTTCCTGATGGCCTTTTAAGAGTAAGAACTGATTAAGTAATTGTAGCACCTTATGCTGAAGTGTTTTAAATACTCAAAGACTTCTGAGCCTCTTCCTACAGAAAAAGGCTTGTCTGCTCAAGTTATATGATTTGAAAGAAAATGTTCCTTTTTATAATTATAAGAGTACTTCTCTATGCTTATGCTTCTAACCTCTGGCTAATAAGGATGGTGACTGCAGGCATTAGGCATTAGACAGCCTTAAAAAGATTGATGCTTCTGATTACAGCATACTATAGGATAAATTGTAGGGTTCAAGTCTCTCACAGAGTTAAACAAGATATGTGGTATCTGAAGAAACATAAAGGTCTCAATTTTCTACTTGATGGTACTAATATATTTTGATAAGATCTGCATATTAAGAACGAGCCCTCAAGTACAGTGTTTTAGTACTGCAGTTGTATACTACTTCACAGTGAGGCGAACAAACAACAAAAATGGGAATCCTTGCCTCTGCTCTGAAGGACGGTGAACAAAGACTTGTGGGCATCACAGCTGGCAGGCGTGGAGAGGACTGTTTTCTGAAGGGACTGGGAGAGGAACGGAAGGGGAATAGTAAATGTGAACAGGGAGGTTAATTGCAAAGTAAATGAGTTTCCTACAGAAAGCACTGAGGCTCAGAACCTCAAAGGCAGTGTGTGTGCGTTAGTAAACAACACCAGGGACTGTGCCAGGCATTGGAGCTTAATCAGCTAAACAGTGAAATTGTCAGTGTTGTTTCCAGTATGTTTGTGCTGTTCAACAAGTAGCACTGCCCCAAACATTTCTTGGAGAGAGTTTGGGAGCTAGGCTAGGGCAGAAACATTAACATTGCTGCAGTTTCAGTTCCAAGAGAGTTTAACAGCACTGATGAGCTGCTCAATGACAGGAAAAAGCCTCCTTTGTTAAACTGGCTTTGAAATCCTACCCATGTATGGAACTGCTAACCACCTGCAGGGCAAACCTCTCAGACACTGCTCTTCCCCAAACTGTAACTGTGCATTGAGAGAATGGTGGGTGTCATAAGTCAAAATTGTGTTGGGAAGCACAGCACAAAAATCAGAATTGGTGGCACCACTATTGCTTGAGCCTATGTCTGGGCCCTGTTGAGTTACCAGAATAAGTGCAGCCTGGGCTCCAGCTCCATCAAGCTCTGCAGAAGAAAGGGCAGTGTCTTGGGGTGTTGGGACTTCCGAAGATTGAAGGGTAGTGGCTGGATCTCCTGACAGCAGTCTGGTGGTTGGATCAGATGAAGCAGGTGGGTTTCCTCACAAATCCCATTACAAATCTATGTTGTGTTCCTGACAGGAGGATTCCCAATAAATGTGATATGCATATGCTGACTGGAGAAGAGAAAGTTCAGCTTCACCATTCAGGCAGCAAACTTCAAAGACGAAGAGCAGATGAGAGAGTATTGGTGAATCATAATGAGCTTCTTGGAGTACTTTTTGTAGTTTCTTCAAGAATTCTTAAAATTCACAGGAAGCAGACATGCATAGTGACTATTCAGGGTAGAGTTTTAGCTTGTGTAAATCAATCTGTTAAATTGATTATGTTTTCTAAGGCTGTTTTATGCCAGCAGGATTTCATCCTGAGATTTTATTTAGATTTTGCTTAGTAAGTAATGTGGCTAAAGTTAGTGAATACTAGTTGCTAGGACCTCTAGGGTGGAAGTATCACTGTGATTCAGTTGCAGAATTTCAATTAGATGGAAAATGCAACTGTGCTCCAAACATAAAACCTTGCATATCTTTGCTGGACTCTATAAGGTGACTGTCTTTTCTGTATTCGTGAAACACAAACAATGCTGGTTAAATACAAACCATACCGCTACAGCAAAGCTACTCAAGCAGTTAATATAACACCTTTCTCTTCATGGAGCACATCTTTGATTTGCACACTTCCCTAAGATAACACAGTTTGACTCAGAACTTGCTGCCACATTCCTTATCCTCATAGCAGGTAGATGTTCATTCAGAAGGACAATTATGAGTTATTCACTGTGGGATGATGGTATTATGCTAGATATTTTAGAGGCTCATCATAGTAACATTGGGGCCACTTCATTTTAGAATCCAGATTTTTGGTTGAAATAAACCAGATCTTAGTAAAATACACATAAAAATCACTTTTAATCTTTCCTTTTAAGAAAAAAAGTTCCTCAGAAATCAGTTGCAACTTTTGCTGGATTACAAGTGCAGAGCAGTGCATTCTCGAAATGTGAATCAGTGATCACACTTTATATCTCAACATTAGCTAATATTAATCCTAATCTAATATTATCTTAATACCTTAATATTAAATTAATATCCAATTCTCTGCTGTTATAATTTTTGTGCCTGAGTGACTAGGCTAGTTAACCAGTTAACCTCAGCTGTTGGCTTAGTGAAGTGATTAGTTTCTTATGAAGGACAAGTGTCATTTTCAGGTTTCATTTGAAATCTAATGCATTATCCTTTATTAATATAAAATGGATTTTCTGGATTTGTATATTTAGCTGCCCTGTTAGGGATTGCTGTTTGTTTATTTTCCTTTAATTGCAGTGTTGCAACACTGTTAATTTCCTCTAAACTGCCAATAGTCATTATCTGTAAGGCTGCTTGAGGAAGAATCCTGCTCTTTAATGGCTTCAGTGGGATCCTGTCCTCTGATAAAACCGGAAGGCTGACATTTATTTCCACATAAGATGTGTTTCTTCACAGGACTAGAGTCACTGTGCTGTTTCAGTCCTGCAGGTGAGTGCACAGGAGGAATGATGTGGGAATCTCTGTGACTGTAGGTCACTGGGTGCTGGGAAGCTTTTGAGCTTGGTGCTTTGCTGGACAAAAGGGATTCACATTTGGGAGGTCTTACTGCTGTCATGTTATTGATGGCACCATTCAGCCAGTGAGAGATCTAGTTGTCTTGGTCTACTACCTGAAGGTGGTAAATATTTCCATTGTGATTCCAAGTCCAGGAAAATGACATCTGTGGGTATGCCAGAGGGCTTGTGAGACTGCTTCAGTTTCTCCAGCTGGGGTGGATATATACGATGACTTTGTGCTGGCCCATCTCTTGGTACATCTTCTAGCAGAGTTACACACGTGCACTGTGGTACCGACAAGGCAGTGCTCTCTGCCCAAAAGTTCAGGAGGAAACCAGCATGAGAATAATGAGGATGGAATGGTGAAGGGATGGGGTACTCATCTGGCCAAAGAGGCACTTGGAGTTCATCATGGTTCAGCAGCCAGGGGGTGATGTGAAGAACTGCCTTGGGAAGGTGAAAGGGAAAGGAGAAAAAAAAGGGGGAAGCAAAATATGAGGAAACATACTTTTTTTTTTTTTTCCCATTGGTTTAGTTTTCATAACGGGAAACATTCTTTTTTTTTTTTTTTTTTTTTCATTGGTTTAGTTTTCATAATGCTAGCAAGCTAGAGAAAAGGTATTCATCCATAGCCAAAGGTCTGCAACATGATAGCAGATCTAAAATAATTGACACAAAAAAGTAAAAGCCTTGGAAAGCAGAATTTTGGCAATTTTGAATGAGGATATTTTTGCTCTCCCTGTAGCTGGTTAATGAATTAGTCCACAACTGCAGCTGGAAATCAAGTTAGCTCTTTCACTGTGATATTTGTCCTTCTGGCACTGGTTTATTCCCACCCCCAAAGCAACTGAAACACAGGTACAGATTACATAGGATTTTAGTTAATTTATGTGTACTTTGTGTGTATGTATAGGTTACAAGCAATGTGGTGGAAGTAGGGTTGGTTTTAGTATGCAGATGGGTGAACTGCCTCCCCTGCCTGACTGTAATTCCAGTGTTTTTATTAGTGTGTGTAAACTATAAACTGTTGCTTTTTTATCACTGTGAGTGTTTTTATCACAAACTACAATCTGAAAAAATGCAGCTTTTGTCAGGGAAATAAAGAAGAGTTCCCTTCTTCAGGTATGATGCTGAGAATAGTTTTGAGTAGAGGAGGGAATGAATCAATATCTTTTCTAGTTGCAGGACCACACCTTCTCATGGCAGGTATGTCCTTAGGAAGTGTGGTTTTTAGGCAGGCATGTGGAATAATTTATGTCTGAGCCATTAGTTAATATTGGCAAAGTGTCACAGGTGCTCAAGTGCTGATGGCAGGCTGGGGACAAGAAGGCAGCAGCAGGTTGCTGCTTCATCTCTGCACTGAGGACTGGCATTTTACACAGCAAGGGGTCAGAGAGGTACATTATTTACCCCATAACCAGTGCAGGAATGAATCTGTGCTTCCCTGAGCTCTGTCAAGGAGTTTTACTGAGTTTGACTTTCACGATTTTCAGCAAAATCTCTTGAAAAAAATGTGTATAGAGAATCCTGGCTCCCATGCAATTACTCTGCCATATGAGTGGCACATCTTACTCATTCTGTGAGCGTTTTATGCTCCCAAGGGGATTTAAGAGTAAATACAATCACAAGCAAAAACTTAAAATATCAAATTAATTTTATGTTATACACACAGAGTGATTGATAATGTCACTTCAGGGCTTGATCCTGCATATGTTGAAGTTGAGAAGATTTCCTGGTGTTATTTTGGTTTATGATTGGCACATAAAGATCTTGATTTTTTTCTAGTTGTATAAAACCCCATGTTATTAAATAAATATAGGCATTGTGTATTGGCAGAAAACAATGGCAAAGGAGGAATGCTTCAAGTTCCTCCATGAAGAATAAAATACAAAATTTGTAAGAGCATTTTTTGTTTTCATGGAGAAAAAAATATATTTGCAATCCTATAATTATATTCTGAAGCAGAAATTCAGTCAGATTACTTTTGGGTCATTATATTATGTGTGTTAGAAAGTGGTAATTGGGGATTACTGAGTTTCTATCAGGTTTGGCTTAACAGCAAACAAGGTTAACATGACTGGTTGTATAGCTGAGTTAATTTTAAATGATCTTTTGGGCTGAGATATTAAGGCTGAAATGCCTTTAAAGGAAGCTAAATGGGGCTTGTGTTTTGAATGTGATCTGATGTATAATTAGATTTCTTCTACAGAAAGGTTAGAAGTTGTAATCTAATGCTCAGAATCAACAACAGAACTGTGTCTTTTTAAATTTAGAAATGTATAAAACTTAATACAAGTTGATTTCAAAGATTTACATGCATGTAAATGTGAGGGTATTGGAAGGTACTGGATTTAAAACATGGAAAATTTGGGATTACGCAGGATATTGTAAGTGATGTGAGTTTTTACTCTGGATGGTTGGGCTATTAAAGAGTGTGTGTTTGGGCAGTTGTTATTGTTAGCACACCAAACACTCTCCATATGAGTGCTCTTAAAGACTGCTGTACCTTTGCTAATGTTTTGTCACTTTTGAAAACTGAACAAGCTTAACAAACTACAGAGGTTGGTTAATTGATTTATTGAGAGTTTTTGTGACCTGTAACTGACTATTTCTCTCTATTCTTAATAAAGAGATTTTTGTAACTACTTTTTTCACCCCTTTTTGTTCTCTCAAAAGAAGGAAGACTTAAAATTATGGCAGTTTTAGCTCAAAATTTAGGCCAGCTTCTTTTGGCTGACTGTTGAAATAGGGTTGCTGTGTTCTCTCATGAAGAGAGAACAATGTCTTTTTCACGTGTACATTTCCCATGCTAAGTCAGCTTGAATTAAAGTTGTTGAATGTTCTATAGCAGGAAGACCTTTGAATGAAATTTGATTTTAGCTTTCCTTACTGCATGCAGCCTGAGGAAAGGAGTAGGACATGTAGTGTTTTCATAGAATATGAGAAATCTTGTGGACATTTGGCCACCTTCCTTTCCCTGTGTATTTATGCAGTAATATGGTAAAAATACATTCAGCAAGCATGGAAAAGGGAAAATCAGAAGAAAAGGAAGGTTCCAATGAATGTTGTATGAAGGAATTGTGTCCATATGTCTCCCTGATTGCTCCTGGGGAGCTCCAGTGTGCTTTGCTCTTAAAGCTTGCTGTGTGCTGGGTCAGTGCAGAGTGCACACCCGCAGCCAGTGAGTGACTGACGGAGAAGGGCCAAGAGCAGAAGGTCGGGCAAGGAAGGCACAAGGAGGGAAAGATGACCATGTCCCCTTCCCAAGAGCACCTGTGCAGACGGGACTGCACAATGCAGCAGCAGCAGTAGTTGGGAAGCTCCTCCATTAATCTTGAAGGGAAGTAAGAGGCAAATGGAGGCGGCTGTTTGCTTCCTGTTAATGAGCTGCTTGCAGAAAGTAAAGCGACACTGTGCATGTAAGCACCTAACATGATTCAGTTTCTAAGCCACAATATCTAAATACTGCTGATGTCTTTACAAGATACAAAAACAGAGTAAAGTACATTTTCACTGAAGCTAGAGAAGAAGTGATCTATTATTCTCCTGATAAAATATGATACTGGAGAGGGAAAAAATGTGTGTGGGGAAATTAATGTTTAAAATAAAAATGTGTATTATATTTATATACATTCATTTTATGTTACTATTAACAAGACTAAAAATTTATCACATTAATATTATGAGAACAGCATCAGTAATTTTTGCCTGGGTCCAGTGGTAGTGTATCTGTACTTCACATGACACATCTTGGCTTGGAAAATTTTAATGAGATTTCTTCCTTTTCCAGTCAGTGAACTTCTTGTGCAGCTAAGTGTCTAGCTGGTACTTGACTTTTGAAAAAAATAATGATACATCAACCTTAATGAAGGAGAAGATTCTGGCAGAGCTTGGGTGTTAGTCACCTGTATTAAGCTCAGGATAATCTAAAAGTGGCAGGCCTCTGATACTGTCATTACTTATTTGAAATAACTGTATTGTGAGCAGTCAGTGTTAAGCCAGCAGTTTTGAGTTTACAAGGTGAGGTGCAATTCCAGCTGGGGCCTTTCAGCACAGGTTCCTCAGCCGGGGGCTGTCCTTGAACTCAGAAGTTGCAGTTGTAGGTGGGATTCACTTGTGAAGGTGCATTTAACAGGGAGTGTCATTGAGCATCTTCCTGGGTGAGATCATATGGCATGTAGCATGTGATTGTTCCTGACTATATAGGCATGATTTCATGTTATTTAAAAAAAAAAAAAATCTACTCCCTCTTAATCAGTGGGCAAAAGAGAAAGTAGTTAGATTATGTAGTGTTTGCATGAGAATAAGTGAATGGTTTTGTAAAATCTACCAGAATTTTTTTTTTTGTTGTGATAGGCAATACTTTATTTCTTCACCAAAATAGTAAAAAAAAGAGAGTAAATATTAATAGGCATTACAACATGTAAATGGATTGTTCATATAATGCTACATGACATCTATCCTGGAAATGAAAGGACAGGGGTATATTTTCTAGTGTTATATCCTTAATTCTGTCATTTATAATGATAGGAAAGGTAATGAAAACTACTTGTTGAAGACAGCTCACAAAAATGATAAGTGAGAGCAAATAGGTGACACATTGGAAAGAAGAATTCCTGGTAGTTAGAGATGACAGAGGAGGTCTTATGTGCACTATCTATTGTGGTTCTATGCCTGCCTCCTGGATAATTTTAGCAATTCAATTAACTGACATGAGCCTGTGTTTCATCATCTATAAAAGGTAGATTATACTTACCTACCTCACAGCATCTTTATAATTGATTTTTGTAAAGTGCTTTGCGATTCTCAGATGAAAGGCACTATACTAGTGTCAAGTATTGTTATTATTGCTACTAGTAGCAGTAACAGTACTTGTAATTTATACTGCTATTGTCTGTTCATGATGCTTTAAGTAATGCATTCCTGCAGTGCCTCTATGAATTAGGTACATGTGTGCTTTTAGACATGAAGAAATTCAGCAATCATCCTCTAGCTTTCCCCTTTTCACAGCATTCCTAAGATTTTGAAAAAAAAAAAAAAAAAGGTGAAAAAATCCTAAAGTATAAACATCTGTGTGATGCTTAGTAGTACACCTCTGGGAAGCTGTAAATTAGGTTTGGGATTTTTTCAGTTAGAAGGACACAAAACACACTGCTCACAATTTCTGGCAAGTTTTTTAACCATTGAAGTCTATAAAAGCTTTCCTTCTCTTCCTGTATTTCTGAATGCCATGTGGCATTCAGAAACATGACATGTTTCAGGGCAGGCTGGATGGAAGTCTGGGCAATCTGTTCTACTGAAAGGTGACCCTTTCCGTGGCAGAGGCAATGGAACTAGATGATCTTTAATGCTCCTTCTGACCCAGGCTGACCTGATTCTATGAGTCTATGTTTCTGAGTGTTTTTCGTGCTCTCACCAAGCCTGCGTTTCCAGGCACTTTCAAGAAATGGTGCCTGGTTGGGCAAACGTGGAGCTCAGCCAAAGGGGCAGTGCTGGCTAACAGGGAGTCCTGGGAGTGTTCAGGACTCTTGGCAATGCTCTTAGATAATCTTGAACTTTAAACACATTTTTGCATTTCAAAACATTTTTGCTATCTCCAGATTTAGATAGATCAGGAGATTTTGGATTGTCTTCTGGTTGAAAGGCTTAAAATTCATTGAAATCTGTTTTAGATACCTAATATTTTGTGTAGGGGTTGGGATTTTTGTTTTGTTTTAATTTCACAAAATCTGTCTTTTAGTAATCATCTGAGATTTTAGATTTTTTTTTTCTAAATGTACACATTTCTTCAATCTATGATAACTTGGAAAACTGGATCAAATACCACAGGAAAAAATAATTGCTCTTGGTTCCATTGCTGCCTTTGGTGTGGGCTCAACAGCTACAGAGGTCGTTGCATCTGGACGTGCTGTCTTCAAAAGCAGATAATTTCTGAGATGGCAAATGGTCTTTGAATCACAGCAGCAATGGGCTTTGAGGCTCAGGCATTCTTCCCATGTTCAGCAGGTGTCTAAATGTCACTTACTGGAATTGAGATGTATCTGTTGCTGCACACATAGGCAGAGATGATATGAATGCATGGTGTGGACTCAGGCAGCAAGTCACAGTTTTAATGCACTTCAGATATAACTATAATCAAACATAAACACTGTTCAGTTTATGCGGATATAGCATGATTATACTGACACACCACAGAGGGTGTGAGGTATTCTGGTCTATGCAGGGACTCTTTTAAGCAAAGAATCAGGATATGTGATCTGCTCTTCAAAAGCCTTTTCCTTTCAGGCTTCACAGGAGGAGAGCTGCAGTGTGATCATGGGCTACAGCTTATGGCTTTATGCCTTGGTTGCCTCTGAGGACTGCACTGGACTGTCCCTGCTATGGATGTCCTCCAGTGAGTTTCTACTTGAAACAGAATGACGTATAAATAGTTTTCAAGGCAAACACCTTTTGGTATTTTTTTGCAATCAAAAATTGAAATCAGATTTATCAAGAGAATTTGTTGGCTGCTGTGATCCAGGAGACCAGTTGCAGCTCAGGATCATGTATTTGGGATGTACATGATTTGGGGGGTGGGGAAAACTTGGTTTTGAAAACAAAAGTTCAATAGTTATTTATATGCAGACAGTCTCAATGAATCATTTACGTAGCACATTTGTAAATGAGAGCTAAATGGAACTCAGCAGTTTGTGATGAAAAGAAGATACCCAGAAACATCTCATTTTTTAAGTATTGCATTCCCAGGTTGTCTCTAATTAGAGCTTTGGAAATCTGCAAGTAAATGTTTCTTCTTCGTGTCCTAAACAATAAAGGTTGTCAATAGCAGCAGGCTGCTGAAGTCAGCTTATATGGCAAGAATACTTTTCGTGGAAACAGTAATGGGTAAAAACAGACTGAGTTTGAAATTCAGTGCAGGCACATGCTTCAGGCTTGCCTGAGAGGTGAGCTGTTTAGAGACCTCTGTGTTGCTCATGATGGTGAAAAACTGGAAAATTACTAATCACAGAGCAGGTTAAATGCACAATACTCAGGCTTGGGTTCTGTGTGTCTGAGACAGTCTTTTGCTTTCTGCAGACTGGCAGGTACAGGGTTCTGCTATCTCACGCATCAGAAAGAAGGGTGCAAGAATTAAGGAAGTATTATGCATAGAAATCATGACATAGACAAAACCAGGAAAACTGCCCACCATGTGGGCTCTGCATCTTCCTGCTTCCTTGCTTCTGCTCACCAGTGGAGCAGCTCCATCCACTTCCACTGCCACAGGAATTGACTTTTTGCTTCAGAAGAGGGTGTTTCTGTAACAGGTGGTTATCACATACTCCCTATGCCTAGTTTTCAGGATACTATCTTACTGTAGTTTTTGAAAATAAGAATAGCCTTGAAAAACATTACCTGAATCAATAGCTTTGCTGGCATAAATAAAAGTTAAATTATTACTTAGAAGCACATAGTCAATGGACAAAATCATTAGTTTTGATATAATCCTCATTTCTACTTACAGCATTTTCATAATTTCTTTTTAAGGACTAATTATCTCCTACTTTTAAATCAGATATATGCAAATATGTTTTAAAACAAAGTCTGAAACATTTCTTTTGCATATAGCTTAAAATTTACCAAGTTATAAAACTGCATACAAGTGTTATAACTTAAATGCAATTCCACTTTCAAGATTGTACAGTAAGGGATTTAAAAATCTCCCATGTATATGGACATACAGTGTCAAGGTGTATCATTAAACTACAGAAAATTGTATTTGATGCTTTCTTGATGCCATGAAAAATGTTTTAAAACTTGTTTAATTATCTTCAACCTTCTTTCAGGTTTAAACTTTTGAGGACAATTTAGTGCATTAGATCCCATTTGATGAAGTTAGGTGAAATGGAGCTGCACCAGGAGATATTTCTATGGCTATATTCTGTTGTGGGGTTTGTATTTTTATTTTTTAATATGATTTCTCCTCCATATTACCTAAGGAAATAAAATTAAGGCACATATATTTCTGAAGAATTACTTTTTAAATGTACACCGTGAAGGAAATCTCATGCAGGCCATACTTTAATATATGTCAGTAGTCATCTGGATGCTGAATTTTGCATTTTTTTGTTTAAACTTGCATACGGTTTTAGGGCAGCCTTTCATTTGCTGTATCATAAAAATAATTTGTCTTTTGTTTGTAATACAATTCCTCACTTCATCATTTTTCTATAGCTTAACCAGCAGTGTATCTGCCTTAATATTGATGAAGTCTGAGTGATTCAGATGTGGTTGTGATGTTTTATATATTTTCCCTTTCCATCAAGACTTGAAACAGGGACTCACTCATCACTTAAAAGCATAATTGCTGAATATACAGAATATTTAAAGGTATGAATATGGAAAGTTCTTTGTGACTAATGGTCTAGACACCTAAACTTGTAATATTTGGTAGTCATTGGGTTCTTAGAAATGAACTTATGTCTAGATAAAAAATACATGCCCAGAATCTCATATTTCTTCCTCCACTTTTATAACCTTGCAGCTCTGTGGAAGTCACAGAATATTATGACTATCTCTTAAGTTTGGAGAGTGTGGCTTGCACCCTACTGATGTAACTTACATCAGAGTATTATTACGTGTCCTTTAATCTGGCATACTGGCACCTGTGTAGCATGTGAAGGAATATGGGGAGCTGCTGCTGCTGTGCCATCATAGTGGGCAATTTTGCATTTTCATGCAGCTAATCTGTATATTCAAAACATTCTGACTGTGCTGGTTGGGCTGGGATAGAGTTTGTTTTCTTTACAGTGGCTAGTATGGAGAGGCATTTTGGGTTTGTGCTGAGAACAGCTGATCATTCGGGGCTGTTTTAGTTAGTGCTAAGTGGGGCTTGCACTGTTCCAAGGCCTTTTCTGTCTCTCACCCCAACCCACCAGTGAGTAGGATAGGGTTTCATGGGAAGCTGGGAGGGAACACAACCCTGACCCCAACTGACCAAAGGGATATCCCATGCCATATGGTGTCATGGTCAGCATATAAAGCTGGGGGAGGAAGAAGGAAGGGGACAAAATTAGGATTTATGGCATTTGCCTTCCCAAGTCACCATTACATGTGAAGGAGCCTTGTTTTCCTGGAGATGGCTGAGCAGCTGACTGCCCATGGGAAGAGTCAATTAATTCCTCATTTTGCTTTGCTTGTGTGTGGGGGTTTTGCTTTCCCTACTAACCTGATTTTATTTCAACCAATGAGTTTTTTTCCCTTTTACCCTCACAAGTCTCTCCCCTATCCTGCCATGGGGGCATGAATGAGTACCTTCGTGGGGCTGAGCTGCTACAGCTGGGGTTAAACCACAGCACTGTGAATAAACTTCCTCTGAATGTGTGTGAATCTCCTGTACAGTCTGCAACTCATAGCCAGTACCAGGCAGGACAAGAGCAGTAGGGAGATTCTCTAAGGGATTTAGATTACTCTGCAGTTGGGAAAAGAGCCTGCTTCTGCCTGAGGACATAAGCTGGGAACTGTACAATGTCCTTTTATGGATTCTTATAGCTGAAGAATATGTAACCTTTTAAGAGAGAGTAACATACCAGGAATCTTGTCAAGTGATTCAGACAGAGAATTTTACAGGGTAAAGGTAAGAGTTGCTCCTCACACCATTTACTGTTGAATTTACAACAGATAACAACATAACCTTTTGGTGTTTTCCAGATGCAAGCTTCCACTATTTACAAAAAAAAAAATACTAGAAGCAATAAAGTCATGCTCATAATTAAAAACTGCTGTGTGTATTAAATATGTTTTGCAATTAAAAGAAGCAGTTTCAGTTAAGTTCGTCATCATCTGTGAGATGCTGGTAGCCTACATAAAATGGCATAGTAATTGCAGGTTTATTCTTGTGGACAAATACTTAGAACTCTAGATCATCGTGCACCACTAATTGGTCCCCTGACTGGAATACTGTTGGGAAGAAAATAAATGGGAAATAGGAGTAAAATCATCTCTCATCTCTTAGGTAGTTCCTAATATTCATATATTTATTGCTATATTTTCTGTGATGGAGTAGAAAAATTTCCAAGCTGTTCTCTTGAATAATTTACATCTGCTTTAAATGTTTACATAGAGGAAATAAAAATGTTGAAGTGAGTTATTAGAATCCATATGCATAATACAAAAGAAATTTAATACTGAAATGCACATAGATATTTTTTCTTTTTTTCTTTTCATCCAACTCAAGGGATGCTTATCTGACTTATTTCATATTGACTGATATGAAAAGCTGCTCCACTTTAAGGTCAGTCTGATTTTTTTTTTTTTTGATTCTGTGACCATGTCTAGTTGTAGAAAATCTATCTCCAGTTATGCGCTTGAGGACGGGGTTGCTAGTCAGTGCTTTGGAAGAACCTACTGTAAGACATGCTGAAGGTCATTAACAATCCAACTGCTAAGTGAACACCTCCTCTCCCCCAAGTTCAGTCTAAGCCAGACACCCAGTCTGCCCCTTCCTAGACTCCAATTCCTTTATGCCCACTGTAGGTCACTGCACTCCATCCAACCCAATTCCTCCAGACAGGCAGTGGGTGGTGCCTGAGAAAGGCTGTGTTCCACCCTGGCTTGCTGAGGGAAGTAATTGTTTATTGTGAGTGGGATAGTGTCTGCAGAAAGGGGAAAACAGATGCTGACACTACAGAGGGGAGTGGGAGATGCTGTTTGCTTTAAGCCCAGTGGGTAGGAGTTTTAGGGATCTGCAATCTCATAAGACAGAGCCATTAATTTTTGTAGGAGTCTTTTTAAAAAATGCATTTTACAATGGAATAAACAAATAGTCTTGTTTTGCAGCACTGAAAAAAGAAGCGAGATCTTTTTTCTGTGTCTTTCTGTTTTTCATGTCTGGTAAATCCCATGATCATTATGAAATGAAATACTTTTCCATTTAGGTATGTTGTGATTGGTTTTTTTTTTTTTTTTTTTATTTCTTCTAAGTGATTCTATTATGTACTTGTAGGCAGAGTTAACCTTTTTGTTATTTTCCATCAAACCAAGAAATTGAAGTGGGATGAAACCAGAATAACATGAGTTTAGTTTATGTATTAAAATAAATAGGAAACATTTTTTGTCTATTAGGCTGATGGCAGGAGTAAAATTAAATTCAGCCATAGAGTGCAGAAGAGCAAGATTAAATCTGTGATGCAGTGTGGTTTGTGAGTGGAAAAGAATGATTCCTGCATATGTTTTACAACATCTGAGTGGAAACACTGATTCTGCAGCTTGGGATAGGAAACACAATCAGTGTAGCTGAAGCCAGGCATCTATTTATCTTAAATTAATCATTCTCCAAGTAGGCAGTTGATGTTCTAGTGCTATGTGCCATCCTTTTTACATTCATGCAGCCTGCATTAAACCAAAGAGCTGTTACTGTAGGAGCTAAAATATGTTGCAGAACACAGATTGTAAATGTTTAAAAATACACTAACACTTCTGTATGTTCAGTTGGCAATTAAACTGTATTAATATTTTTAATTTTAATACTTTCTAACAGTTTTCATGAGAATAAAAATTAGTTTTTTGATCTTTAAATAGAGAAGAAAAGCTATGGGTACATTTCAAGCTAGAATATTTTTTTGTTTGTGCTGTTTAGTTCAATGAAATTTAGTTTTGATTTTTTCCAACATGTCAACAAACAAAAATCTGAGTGTTATTTCTAGTGTTTGAATTCACCAGGAATGGATTGAATAAGAGGAGGACAATTTTTTTTTCTGTTTCAGTTTGGATACATATAGTTTAATTTAAGAACAAAATAATTTAGTCAATAGCAATGCTAAAGAGAGAACTGCCTTTGAGGCACAGTTTCTCCAAAGCATTTAAATTTTAATTTCATTCTAGGACAGAGCCTAAGGTTTTGGTGGATATGACCTCAAATGTCATAAGAGCAAATGAAATGAAATGATAATTTACTGTGTCCTACTGCAGTTGTAGTAATTAGAAGAAACTAAAAGGAAGAGGAGACTCATCATTAAGCAAAAAGCAGGAAATTAAACAGACATATTCTCTTAAAGCATCATTTTCTTTCTCTTAAGTATTGATGACATCTGACAGTAATTGCCTGCCAACAAAAGTATTGTAACTGGAATCTTATTTTTGTTGATTCTGAAATCAACAAATTGATTTGTTTTTGCTGAATTCTTTTTTGAATCTTCTTCTTCCAAGTATTCTTTGTTTCTGGTTTTGAATCAAAGCTAATTAGAGAAAAAAATGACAATAGGATTTAGAAATCCTAAATGGCAATTTTTAAACATTGCTTTATCTTTTAATATTTTCAGCAGCTTTTTATGTGTGCCATGAAGTATGTATGCAGACAAATTCTCATTTTACAGGGAATTTTGCATTTGAGCTATGTAAGCTCTCATAGGTATTCACTCTCCCTATCCTGACCACTCTTCGATATGCCACACTGTAACAGTTTTGAAGAACTTGACAGCCCCAGATTTTTAACCTTCCATGGGAGATTTTGACTGGACATTTGGAAGCATCTCTTTACTGAGAGGGGTTGTCAAACACTGCGACCATCATCCTAGAAATGTGGTCCATGCCCCCAGCCTGTCAGTGTTTAAGGGGCATTTTGACAATATCCTTAGCAACATGCTTCAGCTTGGTCAGACCTTAAGTGGTCAGGACTAGATGATTGTTGCAGGCCTTTCCAGCTGAAGAACATTCTATTCTATTCTATTCTATTCTATTCTATTCTATTCTATTCCATTCTGTTCCATTCTTCTATTCTCCAGAGTTTGGAAGTAAGTGGAGCTATAAGTGGAACTACTCTATCTGCAAAGTATTTGAAAAAATATGTTGTTTAGAGTTTGATGAAAAATCTAATCTAAGTGAGGTAAGTGTCTTTAATTTGACTTCTGGATTTTTATACATACAAGGATGTTGTTAAAAAACTGAATATGGATTAAAGGAGTACATATTCCATTTGTTAGAAGCATGTGCCAAGGAAACCATCCTTTGGAAGAAGAAGAATCTACAATGGAATTTTATCATCCAGGTAACAAGGCAGGTCAATTGTGACTGAATGTGCAAAGCTGCTTGAAAAGTCTGTCATTCTGTAGCTGGTCATTGTGGTATTTCTTTTGCTTATGCTGGAGGCTACTGTCAGAAAAGGTAGAAGACTTGCAAAATGCAAGTTTTGATGTCAGAAAAGGTATCAAAATGCTCCCCTCATTGGGCTGGTCTGCTCTGGTTCTGGTATCTATACAGGGACACCATACAGTTGACTGAGGCAGAGCAGAAAATTATGATGCAATCAAATTAGTATTGCAGTGGCCAAGTACACTTAAAGGCAGATCAAGATACAAGAGGTCTATTTATGAAGATCTACTTGCTTAAAAGACAGCAAAAATGAGAACCGTTTCACCAGACTTGAGATTTTGAAAAGAGAGACTTAAATGGAAATGCTGATGGATTTAACTGTAGCAGCCTTGAATGGACCTACCAAGATATAAAGGGTGTCAGAAGTCTGCAAAGCATTATTGCTCACAGTGATGCAAAGAAAAAAACTTTTAGTATCCAGCTCAAGGATTTGTACAATGAAAATCACTTAGCTTTTCATGTGCTTAGAAGCAAACTTTGTTTTTGTGATGAAAATGTAGATTGAATGTGTTTTGCCTACCAGTGCTACTTTGAAAGCAAAGGTAGATATGTAGACATACCTTTTAGTAGGAAGAATATCTTTGGCTGTATATAATGAAAGATTTATACCTGTGTCTTCTTTCATGCATACAGGACATAATGCACGTAGAAGACTGCAGTATGTCAAAGCAAGACAAGACTCTGCCAGACTAGAGAGCTTACATAGCTCGGGTTAGAGGAACTGCATGGCCACAGTCAAGTCTTACATTTTCAGAGCAACTGCTTATAAAGTTTAGAATTCTTACACTAATTGAAAAATTTTTCCTTATGTCTGAAGTATAAGTGAAGGCCTGTTCTGTGAACAGATAGAAATTAAAAGAAAGCTTAGACAAATTTACTTCCACAAGTTTTCATTTCAGCTGTATCACTCATTTGTAATTTTATACTCTGAGGAGAAGCAAGAAATGGTTTATTTTGAAAACACCATATTTACTTTTTGTCCTCTACTATGTACCTTTCAGACAAGCACAAGGCAAGGCTTTATACATCCACAGCCCAATTTTCAGAATCAGTGAGTACTATAGATTTCTATGACAACATCTGGAGCTGTATGTCTTAAAATCTCTGAAAAATCAAGCCTTCACACATTATTGCTTCATTTCCCCAGGCAAATCATCTCAGAGTACCTCACAAAATGAATCAGAAGCGCAGAGTGCTGCAGTTCAATTTGTACTAACATTTATGTCTTTTGAATGTCAGGATGGCTTTTTAAGTGTTTCCTCATAAAACTAAGTCCACTGTCAACAGTATTCCTCACTCTGATTAGAGGAAGTACTTTACAGCTTAATAAAATCCTAAACTAAGCAGAGCTGCCAAAGTTTCAGAAGAAAATATGTGAAATCAGTCTAGCTTCTCTCTGAGATGTAGAAAAGTCATGGTGTGCCTAAATGTGTCTACTGGGTTTGTGAGGCAAGGTTTTGGTAGCCAGGGGGCTACTGAGGTGGCTTTTGTGAGACGCTGCCAGAAGCTTCCCCCATGTCCAACAAAGCCAATGCCAGCCAGCTCCAGACCAGACCCACTGCTGGCCAGGGCCAAACCCATCAGTGTGTTGAAGGTGCCTTTGATATAACATGTGTAAGAAGTGGGAGGAAAATTGCTGCACAACAGAAACTGCAGCCAGATGAGAGAGGAGTGAGAATATGTGGAAAAAACCCCTACTCTTCAGATGCCAAAGTTGGTGCAGAAGGAGGGGCAGGACATGCTCCAGGCTCCAGAGCAGGGATCCTCCTGCAGTCTGTGGTGCAGACCATGGGGAGCCAGGCTGTGCTCTGCAGCCCATGGAGGTCCATGGTGGAGCAGAGCTCCACCTGCAGCCCACTGTGGACCCCATGCCAGAGCAGGTGGAAATCTGAAGGAGTTTGTCACCCCACATGGGCTTCCTGCAGGCTCCCAGCAGGAGCTGCTAGACACATGGTTAGAGGAGTCCACTCTGGAGCAGGTGGGCTGGCAGGGCTTGTGACCCCTTGGAAGGGACCCACGCCAGAGCAGGTAATGAAGAGCTGCAGCCTGTGAGAAGAACTTAAAGAAGTTCAAGGAGGACTGCCTCTGATGGGATGGACCCCACCCTGGACAAGGGGAAGATTGCGAGGGATCCTCCTCCTGAGTAGGAAGGAGCCGCTATGAGCTCATGATTAACAGACCACAACCCCCATTTCTTGTCCTCCAGTGCCACTGGAGTGGAGGAGGTAAAGAATACTGGGAGTGAAATTGAGCCTTTGAAGAAAGGAGGCAGAGAAAGTTGTTTTTTAGGTTTAGTTTTTTTTCCCATTACACTACTCTGATGTCATTGTTAATAAATTCAGTTAATTTCTCCAAATCAAGTTTGTTTTGCCTGTGACAGTAATCAGTGATGAACTCACCTTGTCCTTATCTTGACCTGGGAACCTTTAATTATATTTTTGTTCCCTGTCCAGTTGAGGAGAGGGAATGCTAGAGTGGTCTTGATGGGCACCAGCGCTCCAGCCACAGTCAACTCACCACAGCATGCAGGTGAACACTATTCTGTCTTTCACCTTGATGTGCAAAACAGTATTTCATGGTAGGCATGTATGTTTTCATCTCTCACTGCTTGTGGACAAGAAAGGGTAGGTGAATCTTCCTTCGATAAATTTTTGCAAGGCATTAGTGAAACACTTTACACTATTACAATTTCTGTTACTCCTTCTCGTAATTTGATCCCTTTGATATGCCATGGTGTTTTTTGGTTTTTTTGTTTTGTTGGTTTTTCAGTGGGATGTTGCCCTTTTGTTTTGAAAATGAGTAAAGGGATTCTTTATGAATAATTGTACCTATAAAGTCTTCCTAAGCCACTGTATTTTCAGGAGATCAAACTGTTTAGACAGACAGTGTAAAATGCACCAGGAGGTGTCAGGCCCTCCAACTGTCCTGAAGAATGAGAAGTTACGACTTCACCATCCTGCTCAAGTCAGAGCCATCCATGCAGTGATATATGTATAAGCCCTCTCTTTTTCTGTTTAGGAGAGAAGTAGCGGAAGTCCCAAGATGTGTGTGATATATATTTTTCTGATATAGATTAGGGTTTGCTTATGCTCGCATTGTCAGTGACTGCACATAAAACCTTTTCTAGGGTAGCATTTACCTTCCCCTGTCTGGTGGCTCAGATTTACTCAGAACAATATGTGAAATAATGGCTTTGGTGTGATGACACCAAGTGTCATCACACCAAAGCCATTATGACACCAAGCTTTCATCCCAAGTATGTCAAAGCCTTTGGTACAGAAACTTGAACGTCATGATGTAAACATGCCCCTATTCTGGAATGGTCCACAGGAATATTGTATTGTGTAGGTTAGAGCCAGTCTGCTGTTGGCTGAATGTTGTCCAGAAAACAACTTTCACCATTAGAAGACCAGTGTAATAGCTGTTTGCTTTCTCTCCCTTTCTTTTAAGTGAAAAGTCATTGAAAGTCTTTCACTTTTCATTCTCCAAATTCCCTCTTCTTCCACATGCTCCTGTCCAGAACCCCTTTTGAGAATATTTCCAGTGCTGGTATGAGCACTGACAGTGCTTCTGGTATGGCTTCTGTACAGAGTTTCAGGGTATCCAAGGCATTAGACCTAAATGGTCTACAAGGAATCAGGGACAGTTTGGTTCTGTTCAAATGATAATTCCAGTGGTAACAGTCACCTCCTTCTGCTAAGTGTCTCCATTCCCTATATGATATAGTTGCTTGAGCAACTATAACAAAACTCTTGTGATTTTACACCTTCAGTTTATAATATACTTATTGTCAGGTTTGAATCCAGAAGTATATTAATGTGTTTTTGTATGTGATACCTGTATTGTTGTATATATAAACACAGACTATGTATTTGCTAAGGGTAGAGAGGGCAGAGCTCTGGAGAAATAGAGTGGAGATGAATACAAAGCTCTTGTTTGTATGACTGAGCATAATGCACCCAAAAATATGAGGCTGTGATGCTCTGCTTGTGGTGAAGAATGTGTAATGAATATAATGCAAATGTTGTGTGAAGGAAAAACTGTACAACAGCACAATGGTAAAAGTCGTGTCCAGCAGTAAGGAGCCACTCTATTGCAACTGAATAAAACATACAGAATTATTAACTGGTATATCAGTGCCTGTGCAAGGGCAAAACTATCAGGGTTAGGAAAAGGGGGAGAAACTCATACCTTTTGTGAGCTTCTCTGGCAAGATAAATACCAGACTATGATTTCTCTTGTCAAAAAGGACAAAGATTCAGTCAAAGACATCATGAAAGATCACATAAATTTAGGAAAATTAAAGAAAATTGGTAATGGTGCTATTAATCAGTTAATTATGTTGGAAAAAACCAGATAATGTTTCTGGGGGGAGATCTGTCTGGAATGTCTGCTGCCAACAAACCTAAGAAATAAAGAAGATTTAGCCAATGAGACAACTAGAAAAATCAAAATATCCATCATCTGGACAATCAAGTGAACTCACCAGAGAATTACTTCTTGTGTTAGTTCTCCAACAAATGGTAGGTGCTCCTTTCTTGTGACCTGTGGTTAGATAGGTGAGTATGTGTATGGCACTGAGTCATTTAGGAATCTCCAAGACTCTAGATACACATAAAAGAACATTTATTTGTTCATGCAAAGTCTAACATGGCAGGTTAAAAAAGATGGATGCAGCTGTTTTTCCAGATGCAAACCGTGTTCTGTTATCAGTTTTTCCAGATGCAAACTGTGTTCTGTTAAAAGTATTTTTTCTGTTGTCAGCATTTATGAATTGTGGACTCTGTTTAGATTGCCTAGCACTGAATTAAAAAGAAAAAAGAACGAATATTCATCCTACCTTTTGAAACTATGATTTTAAAATATAATTGCTTGTACTACTGGAGAGCCTCATTTGAGGCAAAAATATTAACTTGGAGGATAGAGACATAAAACTGAGAAACCCACCTGTCAAGTCTCATGAGGTGTAATGGTTATTGATAGTGCACAATGTGATGCCTTCAGGATCAATGGCTGCACAGGATGATTCAGTCCCATAAAGTGGGACTATGTCTGGATGAACCAATGGTGTTCCTCTGCCCAGACGGTCAAAAGCATTCCCTGATTTTTCTTTTTTTTCCTTCCCTAAGTTCTGTTAATGGACTTGAAACATATTCTACAAAATGGCAGAATGGGGAAGATGGAAAAAAGGGCAGCATTCAAAGAAGGATTTAGAAAGATTCTCTGGATATGCAGAAGGATTTTAAGAACAGCAGCACTCAACAGTGATTGAGGTTTGTCAAGGTATCAAGCAGAGCTTCTACCACTAGATTAGTAACACTAATGAGGACTAAATGAGGAAAATGTGGGCCTTTTGCTAAAAGGGTGGGAAAATTAGTGACAGCAGACAGAGATTCAGTGAGGTGCTCACTGCTGTCTTTTCCTCAGTGTTTACTGACTTGACACTAGTGAAATAGAACTAATCCAGCTTTGACGACTGAAAGTTCAGGATGCAGCTGATGTGGAAGTGTTTTCTAATGTGAGGAAGCTCTTGCTTTCAGAAGATGGTATCTCACACTCTTTAATAGTGGTATTTTGGTGGATTTTTGTTAAAAATATGTTGGCAGATAATGGGAATATCTTAATGCTTCAGAGCTGGTGCAGCTGTCAAGGAAGTACTTGAAGAAAACAGCTTTGATTGTTGAAATATACCGTGATGCACTAAACAGAGTATTAGACATACAAAATACATTTAATTTAAATGTTTATTCTAATGCTGGCATGATAAAAGGGTCACAGCAACAGAGACAGCTGGGAGTTAACTTGCTGCTGTGCTGTGTATGTCCAATCAGCCTGCAAAATACAGTTCTTTCTGATAACTACGTTTTTTCCAATTAACACTATTCTACTTCTTGCTCAGCCTAATGCCCTACCCTGTATTCATACATGTCTGCAGTAGACACATATTTCTGTTACTCTTTTTGGAATATGAATTGCCATGCAGTTGATGTTTCAGTTGAAGAACTACTTCTTCACTTCACCCATGCCGTGGGGAGTGTCTTCCAGATGCCTAACTGAATCCAGCCTAAAGACCAAGAGTGTGGATTTGTCACAGGTGTGGAGTTAACTCAGTTTAGAGACTTGTTATTCTCTTTCTTTATTGAGAGTGGCTGATTCAGCCCCAGGTTTTCCAATCACAATTACTGCCATTGCAGATACACAGCACAATAGACCCATGGGACCATGGACCCATACAAATGAATCAGCTTCAACAAACATGGTGTATAAAGAGAGGGCTAAAATCTACTTCATGCAAATAGTGTGCTTTCAGAAAAGGTTAGGTTGAAAAGAGATAATTTACAGGAGAAAAAAAGCATTTTCACGCATAAGCCAAATACTGGAAAACAGTCATTAAAGTCGATGCATAAGGAAAAAACAAGAAAAAAATATTAAGAATATGTGGGTATGTAGAAGAACATAGAAGAAAAAAGATTTTGGAAGAATGCAGGGCTGCTGTAGGTAGTCAAGACATTCACCTCCTATACATGTGCACACCTTTTTCATTTGAACAGCTTGGTGAGCTTGGTGTTAAAAGCAATAACAGCAGCAAAGGAAAGTTTAATCTGTTCATATGGATAAGGCTTTGAGGATCAATAGCTCAAAATAGTCCCCTGAAAGGTGAATGCAAATCTTTTACAAGATGCGGGTCAAAATCTGGTTTAGAACTTGAAATCCTGAAATCTGATGTAAGACCCAAACAAACATGGCAAAACACAGGAAAAACTCTGCAGCCCATGGAGGTCCTTTTTTTTTTTTTTTTTTTTTGTTTTTTTTTTTTTTTTTTTTTTTTGGGGGGGGGGTTTTTTTTTTGTTTTTTTTTTTTTTGGGGGGGTTTTTTTTTTTTTTGTTTCTGTAGTATGCTTAAAAATTTCCAATGTATTTTGTTTTTAAAAAAACTTAAAGGGAGCCTACTCTTGTGATAGTTTTGTAGTTTGCATAAGAGTCATTAATAACTTATGCACCTTCCAGCCTAGCTTCTTTGTCTGACACCTATTCAGCTGTAACTATGAAAAATTACTTGCACACAAAGGCTTTTCAGTCCCTGGAAGTACAGACTGAAGTTGAAACCATTAATTTTTAAGGAAATTTAAACTGACTACTTGGCCATTGCCAGATGTATTTTGTAAGGAAGGCTTTTCTCATGGAAAGTCTAGTCTTTCTTGTTCTTTTTCTGCTTTTAGAGTTCTTTTTAACACCTACGTTTGTGGGTCTATGCTAAAAAAGAAGAAAATGGAATTTCCCCCCCTGCTCCATAAAGTATTTAAACAAAATAACCTTTTCTGAATATGTCTCATTCTTTCTTACGGTACTGTTTGGCAGCAAAAGCTCCAATGTCTGAACATTATTCTGAATCCATCTTCTCTTTAGGGTGGATCTAACCTATTACAAAAGATGAAATTATAAAAATACAACACTATCAGCACCAATAAAATAATTTTCTATTCCTTTTTTCTCTGGAAAAGAATTGAATGACAGCAGTACCCAGTTGTTCAGGTCTTGAAAAGGTCTGAAGCCTTGTTTTTGGTTTCAAAATAATTTTCATTGAAATTAATTTTGACTTTTTCTTTATATTGCTGGTCAAGAAAGCCTTAAATTTAGAATTTGAGGCTGTAAAGCTAGAATATCTCAGAAAGGGCAAGCACAGGGTCATTTCAAAACCTTTTGACCATGAATAATAAATACTTTAAGAAATAAACAAGGATATCCTTTCTTCTTTCTTTGATATGACTTTCAAAGGTCTCCAGAAAACCTTTTTACGGTTCTCTCAGTATATTAAAGAAATGTTTTTTCTAGTAACAAAGTTTTTGTAATTTGCTTTCACTTTTTATCCACTTTTTAAAATTACTTTCTAGTTCATAGGTTTTCCCATGATGCAATTAGTATTAGAATTAAAAAGTAAGATTATGACAAATATTAGTTTTTTCCAAATTAATTCTTGAAAATTTTTACGATATTAACTGTTTTTTTCAAAACCTTAGAAAAGGGATTAGTAAAAAGGGATTTAATGAACTTTGCACTGACTGTCTGTAAGACTTGCTTAGCAAATTACTCTGTGTGGCATAATTTTATTTACTTATGTATTGATTTCAAAGTCTGTGAAGTTGAATGGACCTAAAATGAGTGTTGATCTTTTGTAGTGCTCTGTTGAATAGCATCATGCAATGTGTTCATAAGAGCCTATAAATAAAATGCTGCAGTAATCTCAAAAATTAAGTGCTGAATGACAGAGATTGAATTTAGTTTGGGTTGAGAAAGCGTTGAAAAGCAATACTCAAAAGTTTCTTCATATTGTTGATCCTCACCATGTTCTTAAGAAAGAGAGATCACTTTTGGTTTTTTATTTTAGGGGGTCCCCTTCCATTCTGAGTTTTTGTTGACTGGATGAAAAATTACAACTATGTATAGATAGACAGAAGTAAAATAGTCCATTTAATGTTATAAATGGTAGATCATATATTCAAGACCAAGCTGATGTGGAAGTGTCTATGTTGATTTTTTATTTCTTTATTTTTTTCCATTTTTTTTTTTTGGATAAAATATTCTGAATTTTGTGGAGAACACACAAAATTTTTTAATTTAAACTTAGGGTATGGCTTATACCCTTTCTCTAGTCTGTTGACCTTTCCCCCAACCTTCGTAACCAAGTCTTGTACTTTTCGTGTCAAGCTCCGCACATACTGGGTGGTGGCAGAGTCAGAGAGATGTGCCAGCTGAGGACAGCATAGCTGTGCTTGCCATGCTGTCCCTTGGAAAGGCTTCTGCCATGAGTTAAACCAGAAGAGCAAGCTGTGGGACTAATTGTGGTAAGCCAGCTCAACTACCATCTTGACTTCTTCAGGGATAAAGCTACTGAAATGGTACAAGGGTACTACTCTCTGTGTCCTGCTGAGATCTGAAAATGTGTGAGGAAAAACCTGTGGTCAAGGTTTCAAAAGCCAGGGAGAGTTCTGATAAATGGCCTGCATTAGTTCACTGCAAAATGAGCCACTAACATAAGGAATCAGAGGTCTTTGAACCAGAGAGAGCTTTAAATCAGATCAGCTTGGGATCAGAGAAATCTCAAAATTGTAACTTCCTCTGTGGTCCTCCCTCTAGAAGACGGAGCAGAAAATCAGAAGTCCAGCCTCAGAAATATTTCTAAATTGCTAGCAAAGTTGCTGCTTTAGTCCTTCTACTCACATCTGGGCCTCATCCCCATTGGGCTTGCCATGGGCTGGAAACCATATCATCACCATCACCTAACCACCATATCATCACCATCCCCTAACAACTCTTCTGCTTTTCTGGTTGGCAGGACCACAGCTTAAGAGAGTAAGAGAGGATGGCTTGCTCTTCAGTGCTTTCCATGACTTCTCACAGAGATCTTTAAATATTACATAGGTACTTTAGATAGGGATCTTTAATATTGAAAGTAATGAAACCCCATTTCTAGAGGGAACACTAAGGCTCAGGAAAGGAAATGAATTCAAGTGTTTAGAATTAAGTATTTTGTCTGAGAGTTGTGTTTTTTTCTTAGCATGAGCGAAGAAGAAATAGAAGAGCTGTTTAAACTTTTAGAATGTAAAGCTTAAAGGGAAACCTGAATCAGTTGGAATAAACTTAATTTTAAAAATTATGAGTAAATGTAAATACAGTGGAAGCTATAATTCATGTAAAAAGTACTTGAAGTCTTGAAGTCTGCTGCATACATGGAACCAATTTGTAAAAATGTTCAATCTGTGAAAAATGTCATGTTTGTGATTTTGCTTGTCTGATGCCACCATAATGTAATGAAATTATAAGAGGAAAATTCAGTGATGAAACAAAAATTTTCAGTAAGAATTTGTTTATATTAAAGGGCCTATGTTTACAAATCTGAATTGTATGAATTTCAAGAAGTCCGAGTGACAATTCTGGTGTGATAGAGGAGCTAGTGTAACTTGATTTACTGCTTTTATGTTTTCTGCCTGTAGGAATACCTGCTCTATGTAGTTCTCAATGTGGCTTTTATTGACAAAATAAGCACTAAAATAAATGTGCCCCCCAGGACAATGTTGTTCCATATGTGGTGTTGAAGAACACTTCAAGGCACATCCACCTTTACATTTCAACTCTTTCATGCACCTTTGAACATGACATCTCTGGCAGCATGTTCATTCCATTTGTAGCTTCTAAACTGCTTTCTTTGTGTTAAATTGGTTTATTAGGAAACAATCGATGTAGCATTTCCTGTTACTCATACCTATGTTGAATTATATTTAAAATTTATGCATGTTTTTTTGTATTTTTTATATTGTAAAATATGTATTTAAATTTATTTCTTTAACTTGCTCAGCACTTTCTGGTAGTACATTTTTTGGACAATTTTTAAATATGCAGAAAGAAAAACATATTTCACAGGTTTAGAAGTTAGTACTAAATAATGACAAAAATGCCCCCCAAACCTGTAAATATTGCAGATATGTGTAGCTATTTTATAATTTTGTTAAATGTTCAAGCTTGACATCTAGTGCTGTTTATTGGCTGGGTGCATTTTTAACTTTTTTGCATCAAGAAACATGGTCATATTGTGTGTATTATACCAATTGTGCTGCAGATTTTGCCAAAACTAGGAGAACTCAATTTTTGATATTATGAAATTATCAGGTAATTTTATATTGGGATACTGACCCCAGTTGTTTATAACAGGTATCATATACTGTCTATTTATGCTGAAAGAAGTCTCTGCTAGAATATTTTCCTTCAGTTGATTAGGTCTTAGCATGTTTCGGCTTTGTTTCTTTGTTTTTGTTTTTTTTTTCTCCATATCAGCTCTTATCCACTAAACTCATGATATGCAGAAGTATTCTTTTTAAAGGAAGTACTAGCCTAAAATCTGATCTCTTGCGGACTTGAGTCAGCAGAACTGCAATAGTCTTATTTTGTTTGTCATTCCTCAGAAGCAGGTAGCAGGGTGTCATCATGTCTAGTTTATTACCTTGCTGATAGCACTGTATCATGCACTCAAAACTTGAATTAAAGCAAGGTTTTTAAAATATAGTGAGAGCATAATACTAAAGGATTTTCCTCTTCTAGCTTATTAATTAAGCCACCAAGACCATTTGTACTTCAGTTCAAATTTTAGCACAGACATAAAAGTAGTTTTCTCTTCAAAGCTGCTGAAATTGCACCTTCTTAGATTTTTACCTGTTTTTACCTCTTCTCCATATTAAAAAAAACCTGAAAATTGTTGTTCAAATTCTGGATGATGCTTTTGTTGCTCCTTCCTCCCTGTTTCTTAGATGTTGTTCCTGACTTACTTTGTTCCATTGCATTCTGAAGTTCACAGTGACATGGTAGGCAAAGCTGAGAATTACTTGAAGTATATGTTAGCATTAAACTGTTTTAGATTTGTTTTCAGTTTAGGTCAGATAAAACCTTTCTGTACCTTCTGCACAATTAGCCCTCATCCTTGGGTACTGTGCTCATTAACATTGCTGATACTGAATCTAATTGTTGTATTAATTTAGATCTGGAATTATTCTTTCTTCATAGACTCACAGAATCAGCTAGGTTGGAAAAGACCTTTGAGATCATCAGTCAGCCTGTGACCTTGTCAGCTAGACCATAGCACTCAGTGCCACATCCAGTCTTTTCCTAAACACTTTCAGGGATGGTGTCTCCACCTCTCTGAGCAGCCCATTCCAGCCAGCCTTCCTTTGAAGAAATTCCTCCTATTGTCCAACCTAAACCGCCCCTGGCACAGCCTAAGGCTATGTCCTCTTGTCCTATTGCAAGTTGCCTGGGAGAAGAGACCTATCCTCATGGGCTACAACCTTCTTGAAGGTTATTGTAGTTTGTGGTAAATTCCCCCAGGAGCCTTCTCTTCTCCAGGCTAAACATCCCCAGCTCCCTCAGCCACCCCTCGTAGGACTTGTGTTCCAGACCCTTCACTTGTTGCCTTTCTCTGGACATGCTCCAGCAGCTCAACATTCTTCCAAAGCTGAGATGCCCAGAACTGGGCACAGCACTCAAGGTGTGGCCTCCTCAGTGCTGAGTGCTGGGGAGAAATGACCTCCCTGCTCCTGCTGGCCACACTTGCTGGTACAGGCCAGGATGCCATTGGCCTTCTTGGCCATGTGAGCGCACAGTGGCTCAGGTTCAGCCGTCTGTCAGTCAGCACCCTCTCATCCCTTTCTGCCTGGCCACTGTCCAGCCACTCTGTCCCCAGACTGCAGTGCTGCAGGGGGTTGTTGTGGCCAAGTGCAGGACCTGGCACCTGGTCTTGTTGAATCTCACTGTGTTGGATTCGGCCCATCTTTCCAGCCTGTCCGGGTCCCTCTGCAGAGCCCTCCTTCCCCCCTGCAGGTCAACACTCCCATCCCACTTGGTGTCATCTGCAAATTTGCTAATGGCAGGCTCCATGCCCCCATCCAGGTCGTCAACAGACACATTAAACAGGACTGAGCCCAACACTGATCCTGGGGGTACATAACTGGTGACTGGCTGCCAACTGGATGTTATGCCTTCTAATGTACTGTCACGTCAATAAACTACAGTGCTATCTTACAGCATAATATTTCTCTCTTTCATAGGTAAAATGCCTTTCATCAATGGTACCTTTACACAATGTTTTTTATCCCTGACAGGGTTACCCTAATATTTTTATTATGCTTGCACTAGCTGCCTTGAGGTCTGTATCAGTAATTTGAACACCTCCATTTTGTTGTTTTCTCTTTCAGCAGTTCACTTATTTCCTTTAGGAACTAGCAAATCTACCTTCTTTTCAACTGTGCAGGCTAGGCCAGCTCATTCCTTTCATTATCTATGTTGATTGCATATTTACTGTTCTCATCTACATTAATAGTTTCCTTCTCCGTATTGCACTTTCAAATTTTCCCTGGTAATCATTCTTATACTGTCATATTCTTACTCATTTTTCTCTTTTTGTAAACTACAGCCACACATAGACCTTCATCTGCTTTTAGAGCTTCACATATTTTCGTTTTTCGCTCCACACTGAAAAACCAAGCTCATGCAAATAAGGCAGATCTCTTTCTAATTTTCCCCTGTACTCCTTAATTTAAAACTCATCTCATTAACCCCACTATCATACATTTCATCTTGATTCAACCTTTTCTATGGATTCACATCCATGGAGCAGATACCCATTCAATCAGTATTCATTCTAATGTTTTCTGATCTATTACTATAATTTTTCTACAGCACTAAATCTTGATCTTCATTATTTTGCTGTGCTTCTTCCTTTGTTTGAGAAAAATCACAAGCATTTAAATTAAAATTGCCCAGGATTCCCAACGAGAGTCATCAACCATAGCCTCTTTAACATGAGTTTTGTCAGCTTTGCTGATATAGTGGATAGTCAGTGGGTTTTTCTGACTCTCATGAGAGTGTTTTTCAGATTCCCATCCTTCTCTCATGGCCTTGTTTATGTAGACAACATATCCTTCTTTCTCCCATGTGTGTAATAATGACAAAATCACTTCTTCCTCCTCATAAGAGCAACACTAACCAAATTAGGCAGCCAGAAAACTGATTCTTTTACTATATATTTTTATCCAACCTCCTCATATTTTCATAATACTATTCTTAATTTCCTGGAGCTCATTCTTGTTTGCACACACACCTTGACCTTTCCAGTCCTATTTCCAAGGCAGGGATTTGTGCAGGACTGTGTAATAAAGTCTGTTGGGTAAAATGTAGAAGTTAATGTTCTTAGTTTTTTGTCAAGAGGGAAGGGAAGGGAAGGGAAGGGAAGGGAAGGGAAGGGAAGGGAAAGGAAGGGAAGGGAAGGGAAGGGGGCATTTTTATGAAGTTCATTCATTCTGCAAACCCAATATGCTTCCGAAATCCCATGCCATGTTTGCGTCATGGTTTTTACTAGGAGCCTCAGAAACCCTTTGTAGGGAATGGGTTGTTTTCCAAAGAAAAAACTGAAGAGTTAAAAGAGATGTAAAATCCTCATCCTAATCAGCTTTATGAAAAGCTTCATATGCCACTGCAACTGCAGTAGCAGCTGGTTGATTAAGATATTTGAGGTTAAATAAATATTTTTCTATTTTATATACATATTAATTTTTAATTTTGATTAGATAATTGTTTTATTTATTGTTATTTTTATTTCTTGCTTATTCAATAATTGAACAAACATGGCTTCTTCTGTGCCTAAACATTCATTATGTTAAAGTACACAGACCTTTTCTTTGGCATTTACCAGACATACAAATCATATTAGGTTTAGTGAGAGGCTTCTATATATGTAAGGATCATGGTAAAAACACACTCATAGGAAAACTGGGATTATTGTGTGAAATATTTTTAAACCCAATACAAACCAAAGTTGTTTCCTTTATCAACCAAAAAATAAAAAATTTAAAACAGACTATTGTTTTATGGTGAGGCAGACAGTGCAACACTGCAGAGAGGTTTGCATTTATACTCCAACATCAGCATCAGTGATTGGCATCCCTCTCTGATGCTTTTTGTTACAGTTGGTGTTTAAGTGTATGATTGCATAAAAATTGTTCAGTTGTTGGTGGTTTTTTCAGTTTTAACATAAAAGGAGTCATACCTTTTTATTTTTTACATTCTTTTTACTCGCTACATGTATTTGCATGGAACTTGTAGCTACAGCACCTAACAATTTCAAGACCCAGAAGCATGTGCAGTATATGCCATTATTCACTATATTGGTGGCTGAAGAGTTTTCAAACTTCATATCTAGAGAAAAATCTAGCAATTGATGACCCTTTAGAGGGGCTGATTTAGAGGAAGAACCAGCTAATGTAGTATGAGTGTGGTGAAGAGATTGTAGAGGAAGATTTCAAAGCGGCTGGTCAAGTTAAGTGAAACAAACTGCAGGTGTAGGATCCCCTGATTCCCAATTGTCAGAAAAACTTTATTCCTCTAAGGTACAGAGAATTTCTGCCATTTCATGCTTGGAATATTGCTTTGGGCTTGTTCTTCTGAAGTATAATCTTTTTTTTTCTTTTCATTTTTATCTGGTTGACTAGGCAGAAAGCGCAAAAATCCAATTTTCAATGGATGAAAGTAATTCTGTGCAAGTGGGGAGTTATACCTGCTTCATTGGAGAAGTAAGGACTAAGTTTTTTTATTTGTATCCTTGTGGAGAGTCAGTCACATAGAGGGATTTTCTAGTCCTTGGTTAGGGTCCTCTTCCTATCGGGCTCCACTGGTAATCCATGGAGAGGTTTGTCATTTGGGATGGAGGGAATGGCTGCCTCTGTCAGTGAGGCTGTGTCTCCTTTCAATGATGCTTACACTTCTCAGCAGCCACACGCTGCAGTGATGATTCTCAGACTTAGTGACTGTCCCTAAGACACCCATATCTGCTCTGGGGTTTGACAGCCTTGTGTCTTCTGCGGTATGCTTCAAAATTAATTTTGGAGTTAAGATAATCCTGCAAATGTGTCAGGATCTCGAGCTTAGGCTGTATTTGACTTAATATAAGAAAAGCAAGGAGAAGGATCCAAAGAATGTTGTTATATATACAAACAGGGCTTTTTTTTTTTTTTTTTTTTTACTTGAACACCAAGCAAACACACAGTAGAGACTCAATTGCTTTCTCATTTACTTATATTTATTTATGTACTCTACATTATCAGCAAATCAATATCCGTAACAACTGAAAAGGTGTTCTCATCCCATAAGTGGTATCATCACTTATAGAAGGTACCAGATCACAAAGCTGGGCTATTCTATAACATGCTGGTGAGCAGACTGCTGGAATATACATGTGCAGTTCCTTATCACCTACAGGTATTATTAAGAGGCTGGTCAGACAGAACTGAAAGAGAAAACCAAAACCTGCATATGCTGAAGACAACTGCATGAGGTTCAGTAAGGTGAAGTGTCCTGCCCTGGATCAGAACAACCTTGTGCAGTGCTACTGGCTGGGGGAGCAGAGGCTTGAGAGCTGCTCAGCAGAATGGGACTGGGGGTGCTGGTTGGAAGCAGCTGAACATGACCCAACAATGTGCCCAGGTGGCCAAGGCCAATGGTATCTTCACCTGTATCAAGAATAGTGTGGCCAGCAGGATGAAGAAAATTATTGTCCTTCTGTGCTTGCCTCTGGTGAGGCCATGTTTCAAGTGCTTGGTTTGGTTTTGGGCCACTCACTTCAAACAGGACCTTGAGGGGTTGGAGCATGTTCAGAGAAGGGTGACTAAGCTGGTGAGGTCTAGGAAATATGTCCTATGAGGAACAGATGAGTCAACTGAGGTTGTTTAGTCTGGAAGAGGCTTAGGAAAGATCTTAAGAGGTTGTAGTGAGGTGGGGCTTGGTCTCTTCTGCCATGTCTCATATGGGAGGAAGTTTGTTTTGAGTTTGTGAAAGGTTCAAATTAGATAGTAGAAAAAAAAATTCCAGTGAAAGAAGGGTTAGACATCTCAATGACTTCTCCAGAGAGGTGGTAGAGTCACCGTTTCTGGAAGTGTTCAAAATGCATTGAGGTGTGACACTTGGGGATTTGGTTTAGGGATCATTTTGGTGGTGCTGGGTTGACAGCTGGACTCGATGATCTTGAAAGTTTTTACCAACATTGATGATTCTGTGATTTTATGATTCTGTATAGTTTGTCTGAATAGAGAATAAAGGCACCAAGAGAAACAGGAATTATGTGAGTACTGGAAGGCAGCAAAAATGTGGTTAAATTATTTGCATTTGTTAGGATAAGATTGTCTCTGTACTTACTGCATCTAAAATGTGCCAAAAGGAATGTGACTTGATGTAATGGAATATAATTTGGTGAAGAGACAGTTTAGATCAATAACAAGACAACTACCTGACATGGAGATCTGTACAATTATGGAAGAGCTTTAGTAAAAAAAAAAAAAAATTTAAAAGCTCCATCCTTTAAGACATTTAAAATTATAGTGGGAAACATCAGGGAAAAACTCTATTTTGACAAGCAATGTCTGTTTCTCCTACTTTCATTCTGAAACACCCGCAAGTATTGCTTAATACCTGGGTGCTTCAAGATGGACTAATGGGACTTTTGTCTGTAATTCATGTAATTTTCTGACATAGTTAGGCTTTTGAGTGGCCTAAGTACTTTTGTGATAGAGTCCACTGATAATGGTTTTTCTCCACTGAGACAGTACTTCCTAAATGAACCCTATTTTGAAATTGTAATGCTATGTTTTCATAATTTTCTATCAGTATATTTTCTTGATAAAATTTTCAGTTAATGTGTTGTTTAATTTTTTTTTTTTTTGCCAGATGTATTTTTGTAAGCATATCAGTTTTGCACTTACAAGCACTGTGAAAGGCAGTAAAAACAGTCATCTTCCTTTCTTCTTTTTCCTTTTTCTTTTTTCCTTTTTATATGTAGGAATCTAGTACATGTAAATGAGTAGTGTGCAAATATCAGCATGAGCTACTTTTTGATAGGAAGAGCTGAAATGTTCAGTTATGACTGTTAGGTTAATGGTTGAACTCAATAATTTTAAGTGTTTTTTCAGCCTAAATGATACTGTGATTCTATGGAGAAGTATGAGGAGGGATAATTTCTGTTTATTTCCACTAGGTTTGAGGAAATTAATAAGTGTATATCCACCATTTCATGCAATGGTGACAAGTTACCTTGTTTTTGAGATAATTTTCATCTCCAGAAAACATGAAGAAAAACAGAAGCAGACATAAAGAGAACTTGAATGTAGAGGACTGAAAAGTACAGAGGGAAAGCAATGGCAGCATGAAGGGAGGAGCTTGGGATACCAAATACTCTTTAAAAATTCCTTCTTGTATTAATGATACCTGCACACCATCCAAACTGCTGCTTAATTACAGGTGTCTTTAATATAAATGAAAATGTGTTAGTACTATGACTTCTACAAACACTGGAAACTTCCACAGTACCAGGTTTAAGCTGAGGATGGGCCACTCCAGCCTAGAAAACAAGGGCTGCATTTACCCCAGGGATATCTCCACTCAGCATCAGGAGGGCAGCCTGCCTCCCTGCCAGCACTTGAGTATCACACCCCAGCAATCTGCTCACTCTCATACCACACTCACAGCCATCCTCTAGTTCTTTATGTACTCAGCAACTTTTCTTTCCAGTTACTCTTGCTCTTACACCAGGTGGCTATTGCAATAAATACTGTCTCTCTCCCTTCTGTCCAGTCCCTTCAGCCTGTGAAAAGGGTGACAGAGTTTTGTTCTCTTCTTCAAAAGCACATGGTGCCACTTCTTGTTTGTTAAATCCTGACCAGATGATCAGAATAATGCAAGAATTCTTTATATGGTACTGAATCATATATATACTTTTTCAAATATTCTTAAGAAGATTAGGTTTAGTTTGGTAACTTTTATTAAAGCCCTGAAGAAAAAATGGAGTGAGCTCACCAGTTCATGCACAGATTGTAAAACACATACTTTAGAAAAATACTGGTTTAAGAAATTAAACTTATGCATTTTACTTCCTGCCTTTGTTTAAAAATCTGGATTTCGCTGCTTTATGCTTGGGGTTTTGGGGTTTTTTTGAGTTGTTTTTTTTTTTTTCCTGGTTGTTGTTTTTTTCTTTGTTTTTTAGATTTTCTTCTAGCATATACTTCATGACTTCATCTAGTTTACTGCTATCTCAAGAGTAAAAGGAGAATCTATCTGTAATTTCTGAGTCTTAACCTTGAGTCCTAATATTGTTCTGCCTGGTTTGTGCAGCATTATTTCAAACATTGCAATAATCTTGCTTTGATTAGGTAATCAAAGAAACAGAGTGTTCTTGACATACTATTTTATTACTTTATGCAGTAACACTACCATATCTTCTAATTCACTACTTCTTCCTGTAGAATCCAATTCGCCTTTGCTTTTTCCTTTATTTCTTGTTCTCATCTAAATGTCCTAATGTTTTCTTCTAGCTGTATGTATCTGTATTTTCCTGGATTTAAGATGTATAATTTTCTATTGTTTTCTGTGCTTCTTTTCTTTGGCCTAGGCTTTGTGTTCTGTCCTCCTTTAAGCTCTCTGCTGTGGGTGCCTTGTACGTTACTTTGGGTCTCAGTGTGTTTCTGTTTCAGTAATACAGGTTGGAGGTTTTTTTTGTTTTGATGCTAATGAAGTCTGCTGCAGATATTTTCTTCAAATTTGTTAATCTGGCCTCCCTGGTCTAAAAAGTCAATACTGTCCTAAAATATGTTGTTTAGATGTTTAGAGAAAATCAGGATTTCCTAATTGTCATTTTATTTAAGTTCAGCAGTAAAAAGGCAGAATGTTGTTTAGATATTATTAGTAAGCTGTGTTTGGTTTTCAGGTGATAATAAATTATCAATCTAATTAAAAACACAAATTGAAGAAAGGAGTTGAAACTTTATGACTCTTAATTGCAGGTCTGAAAATATTGATATTATACTTAGAAATGAAGACATTTCTAACTCATGATAATGCAAGTCAGGCATGGGATTTGCATATTTGCTTCATAGGCTTTTATAAGAGCCATGTCAAGAAGCACTCTCTTAGCTCACAATTTTGTATTAGATTAAAACCCAAGGATTTGCTAAACCATGGAGAAAACCTTCTGTTGTTCTCTTCTGACTGTGAAATCTAGTGTGTTATAAGGCAAAGTCCTGTGGAAGGATGTACTGATAGCTAGCAATGAACAAAGCTCTGATCAGTTATTTCAGCTAAGATCTCTAGTAGACAACTTTTGTATTACACCTCTAAAAAGGAAGAGTAACATGAAGTACAGCTGAACATTTTTTCTGTTTTTCTGTTTCTGTGGTTCTTTCAAGGGATGGCAAAGGATGAGAAATGACAATTCTGTCATAAACCCTGTATTTTTCCTCTCCTTTTCATAGAAAAACCTTTGCAGCTTCATGGTGAGAACTGTTGAATGTAATTCAGACTATGTATTTTTATTATTTTTCAATATACAATGCGAAAGATTTTTTAAAAATAAAACTTTCAGTACACTTGTAATGTTTCACTGTTTTGTCTCTACTTGTCAAGTTTAAACCTATCCAAATTTAATCATGAACAGATTTTTGTGTTGTTGATGAAGAGTTTTTTTCTCTTTGGTTGTTGATTTTATAAAAAACAGTTTTAGTATATCACCACTGTAACTAGGCATCACTAATACTGGTTATAAAACTTTTCACAACATTATGAGGGTTTGAGAAGCTTATTGATTTTAAGAGTTTTGGGGACTGTTGTGTAAGAAAAAATGTTTATTACACTTACTAAGGCTTTAAGAGATGTGGAAAATAATTTGTGTCAACTCAGGCTAATTCACTGTCAGCTTTTTAAGTGCAAGTGTATGTACTACATACAACTTTCTGTGCTGTTTTCAGTGGATGGTTAATTCAGTTCCTAATACACTATCAAAACAGGTACTAATATCTTTAAGGACACTATTATTTATATAGATAATTAGAGAATAGCTGAGCCAGTACTGGCATAGGTTTTTTAAGAAAGGAACAAAAAAACCCAAACCATGATCAAATTATAAAATTAATGGAGGAAAAGTGTATAATAGAGACAATATATTTACATTTTAATAGAACATTTGATGATGACTTTCTCAAAAGCTTATTCCAAAAGAGCTCATTTCGGGTTGCCAGCTGCATTTAAACAAAGGTGTGTGGAAATATGTTGCTAGTTGCTAATGAATTGAAGTGGGCAGAAAAGTGCTATGGAACCTTGTGTTGAGGTTTTTAACCTGCTCTCTGTATGACTCTTTGAAAAATAGGAGAAGATGGTCTGGGAGCTGCTGAGAATGCACAAGTGGGTCCCCTTCCCCGTTCTGGACCTGTACAAGGGAGCCTGTTCTGTGCTGCATGTAGGTGGTGCAGTGGATGCTGGGGTCTCCTGGCTGGCACAGAGCTGCTGTCTGCCTGACAAGCCAGGAGAGGAAAATAAAGGGAACCAGAGAATTTCAAATGTATGAAGGTGAGTGGCAGGCTGAAAGCATTAACCTTAGGGTAGGCTTTGGAGCAAAGACAGGTCAGTGGCAACCTGAGCATTGTGTTTGGAGTCCAGGATGCTCCCTCTGCAAGGAGCAGACTATTGCTGGCAGCAGTGGAAGGAGGATGCTGGAAGTTCTTTGCCTATGGTTAAGCTCTGCTAGTGAGGCAGATTAGGAAGGGGCTGTCTTGAGTGCAGTCTGTATATGGGCCTGAGCTTAATGGAACAATAAATAAACTATGTCAGAAGCTTTATACATGGAAGATTAGCCTGGGGAAAAAAACCCAGTGTATTACCTGAATCTCTCTGCTTATAAAAAGTGAGTAAAGGGCCTATGTAATCAACCTAGCCTTCAGGGTATGGTTGGCAGTCTTATTGTTGCCTATGGGGAGTGTCCAGCCTGCAGGAATTGTTTCTTCCATATAATCAGATAGAGCAAGATGAGAAACATTGCACTTGATGGCAGATCTTTAGCTTAATTGCCCTCTAACTAGGGAAATGAGGGATCAGAAGAAGAAACTTGGTGTTAGAAAAATAATGCTAGTTGGATATGAATGTCTGATAACTAGTGCTGTCAAATCGTAGAATAGAATCAGAGAATATGCTGAGTTGGAATATACCATCAGGATTATTGAATCCAACTCCTGTCCCTGTACAGGACCCATCAAGAGTCACACCTGGGAGTGCTTGTCCAAACACTTCCTGAATTCTGCCAGGTTTGGTGCTGTGACCACTTCTGTGGGTTCCCTGTTCCAGTGCCCAACCACCCTCTGGATGAAAAAGCTTTTTCTGAAATCCAACCTAAACCTCCCCTGATACAAATTCGGGGTGTTGCCTTGAGTCTTGTCACTGGTCATGAGTGAAGAGATCAGTACCTGCCCCTCCACTTCCCTTGTGAGGATGTTAAAGACTGTAGTGGGGTCTTCTCCCAGTCTTCTCCAGGCTGAACAGCCCGAGTGACCTCAACCACTCCTCACTCAGCTTCCCCTCAAGGCCCTTCACCACATTTGTGGCCTTCCTCTGGGTGCTCTCTAACAGCTTAGTGTCATTCTTATATTGCAGCACCCAAAAGTATTCTTTTATACACACACAGTATTTGAGGTGAGGCCGCCCCAGAGCAGAGCAGAGTGGGACAATCCCCTCCCTTGCCTGGCTGGTGACACTGTGTGTGATGTCTCTCCCTCCTGGCTGCCAGGGCTGACTTGTGTCCAACTTGCCATTGACAAGGATGCCAGGTGCTTTTCCACAGTGCTACTTCCCAGCTTCTTGTTCGCAGTTACCTCAGTAATCCCTCAGATTTTCCCAGGTTGCTGTTATCTCACATTTAAATCTGAATCAATCTGTGTTGATTACCAGCAGAGATCAAAGTAGGTGAAACATACTTTGAGACTTGTTTAAGATCTATGTGAGGTATCCCAGGCCTTTCCCACAAAACATCAGGTCAACATCAGCATGAGGACTAAAGGATAAATTCAGATATTTGAAGCAGAGGTGCCATGCATAGGTGAATAATCAGCCAAGCACCTATGCTGTGTCTTGTGATTTGGTCTGCAGTTGACAAATGACAGAAAGCAGAGAGGTCATTTCAGAGAGAATTTTTAAAGTCATATGCAAATGAAACAGATATCTATTGCTTAGTCTTCTTCTCTGAGTACCAGTAAAATCAAATGGGATTAAAATAAATAAATAAATAGACTTAAAATTTATATATATATATATATAATATATATATATATTTAAAATAATTTTATAAAATATATATATATGAATCTAATAAATTAAAAAATACTTATATGGGGAATGTTTCGGGATTTGCACACACAACTGTGTAAAATTGGTTAAATATGCTATTATTTCTTTTTTAAAGGTTATTAGTTTCCCAGTTTATAAACTGTATTATATACATCTTTTGAGTCCTTGAACACCAGGTTTCTGCCAAAGACGTGATTTTATGGTGAAGTTGTAATATGCTGAAATGAGAGAATATAATGGAAATGCATGTGCATTCTTATCAGTTTAGCTAGAGGATGCACATGATTAATTATTAACAAGCCATGTAAAAAATAAATAAGGTCACTGACTAAATGGCATCTAATTTATCTAACTGAGCCCTGTTGCATATTGCCAGCTGAGCTGGTCACTTGTTAAACTGGCTGTATTATTCCTTGGATTGGGAATTGTACAGATCCCCTTGACTCAGTGGTTCAAAAAATTCATCTGGATGAGTTAGCTTGTGGAAAGTACATGCTTGATCAACATAGGTAGGGGAAAATAATCGTGATTTTCTAAATATGGTTGGTTGGAAGTTAGTGACGAAATTTAAACACTAACATTTATTTAGAATATTTTTATTTGAAGACTGGTCAAATATGTAATTTGAAAAGAATCTGTACTTTAAGTAGTAATTGCTACACATTTGGTTCACTATCTTACAATATTTGTGTCTAAAATAATTTATGTGAAAGCCCTGTCTTTTACACGTAAAGACCATATTGCTAGCGTCCACTTTGCAAAACCAAGGTGTACAAAACAGCAGGCAGCAGATCTGTGTAAGAATTTCTACTCTGCCCCCCAGTTTGAGACAGTCTAAGAGGAGCAATGACTGGGTGCATTTTCCTGAGGTCTCTTTCTCAACAGAACTCTCTCGCTCCATTCTCCTCCTTTTCCTACCCTCTGTCTTGTCCTTCTCCTTCCCAACACCCATTCCTCCACCCACAGAATCCCAGGTGACAATACAGATGTAAAACCCTGAACTATATTTCCCCTGGCCATGAAGTGTGGAAATGCACAGATTCTGGAAAAGGCAGAACAGTACTGCTTTTGCTCTCTGTCTTTCCCTCCAAGTAATGTCTATATTGAGCTTGCAGCACTAATTCCATGGGGAAAGGGGCTAACACTGCAGATGGGGCATTGACCTTTCTGCCCTGTAGGGGACAGACCACTCTAAACTAATATCTCTTACACCTGCTAGTGCTGCATTCTAAGTGCATACAAGAGTATTTGCTAATAACTATGCTGCCACAGGAGTCCTTCCAGTAGAGGTGTGTGCAATTGAGTCATATATCATGATGAAATTATGCAGGGGTGGTATTTGTTCATGGGAAGATGCAGTGTTTTTCCTCGAAAGAGCCCATCTGCTTACATCTCTGAGGACTTGTGGTAGATGGGCCATGGGTAAAAAATCAACTGTGTACCACATTTTGTGTTACATGCTTTCACAATATCACCTACCAATATTCAGTGTTTCTCCTAGAGCTCTGGCTATGAAATCAGATTATATTCTGAGAAGTCAAGCTTCCCTAGAAAATAAATAACCTTTGCTATTGTGGAAAATGAAGAATTGTAGGCTCTTTCATGGAAAGATAAGGGATAGTGTTGATTCTTATCTTTAAATCGCATGATTTTTAGGCCTATATTTTAGGGGTTGGAGAGACTTGATAATATTATTGCACATGGGACTGGCAGTATAGTAGTCCTTTGATTTTGGAGGGTCTCTTGAGGTCTGTAGAGAGATAATATTGTATTACTTCTGCAGAAGCTGTATGGGTTTTTAAGCCCTGTGTCATAATCCATGTTGATATTTGAGGTTTAGTGATATATGTTGTTGTGTTGTTGTACAAGATTATTGGTAGCTATTCTGTGAAGCCCACTTTTCCCCTGTCTAATGTGTAGTACAAAATACAGTTCCTTCAAATGTCACAAATGGACCTGTATGCTGTTTTTCTGGGAATATTTGGCATTATCTATTATTCAGGGGTTTATTATTTGCCTATCAACAATACACCATAAATGACTAACAGTACTTTCTAAAATAGGAAGATTTTTCAGGAAAGCTAGACATTTGTCTCTTGTGGTTTCAATGATGAGATTTTTTTCCTGGGACTCTTGATCCATTGGCTAAATAAAAATAAGAAAGTTCACTCTTCTTCTTTTTGACTACTTAAAATTTTGTACACTGTTTTCCAGATGTATTGATAAAAGAAAAACTACTTTTCACTAAAGAGGTAATGCGCTGGGATCAATAGTTTGACTAGTTTTAGCAGTTCAAATGTCACAGAAGAGCCTGCTTTTCTGTCTGGAATAATAGGTGCTGATTGTGAAGTGTAAACATCATATTCTCATATTCTGAAATAAAAATAGCTGTTCAAGTTAACTTACTTTTACCTTGCTTTACCTCAGAGATGTAACCCTGACCAGCAGTATATTTCATTATGAAATTACCAGTTCCAATGATAATGTTAGGGGCAAATTAAGTATAAATCATCTATATAATTGCTATTTTGTTAGCTGTGCTAACTAACCTTAAATTTACTTTGACTGCCCTAAGAAGGAGGAGTAAGTGGGAATAGTGTGGTGGAAAGATACAGCGGAGTAGAGGTTTGCACCAGAATTAAATGTTTCAGTTTATAACAGTAGAGTCTTTAAACAGCCTAAGACTAGCATCATACATCAGTCTCCCCAAAATGTCTGTTGTGCCCTTAGCTTTTAAGGCTGAATGTGACATATTTGTAGTATAACTAAGTATGCATCCCTTTTACAACCTCTGAACAGATAGTGGTGATGTCCTGCTCAGCTCTTGGTATAGCCTTGCTTTTCAATATCCTGCTTTGTGTAGCCTTACTATAAAATAATTCAAGGATATTCTGATAACTCTATTTGGACTTCCTATATTTCTTCCTCCAAGGTGGAAGGGAAATATATTTTTCTTGAAAGATCTGTGGAATTTCATCTGGGGTATTTAAGAGTGGTTTCCAAATCTAGCCCCTTTCCTCCCCATTCCTTGTAGGTTTAAGATGCCTGTCCATCCTAAACTCTGTGCTGGATCCTAAAGTTTGTGCTGCTACCTTCATATTTATTGTCTGAAATTTTTTACTTTCCTTACCCGCTTGACCCTCCAAAACTCCTGTGGGTGATTTGTACCAGCATCATGGTTAGGCCTTGGGAAAGGTAGAGAAACTGGTTGTCTCTTGGCAGTGCTGTTTGTGTTCTAAAGAGTACCTGTTTTGCTGGAACAGGCATTCTTATGATTGAGTTATTCCATGCTATGGCCCTCTTGTAAAGACTGATTGACCTCCCTAATCTCTTGCCGCTGCTGCTGCTGCTGCTGCTGAAATCACTTTTATATTTCTACAAGACAGGTGACTAACTTCCACAGACTCTGCCCAGTTTCTGTGCTGCTGCTGCTTCCTGAGCAAGGTTGTACAATCCCTAGAAAAAGGATTTTTGAAGGTTTGCACACCTTTGCAGAGGACTGGAGCTGAAATTGAGATTGTATTGGACCTGGCTCTGAGCAGCACTGTCAAATATCAGTGTATTAATTTTCCCACCCAGGTAAAAAAAGCAAGTCAGCTGTATGTTTTGGAATGTTTCAACCTTATTTTTATACTCTGGCCTTCTGGTTGTCTGACTGTGTATGGTTCATGTGCACTTTTGTAGCCTTTTAAATCCCTTTGTCCCTGATCGTTTTGTATATCAGCAAAAACATTCACCTGTGTGTGCCAAATCCTGCCAGGTGAGCACTAAATGTATTTAAACTAGTCTTGGGTAAGCTTCAATCATTAAGATTCTACCCCAGTACCTAATGATCATCTACATGATATATAAATCACAGTAAAAATAGGGCTGATATTTAAAAGGTCAGGCATACAAGCATGCATGCAAAAATGTATGCGAATTTGCTTTTGTAACTCAATGGTATTTTGCTAAGGAACTCCTGTACCTATGATCAGTTTGATAAATTAATGGTTGGTTGACTGTAATCATGGTCATTGTGTATGCAGAGTAAATGTGTAAATATGTACAGAGTTTCTGTCTGTGCATTTTCTGCCAAACCTCAAGGAAACCAGACAGTTCTATTTTTCTCATATTCAGATGTCTATTTATGGTCTTGAAGCAGTTTCTCCTTTGCAAATCAAGATACTTATAAAGGAAGCTATAAAACTTTAAGGAGCATAAAATTCCTAATAGAATGATATGAAATTGAATTAGAACAATTGATTGAAGAAGGTATTTTCTTATATTTTCTACTTCACCATTAACAGCATTACTTGAATTTTTCATTAAAAAGGGACAAAGATTGTTATGCATCTTTAAACAGTGGAAAAGATGTTCTGATTCTTACTTATTTTTATTGTCAAAAGAAGGTCTGACTACATATTGGTGTGTAGATTTCTCTGAACTATCTTTCTTCTTTTGTAATAATGTAGGTAAGTGAATAAAGCAAATTCTAAGAGATAGCTAAGTTTAATGTCCTGTAGCTTGTAATAGGATTATTTTTATGAAATATCATGATCAAGTAAAGTTGATATCTCAGAAATGGCATTTCTATTATACTACAAGTGTTTATTACTTCCTTGTTCCATGTTTCTTTATCAGTTGGATAGCATGTACATCTTACATAGATCATAAGAGAATTTGTAGGATAATATGTCCTGAACTCTAGATATTGTATATGTTCCAGAGTGTATTTTGCAGAACAAATCAGATTTGCATATTTGCTCAAATATTGTTTCCAGTAGTTAGTGATCCTGTAGGAATATGTCTAGACTTCCTGAAGTATAGGAATTATTTGCATAATACATATATTTGAATATATTTGCATCTCATCAAAGCACATTGGGTCATGCTATCTAGCACAATTTTTCATATAGTACATCTGTGTAAACTGAAGTCAGTAAAAAGAAATGAGGATAAAGTCCTTATTTTTTTTCCTATGTCATAATTTAAAAAAAAAAAGTGATTAAAACTGGAGAGATTTTTTCATTGCTAAGGAAATGCAAAAAAGCAAAAATTACATAATTACCTAGATTGTTCTAAATATGAAGCAAGGCACTTTACCCATGTCAAATGAAATTTTGAAGGTATATCCCTAAATATTTTTTACAGAATAAAGAGAATTTTAGTTAAAAAGCTTGAGAGATATATGTTTTGATTAAACACAAACTAAATTTTACCCATTTTTTTTTCACAAGCAAATGAGATGAATATTGTTTACCATTGCCATTTTTTGACATTTCTTTTCCACTTCCAGTTACTACAGATAAACCAGACCAGAAAACCCTCATAAAATCCTTTAAAAAGTTTTATAATCTGGAGTCTATTTTTTCACCTTTTTTGCCTAGCCAAGATGTGTCACTCTACATAGTTGAATGTAGCCTTACTAGCTTTTTAAAATTTTTACATAGCAAAAGTGATCAGATCTAATTTGACTCAATAAATATGTAAAAGTCAAATGTATGAGAAAAAAAAAAAAAAACAGCAATGGTCCACAACATGAAATATGTCTTTTTTGTAGTGAAGGGACCACAACTGGTACTTTAGGTGGGGCTTCATTGGTGTCAAGTGCAGGGGGACGGTCACTGCACTGGTCCTGCTGGCCACACCATTGCTGATGCAGGCCAGGATGCCATTGGCCTTCTTGGTCCCCGGGGCACACACACTGGCTCATGTTCAGCCACTGTCAACCAGCACCCCCAGGCCCTTCACTGGGCCGCTTTCCAGCTGCTCTTCCCAAAGCCTGTAGCGCTGCATGGGATTGTTCTGACCCAAGGATAAGCCTTGGCACTTTGCCTTGTTGAATGCCATATAACTGGCCTTGGTACGTGGATCCAGCCTGTCCAGATCCCTCTGCAAGGGAGGGTGGATCTACCCTTCAATAGATTGACATTCTCGCCCAACTTGGTGTGTCTGTAGTGTCACTGAGGATACACTGGATCCCCTTATCAACATCATTGGTAATGATATTAAACAGGACTGACCCCAGTACTGAGCCTTGGGGAACCTGACTGGTGACCAGTCACTGAGTGGATGTAGCGCCATTCACCACCATTCTCTGGGCCTGGACATCCAGACACTTTGTAACCCATTGAAGAGTGCACCTGTCCAATCCATGGGCTGCTGTCTTCACCAGGAAAATGGTGAAGGAAGCAGTATTGAAGACTTTACTGTAGTCCAGGTAGACACATCCACAGTTTCCCTCATCCACTAGGTAGGTTACCTGGTTATAAAAGGAGATCAGTTGGTGAAGTAGGACCTGCATTTCCTAGATCCATGCTGGCTGAGCCTGGTCCCCTTGTTTTCAACCTCCTGAAAGTCAAGGTAGAGGTATTGTTGATCCCCTTCCTTACTTCACCAAGAACTGGAAATTGTCATTTTGTGGTGACTATGACCGAGACAGCCTCCCACCTTCACCTCTCCCACCAGCTCTTCTCTCTTCATAAACAGCAGGTCTAGCAGTCAACCACTCTAGGAAGACTCCTTTGTCAGCCGTGTGAGGGAGATTCCATAGAATATGCTGAGTTGGAATACACCATTAGGATCATTGAGTCCAAATCCTGGCCCTGCACAGGATCCCCCAGGAATCACACCATGTGCCTGAGAGTGTTGTCCAAACATTTCTTGAATACAGAAGTGCTATGACTATTTCTCTGCATTGTCTGTTCCAGTGCTTAACTACCTTCTGTTTTTTCAAACCTTTTCCTGATACCCAAGCTAAACCTTCCCTGCCTCAGCTTGATGCCATTTCCTCAAGTCCCATCACTGATCCCAAGAGTGATGAAATGAGTGTCTGCCCTTCCTCTTCCCCCTGTGACAAAGTTGTAACTGCAGGGAGGTCTCTCCTCAGTCTTCTCCAGGCTGAACAGACCAAGTGATCTTAGCTGCTCCTCTTAAGGCTTCCCCTCAAGGCCCTTCACCATCTTCATAGCTCTCCTTTGGACACTCTCTAATAGCTTAATATCTTTTTTATATTGCAGTGCCCACAACTGCACACAGGACTCATGGTGATCCTCCACAAACTAATAAAAATTGTTTGCATAGTTTGATATAATGTGCAAGTTTCCTTTTCTTCTTCATGTTCATATTTTTTTAGTTGTGGAGCTATGAACAATTGAAGCTGTTTTGAAAAATCAAGAGATGGGAGCATATGGTGAGCATCACTGGGGAGGTTGACCAGATCACATAAAGCATGGAGTCTTGCCATTTGAAGTGAAGAAATAATAAGCATTTGGAAACAATTTAGTGTCTTAAATCTTGTGAAGTATGCTTAGGAATTTAACCTGAGTGAGCTAGTGAAGTTCTCAGATTTCTATAACAGATGATGAAAAGGTTTGTATCACTTAAGTCAAGTTCCTTTGAGCTATCTGTATTTGCAGCTTTGATCAAAAAAATTAAAATTTTTCTTCTGTAATAAAGGTAATTATGTATGCAGCTGTCTTGATTCACTCTGAACAATAAATCCCACTGGGCTGGGCCTCACAGATGGTCTTGTTGAGGGAAAACTGGATCTTCAGAAAGCACTGTGTGATCAGTCCACAGATGCCAATCTTTATGTGTAAACATGCAAGAAAAGGACAGAACACAGTTGTGGTAAATGAAACAGGTGGTGAAGAAATCAGTTTTTGGATGCACTTATGGTTGTGCTCGTATGAAAACATGATTCACTGAGTATATTTTATATTTGTTATATATATATATATATATATGTATGGATATATAATTGAACACCATGAAAAGTTGGCATAGAATTTACAATTTCAGCTTTCCTTTCTTCAGAGCTTCTTAGTTTTTGGCTTGTGACATTTTCAAGTTTTCAGTATTCTTTCTGAAAATAATATTAGGCATTTGGCTGCTAAAGTTATCTTTAAAATTTTAAATTTAAGGTGTTATAATTTTTTGTTTATTGGGTCTGAAAATTACTGCAATAACAAAGATTTTCTTCATTGTTTGATGTATTTAGGTATGCTCTTATGTGATAAACACATATCTCAAGGGCCTTTCTAGTTTTACCCTGATCATCAAGTGGGTGAAACTCTAACTTACAACTTCTGAGCAGAAGATTGCCAAAGAAAGTAACTGGCTTTTTTCAGATCCTGGTATTCTCTCATGACTTAAAATTAATCCACTGCTATAATCAATTTCTTTATCAAGTTGCAAATCCTGTAATTACATACTCTAATCTCCATACAGTTTCCCAGGATGCTTCTTCCTCTTTAATTTGTTGTTTGCTCTCTGTTCAGGTACTCTTCTCTTTTGTTTGCTTTTGAAACCTTTAGTGTTGCCCGCTCACTGCATCTTGATTTGATTTTTCAAATCAGTTTTCATGAGCATATTTATCTCTAAGGCATATTTCCTCTTGCTACACATTCATCCAATCCTTGTTTACTTATATTGCGTCTATTAAAATAATAAATAAAGATAATATAGTCATCCATTACTCATTGTTATTTCTGGATCTTTTGTGCTATGTTTCTCACCTGCTTGGTTCTCAGCAGTTTCAGTGGTTGCAAACATAAATACTCAAGTGTATTTTCTCTCTATCTGCAGACCGTTGAGTGTACATAACATTTTTCCACGTGTCTGTTTATAAGTTACCTATCAAATCTTTCAGTTAATTGGAAAGAAATCTAAAAAAACAGTAGTCAACAATTAACCATTCTGAAGAATTTCATAAAAACCCCCCTGGTATTATAATTAAAAATCTGTTAAAATTTCTTATTAATATGGAACATATGAAAGAACTGTTTTATCTTCATGAGGTAATAGCACAAATATTGGAGAATTATCCTTTCAGACTTAAGGGAAAGGATTTATCAGTTCATAAGCTGTGAAATTCTAGGTGCTCTTTCTTCAGTGTGAATGAAACAGAATAGCTATCAGCTGTCAGGGCTCAGTTTACTTTCTTTACTTTCAAGTCTTACTTCCATGTGAAAAAATTATGTTCTCAGTCCTTGGGTCTAAAAGCCAGCTATAAAGGGATAGAGCAATTCTTTTACCTTGTGTTTCCTTTCTCCAAGTCAAACTAGCAAAAATCAAAATATCAGTGCCTTCAACGTAAGCCGGTCTGTTTCTCGTTCTTAAAAAGACATCCCATTCAAGGGATGATCAGTTCACCTCCTGGTGATCAATCCTGAAGATAAAAAGAAATTTCTTATCTGTTTCAGGAATGTGAGATTTAGCATTTAACATTTATATGAGAACCAGCCTTAACAATTCCCAGAAAATCACCAATAATATTGGAAAATTATGTGTTCTTCATATATTTTCAATTACAACATTTTAATTCCAGATTATAGTAAGCAAACTGTTAAAGACAGTTTTTCCATACTCTTTCTACTCAAGGCTAGATTCAATTTTGATTGTTTCTGTATATGAATTTTTTGTTGTTGTTTCCATATTAAATTTTCCTGTGTATAAAATACCTGAGCCTGGGATAATTGGATTATACTACTGCCACACTTGAACGGCAAAAATTTCCTGACAGAAAATTATATTCACATGGAGTTTGGAATGTTTGCATTACATGTGTAATATACTAAAACTGCAAACAGAATACTTGTAGTGATTGGAAGATGTGAAGTATCTAAGTTCAATGAGGGTTTTATGGCATGTTGATTTTTAGGCCCATCTGCACCTCAGCAAGAGAAAACACTACAACAACCTGTTGCAGTTCTCAGATATCCTTTGCCCCATCAGAAGACCACAAAATAACACCAGTATATGGTGACCATCTTTTTTTGATTAATGGCTGTGTTACTGTTTCTGAGCATCATTACTTTCTCAGAAGGGAGTTGGTGGAAGAAATGCAATCCCTGAGCCCAGCAATCCCTGAGTGCCTTAGGTGCTGTTCTTGTGGAGCAGGGAGGAGTGGTGCCCTGCCAAACCCTGCTCTTGGCACCCTACACCAAACAGATGCTCTGGTCAAACTGTTCACACAGTGCAGCAGGGAGAGATGCTGGAATAACATGTCTGTAGAAGAGGATGAGTGAGATTTTCCTTGATGCTCTGTGGCTGTACTTAAAGCATCTGACTTGAACTGCTGTAGTGTGTCAGTTCTATATACGGTCATTTTTAATAACCTAATTTGCCTGGGGTCTTATGTCTTCATACAGAGTCTCTTAGATGTCATTAATACAAATATGCAGTTATAACTGTGTTGCTACAATAATAGTGTCTCTGTTACATTACTGAGACACTGTTCTTATATTTTCTACTTCCACGTCTTTTTTCATGGCACACGTAGGAAGTTTTGGCACCTTTACCATGGTGCCAATTTTTGTTAAGCTTGATCCATGAGCTCAAATTCATTGTTAAGAGACAAAAAGTGATATTAGATATGACAGTGTAAGTTTGTCTCCTGTAGTAAACCAATGTAAAAATCTATATTGAAAATATATTCAGGCTGTAAAAAGATGCCCTCAGAGCAAGGACACAGTGGTACTAAGGTTGTTGGGGAATCTGCAGAAGGAGCTGGATTTTTTCTTCAGTCATTCAAATCTATCCTCTTAGTGTAATAATAGCATGAAGAAAATTGGGTGCCTTACCAAAAGGCTTTCAAAGAAATAATAGCATAAGAGCCGTTTCAAATAAAATTCTGTGTCATTACTGTATCATACTTTTCCATAACTAAAATTCATAAATGTGTAGAAAGATTCTGAATTATGACTATGTTTTCCTGAAATTTTTGCCTTTCAATATCAATATTTTAATTAAAAGTCACACATTTTGGGAAGAAAATATATATGCTCAACAATATATGTGTTTGTGGCAATTTATTTTATTATTTGGTGGATAATTTCCATGAACATTTTAGCAAAACTCAAACCAGAAACTGCATATTCAGAGACCATGTATTTAGTTGCCTGTATTTAATAGATTGTTCTATTTTTTGCTAAATGTTAGGCAAAAATGTGGAAGCATAAAAAGAAAAATACTGCTTTCTTTTCAATTTTTGCCTTGCATGGATTTCACCCCCTTTGAAGATGCCAAAGTCTTCCCCTGGGAGGCTTGGAAAATAGAATGAGAAATGCTATTTATTAACTGCAGCCTTCTGTCTTTTACATATGGTGCAAAAAAATAATAATTGCATTTATAACAGTTTTAGGAAAGATTTCAGCTAAAAATTAACCTGTTAGCTTCAGAATGGATTTTTCTGTTTCACTGTAAAACTGTAATTTACACTGAAATAGTTTTAATTTTGACAAAGAACTTCTCCCAACATTAGACTGGATCCCCAACATCACGAACTCTTGGCTGATACGTGATTTCACACGAGTCCCATTGTCTTTGAGGTCACCTGTGTGTGTGAACTTAAACATGCATAATTGTTTGCACTTTTGTATTTAAATCATCTTTTAAAAATAGTCTACTTCTAAAATATTCCTTCATTTTGCTTTGCCTTTGATTAATGTTTCAGTGAGTCCAAAGACTGCAAAATACAAAGTAGAGAAAGAAGATACTGGAATTCGACTTTGCACCTGCAGTACAAAGTTACACATATTGTGTTTAGTTTTTGTTGCAAGTTTCTTTACTGTCATTGAAAGTTAATTTTCCTGGAGGAGGTTTTAAGGGAAATTAAATCTATGGCAAAGAAAAAAGGTGATATGTTCTTTCAGAACTTCTAGGATTGCTGAAGGACTTCTGGGGATACTATGAAACACTGTCTACTGACTCCTTCATCCTAAGGTAGCTACAAGAGGCTTCGACTTCTAGAAAAAGCTCAGTGAGCTCTAAGGAGCTCTGCAGCTGTCCCTGCCCAGAGTGGGTTTGGGGCTTTTGCTCCAGCTGCCTTCTGAAGAGGGGGTTGGAGGATCCCTGCAGTGGTCCTGGGGAGTGGCCAGTGTGAGAGCCAGGACTTCAGCTGCCAGCACCCAGCTAAAGACTGCAGGGGTTTGTACAGGAGGGAGATGGGACTTCCAACAGTGGAGGACAATTCCTGGCTGCCTGTGGATCTGTGTCTACAGAGTAGATTCAGTGCCCTGGCTGCAGATGAGGGGCTGGGAGCTGGATGGGATCAGGAGAAGGTGGCAACGGATAGCTGTGAATAATTCTCTGCTATGCAGGATGGAGGCCCAGGTCGTCTGGCTTGATCTCCTATCTAGAGAGTTTGCTCCTTTCTTGGAACTCAAATCCAGGATGTGGAGAGACTTCAGAGGCTTGTCTGGTCTTAGGACTCTGGCAGCACTCTCTGCCAGAAGAGATCTGGAGTGTATAAAGAATGACTACAGGGCTCTGGGGTGATTTTCAAGGGCCTGGGGACACAGGAGGTCTCGCCTTGATCCTGTTACTGAGGGACAAGGGCTTCAGGAGATCTAGAAATCTAACAAGTGGCTGCACAACTGCTGTTGACACCAGATATTTTGGGGTGTATCACCATGGGACCATCTTTGAAGATCAAGGACTGCTAGGAAAAGAAAGAACTAATAATTTCAGGTCATGGTGATTGGGGGAGGCTTCTGGGCACTCAGAATGTAAATGACAGGCAACAAAGAGGATTTGGGGCCTACAACATAGTCAGCCTCACTTGACCTCTGGGAAGCTGATAGAGCTGATGGAAGCTGGAAACCATTTCCAAATATATGAAAAAGGGGGAAGTGACTGGAAGTAGTGAGCATGAATTTATGAAGGGCAAATCAAGATTAACTATCCTGATAATTCTTCTACGATGAAGTAATGGATGAGGGAAGAGTAGGGGATGTCTTTTATCTTGACTTCAACTAGACTTTTATCATCCTTGTAGACAAGCTGATGAAGTACGGACAAATGGATAGTGTTTCTAGATACTTAGAGTTAGTTTGGGTAAATACAGGCAAGTAGAAACACTTGGATACTTTGACAGTATTGAAACTGTATGTGTATAACCTGGATTTTCAGTGATCCTTCTGCAGGATCTTGAAAGATTTTATGTTATTTTCTTTGCAGCAACCTATTCTCTAAGATGTTCCCTGCCTCAAGATGTGTCAGTGGGATATTGCTGAGTTTGGACCTTGTACAGGTCCAAGTATGGAGCAAATTTCTGCCCATGTCTGAAGACACACATTTGATGATATGTGACAGCTTTGCCTACCTTATTTATGCTCTGAATCCTAAATTTATCTGATGTGCTGACACTAGCTTTGATATTTCTGGCTGTATCTTAATAATTTATGACTAGAAAAGACATTCTTCATCTTAATGGTCAGCTGTGGAAATAAGTATGCTTAACTATCCCATCCTGGTAAGAAGATACCAGGATTTATAGTTTGGAGGACATAGAGATCATTAGGTTATCTGGAGACAACTCATAGCCATATTCCAAGAAATGCCTTTTGTTCAGCCACAAAAGATTGCATTACATTCTCATTGCTGGAGATATGATGTTATTTTGGAAGTCTTCGAGGAAAATAGCAATTTTGGATTCTCTTCAAAGGTAAGGGAGTTTTCTATTATTATTACTGTAATTTTACTGAATCTAGATTGACAATCACATTAGTCATACTTGAAACCCTTATGTTGTTGATATGATAAATTCAGCCATAGTATTTCAGCATAAAAGCTGCTAATTCACACTCTAAACTCTTTTTCTATTTGTTACCATTGAAAATTGAAAACTATGTTCTGAATTACAAAACACATTTCCTTCTTAGCCTGGTTTTGCTCATTTAAATTAAACTATCAGCTGGGACAGGGAGCTCTGCTTTTTGCTGCATATTGGCAGATGCCAATGAAGATGCACGTTTTTTAGTTTTTACAAAACATTGAACTTCCTTGCCACTTAGTTTGCCATGACCCTAGTTGCTGTTTCCATACCTACATTTTTTTTCTTCAGATTCCTGTTATATTGAAGTAATTTGTTGAATTTCAGAGGGAACATGGAGGGTCTCAGGTGGCCTCATTGAATCTCACTGATCATCAAGATGGCCAGCAATTCCCCTCTTAGTTGGGCTGGAATATTGTGATACCTTTTTTGATGGTGACACCTGCAGGGTTTGGGGTTTTCCGAGGTTTATTTTTCCTCTGCTTTTATTTTTTTCTTTAATCATCTTGTTATTTAAATCATGAAAGGCTTCATTGCTGTATGCTGCAATTTAAAATCTACTATTATTTTACTTAACAATAAGTCAGGACTCTTTTCCCAAAAGTATTCTGATGTATTGGTTGCTTTTGAGCTGACTTGAGTCCCTTGTCCGTTTACATGTGTTCAAGTCTTGGTGCCTAAGAGTGTATTGGATTTTTTTCAGAACTATCAGAATGATGCCTTCCTTTGGATTCTGCTACTTTCAGACCCATAAAAAAATTTATGTTGCTTTTTAAATATATTCATTAAATGTGCCATTTTTATTAATTGATTCCTTGTATTTAATCTGGCTAACCACAGAAAGTTTTTTTGACAAATCAGGAAGGTTTCCTGCCTGTGTTCCAAGGTCCATGTGCTAGTGATTTGGTAATAATTTCATCAGCATCTGTCAAGTGTCCTACCCACTTGTGGATGTTATGATTTGCAGTGAGTGGTATTGTCAATAATATTAACATTGAGTTCCTGTTCTGAGTTTATTGCTGTTGAAGACCTTGAAATACGCCCTTTGTTGGTCTGCCTTTAATACAAGCTTCCAATTCCTTTTGGTTGTCACTGTGCACCTGCAGCAGTCAGAAGATACAAGAGACTGTTGAGTTTACTTTACCCTGCTGGGCCACACAACACTTCAGTGGCATTTGGATTGCTGTCAGCTCTGTGTGTGTGTCTGTGAAAAGATCCAGATCCACCTTGTACTTCTGGTGAAACAGCAGGGCTGCTTTAACCCAAGTCTGTGCTCTGCCTGTCTTCTGCCTCTGAGTGGCATTCATCAATTAAGCCTGCTTTTAAGATGATGACTTGCCAAAGCAAAAGGACTCAGATATGAGGTTGAACTGCTTGTCTGGTTCTACTCTTTTTAATTTAGTGTCCCTGTGAGCAAACCTCTAAATTGTGGGGGTTTCATATGGATAAGCAGTCAGAAAGTTTGATGTCCTAGCCAGGCTTTGAAGATTTCTTTGATCTCTTTAACATGCTCTTCATCCTTTTAGCATTCCCAAATCCCTCTCCTGATGTTGGACCTCAGATTTTTTTCTTGTCCCTTTTTACAGACAGTTTCTTACTTTCATCCAAGAGCAACCAGCTTTGATTATCTGGTCATAGAATTGCTCCCTTTGTAGGAGGCCAGATGCTCAGGGATCTCCTCCTTTTTCCTCTAGAGAAAACATGAGAGGGTAGATGTTCTGTAGTTAAAAAACATTGCACTTAACCTGAAGGTCTCCAGAAACTTTCACAACCAGCATGCCTGCTGCCATGAAGGTGTGCAGCCTTTGGTCATACTTTATAATCTCCTTTGTTTGGGTTTGGGGATTTTTAGAATCCAAAACCCTAGTTTTGAAAAAACTGGAATTTATCACTCAAAATCATAGTGGGGAATGTCTTACTGAGTGGATGATGAGACTAATTTTAGATTCTGTCCCTTGCGTATGTTCAGAAATTATTTCAGGGTTGGACTCTGTGACTTATACTATGGAAGACAGCAGCTAGATGATCATTCAGTGGCCTCTATTAATCAGAATGTCAAGCTAGATTATCTAAGAATGCCTTCTGCATATAAAATAAAAGAAGAGATTAACCTCTAGTAAAATGTAAAAACTTTATTTTAGACACATCTTAAACCATTCTGTTTCGGTCCATACTTCTTTAATGCCACTGCAGTAAGCAATGCTGGTGTAGTTTGCAAGAGCAACATTTGACCTCCTATTTATTGCTTTATAACTCAATTGTAATTCAATTACCACCCTTTGTGTATGGTCTCTGTCATGTTTAATGCTTTAGAGCTGCATGTGTTAAATTGGTATTCTAGAAATCATACAATTCTTGTTAGGTTTTTAAGCTAACCCCTCACAGTAAAGCTCATTTTATATCAACAGGGCAGCAGATTTAATAAGAAGTTCTGACACTGACTAATGCAATTTTTCATTTTTTTTCCCACTAATTTGATGGAGAAAACTACTGTAGTCTTTTAAACACTTGCTCAGCTTTAGCTGATTTTAAAAGTATGAGTAAACTGTCAAGTTTGGAACCAGAAGGGGGATAAAAAGTTTTCATATTTGACTTGCAAATCAGGAAGACTGAAGAGTGCTTTGAATAGTATTCAGTATTCAGAATATATGTGCAACAAAGAAATTGATAGGCAAGATAAAAAATTACTACCTACTCACCTACTGTGTCTAGATTTCATGACAGAGAGGTCTAATGTAGCTGGAGGAAAGTCACTGGAGCAGGCAGAGAAGGGCTGTATGCCTGGTTTCCTACCCAGCACGCACAGTTTTGGTTCATTTAGACAGGTTCCTTTGAACTTCAGCAGTGTAGCAACAGTCAAATAGCAAGAGTACAGGGTTACTGTAGGACTGCAGCCCATTTAGAGGAAAAGCATTCTGTAGAGAAGAGCACTACCTTTGAGTGAGGGAGTGAGCAGTGAGGCTAATGGTCCCATAGTGCTGAATAACGACCTGCCAAATGTACACAAAAGCATAGAATGGTTTTGGTTGGAAAGGATCTTAAAGATCATCTAGTTCCAACCCCCTCACCATGGGTAAGGATATCACTAGATCAGGATACTCAAGGCTCCATCTAACCTGTCTTGGAATGCTTCCAGGGATGGGGTATATATATATATATGGAACAGATGTTATACTACAAATTTTCATAAAATGCCCAGATTCATGTAAAGTTCTGGCTTGGGTGACAAGATGAAGTTTTTGAGTCTTACTGTGAGGATTTTCCTTCTAACAGATAAGTTCAGTATTTTAAAAAAGCCCCTAAATAGCAAGAGAACTTGTTAGCTGATTTAAGTGGTAGCAACATCCACTGGCTACTTACAGAGTCCTAGTGTGTTTGGAGTGGAGCTATAACTCAAGATTATCTTTTTCTTTCTAATAGGTAGATAAGATATTGGATTAGTGGGATAGTGTTGATTCTCCTATGACTGCATTATAAATAAGTAGTTCTGGGAGCTTGTCAGAGTGCTGTAGCCTGGGCATTGTGATCTGGAGAATCCACCAGCCTTATCTTTCCCTCCAGTCATGTGTCCAGATCGTTGAGGATCCTAATGTTAGTGTCCAAAAAAATCAGCAACTTGATTCAGGTTAAAACTAACTTTTATTTTTCTGACCAGATCTAATTTTTTCTGGCCATATCTAATTCTACTAAGATTCACTCCTTCATCACAGCACAGCTTCATAATTGCTTGTACCAGCACAAAAAGGTGGGAGAAATGTGAATGAGGATGTAGGATCCTTGCAGGGGTGTTGCAGGCCTTGGAACCTCCAGGCATTCTTCTCATGTAAACCTCAAGCCATAAACACCTAGGAAAAATGCTTTACTGGACTGGCTTGTTCCTCTATGGCCATAGACTTGCCCAGATTCCTCACAAAAAGGAGAATGCTTTTCCATCCTTTCACAGAAAGTCCCACAGAACTTTATTTTATAACCTCAAGTGAGGGAACTCACACTGCCCAGCTCTGAAGCTCTGGTGATCACCTAGGTGTCTAGAGCACCCTAAAAGCCATGATGTTTAGTGTCTCAAAGAACAATTTAAATTAAAGATAGTATTGAGAGATATCCACATTACAAACATGATAAAGCAAATAGTACCAAAATTATTGTTATTGTAATGCCAATACATCAGAACAGAACTGAGACTATATTAATCTTTAGTTTGGGTATTTTCTGACTGTGGGATTAAACTATGTATGCAGCAGTGTGATACTCTACAACACTTGGTATGCTACACTCTGATTCATTACTATAGAAAAATACCCAGGAGAAAGGATCAAATTAGTTGCTATTTTAATATCCATTTGCATTTTCCTGGAATGGAAATGAAGGTAGATTCACTGCATTGATATTAATAAGCTAGTTTTCATTAGAACTTATACTGTCAGGAAATTGGTGTTATTGATTCCTGAGTATTGTCTCCAGCAGCAGGCAATATGGAATATATTTAAAACAATAGATTTTTAATTATTTGTGCATGAAAAAGTAAACAATAAAATTAAACATTATGATAATTTGTGTTAAAATCCTTTCGTTTCTAATTGTCTATGCAAGTGTACAATAGATATGAAAAAAAAGTCAATATGAAAGCTTTTTTCCAGATCTTTTGCTATTCTGCCATAGTGCAATAGTCCTTAAGCCGAATTATTGCATATAGCTTTTAGATATCTATGGGATTTTATCAACAGTATCTGTTTATAACTAAGCTTTTTATTGTGCATTGAAATTCTGAGCACGTGTAGGTCCTGTTGCAAACATAATACTTCATAACAATGCATCTGACATAAGAATTTCCATTCATATTGTGGTTCTCATGGTCTAGGATCTGGCTGAAACAATAGTGTGAAATTCTTTTTAGAGATTGAGAAGTAGCTGATTGTACTAGTGAGTGACAGGTGAAGTCAACCAGCCACAGCAAAAAGCAAGTATCATTTCAGTTTGCAGTGGGATTTCTTATGTGGCTTGAGTGGATAGGAGATTCCCTGCGAAGCCATAAATTCTTGCATGAGAAAGCATAGCCATTAATAGAAATGCTCTTTTAAAAGGTAGAAATAGCATGTGTCTTTCAGGTTGTGCTTTCTGATACAGCAACTTTTGGTATAAAATTTTAGGTATTCTAACACAGTGATTTGACAGGAATGCAGCTGTGGTACACAGGAAATGAGTGGCCAAAACCATGAAAGTGAAGATATTATGTACGCAAATGATTAAAACATTTTAAGGTAGATTTCATGAAATGAAAATTGCTACTAAATAAACCTTTTCTTCACTGACTTAAATATATCTATTTAAAGAAGAATTATCTTACATCATCTTAGGACATGACTTGATTATTAACCAAGATACTATAAATGTATAGAACACTTATCCTGGTTATAAACAGAAATTCTGTGAGTTTAAAGTTAAATTTTCCAACACTGAAATGCATACACTATTAGTGAATTATCAAAAGGAAATAAGTGGTGGCGAACATAGTAATTTATAACATAATCAACCCTTCAAACCTGCATGTGCAAGAAGAATTAAACAGCTCCCCATTAGAAGGGAATAAGCAACTAGCAATTAACCATACTCACGATCTAGTTAAGAAAACCCTGTAGGCCCTTGTTTACCTTTAAAAGGTGCTTAGTTTCATAGTTATTTAGCAGAGAACATAAATGTTCTTTAAATTGTGCCTGTAGATAGTTTTTGTGGATATTTTTCTCTGTGCAGACTCAAAAATTCTTCTTGAGTGCAGCTTCTAGGGAATGATTGCCATGACTGGACCTTCAAAGATCATGCACTGATGGAGTTGGGGATTATGGGAGATACGGGTCAGGTAAGGAGCAAAATTAGACCCCTGAACTTCAAGGAAGCAAGCTTTCAGCTCTTCAAGGAGATGATCAATAGGATTCCCTGGGAGACTTCCTTCAGGGGCAAGGAATCAGAAGAGAGTTGGCAGATCTTTAAGGAAGTCTTCCATAGAATATAAGAGCTGGCAACCCCCAGGAATAAGAAATCAGGCAAGGAAGGCAAGCGATGGACAAGGCTGAGTAGGGACCTGCTGGTCAAAGCAAAGGGAAAGGAGCAAATGCACAGGCAGTTAAAACTAGAATAGGTGGTCTGGGGAGAGTATAGAAGAGAAGTTTGGTTGTGTAAGGATGGGGTGAGGAAGGCCAAGGCAAAGCTGGAATTAATCCTGGCAAGGGACACAAAGAATAACAGCAAAGACTTCTACAGATATGTTAACCAGAAAAGGAAGGTCAGAGAAGGTTTACCTCCTGGTAATGGATGCTAGCAAACCGATAACAATGGATGAAAAGTCTGCCTCAGTCTTCATTGGCAAACTCTCTTCCCACACCTGCTGAGTGGATGGACAGCAGGATGGGGATGGGGGGAGCGAAGTTCCCCACACCATAAGTAAAGAATGGGTTTGTGACCACCTGAACAACCTGAACAAACATGCCTATGGGAACCCATGAGATGCACCCCAAAGTCCTGAGAGAATTGGTTGATGGAGTTGCCAAGCCACTCTCCATGATACTTGTAAAGTCATGGCTGTCAGGTGAAGTCCCAGGTGACTGCAAAAAGGGAAAAGTTGCTTTCAAAAAGGGTAGAAAAGAGGACCCTGGGAGCTACTAACTTGTCAACCTCACCTTTATTCCTGGTAAAATCATGTAACAAATCTTCCAGAAGCTATGCTCAGTCGCATGGGACAAGGAGATGGTCCAAGACAGCAACTCTCCTGGTCCAAGACAACACTGTGCTCTTTTGGGATCCCACCTGGAGCACTGCATCCAGCTCTGGGATGCCCAGCACAGGAAGGACATCGACCTGTTGGAGCCAGTCCATAGGAGGCAACCAAGATGGTCCCAGGGATAAAGCACATCTCGTATGAAAAAAGGCTGAGGGAGTTGGGATTGTTCAGCCTGGAAAATAGAAGGCTATGGGGTGGTCTGACTGTGACGTTCCAGGACCTGAAGGGAGCTTACAAGAGAGATGGAGAAAGATTGTTTGCAAGAGGGACAAGGTAGAGTGGATTTAAACTGAAAGAGAATAGATTTAAATTAGATATTAGAAAGAAATTCTTTACACTGAGCATGGTGAGGCACTGGATCAGAGGAGCTGCAGCTAAATAATCTTTAAAATTTCCTTGAAACCCAAACCATTCTGTGATTGATTCTATGATTAAAAAGCATCCCTCCCATGAGCAGGGATATCTTTCAGGTGACCAGGTTGCTCACAGCCCCATCCTATCTGGCCTTGAACATTACAGGAATGACTTCTCTGGGCAATCTGATCCAGTGTTTCATCCTCTTCACTGTAAAGAATTTTTTCTCTATGTCTAACATAAATTTACCCTCTTTTGGTTCAAAACCATTGCCCATTATCACAGCTTTTTTTGCTGCTTTAATAAAATTACTCTAGTCATGAAGGAATGCACTAACTGTTGCTTGTATGTACTTCCCTTCTGTACAAGTTGCCCATATCAGGGACTTTGCTTTTCCAAGTCCAGGCTAAAACACCTGTCTGCTTTTGAGGGGGATTTTAAACCTTGTAGGTTTCAGTCACTGGGATCAAAGTTGGGCAAATCTAACCTCACTTACAAAGTGATCATGTTATTGTCTTAAGCTATTCCCATTTGAATGGATAATCATTAATATTTAACAGACTTCCCTGATCCCAGTCCTTGAAGATATGTGACACTGACATGTGACTGACATGTGCAATGAGGCACTAAGTGACACAGTTTCTTTGTGAGAACAACTAGAATTCAGAAGGTGTATAAAGAATGTTTCAAATCGTGATAGAAAGCTGAGACTGAGTATTTCAGGGAAAAATTCTAATAGGAAGAAAACACATAAAAATTAGGTCAAATGGAAAATGGCTTTTTTTTCGGTGTAATGAGAATTTTTTTTTCTGCTAATTAGAAATTAAAGAGGAGGCATCAGATGCAGAACATATTAAATTCCAATCAAGACACCAATGTTGTGGCACATAGGATGAAAATAATTAGTTAAAGGAAAACTAGGGAAAAAAATCATATCCCAGGACCAGATGGGTTCATAAAAAGAAGATGGAACAGCTACTTTTTACTTGTGTCATGGTATTGCTAAATGCTCAGTTCTTGAGATAGTGATGAACACTATACTAAATAATGAACTAAAATAGTTTAAGTCCTCAGATATTTATATCTGGTGACTTCCAGTGTGTCTTAGTCATCATTATCCCATGTGAGTGATGTCTTACTGCATACCTTCTTTTTATCACAGTTCTCTGGTTGTTCAGCTACATGTGGGAATATAGCAGTATCACATATAAGTACTTATATATATTTTTATGTGTACATGTGTAACAGAATATTTCTGGTGGCTGAAAGGGAAAAAACCTTTAAGCAGAAAGAAAATGTGAAGAGTAAAGAAGAGCTACTGATGAAATAGAATAACTTGAAACACAAAATAAAGGCAAAGAGACAGTTAAAACTTAAAAACATATAAATTTTACTTGGAATACACAAGTTTTCCTTGCTGTAGACTAAGTCTCCTTGTGCTTCTGTTTGCTAATTTGTAGACTGGGGATATTAGTGACAACTTTGGTACAGTCTTTGAATATTACTTATTAAAAAGAAAAGAACCAGTTTGTAAGGCCTTGTTCATAAAAGAACATTTCTCTAAGAGGAGAAATTGTCAGAGCACAGGGCATGTAGGAATATGGCTAATGAGTTAGGTGGGTAAGAACATCGAAGTTCTATTAAAGAGACATAGAGAACAAGATCATAAAAAAGTCAAGAGAAAGGAGAAAATAAGAAAAATAAAATAAAATGAGAAAAGAAAAACTGGGAAATAGATGATGCAGAAAAGGAGGTTGAACATGAAAAACAAAGGAAGGAATAGGGAAAGGTCAAAACACATCTTCTTAGCTGGTTTATTTCATTTAGACTATTCACATTTTTTCCAAGCTTCCTTCCTAGTCTGCTTTCAGGAGCTGATTTGCTGTAGAGTCTCGTACTTCCAGCAGTTTTTCTATTCACTCTCCCAGCAGCAAATGCTTCTAAAGATGCTTTACTTCTAAAGATCCACTGCACTAAAGGCTAGGCTTTTCCTCTGAAATGTGCCATGAGATCAGGACTGAGTAAAGCTATATAGAAAATGCTCACCCCTGCGGCCTGCTTGAGGCATGTTAGCTTGTAAAATTTGCATATAACATAGAAACTGCAAGAATTTCATGTTCTTCTGTAATAGCAATAGGGTTGTCAAGAAAAATAAAGCATTAGAATAAGTGAAAATTGCTTTGTTTTCTCCTGTGAAAATGTTAGGTCGGTCAAAAATATTTGCCATTAATAAAACTTCTTCACGCTTCCATCGGTTGAAACTTCATGTTGCGTTGCACAGGATCTACCCTGTGGCATTTACACTCTGTTAAATATGTAGAAATGTCTACCCTCAGCCTCCCACTGTGCTGTCATTTAGCCTTTATGAGGTTAGGAAATTCAGTCTTTCTTCATAAATTAATCCTACTGGCTCTGTAAGGTCTTCCAGATACTTACTGTCAACAAATTTCTTGGAAGGACATATACAATTCCTGCCTTGTCTCTTCATCTTCCCTGCCTTAAAAGCTTTCTTAAAAGCTTTCCTTGGAGTGACATCACATTTTAGATTTAAATCTGAATAAATTTCATACTGTTTGATCTGTATATTGCATGGTTGCCTGTACATTGCCATGATTCCCTATACCTCCCCTTTTGTCTTGTCTTTATGAAATCTTTAAATTTTTACTATCGTGAGAGTAGGCTTTTTCAAAGCTCTGCTCTTAAAAAATGGGAATTTTTTTCAGTGTTGCCTCTTATTTTCCCTGTCATATTTGGCCTCTCATCTTTAAATATCCTTTTTCTGAATCCCATTTCTTGTTATTCACCCTCACGCCTTCCCTCTTTGTATCACAGATATAGATTATCTCATTTATCATGCACCTCACACAAATATTGAAATTCCCATAAATTTCAGTCCTGTATTTAATCTGCTGCCTTTAATTTGTGCATGAAAGCCAGCTTAAAGTATGTCAGGCAATGTGTCATCTGCTCTCGGTTTGTAGTTCATTAAAGATCTCTTTTGTTCCTTAGATATGCCACTGCCACATCTTTTCATTGGACAGAAATATCAAATTCATTTCTCTTTTCCTAATGAATTCTCAGTGTATTTTCACTGCAAATTTTTGAATTCCAGAGTTTTGTGTATCTTAAACAGCCAGGCTAACTGGTTAGAGCCAGAAAGTCTCTCAGAAGGTGTCTAGTTCTGCAAAGGAGCTGAGCATTATTAGGCTGTGCCTAGTAATGGTACTGGGATCTATGGCTCTCAGGACATGTGGGCTTAATATGTTTCAAGATTTCTCATGAAAAATGCAGCCTGTCAAGTTTTGTAGAATGTATGAGTTTCTAAACCGCTTTTGATCAGTTACCTCAAATGTTCTTCGAGGTATTTTGCTTGGAACATTGTTAATAGGTCAGAACTCAGTAGCTTGAGGCACAGCAGAAACCGTGAGCAAGCCCTGCTTGGGTATCTGACGTGTGAAGATGGGGGTGAAGGGACCTATGAGAAGCACCAGGAGGCAAGAGAGGATGGTGAGCATCATGAGAAACAGCAGCTCGGGGAGGAGATCTCAGCAGAAGTACAACACGCATGCATAACAAAGGGCAAACCAAACTATTGAGCTTTCATCAGGCAAAACTCATCTGAGAAACACCTGATGAAAATAAGATACAGCTCTCCTACAGGCAACTATTTTTTAAACATAATATCTAGAATACCATGAAAACAGATAAACTGTAGAACCTATCTATAAAAAAAAAAAAAAAAAGAAGCCTTACATTTTTTGACAGCCAGCTAGACAGTCAGAGGGAGACAGCAGACAGGCACTGCCTCTCTGATATCTCTGACCGACACAGACCTGTCTCACATAAAGTTAACACTTTCAACACCCAAAATTTCATAAGGACCTTGCTGATTTAGATAGAAGGATGAAAGAACTTTTGTACATCTTTCCAAGATATACAATTATTCTAAAAGCCAGATGTAAGAAAGGGTGTGTGTTGCCACACATGTAAAAAAAGTGATTGATATTCTTGAAATAGTATCTTAATGGCCAGTGGGATATTATGCAGTCAGTTACCCATTGCCTTTTACAAATACTGCAGAAAATTCCAGATTTTTTCCATTTGTTCACCTAGAAATTTAATTTTGTATTGGAAGCCTATAATCATGTTCTAATAATCTTCTGTATTTGCAAATGTTTCAAATTGGGGGAAAAGAAGCATGATCAGGGATTTGCATTTTTTAAGGTCACCTTTTCTGTTCTAGACCTGTAATTGTTCATCATTCCTAATTACAGTCTGTAAATTATACAAGTAACTGCCTATTTTATTCACAAAAGAACATGTTCTGTTCAATTTAATTGCACATTTTTGGGACTGTAACCCCTAATCAATAAATGAATGTTAATTTTTCATGCTCAATAACTTATTTATCTTTGTGAGCTTTTGATTCTCCTCACAAAATATTAATGCAGCCTATACTGAAGTTTTTACTTCAGTGTGAGACATCCTCAATTAACTGTGTAGAAGATTGAGAAGATACATTCCTTGACAGACCTTTACCTTAAATTCCTGTGTTTTGAGCTCTATGTAGGAATCAGAGAATCATTTTTCTAAAACTTGATCTAAATTTCAGCATGTTCAGATTTCTGAAGGCACTTCAGATCAACAAGATATAGGTTTTAAAAATCCACTTCAGAGCAACAAGATTACCCTGGAAATTTGCTTTATGTTTAAAGCTATAGCTTTCCCTTTGATCTTTTCTAAGTATCTGAGACTCAGTGTATGGGGGAGCACAGATGCTGCTTGAATATTTTTGAAGTTAAATATTTAGTGGATGAGGAAATGAACCAAGTTGTGGCACTAAAATTAACAGTGTAATGTACTTTTAAATAAATTGAGCTATCAAACTGCTTTTGTTGTTGAATTGGGCTAGTCTAGAAAAAATGAAACATCATACAATTTTCATCAGGGAGCAATGAGGGAAAAAGCACATGTCTTTCCCTGGAAAGTATCTGTTAATTATTTTGCCTCTTTATGTTATGTTTACAAAATGTTCTCTGGGCAAGTGCAAGCTCTCTTTGAGCTGACCTGAATTTGTGGAACTGCCAAGATAAATCTAATAAATATTGGCAGGAGAGTTTATCTCAGTTTATTGGCTTGAGTTTGGAGTTGCACTACAGTGGTTGCATGGGATTGTTTTGGTTCACAACAAATTCGGATAAGGTAGTAGCTCTCCTGTTGGACAGTCACATCAGATACCTTGGTGGTGTACCTATACACCAAGAAATGTTTAAAATCTCTGGGATAACATGTCCTACAGGAAAACTGAATTTATGGCATTTTTGAATGCTGTGTTTACATGACTGAAATGCTAAATTATGGTGAACATAACCTTAAGAGGGAATGTTCCTAAATGCAACTTTTCTTGTCAAGAGCATTAGATGGCCCTACAGGTAGCAGTTAGAGAGGAGCTATGGGTCACCTGATGTGACCCTTTTACATGTGTGCAGATATGGCTCAGACAAAATACAGAGAACTATGCTTTTTCAAAATTGTTACTTGAAAACTTACAGGTTTGGTTACACAGCATGGATGACAGTTATGTCTCTCCAACATGTAAATACATCTAAATGTGTGCTTAAACACTGCCCAGCTTTTAGAAAACTAAGGTACAGAGGGTGTGGTTTAGTTTAAAGTTTTGACTGCATTACAAAGAGAAAGGATCGCAATTCTTCAAATTACATACAACTTTTGCCTGGAATTTATTGCACAAATCTGTCATAATGAATTGGTTTGGGTAATAAATGTTAAAAAGATATTGCTCTAATTGTACTTGTAATTAGTGCTAATGTATTTATTAAATAAATTCAGTAACATAATGGTGATAAAAATTAAGAAAAATAATAATGATTGTTTTCATTCATGTGACCTCATTTGCTTTCACTAATCTGAGGTCTACAGAATGATGCAGTGAATCTCACAATTAAACCCACACAGAAATGGTGACAGAATTTTATCTATCTTTGTAATACAATTATTTCATTTTTGAAGCTCTGAATTCACCACCAGTGAGAAAATTAACATAAAATTTAGCATTCTGCTACTATTTGCTAAGGCAAACAGCCACAATTCCACATTTGTATGTCTGTAATGCTGAAATGTCAGCTTAGATGTTTATTCTTCTGCCCTGTGCTCCTTGAATAATAAAAATATTGGTATTAATATACTGGTCTCACTAAAAGTGCCATATCTTTCAGCTAACATGAGTCACTGACTTTTATACACTGGACATCATATAGCTCTAGAGATCAATTTATATGACAAATTAGTTGTCATTCAAGTAAAAATAAATCTTGCCAGAAATGCCTTCCATGCTCTTGTCCATGTTGACAAGTAATATGACAGAGATGACAGATAATGTGGGTTCCCATTAGATTTGGATGATGTAGTTGTATCTTATCTTTCAACTTTCTTCAGTAATTTTATCCTGTATTCAAATCTGGTTTTACTGTCTTCTCAATATCCACAGCTGCCTGGCTTTGCTCCCTGAAGCCCAAGAGTTACTGTCTGAAGTCAAGAATTTCTGGCAACTCTTAGATAAGTCCTAACCTTCATAGTAAAATTGCACCTGGCTTTACCCAAGGCATGGGAAGAGAAGCCCTGATCTCCCATGGGTCAGATAGGCACTTTGTGAGGGGAAAATTGCAGTAAGACAGTTCTACTCTTGGTGAAAGAAATGTTGAGGTCTGGCTACAGCTGCCTCACAGCTTCTAGACTCTTTCCAGAGAATAGAGCTTTGCTGGACATCCTTGTTTGGATTATGTTTATCTTTTCATAGTGAATTTCACTCAACAGTGTTAAATGGTGTCAGTGAGAACACTGGGAAAAATATGTCCTTTAACAGTCAAAAATCATTAGTCAGATATCAAGATACCCTCTCTGTCAGCATGGTACAGGGATCAGCAGAGAACAGACCTGTCTCTAGTGGTAGTAGACAATCCAATGTCAGAGGTTTCCATTGTGGTGATACAGTGGAAGCATGGCCAGAAATTTCTCAAACCTGGCTTTAATCCATCTGGTTTTTCTGGATAGTAAAAGAAATGGCCAGGACTCCATTTGAAGATTAGCAGTTTATTTGAAGTGGTACAAAACATCAATTAAAACTATTTATCTTTAGGAAAGATGAATAAAATATCAAATCTTGTAAGGCATAAGCCAGAAGAAGTAGTCGAAGTACTAGAACAAACAATGAAGTGGACGGTCTTCAAGTTTTTAAAATAGATTAATGCAGTATGGATTCATAAAAATAAATCATGTCAAGCTAACTTGAATTCTGCCTTTGATGAGATAATAAGCTTCATAGAAAAGAGGAATAAAGAGGACACATCTCTTGACTTCAGTAGAGGATTTGACATTACTCCACATCAGAAAAAAAGTGATGTGGTTAATGCTTTTGAAATTGTTAGACAGATGGCTGACTAACCACAATTGAAGAGTAATTATTAATCCTTGAATGCAGTTCATGCAAACTGCATTCAAGGATTGGTGCTTTATCTAGCATTGAACAGATACAGATATTCACCATATCCACACAAAAATGGCTGTAGAATGTGCTAGTATCAGCCAGAGATTTTATGTCACATGGTATGTCCAGTTTCAATCTGTCCAGCACCATGCTACTTGAGATGGCAGATTATAGCACAGATAGTGGCAGGCAGGTTGGTGAGGCAGAACTCATTAATTATTGATGCTATCGCTAAGCAATCTTTTCTAAGCTGCAGGAGACTACAGCACACATTACTGTAGTTTTCCTAGCAGCTGTTTTGAATCAGTCTCCTGGTTGACCTATCAACTCACTTCAGTCTGCTCTTCTGCCTTGTCCATAATCTCAGATCCATGAGTTCCCATGAGTTCTTCTTTTCTTGCTGTACCACCGTTTATTGTACGTCATTCCTGATCTTTCAATAATGTACTATATTCTTCTGTCCTGACTTTGTTTCCACTTGGTCACCTCAAAGTTCTTGTGTCCCATGAATTCATGCCATCAGTGGTATGTGAGCCTCCTGGTGCGTCAGCATGCCCTTGTGCTCAGGCCTTCCAGCTGCCTTCCCTGCACCATCTGCGGTATTCCTGAACCACCTCCAGGGATTCAGAAAGTCCCCATGGAGTTCCTGCAAGCCTCCCAAGTCAACTCCACCACCACACACTGCAATGCTTTGGATTGGAGGACTAGATGCTCAGATGTGCTGTTCTGCTTGTTCAGCTGCAGTATCTCTCATCTGAGGCTGGTTCATGACTTGAAAAATGCTTTGTCCAACTAAAGCAATAGGAACACAAAATGTGTTTGTTTGCTATATTGGGTTATATTGCTGAGGATGTCAAAGGATACAGAGCTGGTTTCCACAACTGAGGCATGGGTCAGTGTCTTGCACTATCCAGCAATGTTCCTTTTCATTTCAGTGTGATCACTTTAGATTGTGATGTCCACTGTTACCTCCAATAAGCCTTCAGGACCAGGACAACCATTCCTCTGGTGCTGCATACATTTTTCACTGTAAGCCAATTTGACTTTTTTTTTCTCATATAACTTACTACTAGTCCACTGTAACTCATAAAACATCTCAGTCAGTTAAAGGGTAGTAAATTTTAATCCTCATCTTTTCTCTAGACACTTTTCTCTAGAAAAACATGTAATAAGGTCAAATATCAAAGGTATCACAAGCCTCTCTTTATTGTTTGTTTTTATGTCACACATTGTAGTTAAACATTTTTCCTCAATAATACCACACTGCAATATTGTTTTACTTTTTGTGTTCTCCTTACAACTTTTGTCATTTCCTGCATCTCAGCTGTAAATTCGTTAAAATGACTGAATATACAGAGAAATAATTTTGTACTTTTTCCCCAATGAGTTGTTTTGTGTTATTGCTGTCCCAAAGATCCAATTTACATGCTTAATGTACAGCATTTGATGAACAATTGATTCACATGAATTCTGAGATAAATAGCTAACAGCCTGAGTTAGAGAAAGACATTGAAGAAGTCAAGTTCAGTAAAACCCAGTGTACCTCCACATGTGCGCAGATATCAGAGATATTTGCAGGAATGATGTGATAGTCAGCAGATTCACTAAACAGCTGCTCTGCAGACATGAAGGGGGCAAATGCTTTTTACATGTGTCTGTGAACTGAGTACATCAGAGATTAAAACATAATCTATACATTTAAGACGAGCCTGTGGGCAAAATATGTTTCTGGTACAGGACCAGAACTTAGTTGTATTCTGATAATACGTCAAATATGGATTTTATATTACTGGTATCACATGAAGAAATATTTCTCTTGGATAAGATTTGAGAAGAATACATTTTTAGATGTGTTAAAAATCAAAAGTCTTCCCATATTCTGTTAGAATATAGTCCTATAATCAACAACATGATGATATTTATAAAATGAATTATTTAATGTTTTTTTTTTATTTCAAGATTATTTGCAGTACTCTGTACAAGTGTATTTTCATTGATTGATAGAATTTCATTATGTTTTGTCAAAAAAAATGCTCATTGTTGAATGTTGATTACTCTGCCTGCAACACCTTTGAGATTCTTCCCCCTAAAAAAAGATTTATGAAATTACCTTAAACTATAGAACTAGGTCCATGCACTAGCTAGTTTAAACAATTTTAAACCAAATTTTGGGATTGAATAGGGGCTAAAATTTCATATAGTATTATTGTGTTCATTTTTCCCCTTCACTTTTCCAGAATTTACAGGCCTCTATTCTCTTGCCTGAAGCACACAACTTCCATCTGGTATTTACTGTATCATTCTGTTTAGCAGTATCCTTAAACAAGCATTTGATACAATTCACATCTTTTTTGTCTTTTGATTATGAAGTCTTTCCAAAATAAAGAATTCTTTTTAAGGGTAAATGCTTAATATTCCACCGGTTGTGCTGGCATCACTCAAGAAAAGCTTTTGTTGCCTGAACCAAATTTAACTATCTAGAAAAAGTGCTAAAGTAAACAATTGCTTCCTGGAATATTTGTTGATTACAACTTTGAGAATTTGTCACTTGTCAAAGTAGCTTGATTGACAGACCTAATATTTAAATAGCACTTTAAAATTTCATGTCCAGAATTGCGCTGTGCTCACATATAAAATTGCCATATACCAAAGTATCAATTTATGTTTTCACTTTGTATTTAGGATCATGTTGTTGATTTCTATTAATTTTCTCCCTGCGTGTCTAGTAGCAAATAGAGAATGGGAATTTAAATGTAGTAAGAACTGAGTTTTAAATGTTTCTTGAAAGTTTAATTCACCTTAACTCAAATTCATTTATCAAAAAGTCTGGGAATGCTCAGACCTTTTAAGCAGATTGAACTGTCATTCGTGTGGTAGTTGGATTTGAGCTTCACATTTTTTGCTCACAAGCAAGTAACTACTGAATAAACATTATTTTGTGATGAAAGAATAATGACCGTTTTATGAAGGAAAATTAAATTATTGTTCTATTAAATATTAAAATATTTATTAAAATAATCTGTAATTTCAATGATTCAAGATAAAAGTTTAAAAATTTGTTGCAACAGGATAAATGAGAACATGGAAACTCAGATGAGGTTATTACTTAGATTAATACAACCAATTTGATAATATCTGCTTGATAATCTCTTGTGAGAATGAAATAATATTAAAGGCTCTTTACAAAATAGGCCATATATAACCACTTCTATTAAGAAGGCTCATAAAATTTTCACTTTAATTGTTATAGTTTAATTTAAACTGTTAGTCGTATGTATTTCTTTTGGCTTATAACAACTAAGTGAAGCATACTAAGAAAGAGAGTAAAAAAGTAGTATGTGTTTCATATCAGAAAAAGGGGCGGTGGTCAGAATCTGGCCTTTTTCTGTAATCCATTTGTCCAGGTAGTGGCAATTGTCAACATCCCTTTGAGCTAGTTCTCTTTGTCTGAAATGAGAAGTGAAAGGAGCAGAACTTCTAATCCAGGTGCCACATCTGGGAGAGCTTAGGGAGCAGTGAGGGATGAGGATGCGGAGGCTGCCTTCGACTCATCCCACCAAACTGCAGTGGCACTGTCTGCAGCAGGAACAGGGCAGCACCTGCAGCTGCAGAAATGGGTTGCAGCCTTTGTCTCCTGGACCACACACAGAAACTGATGACAGGGATATTTGAGGATGCTGAAAGGGAAGCCTGGCCAGAGAGAAGACAGGCAGTGGAGAAGGTGGCTGAGGGACTTGCTCAAGAGAGGCATGGGTTTGCTGGCCACAGATCACAGCTGGTGGGACCAGAGACAGCAGTTTAAACACCTTCTTACAGTGCCTTGTTCCAACACCCATTTGTCCTCTACACAATTCTCCAGAGCCCCTGCTCCAGCCTGGACTTTCCCTCCTTGCTTCTTCTGTTGTAGACAGGACAGAGTTAGGACTGCTGGACCACTTGAGAAGCATGGTTCTATTGTATTACATTTCCCTGCTCTGGCTTAAAGAAAAACCTTCATGAGCCATCAATGGCTATGATTTGAGCTTGTTCTTCTCTCTCAGTATAGAGCAATGGGAGAAACTTTCTGGGGAACATTTCTTTTTTTTTTTTTTTTTTTTTTCTTTTTTTTTTTTTTCCCTTTTCACCTGTGAATACATTAACCTTATATTTTCATCTGATTTAGTTCTATGCTTCTTAATGCCAAACTACACTGCCTGACCTCCAGTGAGAAGCTGATCTCTTCCTGGGTTATAAACTACACAACTACACTCTGTATCATCCTTTTTGCAACATTCAATTTTGCTTGGTGACTGGTGCTTTTCCATCTTAGTCCCAGTACCTGTACTGTCATTTTTTTATCACTTATTGTTTTTTTACAGAATGATGTATGTGGGTGATTTTGTTTTAATATCAAGTCAGAACATTGCAGTCACTGTTCAACCAACAAATACCTTCCTTCCTTTCATTTGAAGAAGTGAGAGTTGCTGAATGCAGATGTATGTGTTTGATAACGTCTTTGCTATCTGTATATACAGTTAGAAAAAATTTGCTGCCTCTGCTATTGTAATTTTTTATTTCCCAGTAATTGCATTCCAGGTGCATGCATTATGACCACAGCCAAAGCTGGAACCATTTCCATTAATTTCTTTTTTAACTGTACATTATCTTAGCCTGGAGTAAATCAATTGCCAATAGGTTTCCCTAAAGCTTTGAAGAAATGAGTCCTTCACTTCTGGCTTTTGGGTTCTGCACTACAGTTTGCAGCACAGACAAGAGAAGAACATTTAAATGATGAATATAGTAAAAGCTATGACTATAAGGATTTGGGAACAAAAATATTTTTAATATCTTGTATAATAATGTGTGGTCCAGTTTCCATATATTGGGAAAGAAGTTGAAAATATATAATCTTACAATTTCCTCTCTGTGAGCTTCTAATTCCACAAGTGCAGCCAGTCCTGGTTTCCAAAATCACCTCACATTCTGGCAATTTATTCTTTTGGTAGAACTCAGCCACTACTGGAGAAAAAGCACAGGAAGTGAGAACATTATGCCATGAAGGTTTGAGAGCCAAGTCAAACCACATGAGGTCAGATCTTGCTTAAGGCTACCTTCTCTCTGTGAAGATGAATCCTGCTTTCCAATAAGGGTTTAAGGTCTAATCTAACATCTGCACAGCTATACACTATGTCTATGTCAGCAAGTAGTGAAACCAATGGGAGTGGATTAGCAGAGTAAAGCTACTGGCACTACGGACACAATATCCACACTACAAAAATTTCAGGAATTTTAAAGGAAGAAAACTCTAGTCTGGTCCAGTGGGTGTGTTCATCCACTAGAGACTGGAGTACACTGCAGGCACTCCTGCAGTATGCCTTCAAGTCCATGTGCTTTCAGACTACTCTTTCAGTCCATGTGAACTAAAGCTCATTCAGTGACCAGGAGATCTGTTTCAAAAGCACATTCCTGAATGGAATAAAAACTCTAATGCAGATGCACAGTATGAAATCTTCTGCAAGTTTGAGGACTAATGGCAACCTACTATTTGGGGTGGAAGGTGTAGTCTATAATATAGACTAAATTGAGAGTATACCTTAAATCATGCCACCTCTTGAGTTTCAAGATCATTTTAGAAGCTGTACAGTTCATAAGATGCATTTTGTATTATGCTATATTTTAAGGCCTCATCCATTTCTCCGTGGGTGATTTTTAAGCAGGAACAGTAATTATGCTAAAGTGCTAGAAGTATTTGAATCACACAGTAGACATTTTCATGTTTTTATGCAAATACAGATCACAGCCTATCTCTATAATTTAGAGAACTGCTTTCTTTGCCAAAGTGGTTTGGAAATCTATGACTCCTAATGATACATTTTTTCTGTAATTTGCATTGAGTGTATATAGCATCTTCAGAATGAAGAAAGAAGGAAACACAACCCTGAGGGTTACCTGAAAAGCTGCTCGTTTGTGTATATATGCACATCAGAGGTGTGCTCACCCCCTCATCTCTGATAGATGAAGGCATAGAGCTCATTCCTCTCACACAGTAACTAACATCATTATAGCTCTAGTATTGTCATGTTTGGAGTGCAAATGTGTTGTATTTACAGGTGATCTCTCAGCAGTGGTTCATACCAAGTGGCTTTCATTTCCAAAGTGGTCTGTAAGAAACTGGCAGGGAACTACCTCTCTTTCCTTGCACCTCAGCCACTCTTACAGGCAGTATTTGGCTTTTCTTTTATTCCTACTAAAGGGGTGAGAAGGGTGGAATATCAGCTGTCTAGTTCAGTCATGCCAAATTCTGTGAAATGCACAATTTAAAGGCAGGAGCAAGGTTGGGAGGGCATGGGGTTTTTCAGACCTGTAAGGCACACAGATAGGATATGTCACATTTAGTAGCCACAGAGAGCGCTTGCTCCTGTGGCCCCGTGCTCAGTGCTCCCTCAGATACTGACTTGCATCCCTGTGCCAAAGACAAGTTGTGTAGGGTCCTGGAAGAAATGCTGGGGGGGGGCACATGTTTCAGGTATTAAGAACAGTTCTCCCTTGGACCCATTTAATCTAAAACATTTGGGATGAATCCTGGTATTTTGGGAAGCTGGTAAGTCTGGTCTGTAGGGATCCAGTTTTGGTTCTGCACTGCACATGATGATGAAGATGAGGAACATGAAGCATCCTTTGAGCAGACATGCTAGTTTCATGGTAGATGTGTGAGACTTGCTAATGAACAGTCTTTGAGCCCATGTCAATTTTAAGATTTCTCTTCTGGCCAATGCCAGCTTTAGATGAGTTTAGGACGTGTTTCCCTCTACTCATCAGTGAATTGGTAGCATTCTGATGTATTTGCTCTTTCACTTCAGAGCATTTTTAGCCCTGCTGTGAAAAGTTTGAGTGGGGCAGGGCTTCTTGAACCCTATTCCAGTTTCATATCCAATTATGGACATTTGCATTTGGCTTGCAAGGTGAGCTATGATCCTTTATATTTCAGCCTTGTGATCGTTGATGAAAACGCCTCCTACCTTATACTTGGGATTCCTGTCTTTCCTCACACTGTCTTTCCTCACACTGTCTTTCCTTACCCAGTGCTGCTCTATGGATTCTGCCTTTTTCCATTTATAGCTAAAAATAATAATAATGTGAGTGTTTTCTGTCAACTATTAGCGTTGCACAATTCCATCCAATAAGTGCAAATTTAGATACGGTTGAATGCTAACTTTATTGCTTTATTCTGCTTTATTCAGATCCTTGAACCTCCAAAGTTGCAGGGTTTTTTCCACCCATGACCTTGAGGCTTGAAAGGATGTTGAGAATATTTTTCTTGCTGTTAAGAGAAGGTTTTCTGAAAATGGTTAATTTTCAATTTTCTTATGCCAGGTTACGCTTTGGAAGTCTTGTCTACACTCTCCAGTGGGACTGCTTATTTCCAGTGCTGATCTGTTATAGAATAAGACACAGACAAGCTTGATAAGTTTTTCCAGCTTTAAAGTTTTATTTTCCAACCTATGTCTTATCTTCTGCATGATTGGATATCTTCACCAGTATTTCCAGCCACTTCAGAAGTAGAATAATTGAAATTGGACTGAATAATTCTAATTCATACACGCCTTTGCTAAATACTTTTGGTTTGTATCTGGTACACTCTGAATAATGTTCACTAATTTTTTATGTTGTTTAGCTATGTCAAGCAGATTAAGACTTGGTAAGAAGTAAGTACAAATATAACAGGTTTCTAAATTCTTAGGCTAAAATCTCTAAAACAGAGTAATCTTCTTTGGTGATAAAAGTGATTACTGAGATAGCGCCAGGTTCTTTTGCAATGTTACTGTCCGAAATAATTTTCAGCTTCTAATATGACCAAATAATTTTGGAAAATTCTTAAGAAAATTATTTTGGAATTTTTTTTCTTTTGTGGTCACATTATGCAGTGAAAAGGCAAGAGTCTTTTTTCTCTCTTCTGGAGAAATAATAATAATTGATGGCCCTTAATTATATCCCTTCATTCTGCAATATAGCTTTTTAATGGAGAAAACAATCCTATTCTGGCACATTTGATTTTCATTATTTTCTGATTCAGTCCTGAAATAAATGAAAAGGACAATGTAGTGAATAGAACTGTGTAGAGTGAACACAACTAGACTTTTTTTTTCTGAGGTATTTCAATTTGAGTCATGCAAAATGTTTTCAAAATGTAACTTTTGCAAATTATTTTGATTTGAAAATCCCAAGTATTTTGTAAACATATTTCCTAAATTAAATGCTTGAACTATATTAAGAAATAATTTATACTTTAAAAGTAGCTGCTGAATAATGTTGACATGCACCAGAAAGTAAAAATATAAAAAATGCTTGTTTTGGGTAGAGCAGAATATTTCTTTTGGATTGGTTGTGTTTTAAAATTATCAGCTAATCAAAATTGTATTCATTGGTCAACCAGAAACAGCATTTTCTAATTTTCCTCTATTATTCAAATTTCTGTTTAAAGAGTAGACCTGAGTGCCTTTGAACAAGACATAATTTATTTTCATTACCTTTTTCTTTCTTTTTTAAGAGGAAAAATATCAGGAATCTGTAACTGCCAAGAGTCTTGGACACAGTAGTCTGTTAATTCTGTTAATATTTTAAGATTCTTAATTCTTAAGATTCTTAGGTAGTAAAGGAATAAATAGCATATAATACCCAAGAAATGCTTTGATCTGCAAACTACAATCTATGCTATCTAAGTGGGGTAAGGAAAACATGAAATGTACTTGCTTATTTGGTTTCCAGTCAGATTACATTACCTCTAGGAGAAATGAAGTTGCAGACTGATATGGGAAGAGAAGAAAGGTGGTGGTAATGCACGGGTACATTCTTTTACTGTCAGTGAAAGTGCTCCTGCACTTTTCCTTCTAGAGCAGATTTTCAAGTGCTCTCTTTCACAGTCAATACATGGCCTGATATTGTTCTTATTTGAACTACTTTTTCTTAGATGAGATACAGATAATCCAGAAGATTGTGTGCTGGTGACTCCTGTTCACCCTTTGACATCCCTACACTGCCATTTCTTCTGTCCTTTTCTCAGTACCAAGAAGAGTCACTGAAACCACCTGAGAAAGAAAGTACTGGAAGTTGTGATCATGGTGAGAGTGTGAGAGGCTGCCACTCATCTTTGGTTATGTCTCAGATACTTCAGCACCATCCTCAAAACATGTGAGATTTTCTCTGGCTTCTGTAGAATATTAACATGCCTCCAAAAGGCCTCTTTTGTTAATATATTCAGAGAATACACATGACATATCTTCCTTGAAGAGGATTTTTCTTTTGCTTCTAGTTGTGTCAAGCAGTAAAATCAATGAGCCTTATTGCTGCCAAAATCAATGAATGCTGGCTCCTACTGCATTTTTGGACCCTCATGATGCTGTTATTGCTGCCCTTATGACTTGAGGAGCAAGTCTCTACCAGCAGGTAGAGACTGCCCTTCCTAGAATCGAGTGCAGGAGAGCCTTCCTAATTAGACCTGGAAGCTTATTCTGGAAAATATTCTGTTAATGTAAAATATATATATATATTTTTTTTTTTTAGTTTCTTCCATGAGGTTTTTTTTTTCCATTGGAAGAAGCATTATCTTTAAAGTTCTTCTGTCTTCCACTACCCTTGTTTTGCCCCACTTTTATTACATTTAAAAAAAATCTATATTTTTGAGATCAAGGTTTTGCTTTCATGAAAAACACCCCCTTTTTCACTTTTTCATTCTCAGGCTTTCTTAGCTACTGGAAAAAAAATAACAGAAATAAGACTTTCAACACACTGTATTTTAATTAGCATAGAGTTCTCGGCACTGAGGAATTCTTGTGAGTTGGTTACATAGCAAATGAGGAGTTGGGTCCATTCCCTGTCCATCATAGGCAACTGTACTAGAGGTGTCTTGTCCAGAAGGGTTGCTGGGCATGTGGCAGCAGCACTTTACTTGAAAGGAATGATGTGATATCGTCCTATAAACACATTGTCCAGTTTTTTAGGTCATTTAACAAAGAGACATAAAAAAGACCTCAGAGTTTCCATGAAGAAAAGGAAAATTATTTTGAGATTTATTTCCTAAATAATTTAAAAGGAACAGGAGGGGTTTTTTTCTTGTTGTCAGGCTTCTGTGGAATTTGCTTTTGGTTTGCTTCGAAGTTACCATGATCTAGCTTGAGCTACAGCAGCACTGTGCAAACTGAACAGGGTTTAAAGCACTTTGAGTCTTGGGCCTTTCCTGTGTGTGCCATAAGAACATGAGGTCTGGGTAAACAGCTGGATTATTTGGGCAATAAGGATAGCAGACAGTCCTTCCAAGTCCTTCTAGTCCTTCCAAGGCTGAGTGGTGACAGCAGGGAAGGGAATAAAGATTCTGTCCCCATTTGTCAGAAGGCAGAAGTCATGAGATAAATTATGACTGCAAAGAAAAAATGTGTACTTGCAATGTAAACTGCAGAGACTGCATCCTAGTGGGAAATGTGAAAGCCATTATAATTCCAGCTCCTGTACATAATACATAAATTAATGGATTAATTTAATTATTTATCTTTCAACATTTTCTCACCTGCCAGAATGGAAATGTTGGTATCAGCTTTGATAAGCACAAAAAAATAATCTATGCTATTCTTCCTTTATTAATGACTTTTAGTCACTGGAAAGTCTCAGACTATTAAGATACACAGAGCTATCTTCATAAGAGACAAGAAAAAAACAGATGGGATTGTTATACATTCATTGATTCAGTCCAAGGCTGATACACAGTCTCACATGAAATTGCTACTAATTCTTCCTGAGCTCGTTGAGCTTTCTAGGAATGTTGCTACAATTTTTCTTTTTCTTCATACTGTTTTTTTTTTTGAAAATTGCTCAGCACCAGAAATAACCAATAGCTAAAGAAAAAAAGGTCCCAACAAAGGCCTTATAATTCTGTTCATTTTTTGGAGGTTTTGGTTCCTGTGTTTCAGTTACCTTTTCTCCCACTGTGTAGCCCACATCTTGGAGTCATCATTCCCTCATTCTCTCCTCCAGGGGTTCCTAATGGGATAATTAGCTGGTGTAAAGAGTCTGAACACAAAACTAACTTGGGTGGGGAGCTGGAGCGTGTGTGGTGACATTGTGTTGAACTGATAATGTTCTGTTGTCACTTTTCAGGTCTGCTCTGAATGTTTCAACCAGAGTTAAAATCTAGAGGGTATTTTTTCTGCAGGACCATGATTTTGCTAATATTCTATGCAGTATGTGATATCCTATAACTGTCTGGGACTGTATAAATAATAGAAGGAATTTGCATGCTGACCTGCAGTTACGTCTGTTAAGAGCAGACAGTGGACTTGCTTGGCTTGTTAATATTCTAGTTCCCCAGCAATCAATCTGCATTGATATTTATGTGACCCAATAAAGTTTATTTTTCTTGGGTTTTAAATTATGTTGTTGCATCTCCCTTTATATCTCTAAAATGCAGTCTGGCTTGGTTTTCATTTGGATCATAAAATGTGGATATCATGCCTTCACCTTGCCCTGTAGTTGCTTGCCTGTATGGCCATGGGGGTTTTACTTTGCTTGCCTGGGCACCTTGGATATGGTTAATCATTGAACAATTGCAATCTGTTGACCTCCATGTATCCCTTGTGTTTGTCTTTCTCAGGATGCTTTCTCCCTTTGTGTTTATGTAATTTAAAGCTCAGATCCTACGTATGGAAATTAACATTTTGATACAAAAATGCTGCTGTTATAAACAAAGACCTCAGCTACTATAAAACAAACAGATAAAAAAACTCAACATACTGAGTCAGTGGAAGCTGATAAAGCGCAAACACTGCCTTAGGCTATCTCTGCACAGTGCAGGCTTAACCCACCCATCAGATTTAGCTCTCTTTTATTTTTCTGTGAGGTCACTAATGATATTCTCAGTTTCTAAAAGTAATTTTTGGTCACTGGTAATAAGCAGAGTAATCTTTGCCAGCAGAGTAATATTTTTGGTAGCTTGGAAATTTAACTAGAGGTGGTGGGTGATGAGCAGATCAGACCTGCTCCTGCTCCCAGAGAGGCAAACAGCTGACTCTGCACCACCTGCAAGCTTATGAGCAGAAGAGATCCCTTTTCAGACCTTGAACTTTTAATGGCTCTGGGAGGTGCTTGAGTAACTGTCTTCTTGTCTGTTAGATGAGATAAATGCTGTGTTTATCTCATTGAAATGTCATATTAGCTTATAATAAATATTTAAACATGCCAACAATTCTGAAGAATAGTTGGAGATGTGCTGTCTGTGGTGCAAAACTGTTTGTATCATACAAGAAAGCATCCTATTAAGTGTTTTACAGGATGACAGCATGTTGGAAATTGTCCCCCTCTGCCAGTCTGAGGCCTGTGTAATGCTTCTTTTGCATCTTCCCCCCAGCCTTCTCAGGGATGCCTGCGGCAGTCACACTGGGGCTTGGAACGTCCTTGGGAAGGCCCTGGGTTTGATCCCAGGTCCAGTCTTTGATCGAGACTTTTTGCTCTTATTCTCTTCGTTCATAATTCATTAGCAGTGGATTAAGTGATAGCAGAGACACCTCTACAGCAGGGCTGTGGTGGTAACACACATCAGGGCTGGGCACTCCTTGGAGCTCCTGTCTCAGTGCAAGCAGCAGCTGCTGCCCTGCATGGTGGGCAGAGCCGGCCGCAGACTGAGAGCCAGCTGCGCTGAAAACGTGCGAGACTGAGGAGCTAGTGACCCAGAGGTGGGATGAAACTGGAGTCCCACCTGCACGAGGGAAGTGCATTTGGGACACGACAGGTCTGCAGTTCTTCACAGTGCTTATGGTATCTTCCAGGGTCCTCCCAGATCCCTCTGTACTAGCCCCTATCGGTCCACCTGTGAAACATCAGCAGGAAAACAATTACAGCCTTTCTGGATCTTGCTCTCCCCTTTTCCAGGCACATGTTGCAAACTGGAAATATAAAAGGCATTGGTGGGCTGTTTCTGTCTTAACTTCAAAAGAAACAGAATTTTCTAAAATTTTTGTTTTGATCTGCTTGGGGCAGCATCAGGACAATTTATTCATCCAAAGGTATGCCTTACACCTTCTCTCAGATAATTTCTGCTTTCCATATATTTTTATACCCCCTTTATAGCTGCAGAATGACTGAACCGTCCTTTAAATCAGTGGAAAGTTCCCCAAGCAGTTCACTAGAGCAGGGTACAATACCTAGCATCTATTCAAAGACCACAGAAATCACTGATGTCAGTAGAAATCCTCTTACTTGCATTGCTGAGCTCCTAAACCCCAACTGGAGAGGAAGGACAGAACACTCAGCTAATGTGTATATAACCTGTTAGGGAAGGAAAGCTTTTGCAGTTTTTCTTCTTTTTCACACAGACTCATTAATTTGCTAAACCAGATGAGCCTGGCAGATCGATTAATCTGTATATTTTCCAGCTTGCCAAACATTAAATTACCAGGAAAGTAAATGGAAGCTCTCATTTACTTCAAGTGCTTAAAATCTCCTAACATGATCTAAAAGTGCTTCAAGCAAGAAACAAAAGGGAATAACCAAAGACTACAACATCCTTGAGGTTCCATTCATCTCCCCATAAGGGAGCAGCCTTCCTCTTCTGGAGGAGCCCTGTGCACATGTAATAGAGTAATTTCCTCTGACAGTTCTCCTGATAGAGAGGAATATTCCTCCAGTTATCATATCTCCAGAGGCATCCCTGCATAAAAAGCCTGTCTGCACTATTAGAGGAATCATGTTAATGGGTCTAAAATGTTTCAGTCAGAGAACTGAAAAATTTAGTGAGGAAGTAAAGAAGCATTTTGTTGTTGAGATATGTCCACATGTGAGCTATTGACTCATCTGTATTTAACTCCTCACAGCCTTTGACTCGAACTTTCACTTGACTCCTTCTCCTTTCATTTTCTTGCAATGAAAAATTTTAGCCTTTCACTTGACCTGTGTGGACTCATAAATTCTGGTTGCTCACACATGTAATCACAGAGCAAACAAAGCAGCTGGAAAAAAGCTCCTGCAGTAGGAAGCAAGATTTTTACAGTGGACAGAGAAGAGACCATGCAACATTCTGCTCCTCTGCAGCCATCTCTGGTTTCTCTCACAAACACCCTTCCACATCTCACTCTATATGCTGTGTTAGGTGTAGCTTGAAACAGCCATGACCTCCCAGTAACCTTGTCAACATATGTCCCAGTTTAGCCTCGTGTAGTAGTTTTGATTCACCAATTTAATTTTTTGTTTGCCACCTCAGTCTGAAGTATTTTTGGGAGAGCTTCTGGGCATTCATTCATCTTGTGGGCCCTCTTCTAGACCACACCATAAAAACCCAGGGGCATCACCCTCTAAGAAGATATTAGTGTGTGTGGTACCTCCTTATTGCTTAAATTGAAACATGTCATTTTATTCTGAATTAATTTTTCCCACCTAGTGAATTTTTATACATTCAGGAGTCAAAAAACCCCAAAAATGTGAGTAAGTCATTCACAAAAATTCAGAAACAACTGTTAGAAAAGCTGTTTGGGTTTTCTTCTGGTTGGGAAATTCAGCTGGATAGGCCTATTTCAGTCACTCTTGTCTTCCAGACAAGGATCAGTTTAAAATTCAAGACAGTAATTGTGGTACCCTTATGACCACTGAACTTACTGGAAACTTATAGAGAAAAATAAATTCCAAGAACTATTTGTAGCTATCTGCCTAATTTCTAAGGGTTTCTTATGATCCTTTTAACTGACAGTTTGAGACTTGTTATTTCTACATTTGCCAAGTGATTACTTTTAAATTAACACTTCAGACAGATGTAAAGGGAAGGATTGGTATATTCAGACCATCAAATAGTTCTTATCAAAAATTAAAGATCAACATCCTTTTTTCTTTTGGAAAAAAAAAAAAAAAGCTGGCTAATGCACTCTACATTCTTGTATCTTTGCTGTCCAAAGTGATAACTAAAATCACACCAAGCTTTTTACATTGATTGTCCTGAACTTGCTTGACAAGGATGGAAACTTGGGATTCATATAAGAAGCGTACTGCTTTGGGGTCCATCATTCATATTATGTGGTTGATGTTTATTCAGTGAAAGCAGAACTCTCATGAATTCTACAATTTTGGTCTGAAAAATTATGGTAGGACTGCCTTGACTGCCTAGTGGTAGAAAAGTGAATGAGGAGAAGAAGAAATTCAGTTTAGCATGCACCTTGCTCTTTTTCTGAATGAGGCTGCTGGTAAGGACAAGAACATTAATCTTTGGCTGTCACTGTCTAAAATATGCAGATGTAGAAGCCCTAACTTACCATGGGCATTACTAGTTAATTAAGGAGATTCATTGATTTATTCTTGGCAAAGGACTGTTAGCCAATGTTCACTGCTAGGGAATTATTGAATTCAGATAAAGCATAGGACAGATGAGAAGAAATACTTTTCTTCCCTGAAATAATGTTTCTGTCTGATTCTCAAAATGGCAATGATATATCCTTTAAATTATTAAATTATTATAATTACTAAATTATTTTAATCTTTAAATAACTGCCTGTAATTTTATAGCAAAATATTAATTAAAATATTTAATGAAGGATTTATCATTGTTTAACTAAACATTACTTTGTTGGAGTAAGAAGTACAAAGACACAAGTCATCTTGCCTCAGGAATTATTTTTGAACCAAAGCTGGACACACATTTGACAGCTCACAATTAAATGTATGCTTTCGAGTGATCTGCTGATGCACGGGTTTCCAGATTGCATTGCAGCAACGCACATGCCTGGAACCCTAACCCTTATGATGCAAAGATTCAAAAATAGAACCGGTGCTATTTGTGCTGCCTATTTGGCTATGCATGAAATTGTATTGAATAAAAGGCTTATGTAGAAAACCTCTTTCATATTTTCATGGCAAATAATGAGCATACATTAAGAACAAATTATACGTAGCTGAACTTAATGGGTGAGTTGACCCGGCTTTTACAAATGAATATTAATGGAAGGAAGCTGTAATATATATTAAACATTTAATTAACTTTTTGAGCAAGACTGTCAGTGCATGACAGTGTAGTAGCCCATGTAAGAAAAGCAAACAAACAAATAAGACCCAAGCCTGTATTTACAGGTACAAATCCAGAATAGGAAGCAAGAGACATTTTAGCAGCTATTTTTCTGCAGAAAATCCTAATACCTTCCTGCTGCAACAGCTGGTACTTACACATGGATGAAATCCAAATGGGATTGTTCTCCTTTGGCCTCTGTGGCTCTTTCATTTTCTTTTTCACTGGCATTGGAGACTATGACTGAGATGGCCATAGGTTTACTATGCTGTGTCAGAAGAAAAATTGAATGTCTGTCACAGTGTCAGAGGACGGAGCCTTAACGGGCCTGGTTGGGGTCTCTATGCGTATAAATGTACAATGAGAGTCAATGTACAGACAGTGGCCCAAAATTTTGTAAACCTGCACTGACTGCTGATATGTAACTGATATTTTCATCCTGTGCAAGTTGGTGTCACCTGTAAATGGCAGAGAACTAAAGTTCTGTGTTTGAAATCCCTCTAAATCATTGTGAATATATCACATTATCACAGTAGGAAATGTACATCAAATATAACTCCAGCTGAAGCATTTGGCCTTCTGTAACACCAGCCAGTATCTCAGTAAAAGCAGATGAACACCATGAAATCAGGATATTTTCCCATGGCTAGGCTAATTCTTCATTATACAAGTAGTGCATTGCATAGTTGACTATTTTAGTCTATGGCAATTCAGCCTAAGAAAATTATTTGTGTTGTGAGCAGCCCATTAAGATATCATTAACTTGTATATCTATGACTAGTGATGCTAGAGATCCTTGTGGTCTCTAATAGGGTGCTAATGAACAGTTCTAAGCCAGTTCATCACCAAATAGAATATTCTTTGTTATTCAAGAGAGTTTTTTTCACAGCATACAGAACTCAACTTCATTTAACTACAACTGATTAGGAACACACCCCAACAACAGTCCATCCAGTTTTTGTCTTAACTACCATTTTTAGAGTTTGTTGGTGCAATAGTGAAATTATTAGTGTTTCTAAGGAATTTTGATTATGTGAGAGGCATGTGAGAGGCAGCTCCAAGACCAAATAGACTGATTACTCAATTTCAAAGCTGAGCTAATCCCCTGATGTTTAGTTGGTGTACAGCTGGGAGTTGATCAGCTGGGGAACTGCAAAGAAATGACAAATAGCACCTATTCCTGAGAGCTAAATTTCCTCTATGTGTTGAATTTTGTGAGAAGGATTACATTCTCTGTTAGTAGCTGTCAATTCCATCTTGCCTCATTTTGTTACATTTGGGAGCTCTGATTTGTGTCTTGGGAGAACAGTTACATTTTGTTGACTATTTCTGAGTGTATGGAGTTTTGATATACAGTTTGATCTTTGAATATAGGGTAAACTTCCCATTAAGGGTGAGTGCAGTGTTTGCTGTTTCTGAGTATTCATTTTTGTGCAAAGAAATGTTGGTCTTTTGGGCTCAAACCCTGTCATTTTTTGGTTGTGATGACTGTTTTACTACTACTTCAGTAAGCTGAGTATGTCTGCCTGGCCCCACTCCGTGTCCTCTAGAAAAGCTTGGGTGGTGTAGAGACAGATAAGCAAGACTTTCCAGCCCCAGAGGTCCTTTGAGGTCTCCTGGTACTTTGAGGACTTGCAGCTTTTGGACTTCCAAACCTTTTCCTGCTAGGGGCTGAGGAGAGGCAAGTCCATCTTTCTGCACTTGTCCCACTTTGCAAACACCAGCACACATCCATCTGCACATAAATGGACACCACCTCTCTTTCCAGCTGCTGCACAGTAATTGTGCCGTGGACAAATTGCTCTTAACAATCTGCTTTAACATCTATATAAACTCTACCTATCCTTCTTTCTTGCACAAAGTGCAGTGACTTGTGTTAACTTTTTGATGTCTGGAGCTTGAACTAAATCTCAGGAAATGTTCACATTTACTGTTCACATGCTCCAGACATAGCCGGTGCTGTAATCACTGTGGGAAGCAACTTCCGCCCCCAGGGCAGCACTTTCTGCCAGAAATGTGGGTTTGGTTTTGACATATTTGTAAGCTGGGACACTTGCTGGTTCCCTGTTCTCTGAACTCAGAAAAGGAAAAAAGGTTTTACTTTAAGGCATTAAGTAGAACAAGTCAGAGATGCGATAACACTCCTCAGTTTTTTCCTGGGGTAGGGAAAGGATCTGGTAATTTGCTGAAAACAGTGCTATTCCCAACATCAGTAGCAAGTTTCTAGGTACTCATATGGGAATTGACCCTCAACATTTTCCCATTAGCACATGAGTGTTTGGAGCGAGGCAGAGGGATAGATTCAGTGATTGTAATGAAAATGTTACTGTTGAAGGAGATCACAGCCTCACCACTTGAAACATGAATTACATCTTCTCAGACTGGCAGAAAAGCCAGCAAATAATAAGTTGCATCCCATTTTGTTTAGCTGGCAGGCAATAAGCAGTGGTCAGCCTGCTGCCTCACAGCAGACATGTTCTGCAGAATCTGTGGTTTGACTGCCTTTTATCATCACTGGCTTTTCTGCTGGCTTCATAAAATGCGATTTTAAGAGCTTGTGTGACCTCCTTAATTCATCTTGCAGTGCCTGTGTGTTTCAGGGACTTCACTATGTATATGTGATCTAACTTGATCAAATACAATGAACTGTAGGTGCTGTGACACTTGTGAAGTGGGAAGAAAGACAAATACTGAATGGAAAAAAGAAAGTATATCAAGTCTCTGCTAAACTGACAAGAGAATACAGAAAGGGAAGAGAAGAAAAACAGTAGAAGGTTGCTTAAAGGGCAAAACTTGCATTTATTATATGCTACAGAGGTCAAGAGGGCAATGATATTTTCATGTGTGAAAATACACATAAAATTATAGTAGAAGAGCTTATTTATTTTAGAAAACCTCATGTTACATTGGCCAGCACCAAGGTTGGAGGAAGATTTCTGACAGCAAATATGACACTGCTGTCTGCATGCAGAAGTTGGACTGGGCTGTGGGAGAGACGGGTCCTGCTGGGCTGGTGTGTGCTGCTGGAAATGATGAGGACTAGAGCTCAAAGCACCAAAATAAGCCCAGGATTTTACACCATTTGTCTTCACTGGGAATTATATCAACTTCTGCTGCTATGTTCAACTGTATCAAGGCTGGATTTTTCACTTCTCAAATTAAATATTTTCCATCTATATGGCATACTGGCTTAAAAATGTTCCAAACAAGAAAAAACACAGGATGAGAAAGTGTAACAGCACTGAGGGAGAAAAAATAGGAAGTAATTGAGTTTTTCCTTTGTTTTGAAAGCTGTTTCTTCTTCCAATTTAACTTGGTTAACCTGTGATGAGATGCTTTTGGCTTTCTCCTTCACTGTGAATGTAGGATCCAGTAATATTTCTCTTTCATATAAAAAACATGCATTCAGATAAATTTCAGTGTGGTTTTGCCACATAGCTTGTGACTTTCATGGGATACCCCTTAATTTGTGTCATCAAGGATTTTTTTACAAAGTATTTGCTTAAAATGGTTATGTCAGAAACATTAGGAAACCTTCATTTAATTCCAGCCAAAATATAAACACAAGCTAAGTAATATCAAATTCAGAAGAACATTTTTACCTTAATGTGTTGAATCATTTAATGTAATGTAATTACACTATGTGTTGGTCTCCCATAATCTTTATGTTATAATAAGAAAACTTGATATGAGCTAAGAGGAATTTGATAATGTCTATTATTTCAATTAGCATATTATAGAATCATAGAATAGTTTGGGTTGGAAGGGACCTTGAGAGGTGAGCAAGTTGCAACCCCCTGCAATGAGGAAGGACACTTTGAGCATCTTACTTCATGTTGATTTTTTTTTTGGTTTACTTCTTGCAACTTATTCTACTGTGTGAAAGTTTAGCATCAAGTGGTAAAATTATAAAATTGATCAGGTGGAATTTTTCCTATTTGAAGACTATTTTCACTATTTTGCACTAACAAAATACCGTAGCCAATAGGAGCTATGGTGTGGTGTAGTGAACAGTCTTGGGAAACAAGGGTTAATTTAGGCTGTAGATGGTGGTGGAAATCACGTTGAATTAAAGAATCATCAGGAGATGATGACTGCTGTCACTGACAAGGTCCCATCCAAGGAAGAGAGTTTTTCATAGCACACTACCCCTATCACCGCCATCCACATACAAATCATGGAAATTATGATGGATTGGGCACCAAAAAAACAGCCTTCACAAGCTGGACTTGATAAGCTTTATTCCAGAAAGGTGGGTGCAAGCTGGCAGTCAGTAGAGCAGCAGCAGAAAAGGGGGGGCTTCAAGCCCTGAACCAAAGGGTGCCTGATGATCCCCAAGCCCCTGCCCTTCCTACGGCTCCAGGTGCTCTGAGTCCCCCAGGAGACTCTTCCGCAGTTTTAGGTACTCACCCTGCATCCTCAGGCACTGCACATGCTGCCACTTATGCTGCTCTCTATGTCTCTCATGCAGCCACTCAGTCTGTTGGTTTGAAAGAGATTTGTGCATGCCCAATCTTAAAATTTCTGGGAGGGGCTTTATTTTCCATTTCAATAATGGAGTTAAAGTCAGAGTTACAACCTATAAGCAATGAAGATGAGATTCTCACAAGTGCTTGGTATTGGTTTATCCATAATTATGGAAATCAACCTACATTTAATGTTTTCACTAAACAGTGGTGTAGATTTAGGCTAACCCTGAACATCTTTGAAAATCTCAGACATTTTTCTGGGAGACAGCACGTTTACAGCTTACACCTAAGGTTAGATTCAAAAGTAACTATTAAGAAAATGAAACAAAACTGGCTTGACTTTTCCAACTCATTGCAAACCCATTCATTTTAGGGGTTGTGAAACCCTGTAAAGAAAAGGTACAAAAAAGGTACGTAAAAACCAGAACCCTAATTTTAGGAAACTAAAATTTGAAGAATATTGTCTCACATCTGCTCACTAAAACACAAAAACGTTTGTTCCAGTAATCTTTTGTATATTCCAAACCATCTTTGAAAAATATGACAATAAAGTAATAAAAAAAAATAACCATGGCCACTAGGTTACGTTCTACACAATAAATAAAATGGGGCAAACTATCATTCAAATGGTGCAAAAATTCTTGTCAAATTAATAGAGGGATTTTCTTTCACAGTTTGATGCTCCTCTGCACCTTAACAAACCACAACAGCTGGGCCCTTCTGCAAAATGTGGCCCTTCTGCACCACATTTTGAACAAACCAGGTTGCTACAGAATGCCTGAGAGCTTTCAAGTACTGTGTGGTGTATCTCAGTTTGCAGTTGTGTAGAAAGTGACTCCTAAATTTAAAATGCTAGTCTGTAGCATTTTGTATCTGTCACAGGGCATCAGATTTTGCCATGTAAAAGGCACTCAAGTCCTTAACAAGTTTTACCCTAATTTTGACAAATGCTCTTCTTCTACCTGCTGCTATTTCTGTGTGAAGAGGAAGGTGACAAAATGCTTCAAGTTAGATGACAAAAATATCTTTCCTACTGCTCAGTAACCTCCATGCACCTGGTCTCCATGGTGCTGTAGGATGGGGAGGCCAAGAGGCAGGCATTTCAGTTATCAGTCTCTTCAGAATGCCTCCCTGTGTGGAGACAGGGAAGGCAGAGGTTAAGCAGCAATATTTCTGCTGCTAGACCAGCATAATGTCTGCTAATGCTTTGTGTGCAGGTACAACTGAAGAAAGGAATAATAATAAAAAAAAAAAAAACAGCAAAATTGTAAAGGCCTTAGAAAGTTCACTTGCAAAGACAGCAGAAGAATCTCCTTAATTTGTTTTGCAAAACATTTATTAGAAGAGCCAAATCTTAGAAAATTTCCTTTGTTTTTCACCCCTGTTTGTAGGTTGACTGGAGGACAGAGAACAGGGGATTCCTGGGTTTTTTTCTCCTTTTGAACAAACACGTTGTCTGCACACTCCCACATCACATACTATCATTTCTGCATTAAAGTTTTGTTTATTTTTCTGCTAAGGTTGGGGATTTTTTCCCCCAAGGCCCTAATGGCCTGTTGTTAATCTAAAATGAAAATCCTGATATTTACCATCCTGGGGGAAGCAGATATGGCTTATATGGAAGTCACTGTTCCTCAGAGGTACTCGTGGCTGTCGTGGTGCTGAGTCTCCAGCTCTGATGGAGCACAGCAGATGCATCAGTAGATAATGCAGCTCTGCCAGTGCTAGCCACTGCTTTACTCCCCAAATCCAGACAGTGGCTTGGTAAATCAACTGTAATGCTTATAATTCTGTGGAGTCTGTGATCCCCTCTGCTAAGCCACTACATCACGCAGATTTAACTTGCTACTTTTTTTTTTTTTTTTTTTTTTTTTAAGGATGTCAGCTGTCTTTGTTCTGTAAACTACATCCACAATATGAAGGACTCCCAGCAGAAGTTGTTTCCTTTATAACATGAGTTATGCTACAAAATTATTCCTGTCTTCTGAAATTAAACAGAAGGATTGTATGGCAGTTTCAGGGAGAGTAGAAAAACATAATTCTATTTTGTGTGGGTGAATTTCCATGGAAGGCAGCTTACTTTGCTTTGGGCAGCACTTGGCAGCATGTCAGTGTCTGTATGGGGAACTTGGCATATATTACCTCTTTATTCACTGTATCTCATTTATAAAAAGGAAAGGCAAGTCCAAAAGCTAATTAAGTCAGACTGAAGTCACAGAGATTGTTTAGATTATTTTAGAGAAGATTCTGTTACAAACTCACATTCAAGTTTGGGTTGACATAATATTGTTATATGTTTTCACCATATGTTTATAATTTTAAACAGCTTGGGGGAAAACAAACAAAAACTATGTCTCCTGCTAGAGGGACCTATTGGCAATTTAATCCTGGTCAGAAAATTCAGATGGTGAATTGTGCCTCTCAGAACATCAATCAAACCTTTTCTGTAAAGAATGAGCAAACAATTATTTTATTAACACGAATTTAGTCAATGATCTTGTCTTGCTTTCTTTAAAAGAAGAATTCAAGAAAAAAATTACCAGTTAAATTGCAATATTTTTTCTCTAATGACACACTTTCTTACTATGCTTTACACTTCTATTAAGGTTTTTTTATTGTACCATTTTTTACATTCCACACTTTTTATGCAGTCCATAATGGAGAACTTATTATTTAAAAATCTTTATGATTTACCTCACCCACCTAAGGAGAACAAAATTTGTATCAGTATTTAGTAACAGAAATACAATAACTGACCTTTTAATCCTCAAACTCTAAATTATCACGTGAGATTGCTCAGTTTAAATATTATTATCCTGAGAAACACTGAGCTATTTTTCAGCTGCATCCCCTCTGTAGTAATACCTGCAGATGGGACTCCTGGCCCTCCCATCTTATCCCATGTGTAATTGCCTTTAACTTGTGCAGATGCTGTGTCTGGTCCTCACAGAAGTCATAGTGCTATGCTACAACTGGAATCACCAGGCAGCTAAATTTTACATCTTCATTACTTTAAGAAGCATTTCCAATTTGAAACTTTTGTGGTTTTGTTCTGATACTTTTAATGAAAAACTTGGTTGATTGAAATACACCTGTAATTTTTCATCAGCTCAGAATGATGAGGATAAGTTGCACTGATCTACAGAACCCATTCTTGTGAAGCTGGTGTTCCCAAGGACACTGTTTGCATGCCTCTATGCTAACAAAAGCAAAAAAATTTAGAGCATTTTGTAATTTTAAATGTCACCTAAATCTTGGCTTGATACTAGAAGAATTAATGGAAGTTGCTTCTTTGTGCACTATTCCACTTCCTGATGGATGTTTTGTACAAAGGGAAACTAGAGCTTTGAGTGGAGTGTTGGTGTAGTGGGATCGGAGGCAGTGGGAACAGGGAAAACCTTCTTGCAGGAGGGTTTCTACTTAGCTCAGATTAAATTTTCATTCAGAGAGAGTGGGTCTGCTATCAGTTTCTCAGCATGCCAATTTGACAGTATTCCCATTGCCTTAGCATCTAGAAAACATGTCTGTAGAAAAGGCACACAGAATTAGGCTTTAGCTAGGAAAGCATCAAAGGTCCAAAGCAGAAGTTTAAATGCTTTGCAGAACTGGGTCCTCACAGCAAAGTGCAAATATATATCTATATATATATAATAGATATAGATATTATAGAGCTGGAATGCTGGTATCAGGCACTAAACACTAATTAGCTACAATTATGCCCACCTATATTTGGAAAACATACAAATGTGAGATATATCTAACTTAAGATGGTCTTCCCTATTGACAGACTGTTTCAAATAGCATTAGCTGCCATATTAATGGAAATGAAATGTAATAATTAGTGATTCAGAGAAAATTGTGGGAAAAATCAGTCACTCAGGGCATTTGTAGGGAAGAATAAAGAACTAAGATGGACAAATTGCGTTTGATGAATGCCACACTTTTCAATACACCTTTGCTGGGCTAATAGCAATAAATGAGACTGAGCTCAGAGACCGGTGCCAGGCACTCTTCTAATAAGAGTAATTCCAAAATAGTAGGTAAGAATGAGCTTAGAAATAAAAATGGGGAATCAAAATACTGTCTCAGTCTTGTTGAAAGAAGTCTTTAATTTTTAAAAATTTTCCAACAAAAATGCTCCCCAAAACAACCCCGAAGAATACAATTTTTTACATTCTAAAAATGTGATAAATTTATTACCAAACCAAGCTTTGGAAGACTGCAGACTGACTCAAACCTGAGAGGAGATTTCAGGGTAATGAATCACTGAGGAAAGTGAGGATCACAGAGGTAGCACCCCTGTGAGTAGCAAAAGGGATTAAAAGCATTAGGAGCATTTGGTGGTCATCAGCATGTTCTGGCTCTTGGGAATATTTACATCCAACTAGCTATTTGACCTATACTATCTACATGCTGAGGTTTAACAACAATTTTTTTAGGGAGTAGCTCCCACATGTGGGGGAATTTACAGACAGGTTTTTCCAGTTTAAGAATTCCTAGCTGAAATATTTATGCTCTGCCATTGTACCACAATTAATTTATCAGGTACTTTTGCACAGGTAATAAAGAGATAGGGAGGACAGTAACATGTTTCACCTAGCAAAATGGTGAATAACTCATCTTCTTTTGGATACTGTAGAAGACTATATTTCTTCCTTAGGTATCTAGTAATTTAAATTGATGAGCATATAACATCTGTTCTACTAGTAAAGGTAAACTTTCATCTGGCTGAAAATATTTAGTATCATCGCATATTTGAAACAGATAAAGGGTGAAAAGCTGGGGATGCATGGAATGGGAATGTGTGGCAGTTGCTGCTCTTCAGCTGCAGATGCAGCTCAGGAATGCCCAGACTCCCTCTGTGATGAAACAACAAGACGTTGTTATTTTGATCATCTCGTCTCCCTTTCTTCCCACTCCAGGCTTCTGAATTTCACATTTTGTTCTTTCAGCAAGCCCACAATTTCCCATGGGATCTGAAGCATTGCTCCAGATTCAGACTTCAGGCTCACCCGGGGTTATCCAGTTTCCCGTATGCTGCCCACTTGGGGAATTCTGCTGCTCCCAGTTTTGTGCCAGCTGGGCTAATGGGGTTTGTTCTGTGTGGAAAATTGTCAACAGAATCTGCACCAGTACATACAGCTTACTCACTTTACAGATTTTGCTTTGGCTGAGTACAGTATCCTCTCTCTGACTCTTCTTGGGTGAAATTGTGCAGGATTCTTTAAAAAATGTACTTCTTCTGTTCTTGTAAAATTCAACTCTTTTAGGAAAGTAAGTACACCATCTTCAGAAGACACTTCCTCAGTGCTTTGTTTCTCCAACTGTTTGAAAGCCATGATTTACAAAGTCGTAGTGGAATGGCAAATGTAGATAAGGAAACCAGCCTGCAGGTACTTGCCATCTGCATTTAACTGTAATATAAATGCCAATTAATGCAAATGATGACAATTTGTTAGATCTTAATACCTATCTGAATAATAACCCAAAAAAGTCAGATGGAACCGCATTAAAACTACATTTTATGTGGGATATAATTCACTGCTTGCACAGAGGGACTTTCCTTCAACAGCCTGGCTGTCCTCCAGGTTATGGTTCAGAGGGCTTTGCAGCTGCATTGAGAAGAGGTGGTTGTGAAGGAATAACGGGAGCTATCAAGTGTGGAAATCTCACAGGTGGAAGGTATTGGTGGCTATTTTCCCGCTTGCCCCTCGTTGCTGTCTCTTGGGATACAGCACACCTGAAAATACATGGCTGGGGTCAAGAGGAGAATGGATGTGCTGCCTCAGATTCAATTTTTGTAGCAGGAGGTCACAGTCTTTCTGACTAGCTCTCTGCAATAACTTTACTCATAGCCTTCTCCCAGTGCTTTTCCCTACAGAGAGCACTCCTGATCCAGTAGCCTGAGAATGATTCAGAATATCTGGAGCTGCTGCAAACTCCCTTTGAAAAATATCTATACTGTGTGTAACAGAAGTGCCTGCATGGTTCAGCACTTCCTGATCATGTCAGCAGGGGCTCTCCCAAATCAGAGCTACTGCCATAGCAATGGAGCTGAGAGGGATCTGTCTCTGCCGCAGTGTGGCTGCTGCTGGGAACATTCCACTTTGGTATAGTAGGCAATTTGATAAAACAGCAAATAAGAAATTTGGGTATTGTCTTCTGTGCTCTCAAAGATATTTTCTGTTTAATCTAGAAGCTCTGAGTATACGGCTTTGTCTCAGACACACAGGAAGGACAGGTAATTTAGATTACTAGAAAGAAAAATGAGTTTATTGAATTAATTTGTTTAGGCCATATAGGTATATTGTCACAGCTAAGCTTCTTTAAAAAAAACAAACAAACAAACAAAAAAAGAAAAAAAATCCAAAAACCAACAAAAAACCAAATCCAAACCAGAAGCTTTTAACTTCTGGTTTCTTTTTTGAGCATGAAGCTATTCTTCTTAGCAGGAAAATCCTCTCATTAAAAACTTGCACTCTTCCAATCAGAAGTCTGAAGTAGAGCATCAGTCATGGGTATCTCCCATGTCTTCTGTAATCATGTCCATTTAAATTATACATTCTAAAGTTAAGAGATCAATCTGTGCAAGCCTGTGCAACAACCAGTGGTTAATGAGCTCCTTGTACAGAGTAAGCAGGTAGGCACCTTATTTTCTTTTAACTGCTAACAGCTGCTCTGTCTCACTCGTGTCTTGCCCATGATGGAGCAGAGATTTGAAGCATTGGAACTATTTTGTGGCTTGTCCTGTAGCACTCCCTTCATGGTGTCAAATGTGGCATGAAACCAGGCCTCTAGTTTCAGCTGGAAGAAGGAAAAGAAGCAGATATACCTAAAAGAGGGGCTTGCTCGTTCTTTTTTCTTGTCTTTTGAGGACTGTGGTCACCTGTGTAGTGCATATGCTGTCGAAGATGTTAACTCCAAAGACACCAGAGCCTATAGTTAAATGTCCCCATTTAGAGATACAGTTTTAGTTACAACCTAAGTGCATCACAGAAGTGAATGCAATGATGTTGCAGGAGGATGCTGCCATGACAGACACAGACAGGTTGTCTCCCTCACTTGGCAGCTATTTGGGAGGCAGCTGCAGGGACAGCAGTGTATTGTCACCAGAGTGTGCTGTGCTGCTGCTAACACTCAGCCAGGTGGGCTTTGGTGACATGGTGCAGAGCCAGATCCTTTTGCTGTGTACTAGCGAGCAACACCCTCTGTGCATGAACCTGGGAGAGCTCCCAAAACCACTGCAGGATAAAAGCAAATTCAATTGTTTTACCCGGAGTCTGAGGAGAGGATGTGCAAGATCAAAGAAAAACCATTGCCTTGAAGTTGTGTTTTCCTTGTAGAATTCCCTGACTTGCAGCCGAAGTTACTCTCATCCTAGACCTGTAAGGAATCTCAGAAATGGGGAGCTGCATCTGACTTTGCAATATTGACAAGACCTTGCTAAAATATGCAGGTGTTCTTGGAGCCAGGGCATAGGGAAAATACCTCTTTTCTCGCTCACAGGCAGCAGAAGAAACCTGGCATGCCCTTTTGGGTGATGTGCTAGCCCTGGGTACCCCAGCCACCAAAGCAGCCCAGTGCCACCTGCCCTCAGCCACCCTGGCTGTGGGGACATGGACAGTCTTCATCTGCTGTCCCCTATGGTGTGAGCTGCTACCTCTGGCCTAAGGCTGATTTTGAGAACAGTGACATGTTTCATGAAAAAGACAGCAGATTTAGGCATTTGCTTTACTTAGACATGGCAAAGACAATTAACAATCACAACCTTGCATTTAATCACTGAGGAGGTTAAAAATCTAGTACAAAAAGTTAGATTTTGCAAGAGATAAATAATATAACAAAGAATTCAACAGGTGTACAAAAAAAGGAAATTGACTCTCTATAGAACATTTTTAGATGGCAATAGGTATCATGCACTTGTGGTTATTTTCTCACTTTTTTCAGTAACTATTATGTTTTGGAGACAGCATGTATAACATGGCTTCCTATTGCCTCAACACATTAATGAGATTTATTTTTTGCAAAGCATGGCTGCAAAAGATTAATACGCTAATGACTGTGATTTGCATGCTTCTTTTTTGAAGTTTGTATTTGATACTGAACCTTGACACAAAAGCAAAAATTATCAGCATTATGTATTAATCAGCATTTCACATACTTGCATTAAAGAAATCTGTGAGGTAATAGCATTGGCATTGCAATAGGTTTATTTATGAGAATATGCTTTTTAATTACAATAAATTTGTGTTTTATCTTAGGATGATGAGTGGAGATCATTTCCACAAGTCCTACCACAGTTAAGAGTGCCATTCTTTTTCTTCATTTTCAGGGGAAGAACTGTGTGGTTTTTACCTCTCTTAGAGAATACATAAAATTAAAAAAAAAAAAAAAAGAAAAAAAAAGTAAAGTTTTCATTATAGTATCATGCTCAGTCCATGAAAAACATTTGTGCTATGTTACCAACTCTTTTAGATGGGAATCTTGGACAAATTCTCTGAATATACTTTTCTGGTTTTCTATGCTACCTGTATGTTTTAAATAGCACTATTATCTTGGTCTGAAGATAAAACTCCTTTTCTGCCTCGCAAACATAAGAACACAGGTAGATTAACCTTTCCAGAGGAAAATGGTAGGTTTTTTAATCTCGCAAGCTGCACAAAGTAAGCCAATACCTAGAAGCTGTGGCTGGTGAAATTCAAACTTTAAGTAAGTATTTTTAGCACTTTTAAAGAAGAAAGATAAGTACTGGTTCCTCAGAGAAGTGCTAGAATTTTAACTGAAAATATGCTCCCAATACAAAGAAATGTAATTCCAGGTGTTGGACTGTAGGTAGGAACTGCATAGGTTCTCTATGATCACAGTGTTATGCCTACAGTTAAGTGAAGAGAGCAGATGACAAATTACTGTGGTTATTACTTTTGCACTCAAATCTATTAATTTATTCAGAGTACTCAAAATACCACAAAATCCTTGTAGTTGCTGGTTCTGCTCTCCATTATTCTTTCCAGTGAGCTCTCTAAAGTTGTTAGTTGATATTTCTTCCTGAAATTTTCAGGATGCAGTAGACTAGACAGTATCCCCAGCAGAGTCAGCCTGGGGATTTTTGTAAGGCAGCTGTTGTTCAGTAGTCAGTGGTTCTTCTGTTTGGTTTATGACTTTATGCTCCTGTTTTGTATTCTACAGGACTAGGTCTACTCAAAGTTGAAGAACAGTTGGTACTTTTTCTTCAAAGCAGTCTAAATGCCATTCTCTAGTGTGATCAGTGACAGTCTGGATGTCTGTGACTTGTTACATCAGGGGTGCCCAAGCACACACAGCAAGGCAAGGGAGCTGAGCATGGCCACTTTGAGCTTGGAAAACAAAAGCAAATCAGAAAAATAAAGTGCTAGTTGAGCAACTGGGAAATCTACTATCTGGTTTGACATCCTTCTGTTCATTACACATCTCAGGGTCTAAAGTTGTATGTGAGATAAATAGTGTTCAGAATCCTAATTTTTTTCCCCGTACATGGACAATTTTATCATGTGCATCATAATAAGAAAGAATATGAACCACCAATACATAACCCCTAATATAATCTAGGAATAAAGGATGCAGTAAAAGCTTAACATAGCTAAACTGGCATAACACCACTGTAGCATTTGTTATTTTCATTATGCATCAAATTTGGTTGTTCTTGTGTTATTGCAGAGAGTAACTGATTGGTCTTGAAAAGTTGAAGAACTTTGAATCTCCACATTGAGAAATAAAGTACCCAGGCACAGATTAAAAAGATAAAGTTAATTACTCCGCAGTTGAATCTTTTCTCTACCATAAATTATAGCCCTTCCCTATAGCAGTTGCTGCCTCCAGACCAGAACTGTGCCTGGGATTTGCAGCTTCTCCTGAGGATGGGGTAAGGTCACATTGCTTGGTTTGTCCCAGGCTCAGGCCTGCAGGATTTTATCTCCTCCTCCTGTGCTCCTGTGCTGGTGGCCCTCATGTCCCTCCCTCAGCTCCTGTCCAGGCTCTTTGGGGTTACAGAGACACTGGTCACAGCCAGAGCCAGCCTCATTTTCTGAAATTTTGTCTCTTTGACAAAAGTCTGTGGGTGTGACTTCTGGGCACACCTAGGAGTCTCAAAACAGTATTTATAAGGAAAATTATCTCAATATTTTTCTGGAAATAAAAAAAAAAATCCTTTCTTCTAGTAGCAAACTTTAAAGGCATGTATAATAGCAAGGTAGGAAAAACCCTCTAAAAAGTGAAGTCTCTGACTAGTTCTGTTGATCTGTTAGAATGGGCAACTTACATGTTTTAAGAAATTCCAGTAGGTATTTCAATGGATCAGGTCTTGGCTGTGTGTGATTCCTTCCTATGCCATTATATTCCTCCCTGTTATTCTTTTATACAATATAGATTACCAATAAATCACCGCATTTTCAGTGCCTAGGATTTCATGTGTGTGGAAATGTCTGATTCATAAAACACTGTGATAAACTTGCTTTCATAGATCAATCACAAAGGAGTTTCATTAATCTCACAGCATTAAAGGAAGGCAACAGCTTAAGATCCAGAAATAATGAAAAACTAATTGGAAAATGTTTGTATGAAAAGTGATTAAGAGTCACCAATATTTCTTCAAAACACTCCAAATAGATTTTTAGAAACCTGAAAAGTCCATAATTTCTTTCTATTTTTTAAAGCCTCATCTAGAAATCATCTAGTTCTGTCTGCAGCAGCCTGGGATAGTTGTTGCAGAGCTGAAAAAGGAGTTCAGGAAGAAAGTAGTTGGTGTTATCTAGATTGTCATGGCTGCTGAAGTAAAAATATTTCATTCTCCATTTGTACCACCTGCAAAGGGAAGGATGTACAGATTGGTACACAGCTCTGTGTAGCTCCCCAGCACTGAAAAATCACCATCAGAGACAAGGTTCTGCTTGGTGATCTGCCAAGCTGTGTGAACTTGTAGCCTGTATCTGGGATCATCTCAGGTTGCTTTTTCCTTTTTGCCAGCTCCTGTTGGCTCTGTGGGAACAGAGGGACGTCGCTGGTGCTGGCCTTTCTGTGAGCCCATGGGGCTGCAGATGAGGTGTAGATGCTTTGTGGTATCTGATGTTCAAGTTGCTTCTCTCAGCTTTGCTGGGGTCTTTCCCCCACCTAGCATCCTCAAGGCATTTGGATGAGTACCAATACCTCCTTGTAAGCTGTATTCTAGGCAGAGCTGTCTCAGGAACCACAGAAGAACTTGAAAACTGCTCCCATGCAGATCCAGTGAAGACTTCTCAGGAGGTGTGGCCCTTGGGCTGAGGAGATCATTACGGGAGTAAGAAAGTGCATACACAGTCCTATGCCTGTGTACATAGTCCTATGCCTGTGTGCATAGTCAGTTGTTCTCCATGCTGCATCCATCCTGCTCTGGGTGAGTGTCTGAATTTGGCCCTGTAAAGGTCTCTTTCTGTACAACATATTTAATTTTGACTAATGCATTGTGATAATTTTTGCAGCTGTACAGGTAAAACCTGATAATATAAACTTGTAGTTGAAACAATGCAAGTTGTTCACTCTGCAGGATGTACCAGATGTCACAGTCCTGCCTTAGGAAGAGGCAGACTCACTGACCTGATATTCTGGCTCTGTTACATCTGACTTACATGGTTCCATTGTACTGCACTGAGGGGGGTATGTTAGGGTCAGATTGTTATCTTGGCTGTGTCATCTACCTTCACTTACACAAAAGTAAGCAGGCCCAAGAAATTTTCTGCTGATATTATTATTCTATATTTCAAGCCATTCCACTGTAAGCAGCTCTGAATGTAGCTGTGACCCCTTTACTACTTTCACAATGAAAGATTTCTCAAGGCATAGGTTTTTTTTTCTTTTTTTTTTTTTTTTTTTTTTTTTTTTTTAAGGTACAGCGCTGAAATGAAATTCCCTAAGCAGAGCCAGTGTCTTCTGTGCTCCTTTGCACTATTTTCCATTTGGGGCACAAAATAAAAAGTGTATCTTGGCTGTGTATAATTAATGTCATGGAACTGTGATCCTGGCATGACACGAGCTGTATCACTGAGAGCAGAAGGTAAGAAGAAATCATGATTGCTCAGCAATTTACACGGGAGGATGAAGGGGAAAGGCATTTTAAATTAATGATTCTAAGGCCTTGATGTTGCCCTGCCACATTTCATAAATCTTTTCTGAGCAATGTCTCCTTTGAAAAGGACTTCACAGTCGCTTAGGGAATACCAAACAGGTACCCATTTCAGGAGGAAACTGTTTTTTACATTTGGTTTTAAAATGCAACCCATGGAAAGAAGTAGTATCCTATAGAGTAGCACTTAAAGTCTGCTGACTGCAAAGGAGAGTCCTGCTTCTCAAAGCTGTTTATCTTTGAAGCAACACCTGTACCCTTCGATAAAAGGTTCTCCCTGCTGGGCTTGAGTGCCACAGCAGGGAGTTATTTGAAGGCTGGTCCTGTGCCAGAAAGGTGGAATTGCCCCTTGCCATCTCAGCTCAGCTGTGAGCTCAGACCCCAGCACTCCATGCCCCTCACTCAGAACATGGGTGGCTCTTGGCTCTGCCTTTACAGGGAGTTCTGAAGCTGTGGGTCCTGTGAAGTCAGTTCCTCCGTGCAAGCACCACAGCCTATCTCAGCCTTCCTTTAAAACAACTGGGGAGCATATGTGTGTACCTCTAAGGTCTGAGGAACACAGCAGGGGTGGGAAATTCCCATGTATGAGGTATACTCAATACTGAGCTTGCATTTGGAGTATTTTAGCAGCAGTATTGTTTGACAGTGGGAAGTGCTTCTCCCTGGCACTCCTCACCCACCCAGACCCCTGCCCCAAAACCCCCTTCCCCTGCCCACCCCAATGCTTTCTTCATCTTCTACCTAGAGTAGATATCAGGTAACCTTACATCTTATACATGTTCCTCTCCAAGATTTCAGTGGTGTAGATCAGCCTTCCTGTGAACAGATTACATTAATTGACATGTACAGTAGTTAGTACATTGTGAGAGGATAGATAAGCTGCCTTAATATATTCAGTAGCTGTTATGTCCCTTATAGTATTGCATCCAATGCAAAAAAAAGCTTTTACCTCACATAGCCTGTTCCTGAATACTAAAAACACTTGAGTGATACCACAAGTGACTCCCTTACAACAGTTATTTCCCAAAAATAATTCCTTATGCCTCCCTCATGACTGTCATTTGCTACAAAATCATTTCCACTATGATCTGTACAGACCCACTAATGCATTTTGTGACTAAAAGCAGCCACTGCTTAGCACTGAAATCCTGAAAAGATTGCAGAGGAAAAACAAACAGGAGAAAAAGGGCACCATGTGTCCACAAGCAAAGACACAATGAAGGGGTTGGAACTGGAGGGCAAATTTTCCCCTGAGCTGGCAGGGCTGGCAGCAGCCACGAAGGTCACAGTGCAGGGCCAGGGCCCGCGGTGCCCTGATGGTCACAGCATCCTCAGGGACATACATGGGAATAACAGTATCGTGCCCAGTGAGGGGTGGGGGGATACTGAGAGCTTTAATTCATGCTTTCCTGATAAGCCTGGGTGGAAATGGCATGCACCTAACCCAGTACAGCACACTTGGGGGAGAGCACAGCCCTGTCCATAGGTCAGGGCTGCCTCCAGCCATGCCCAGAAATTTCATTTCACCTTCCCACCCTGCTAGATGAGCAGCCGGTGCAGCAGCTATGGCTCTCCAAATATGTTTCAGACACAATGGAAAAATGATTAATTCTCACTTTATTTAATTGCAGATAAATAAAGTATTGGTAGAATAGTGGTCAATTTGCTCAGTGAATGTTTAATGCTTTCTATTTGATTGAATCTCCGTATTATTCACTATCCCCTATTTTTGTTCTCGTCAGGCAGCTTTCAGCAATGGCTACCAATCCTTCTGCATTTCAGCAGCCTGCATAATAACAGCCTTAAACAGAGTGATCTGTTACTTGGATAATATACTAATTACAAGTGAAAATTAGGAAGCTTATTTGAAAAATGTGAAGGCCATTAAAATAAAATTAATTCCTAAATAAGAACTGGGTTATACATAAAAAATACCCTTTCCTTAAAAGTCAGAATTTACAAAGATATAGGGACTGTGGAAGTTTGATATGAGAAGTGTGACTTTTAGAAGCATATGATATCAGCGGGACTAATTGGGGATGACTGCTTGAGAATGAATTAATACCTGCGAAAAAAATGAAATGCAAAACTCCTAGTGAAGGGAATCCCAGGAAACCTTTATTTTTGCTTAAGTGCAAGGGACATTTTGAATCTATGTTGTCTCTAGTAATAACTTCAATGACAGTAGCTAAAAATAAGCACTATGCAAAAAAAAAATGGAATTCACCTGTGTGAGAAGGCGTTTGAGTGCAGCACAGTCCCTGTAAACTGGGATCCTGCTCTGCTACCAAGATAACTCCCCTCTCCAGTTAGAAAGGCTGTCCCATACTGTAAAAGTCAAATAGATCCAGGTGGCCAGGCACTGCCTCTTCCTGAATCTTAAAAAGAATGGTCTTAGCAATAAAGGGTCTACAAATCTGTACAGTCAGACTTTAAGATCCTTCATTGAATATATAGGCTTTGAGATCAGTATGAAGTTAAGATTTAAAAAAACCACCTTTTTTAAAAAAGTTGAAATTGAACATGATTTGGGGATAGTGTAAAAACAGAACAAGAAACATCTTGTGGGAAATACTGTCCAAAACCATAACCATCTAGCTGAGATAAAAAGTGACTGTGCCAACACATCATATGATGATGGTTTTTAACCTGTGACAACACCGTGCAAAAGGAAATTGTTAAGAGAATCTCAATGAAGTTTCTGATGAGGCAATATAGAAGTTACTCCAAAACTCTCTTTTGAAGGACAATTCTGAATGAGGATATGGATTGAACAACTCTAATTCCAGCTTCCTTCTCCCTGCTCAGTACTGCTTTTGCTGTTCTGTGTCGCTCTTCTGAAGCCTCTGCATGCCCACTAGTGCTTCTCTTGGAGCTGTGTCACCTGGAGCTGGCTACACGAGTGCTTGTGACAGTGGAAATCTAATGAGCAGGCTTAAAAAGCTGTGTGGCCACAGCCGAAAAAGCATCCTGCCTGTGCACGCTCCTAGTTTTGGAAAGGAGCTCTGAAACCCCATCAGGGTGTACAGCAATCAGCCTGGTGCAGAGGTGAGCATGAATATTCCTCATGGATAATGGAATGAAATGAAGGCAATTGTTTTAAAAAATGTGACCTCTAGAGGAAGCAACACAATTTTTACCAATTTTATTCAATGCCTGTGATTTCAAGAAGCTTCTGTGGAAAAGATGAAATGGATCTTAAAAATTACTATAAAACATATATAGGAAGATGGAATCTGTCTACATGCACCTTATTAGTAATTAGCACTAGGAGACTTGGTTAGATCTTTAAATCTACCACCATGCTATCTAAAAACATGGTAATGATTTATTTTTAAAAGGTTTTCTTTTACCTTCAGTAAAAGGGAGACAATAATGTTCCTGTCATCTCATATTTAGTTTGTTTTCTTTACTGCCTCAGCAGGAGAAGTATTTTTCTTGACTAATTTCTGGGAGCATAAGAACAGAAGCCCTCAGCACTATCACTGTGTTCAAATATTTTATAAAAATAATAGATCAAATGCTTCCTAACACGCACAAAGTGAGTTAGTATAGTCTAATGTGAAAAATAATGCTGAAAGGCAAGTCTGCAAAAAGAGTTGGCTGAATAATTAATAGTTAAATTGAATCAGATACATTTTGCTTTTCTCTCCATTGACAGGAAGCCTATATAAGTTGACTATTTCTGCAGATTTGTTCTGTTATTCTATGATTAATTTGCTCTATAGATCTCTTTTGGAGTCTTGTCTGTATTGTTTAACTGTGATGGTTGTGTAAGACACATAGTGCTGTTTCTCATTCTTGTAGTGAAGCACTAATGTTAACAACCAGGACTCTGATATTAATGTTTACAGAAAGCAAACATAAAATCCACTTTCTATAAATATTTGAGTATAAAAACTTAGTACTTGCTTTACATGAATATTGATAATAGTAAAATATGGTGTTATGGATTTTCCAAATGTTCATGCAAAGTTAAACAAGGTCAAAAGCAGATTGTTTGAAAATCTGACTGAACATTCATGCTGTTTTTCCTAGTTGCAGAGCTCTGACAAAATTCTAAGTTGTGCTGTTGTCAGTGAGAACTTTTTCTTCTTTCCTCACCTTAATGTATGGTTGTTATATGTGAATGCTGGCATGGGTTTACAAATGGTTGACTCCACCTATTAGCCCTGATGGTGTAAGGTGTGCTAAGGGCACCCAAAACACTACTGCATTAGTTTAGATCCCTTGGAGGTTATTTTAAGGAATGGCATGACATCCCTGATGGCAAACTTGCTGCCCCACGTTCCCAGCACAAGCCTGCTGGCAGGTCAACTTCCCAGTTGGAAATGAACATGATCCCACAACCTTATTGGTATGTTAAGAAAACCACTGGAATACCAGCAATGAGTCACAGGAAAACATTATGTCTGAGTTCACTCTGTCTCTCAGAGGCCCAGGAAGCCCAGATAAGCTGCTTTTAAAATACCTCCATAAACCCAAAATTTTCAAAGTCCCCAAATAGCAAAGCAATTTCAGGAATACAACAAAATAAACAAGGAGAAAAATGTGAAAGCAAAAGAGTGAGTGTAGGCTGGATATTCTCTGAAAACACCATGTGTTAATCATAGACTACAGCAAGGAAATGGGAACCTGGGAAAAATTCTGAGTAGTGACATTTGGTAATTGCAAATGGTACAGTGAGTACCAATAACCTTCATCATACTCAGAAACCTTAGAAACACTGTCTCTGAGTGATGCTTGAGAAAACGAGAAAGAACACTTTTCCCATAAAATAAGAGTGCTTTTCCCTCTTGGTACTCAGCTTCTGCAGGAATAGGCTGATGGTGGAGTAGAAGATGCCTTTGTGAACATATTTTACCTCCTGTGTTGCTGATATCGTGGAGCAACATGGTCCAGCTGGCAGCCTCAGGTCTCCGTCTGATGTGCAGAGCTCTGCAAGTCCGCCTGCTCTCCAGGGCACCCGGAGACCAGCACTTCATCTGGTTTCACAGCTGACCCTGCTGCTAGTGCCCTCACCTGCAGATGGTGCTCAGAGCATGAGCTGGTGCCTTTGTGGCTGGGTGTGTGCATGAGTGGTGCAGGGGACAGAGGAGCTTTTCAGGGGACACACATGTCCGCCTGGCATCACTAGGGCAGCTACCTCCCCTGTGTCAGTCTGGCCAAAATTGGAGTCTCCTCCAAAGAGCAAAGAACGTTTGTTCACAAGCAGTATTTCCCCTTAGATACTTTTCTTAAGGAGAAAAAAAGGTCTCTCTAGGTACTTAGAAAAATGAAATTAACCTGAATTTTTATGTTTTTGCAGTGGCGGCTGACCTTCAGGTGTGTCCCGGCTAGGTGCGGCCAGCACCGCCGGCAGCACGGGGGCACTCTCCCGATCCGGGGCTCGGTCAGGGGAGCGCCTAAGGCTTTCGCCTTAAGGGACGAGGATCCGCGGCTGAGAGAGAGATAGGGCTGCTAACCCACAGAAGGCAAATGAAGAGACGGACTCCAGAGGTGGTGCAGTCCGGATTTAACGTCCAGAGGAGCTACCAGCTGGAGACAAGCCAACTGGGCTCCGACCTGGGTTTTTAAAGTGGGGCGGATACCGAGAGGAAAGGTGATCTCCAGCGAATCACAGCAAAGGTGGGAGTAGTGGGAGGATAACAGGCATGTAGGGAAAACCAATGGGGGAAGAGCAGGGGAGGAGTCCTGGCCCCTGATCCAATCACTCGATGCCCAGGATGGAAGATTCTAGACAGAAGGGCTGGGGCACCGAGTGACAGACAGGGAACCAGGGAGGGACTGAGGGAATGGATACAATGGTTGCTAGGGGTAACAGGGAGGAGAGAGGTGACGGACGGGGCGATCAAGGAGAGAGAGAACCAGGGCAGAACCATTACAACAGAAAGGGGGATGAGGAACAAACCAAATCAGCATATAACATAACAAACACAATACAACATGTTTTGACTTATGTTATTAGATCAGTGGAGTTTTTGAGAGGTTGTTTGTGGAAACAGAAATAGAAGGTGGAGAAGCTGACATTTCAAGGATGTCTTTTGTACACATAAGAAATCAACAGTAAATATATTTTGGATTAATGAATTTACATATTTTTATGAAAATATCTTTCTGATAGAAATATGAGGACAGCAGCTGTAAGGATCCTGTGCTGAGATTCAAAATACAGCTGCTGCTGGTGAAGAGCAGGTGCTTTATCCTGTCAAAACACCTACAGCTTTAGTATCTATGAAATTATTATTCATACCCTGCTCTTAGGTTTGGGTTTTCTTTTTTTTTGCAAAAGCAGTATGTATTTAAATTAGCATTTTATTTTAATGAAATAATTCCCTGTTAATAATGACAGGGTTACCTGCTCCCTTCTCTAGTTACAGGAATTCTTCCACATTCAAGATAGAAGCTTTTGTCATTAATATAAATACATCAATCTAATTATAAAAGCCTTAGATAAATGGGCAGAAAAAATTAATTTAATTCTGCCTTGCCTTACAGTTGCAAGAACATTTCTGTTCAAATATCTTTGCATTGCAGGTCATATATCTCATAAACTTTTCAAATAAATCCTGCTTATTACTAATTACATTCCCTCTTTCAGTGCCATCAAATTCATATTCCACTATGACACTGTTACAAATATTTCATTTTGTTTCTAGCACTGAACATCCTTAAGAAGTCATTGTCAGCTTGTTTTTACAGTAACATGTGGCTTATAACAAGATGTCTGATATTCATTTTGGCCTTGTTTAAATATCAGCTTGCTTTTACTTTGCCCTGTATAAGAAACCACTGAATGTAAAGGAGAAGGTTAATGTAATAGAGAAAATAAATCAATTTAATGTTTCAACTAATAACCTTAATAGTTGGCTAAATGTTATCAAATTTTTTTGTTTGAGGCTAATTTGACAGTCGACCTAACATCAAGAAACAATTACTGCCTTGAAAGCAGCTCTTGTTTTTATGTCTCATTTTAAGACACATCAAATGAAGATTAGAAGTAAGGGAGATGATGTTATAGTTCACAGTAGACTCCTAAGCATTTGAGTCAAGTTCAATATGCTTGAATGGCTTGAGAAGTCAATAAAATGTAAGAGCTAGTACCTGCCCGTATTGCACTGTTTTTTATTATTTACAATTTATTGGAATTCAAATGATTGTTTAGAGCAAGAATGCTGATGGATCTCTATGTGAGAGAATTTCTTTGTACTTGTTTGACTGTTTTTCCTACAACCATAGCTGCCAGCTCATGTGCTCTTAAATGGAGACTCAAAGCAAGAAGCTTGTCTAAAATGAGGTATAACGATATCCCATTTTTGGCTTCATTGAGAAGTTTGCCAGTACTTCCTCCTGATGAGCATGGTCACCAATCCATGGATGCAGAGAATATGAATTATTTCAGAAATGAACAGATTAGTGTGTAAGAGATTGATTTTAATCAGGGACTTGTGTCTCTTTAGACAGTCAGGTGACAGTTCAAGTTCCTAGTGCTAGGTGTTCTCTTTAACAATTTTTCAACTTGGTGTTAATTTTCTGCTAAAATGGGTTTTGGGATCTGATTAATGCATAAACAGGAAGAGAAACAGAGCTATTTCAGGATCCCCCAAACTGGCGTGCCTTCCCTCTAATGATAAGCATCCAGCTGTGTCTGTGAAGTTAGGCACATCAAAATGTCCTTGTGTTGTCTTAAATTCCTAAATTCAAATTAAAATAATTCAAAAATTTTATTCCAAAGTCCAAAGACTGGCCTCAGTTTGTCGACTACTTGTGTGCTGTGTTGTATTACTTGCCATACCCTGTGTAGACAGCAAATATATCTGCTTGATGCAGATTTCAAAAAAGCATGATTAGAACTTTCCTTGATCCCAGTATTTGGATGCACAGTTTGTACAGCACTGTCCCAGAACATCTGCTTTTACTGGCACTAATGAAGACTGTGATGCTCTTGCAATAAATTTAACTGATGTGATTTGCCTGTACCATGGGCTCTGATGGGATACAGTCATGAGTACTGACAGAGCTGGTAGACACCTTGGTGAGGCCAGTCACAATGAGTGTCTGAGGACTGGGAGAAAGCAAAAGTCGCCTCAGTCTTCAAAAAGGGGCAAAAAAGGATGACTCATGGAACTATCATCCAATCAGCCTCACCTCAATCCCCGGAAAAGTGATGGAGTGCCTCATTCTGGAGGCCATCTCTATCCACATGGGTGACAAAAAGGTGATCAGAAGTCAGCACAGTACCACTAATGATAAATCATACCTGACCAACCTGATCATCCTCTAAAATGAAACAACCACCTGGATGAATGAGGGAAGAGCAGAGGATATTGTTTGCCTCAACTTCAGCAGGGTTTCCAGCACTGTCTCTCAAAACATCCTTCCATAGGCAAACTCATTGTCTTCCACAGGCAAGCTCAGGAAGTGTGGGCTGGGTGAGTTGATGGTAAGGTGGATTGAGAACTGGCTGAATGGCTGATCCCAGAGGGTTGTAATAAGTGGCATAGAGTCTAGTTGGAGACCTGTCACTGGTGGTGTCCCCCAGGGTTAAATACTGGGCCCAGAATTGTTTAACTTGTGCATCAGTTACTTGGATGAAGGGCCAGATGCCTGCTCAGCAAGTTCACTGATGACACAAAGCTGAGAGGAGTGGCCGATGCCCTGGAGTGCTGTGCAGCCCTTCAGAGGGACCTTGACAGGCTGGAGGGTTTGGCAGAGCAGAACTTTTGAAATTCAACAAAGACAAATGCAGGGTCCTGTACGTGGGTAAGAATAACCCCACACACCAGTCCAGGCCAGGAGCTGACCTGCTGGGAGGTAGCTCTGAGGAGAAGGACCTGGGGGTCCTGGTGGACAACAAGCTGTCCATGAGCCAGCAGTGCCCTTGTGGCCTTGCAGGCCAATGGTATCCTGAGGTGCATTAGAAGGTCATTGCCAACAGGTCAAGGGAGGTGATTCTGCCCCTCTACTCAGCCCTGGTGAGGCCACTCTGGAGTGCTGTGTCCAGTTTTGAGATCATCAGTACAAGAGAGACGTGAAGGTTGTGGAGAGGGTCCAGCAGAGGAGAAAAAAGATGATTAAGCATCAGGAGCATCTCTCTTACAAGGAAAGGCTGGGGGAACGGAGTGTTCAGCCTTGAGAAGAGACAACAGAGAGAGGACTTCATCCTTGTCTGTCAGTATCTGAGGGAAGAGGGCCAAGAGGATGGACCAGGCTTTTCTCAGTGCTTCCAAGCAATAGGAGACAGGCAAGAAAGACGGACAGGTGACCGAGCACTGGAACAGATTGTCCAGAGAGGTTGTGGAATCTCCCTCAATGGAGATATTCAAGAATCATCTGAATACAAGCCTGTGCCATGTGGTCTAGGGTGATCCTGCTTGAGCAGGCAGGATGGACCAGATGATCCATTCTGTGATTCTGTGACTTGGGCAAAGTGTTTGACACTGTCCTGAACATCCTTGTCTATAAATTGGAGAAGGATGTATTTGATGGAAGGACCACTTGGTGCATAAGGAATTGAAAGGGCTGCAGTCAAGAGATCAATATTCAACTGGAGACCAGTGAGGAGTGTTTCCTCAGGGGTTACTACTGGAACCAGTGCTGTTTAACATATTTGTCGACAGCATGGACAGTGGCACCCTCACCAGTTTTGCCAATGACACCAAGATGTGCAGCGCAGTTGACGTGCTTGAGGGAAGGGGTGCAACCAGAGGGAACTTGACAGGCTGAGAGGTGCGTCTCTGGGAATCTCATGAGGTTCAACAAGGACAAGTGCAAGGTGCCACACCTGGGTCAGGTCAATGCCAAATACAAATACAGGCTGAGTGGAGAACAGACTGAGAGCAGCCTTGCAGAGAAGGATTTTGGGGTGTTGGATAAGAAGCTTGGCATGACCCAGCATTGTAAGACCTTGCAACCCAGAAAACCAACTGTATCCTGGGCTGCATCCAAAGCAGCATGGCCAGCAAGGTGAGAGAGGTGGATCTGCTCTGCTCTGGTCTGCTCTGCTCTGCTCTGCTCTGCTCTGCTCTGGTGAGATCCCACCTGGAGTGCTGCATCCAGCTCCGGTGTCCCAACATAAGAACATGTTGGACCAAGACCAGAGGAGAGTCACAAAGATGTTCAAAAGGCTGGAACACCTCTGGTATGAGGTGTGAGGATGAGAGAGTTAAGGGTGTTCGGCATGTTTAGAAGAGAAAGCTCTGAGTGATCTTACTGCAACTTTTCAGTACATAAAGAGTCCCCACAAGAATGATGGAGAGGGACTTTTTACCAGGGCCTTTAGGAACAGGACAAGGCAGAATGTCTTTAAGCAGAAAGTAGATTTAGATTGACTATTAGGAAGAAATGTTCTACTGTGAGGGTGGTAGGACCCTGGAACAAGTTTCCCAGAGAAGTTATGGATGCCCCATCCCTTGTAGTGTTCAATGTCAGGTTGGATGGGGCCTTAAGAAATCTAGTCTAGTGGAAAGTGTCCCTGGTCATGGAAGGGCAGCTAGGAATAGAGAATTTTTAAGGTCCCTTCTAACCCAAACTGTTCTATGATTTAATGTTTTAATTTGACTTATATAAAGTATGGAACTCCTGGACAAGGACGTCACTTTTTTAAACTTGAAATGTTCCATAACTGATGTGATGAGCCACTGACACTTTTTTTGAGATTTTGAAAAACATTTTATTCTTACTATGATAACCAAATTTGTAATCAGAGTAGCCTTAAAATCTAAGTCCAGACTATTCAGCCATTAATTAAGACCTTAAAAAGAGCTGGAGAGATACAAATGAGAAAAAGGAAAAAGTAGTATACCTGTCAGTCTTGAAAGCACAGACAGAAATAGCATACTAAGTAGAAGAATCAAAATGAAAATGACAATAACACAGGACAAAGAAGCTGACTTGGAGCTGGTGACAGGTATAATTGAATCCTACTGATGTTGATAAATTTTTTCCTAAACCAATAAAGTTTTATTTCAGTTCCCAAAGGAAAATGATAGCATCAAGATACCGCTTTAGGAAATATCCTTTGAAAGTTTCTCTGGCATGAGTTAAGCAGCAGATCACATTGGATGATGAACCTATCTGACCTTAAAATCTCCAGTAGGTCAAAAAAAAATGTAGTTAAAAAAATAACTGAGGAAATGTGTAAAACAGTATTACTACACAGTTTTACACATTTTTCTTCAATTTAATTTTTAACGGTCTCTATTTCACTGTCCCTCTAGGAGCATGATTCCAACATTTAGATAATTAAAGTTCTCACCATTTGACCTTAGAAGTGCCTCAAAAGTGTAGTGGTCTGTAACCCAGTACATCTGCAGAACACCATGCAGTGCTGCCCTGAAAGCGGTCAGACTCATGTGGAAGTTGCATTGCATCTGAACTAAACATACTGCAGGAGTTTTACAGTTGGCTTCATCAGTCCTGTCTCAAGGATTTCTGCACCATCTGTACTACAGGTACTCATGAAATAAGATTTACCTGTTACAGCTTTGGTACTGCAGATGTGTGTGACTAAATCAGAAAAAGTTTAGGAGAGAATTTAAATGTTTCCTTTTTTTTTTTTTTTTTTTTTTTTTTGTTTTTTTTTTTTTTTGGGTTTTTGAAATTCGATTAACTGTGATGCAAGAGAAGATGTCAGGATTGTGGTCTGCTGCTTTACTGTCTTTAGGGCATCTATAAGGCTCAGTCAAAACATCTACACCATCTAGAATATGTCACAATTAATGAAAAAATAATCAGTGCTGTTGAAGACTATAACTGATCAGAAATTTTCTGCTGGAATGTTTTGCCCTCTGAAAACTCTAATCTATCAGGAAAAAATGCTCCTATGGAGTGTGGCACCTGGGGGAAGCCCAACTTGGTCACCACTGGGCACCTATCCCAATCTCAACCACCTTGATTCTGTCTAGAACCGCACTTTTAAGTACATGAGGCTCTGAAATTTGGACCCTGAGGTGAAAGTAGAGAAAGTCAAAGAATAAGATGAATTTTAGATTATTTTGCTTGTCTAAAGAAAGTTGACTTAAACTTGTGTATAGCAGCCTGTAGTTTTTGCAGAAAATGGGTACATCAGAGAATGGTTTAATCAGTTCTTTTTTAGGGTATTTTTCTTCAGCAGAAAGGGGTCATCCTTTGGGAATGACTGCTTCCTTCCATTCTTTAGAAAACCTAAATTATAATTCAATATAAATATTTTACAAGTGACACGTGGGACAGAAGAATTCTTCTCAAAATGACATTTAAAGTCATATATATATTTATACTTATAATTACTGTTACGGTTGGGTATACGTATACATATATAAGCACATACAAATATATATTCAGAGACATTAATTCAAATTATGCAAGAGGCTTTGGTCATTGATTTTCCTTTTTTTTTAAGGACATAGTTTTGAAATCTCAATTTCTTGCAAGTGACAGTTACAGTTTTCATAGAATTCTGTGTAAAACAAATATTTTGCTTTGGAATCTGAAATCTGCTAATCACACATGTGAATGAGGTAGTCTTCCAAGAAAGATTCAGGGAAAATACAGCATGAAATTCAGAGTATTCCTGAAGTTTTGACAGAAAAACAAAACTGTTTTTTCAATGTTAAAAAATAGCATTTTCAAGAGTCATACCTTGCTGACTATATTCAGATACTTTTCATCGAAAGACTGCACATGCATAGAATAAAACCATCTAAATGCAATGCATAATTTTCAGTCTCACAGTGTGGCTGTGACATTACGAGACAAGATGTACACTAATTTACCATTGCTAGTTGAGCTGTTTCAGTGCGACTATGAGTAATTGACAATAGGACTGGAAACAGATGTAAAGTGGCAGTGCAAAGTCTCCAGTGAGGTTATTACAAAACACTTTCTTAGCTTCCAGTATAGACAGCTCTGGACCATATAATCCATCAATGAAATTGTTAACTAAATTAAATCCTGACTCACTTTAGAAATAAAATTTGATTTATGATATTTAGAAGGCCCTTTTAGTGTACTAGCTAAACACCTCACAAACCTCACAGTAGCTTCACTTGCATATAAGTTGCAAATAGAAAGTTCCTGAGTGAGTTTCCCACACTCATCAAACAATTCTGTGACAGCGTGGTGCTGAGCACTTGAGTCTACCTTCACACCAATGGTCTAACTACAACCTCCTTCATCTCTACTCCCAGTGGAACAAATATAGCTGCAGGCAACTTAAATTTATAAAGAAATTTGATATAGAAAAGTGTAGGAGAGATAAAAGAATCGGTAAATTCAAAAGCTGAGGTTGTATCTAGGCTGCATATCTTTATGACAGCAAAGAAAATAACTAGCTGTGAGCAACTAAAGGACATTCTGCATTTTCAGATATGTATGCTGCTCCAGTTCCCATTCCCAAGGTTGTTTACTATTATGGCACCATGGCTTGTGATATCAAGTCATCTCATACAATGCTACTGACATTTCAGTGCATGTCAAGTACATTTTAGAGCTGGATGAAAGCATGAGATTTTTAAACAATGTATGTCTCAATGTATTCCATTGCATTTGAAACATTGCGCAAGAGCAGCTTTGGAAATGTGTCTTTGCTACCTTTTAAGGAACAGAAGGCTGAATTCCGTGGTTACACCCTGGCCTCTACAGAGTTTTGTCTACAATTCTGAGCAAAACTGGGAGCAAAATATTTTAAATCATTTATTGATAACTGGCCCATCGTAAGGATTTGGTCCTATTACTGGAACACACAGTATGTTTAATTGTGTGACATTGGATGCAATCTCTGCCTACCTGCATGACTATAGCATGTGAAAATAGATGGAGAGATAGAAAAAAGCATGAATATGTCTGGTACTATTGGTTTTGCACTTTTGTGCTTATTTACTTGGTTACAAGTTATGCAATATGTAATGATGCATTATGTACCCATGACCCATAAATCCATCTCCAATTGTTTAAGTTATGAAGATCAGGTTAATTAAATTAAATTGTATTCAAAGTTACTATCACAGAATCTCTGAAGTAAAAATCTGTGTAAAGATGATTTTGATTTACCTAAAAACTGATAGCTAAAGAGAATTGAGAACAAAAGTCTTGCCTTTTGTTGTAATGGCAATGGAAAATTTATGTTTTCAATTGTCTGACTCACATCCACTAATAGTACTCAGAAATGTACAGAATGCAGAGTAGCATTAGATCCCAAAGACATGTGTTACATATTTTATTTCAGAACATCAGTTATACTACTGAAGTAGGATATTGAAGTTACCAGCTTATCAGAAAATTATGTATAATTTAACATTTTTTGGAGAATTTCGTCTCAGGCTTCCTAGTTAGTTGTTCAGTGACTAAATTTTTAGATCGCTGCCCTGAGTTTGGTGCCTGGTTTCAGTACAGTGCTTTAGGAGACATAACTGCCAAATAATGGGATTTGCAAACTGTGCTGAGCTGCTTAAGCTAGCCAGCAGGAACTGCTAGGAACAAAGGTGGGCTTAAGCTGTCCTCCAGTACTTACAACTTTAGTGCCAGTGGGACTCACACAACTGAAACTCTACTGTATAGGGAGCTATTATTAATTTCTCACGAAATGTAACTGGAGGAGCCAATGGTGATCCTCCCCTAACCTTTTATCCAATAAGTCATGATTAAAGTACTCACCCAGGTTGCAGGAAATGCAGATTCAATTGTCTCCTCTACTTAATAGGATTCAACCCACTCCCCCGTGTCCCAAAAGAACATCATAATGGCCACACTGTAGGCTATTCTGTGTAAAGCCTTTCTCAGTCCCATGAAAGCTGTTTCATGCTGTCTGAAATAATTGAAACTAGTGCTAGTGCTTTCGCAGATGTAGTGTTCTAAGAATAATAATGGAAGAAAAGCTTGGTGGGGAAAGGTAATATCTCCTATAAGATCATCCAATGTAGCTGCAAGAAAAGGACATGCTCAGGGTCATCTAAGACATTCCCCAGATCTACAGTAAAAATTTATTTTCAAAATAATACATTTAATGAAAAAGAGGTAAGGCTAAAGAGAGAATTATTATGTCACCTGGAAATGTGGACTTTGTCCCTACTCAGAAAAGTACTTAACAGCCATTACTTATTCATGGGATGAGGACTTGGCATTTAGATAGCCGAGTTACATGGCTCTAGCTCCATTGTTGTTATATCCATTCACTGTGTAAAAATGGATAAAACAGCAAATGCAGGTGGAAGCTGTAAACTATTACTTTTTTTTTTTCTATCACAATTATTAAATACTCTTCATCCCTCTCAGCACGCATAGTTTTGTGTCCTGGTAGCTTGGGAAAGATGTCCTCATCAAAGGCAATATGTCAGGTTTGTCAAAGGTGTTTCAGTGAGTTATTTCAGATTGTCTCACCTTTATTTTTTGGTGTAACACTGTCTCTTTCATGAAATTTCTCTCACCAAGTGGCTTCTTCCAGCAGAAAACACCTGTTTTTCACCAGAGATGTTTGAAAACTGTTTTCCATTCTGGGCGGGGTGCTCTGGGATCTGCCTTTCCATGTACTCAACTCCATGGTGGACACCTGCAGGGCTCTGCTTGGGGAGCATCCAGATTGGGCACACATGGAGCCCACCAGTGTGTCTGCAAGGACAGTGGGTGATGCTCACAGCCCTGTCTCCCAGCTCAGTTGCTCTGATGTCAGTTCAAAGTGGCAGCTGTTACCTTCATCTCTCCTTTTTTTCTCCATTATTAATTTTCACTGGAAAATCAAAAAAGCTCTCCTGTGAAGTCAGAGGCCATGTATGGTCTCTATGAGGGAATAATTCTGGAGGTATTATCTGAAGTTTGGAGACTACATTCTTACTGTTTTTCAGAATTTCATGGAGAATGCCAGTTAAACAGTGTCCAACAGCCAGGATAACATCCCAAGGTCTGCAAGTACAGCTGAACTGTTGTCCAGATTGCCAATCCCTCATATGCTGGTAACAACCTTGTCATTATTGCTAAAAAAAAATTAACATTTCACTCTCATTTATCTTGAATAATTGAGTACTGACAGCTGTTGCCCTTAAATTTTTGGGCAACTCGTAAAATCAGAGAGAATTCATAAATTTTTTGAAATAGATTTTCTCTAGTATTCTTTTCTACTTTAGCCTCACTTTTAACTGGTGAAATTGAGTTATATTTGAATTATACAATTCCTTCCTGACCTGACCCATTTTGCCTGTCATTGACAGAAACAGTTATATTATACAAAAAACATGGGATGAGAGAAATAAAATACAGATTGGGACCAAAATCAAAATTATTAATTCACATTCTTTGTTAATTAGTACAAAACTTTAGTTAAAAATAAGGTCATATAGGGAATCTTTGGCTGGAAATTCTAGATGTAGACCTTCAATAATAACAGAAAGCATAAAATACAATCACATCAAGGCTTAAAAGTAGTTTGAAAAATAGTTTGCTTTGGAGGTCTCAATTTTCTTGTTGCAATAATGTTTATTACACAAATATATATCACTAATGGTAAGCATTAAAATTAGAATTAAAATTCCATGGATTGGTCAAAAGTCCTGGTAATGTATGTTTATGCAATGTCCAAGGAAGCAAAGAATGCATTTCTGCTTGGCATTGTGGTGTCATTAACAAGTCAAGATTTTGCACAGAGCCCTCTCACTGCTGCTACAGGGCAGCTGTAAAGGAGGAAATTCTTGGTTGGCACTTAACAGCTTCTAGAGTTGGAAACACTTAGACCACTGGAAGACTTGTCCCATTCAGTTCGCAAAACAATAATACTTCATAACAGGGTGTGATTTCCTGCTTACAGGGATGGCAGATGCAGAAATTTTGCCACCGCTCGTGGAAGTAGTTAGAGCTGAAACATGCACCAAAAATGGAATTTTTTCTGAGGCAGCATCATCCAGCGCAGGCAGCTGCCATCCACACAGCAAAGAGCCTTCTGTGAGCTATAACCAAAACTTTTACATGGAAATGAGGAAACTTTGAGCTTGAAAAGAGAGGTTCTGCATTTTTTTATTTCTTATTTTGATAAAATTTTCAAACAAGTGTTGAAACTAATGCTCTTTGTGCTTCAGAATGTATATTAGAGAAAAAAAATTGCTATGACTCTTCAACAATATAGTTTTATTCTATTTGCTATATTAGAAATGCTATATCACATATTTAGAGATACTTTCACATTGACAGACCACATTGTTCATCTCTATTATAATTCATATTAATTTTTATTTTCTGGTGCTATTTAAATGCTTTTAGCTTTCTGAGATATTTTAACATTAACAAAAAGTGTGACAATTAGACCATTACCAAAACATACAGCTCAGTACTTCTGATTCTATATTTTTTGTAGCTCCCACACTGTGAAAACTGATGATACTTTGACCTTTCTATCTGATTTAGAAAAAAACCATATTTTTATTTGTAAATTTTTTTCATCTAAAGGAAACTCTATTTATGGCTTGGAGCCTGTTGTGACTCTGATACTATGGGGAGGCAGCTAGCCATCACTTAGAAGAAGAAGACACCTCCAGAAAATATTTCTAAAATACGTTTTTCACACTGTTGTGATAAATCGTCAGCCAGAGATGATAATTCTCTTGCACTGATTGGGAAATGTGTTACAGCAATTAGTTCAGACTTTGACAGAACATTTAGTTGCCTGAAGTTTCATCCAAAAGGGACCCAGATTCAGAGATTATTTATTTACTTATTTATTGCTACAGCAAGTAAGTGACTCTAAGTAGTTACAGCCAAAAAACTATCTATGTGATTGTTTAGATTTGAGAAGATGGTGGGGAGGGAGCATTACTTTAATTTACACTATTTTAGAGTTCCCCAGAAGGGTTTCTTTTTTGAATTTCCTTTCTATGTTCCTTCCATTGCATTCCTCTTGTGAATTTATATTTTAAAAAATCTAAAACATTGGTTCCCCTGAATCTGTGTTTGCACCACTTCTGATTTTGTCCTAGTGTCTTTAGGCACATAAATCAACTAATTACCTAAATCCAAGCAATTGCCAGTCTTGCAGTAAACACAGAATTAAGAATCCTGATTAGCTGGTGAGGATGTTGGCTTTCCCTCTTTCTGCATGTTCTTTAAGAGTGGATTATGTTTTAAAAATAAACAAAGTCATGGGGAGACTAAGCTTTAGAAAAACACATTTTCTGATCAATTACTCTTTTCCCAGGAGTCCTATATGATAGATGTAATTTTTCTTGAACTGCAGAATCTAAATACCCTTAGCCTTGTTCTACGGCTTCCTCTCCAATTCCATTCAGAAAACGGCTCTCTCTGAGTGTAATTGGGACCCCTGATGCCACATTGTACTCCAGAGAACAACAGCAAGAGCTAAACTTGTGATTTTTACTGTTCTGCATGCAGACCACATTATGCAGTGCTATTGTCAGACCAGGACAGCAAAACTTGGGGCAAAAAATTTTACCAATTACTTCCTTTCCCAGTTAAGACTCTTGAGTGATCTGAGCTCTTCTGAATTAAATAAAAGATTCCTGGTAGTGACAACAATTCAGTCCATGGAAAACAGTGCATTCTGCCTTTTTATATGAGCAGAACCTCACAGCTCCATAGGTCACAGGATTTTGAACATTTACTTCAGGCTGCCACTAAAATATTCTTTTTGATTCAGCCATGCCATCAGCAGTCTGTGCTTCATGAGAAAAGTACATCCAATATTTCATGTAATTTGACTGAGAACACCTGGGGAGAGAAGGAAACTTCTTTTATCTGTGTTTTCACCAATGTTAACTGAAATACAGAAAAGGTTAAAGATTCCCTATACAGCAAAAGCAGATACACAGATGCTCCAAGCCCTGAGCCAGGCACAGTCCCAAATCTGTACAGCTGCATTCCTGTGGCTGGGAGCCATCAGCAGGGCCCAGCTAAGAAGAGGATGTGTCTGGTAAAAGCTGGGTTTCCTGGTGGCCAGACTGCAGCTGTGCCATGGCCCTCAGGGATGAAATATGGACAGAAAAGCTGCACTGGCTACCCTTGGGTCAGCAGCACGCCCATCTGGGATTTCCCAACCACCCATGCAGTCTATGGAGGATCTGGCCCAACTCAGGCAAATTTTGTGCTTTGGAAGGCAGCAGTATGCCCATCTGTGCTCACTGAAAGTCTAGGAGAAATTATTTTAGAAAGTACTCAGCAACTTTACAGGCCCTGAGAGCTGTTGCAGCATGCATTTCTGAAATATTCTGTAGATGCCCTGATTCATTACATAAAGCTATAAAAAGCCAGCAATACCAGACATGTGTCAAAGCTTTTAGGCATTATACAGTCCAAATAGAAATGTTTAGCGCTGCTCATTAGTGGAGTTACCTGATATGAAAAAGGCAGTCCTGGGGTTTCTTCCTCAGTTCTCTCACCTATGATATCTTGCAAAATTGTTGCTTAAGTAAGCAATTAACTCTTTGTGTTTCCCAAGATGTGTTTCTAAAATTGAGGGTGTACCTGCAGAACAGTCAATCTCCTCCTGTGGAGAATTGAAACTCTCGAGGTTTCAAGTGGCACTGCTGGGCCTCAGTGTTCTGCCTCTTCTTGTCTTTCCTTCCAAGACTTGCATTATGTGGGGATATAACAGCTTTTCAGTGCAGTGAATGACTGGACCATTGTGTTGTGATGGGATGTGTATGTGTATGTAACCATGGCTACTTCCATTTTTCAGACCATTTTTTTCTTTTACATCACTGCAGTCATGCTTTTGGGGTTACATTATTTGGCTTAATATTGTTCATTTCTGAACAGGAGCCTTTGAAATGGAAGTCTTCTGTGATACAGAGTTTTCCACTAACTCCTGTCTTCCTGACTTTGTGAAAAGGGGTTAGAATTGAATTATTTACAATTTGACTGAACTTTTTAACAGTTGATCACTTCTAGGCAAGTCTCCAAGCTCACATCTGCTACTGACACTGAGAGCTGCTGTTCGTGACACCCTTCAGGAAAAGCATCCTTCCTCGAGATAAAGCCCAGCAAAGCCACCTTCACCCCTTTTATCACAGTGTGCAGTGGGAGCAGGTCCTGAGCCAAAGTCTGCCAACATCAGTGAAATCTTTTTATCTACTTCAGTGTTATTGTTCAAGCCCTACAGTAAGTGAGTCTTTCCCACAGTTAAGCAGCAAGCAGGTGGATCTGAGCTGTGGTAATGCAGAAGTATGGGTGTACAGAGCAGTGCTGTGAGGTCTGCCAGTACATTCAGAAGGAATGTCACCTGGGAGACCCTAGCTAAGAGTTAGAATTGGTCTCCTAAAACCTGTTAACCTGTTTTTCTGCCTTAGATGTAAAAGCCATTATCACTTATCTTCACAAAAAAAAAAAAAACCACCAAAAAACACACAGAGAGAGAAAAAAAAAAGAATTTAAGCAAAACCAGTCCTTACAACTCAGTCAAGCAGCAAAGCTATCTAAGCTCTGAGAGAAAAATACTGAAAGCACTAAAGAAAATTCTGCTCGTTTAATGAAAGCCACTGTTTCCTTCAGATCATTTAAATCAGAATGAGACTTCATGTAAACATCAGAGCAAAGCAGTATAAGCCTACAAAAAAATCAGCAGAGCTCTTCCAACTGTGAATCTGGCCCCAAAGGCACACTTTGAAACTGATGACTAATTCTTTTCAGGCTGGCTATTAAGAACAATCCATGACAATGGCTCATGGAAATAACCAGTTCCAAAGTGTAGAGCTAATGTATTTCCTTCAACAGAAATGAAGTTAATCAGTTATTACCATTAGCTGCCCTGCTTGTGCACAGCTTCTCCTGGAGTGTGCTGTCAGTGTGGATTCATAAAGCCTACCCTATAAACTAAAGTGCTAAATAGATTGTAGCATCAATTTTCACTCTGCTTTTATAGAGGACTACTTTTTACTTTATTTATACATATGTATGTTTTGTTGATCCCACCTTTTGACTGGACAGATGTCAGTTACCAATAGTTAAAAAAACAACATTAAAATATTAGACCAGTATGAGGTGATAATGTAGCTTATATTGCCTGGCTGTCATACCAGCTTCCTGGCCAGGGAGTTGGAAGGATTTGTTGAAGAATAATAATTCTAAATTTGCCATACTCATGAGTGCAATTAACTGAGAACAGACTTCAGGGAATAAGGAGTCTGCTGCTTCTGGCTAGGAAGTGATTAGTAACTGGCATAAAACTTCACTCTTCTGGTAAATACAAGAGTGAGACATTAAAATGCTAGAGCCATTTAAGCTCTCCTTATCACTACTTATGACTACTGACAACAGGCCTGTTTGTGATATGACATGAAGCCAGAATTAACTTTACATTTAGAATTTTCTATTCAGCTCACACTTTATGGAGACAGTATTGCTGTCTGAGTGATTGGTTATCAGTGAAGCTTTTTGCTTTGATGCACTCTTCTCAAGTCACATTTGCTTTTCACACAGTCTGTTCTCTCACAGTTCATGCTACCCTCATTATTATTTTAATCAATGCTCAGAAGAAATGCAGAGGAAACTGCTGGTTAGTTAAAGCTAACATTCAAACATCCTGACCCTAGAGCCATGGTGAATTTGCCTCTGCTGTCCCTTGAGACCTGCTCTGACATTTGGTTCCCCAGCTGTACCTCTGGCAGCAGCCCAGCTGTCTGGCCCTGATGGGCAATGTCCCATGTGGTTGGTATCCCATGTGCAGACACATTCCAAGACCCCGCCACATCACAGCCTCAGAGGCTGTTGAAGGCAGCCTGTGATGCAGCTGTGGGGATGCAGGGGAAGGAGCACTGTGCCTTATCTCATCAATAGACTGCTCTTTAGCAGTGGTATGGATAGAGCCAAGCAATCTTTTAACTGTAGGTCTGTGCCTCTCTTCCAGAACAATGCTTCATTTTATGCACAATATCAGGCCCAGAATGGTGTACTGCTCAAGATGCTATTTTACCTAGTTTTTTATTCATGCCATTGGTGAACCTTGTTCTAATTCCACTTTCCATACAAATTCATCCTTAAGTGTGTTTCTTTCAGTCCTAATCTCCCCTTTATTTTATGTCTTAGTGAGTATCCCATAATTGGCTCTTCTTGCATTCCATTTTTTTCCAAATATCTTTCTCTCCCTCCTTCTCAGAACAAATTTTTGACTTTTCAAGATCTCAAGACTTCCTCCTTCCCAGGGTATTTCTCAGTATTTTTACCACCATCAACTTTTCTTTCATCTTTCTCTTCCACTACAGAAACTCTGTCCAATATTTTTCTCCCAAAGTAATTTTTTTTCCCCATCTGAGGATGACTAGACTGTATGATCCAAGGGAAGAATAGTAAATGTTGTGATATCAGAGGGTGGATTGTAATAACTCTTGAGACAGATGTATCTTGTGAGCCCACTCTGAGTGGATAGGAAAGTAAACACATATGTGAATAAGCACAAAATTGCTCTGTTTCTTTGGGTACAAGTGCAAAATGTTCTGCCCAGATATATGGAAGAATTTTTGGGAGAAACCATGCCAAAGTTAGTTCATGGCATGATAAATTACCATTTATGAAGATGCAGGGACACTAATGTAGAAAAGTGTTAAGGCAGGCCTGCTGAATCTGTGATCACCATTTCCAGGTACAGCAGCTTTTGAATGTGGCTCTATGCTGGCTGGTTCAGTGCAGAAACTGTTACAGGAATCAGAAACACATCACAGGTAACCATTGCTGGCCCTGAGATAGTGCCAAAGGCACTTGCCATGGACTGAACAACTCAGTGTCTGACTCTGTCCATTCATGCTACCACACACACACTTTCTAACTAGGAAGTAGCCAGGTAGAGCTTGTGGTGCTGAATGGGCAATTCATTTAGAGCATGACTAATCTATAGGTCTGTGCAAAAGCTTTGCAGAGCATAACTCATTCAGAGCCCAGGTGGATTTGGACACTTGCCAGCTGCATAAATAAATATGTCTTTATGATTGATTTAAGAGCATATTTGCTTCTCAGTCTTTTCCCCTGCCACCCTTCCCAGACACAACAAGTGATTTCCTAAGCTGTCAGGCTAAAGCATTGGTTCTGTCCAGACTACCAGCTGCTGCAAAGGGAGACAACATTTACCCAGTTCAAGCTGCCCCTCTACCTCAAAGATGTACAGAAACCTTTCAGGAGGTAGAAATTTCCTTTGGTAAACTGTGAGGAGGGGTCAGGTTCTAAGCTTTAGTGACAGTGGCAGGTCACAAGTCTTAGTCTGCCATTCCCACCAGAGCATGGCCAAGGTGAGGGTAGGACAGCAGGGACAAGGTGACTAGACAAGAAATTGTAGAGCAAGGCCATTGTGGCAGGTTTTCCTCTCATGAGAGGGGGTGGAAGCTTAAGGGGAAAAGGTTTCTGCAGAAAACAGCCTCACGAGCACTGGGCTCACAGTGTGAGAGCTACCACCTGTACAAACCACTCCTGCAATATTTGTCTGTAGACTACCTAAGCTCAAGATATTTCTCAGTGGCAACCATCTTTTTGTTTCAGAATTCAGCAACTATTTAACTATTTTTGGTGTACTGCAGTTTGTTTAAAAAAACATCCATTTCGAACACTACTACATGTAATAAATCTCAGCTTGTGTAGTTGAATTTCCCCTTTTCATACATTCGCTTTTAGCTTTGGAGAGCTAAATTAAAGATAGAAATATGACAATTCTTTCCCTAGAAATCAACAGCCTGCATTATTTTCAATCAATTCATTCCATTGCTCTCTTATTGATAGAATCCAATTTTTTTTCCTAATATTTCCTGTTTTTTAAAGGGAAAAGTCCAGGGAACATTAAAAATTATTGAAATTCCACTGAAATTAATAGAGCCATACCACATGTGACCCATAAAAGAGCTGCCTGCTCCTTTCAGTTCTACAGAATGTCATTAAACATTAAACCTCTTGGGAATATCTGAATGATAACAATTTTTTTAATATAGGAAGACACAAAGTATGTTCAAAGATATTGTCACACGTAAGTCCAACTTAAATCAGTGGAATACAGGTGTCAAAGCATTTTTTGGATCTAGGCTGAAGGATCAGATACTGAAATTGTTCCTGGGGTGTGTTTCTCCTTTCTTAAGGTGACATTATTTTCTTAGAGTACAGATTAAATAGAAGAACACCCAAAAACTTAAGTATTTGTACAAACCAGGAATCCATTTTTGTAACTCAAATTCCTCCTAATTGCTACTGGTTTTATGGGAGATGTAATAGGAAAGGATGTCTATATTAAGCACTTAAAATATGTCCTTAAATTTAGATATAAGTGACAATTTATTATTTCGTGTTGCACAGGTAAAAGTCTGCACTATCCTCACTAAATCCTAATCAAGTCTTCTGAATTTCAACTTTGTATAACGAGACCCAATTTCCCAAGTTAGTTTGGGCAATTGCTTTCCTTGAAAATAAGCCAGATTATTATTCAGAGAGAAAAAATATATATAGAATATATAAATTTTTCAAGTAGGTATTTGTATAATTTGGTTTATTAGAGGTTTTGCTTAATAGCTTTTTTAAAAGGGCTAACACCTTCTGAAGAAATTTAGGGTCTGAGTCATCTTGTTGAAAATGGGGGATTGTGTGTTATTCCTGCTTGTCAACATCACAGAAATTACAGGAATAAAACCCTCTTTCCATATCTGAAGACTGCTGCTGAACTATGTATGTACCATTGATCAACCCTTCCTCTCATGTGACTGGAAATTGCTTCACATGTGTTTCTTCTCTCATCTGCTTTGGTATAGATTGGTTTACCTTTCTTGAGGCAAAACACACATTAAGAAAATAAAAAATAAATTTTAAAAAAAGGTTTTGAAGTTGGGAGCATACATCAGCATACTGGTTTTTGCTACGACATGTTTTGATTCCTTCACAGGGGTTGTGGTTTTGATTTGTGTTGAAAACAGTGCTGATAACACAGGGATATTTTAGTTATTGCTCAGCAGCACTGACACAGCACAAAGGCCTTTTCTGCTTCTCGTGCCACTGCACCAGCAAGGTGACTGGGGATGCTCAAGGGGCTGGGAGAGGACATAGCTGGGACACTTAACCCCAAGTGACCCATGGATATCCCAGACTACCTGGTGATGTTCTTAGCATGTGAACCTGGAAGGAAAGGGAGGGGACATTTGGAGTGATGAAGTTTGTCACCCAAAGTAACCACCACGTGTGATAGGGGTCCTGCTTTCCTGGGAAAACTTTTCTGCCCATGGGAAATGATGAATGAATGCCCTATTAAACTGGTTTTATCTCAGCCCATGGATTTTCACCCTGTTACCCTTCCAATTCTCTTCCTCCATCCCACTGGGAAGTGCAAGCTAGTGGCTGCATTGTTAAACCTCCATAATAAGTTTCAGCACAAAGTTTGAGGGCTTCATTTCAGCTACTAGAGTAAGAAGTTTGTCCCAAACCACGAGCAGTATGGCTGGAGAGAGGTCAGATCCACTTTTGCTTTGGCTATAAAAGCAATAACTACTACTATTGGATCAACTAGTGTGGGATTCATGGAATCAGTACAGGTTTACTTCCTGTAGCTCTTTGGTCAGTGAAAGTAGATATAAATTATTACATATATAGTGAATGTAGTATAAATTATTACATTTGGATATACCATTTGGATATATGTGTTTGTAAAGAAAAATATTAATATTTCAGTATCTCTCGCAACTCCACCCTTTAGATCTATACCTGGGTAACTGAAAGCTTGTGTAATACCAAATAATAAAGATGAATCTTGCTATAGATATTAAAAGGGAAAAAAAATCAAAGTCAGCAAATGCCTTTTACGTTATTTTCTCGGTCAGAGAATCCTGCTGCTGCAGTGCAAAATGTGACAGCACGGTCATCTGTGGCAGTTGCACCAAAGGTAGTGACACCATGGATCTTTGAACTCAAACAGCCACAAACCCCTGTACTTTTTACAGGGTTTTGTTACAACTGTTTTTTATGAAATGCTTGTCTCAGGCATGTGACATTGTAACAGCTGAGGACAAACACCCCAAAATGGACCCCAAAATGCCATAGAGTAGTAATCATGTAGTAAAGGCACTCTGGAACTCAACACTATTTTCTCCACAAAATCTCCATTATGAAAGGTTCAGTAGAGCCCTGTGACTGAAGTGACAGAGATAATCAACTCTGAGGGGTAATAACCCAGGTGTGGTTACATTGCTGAAATTTGAGACATGGCTATAGAATAGGAATAACAAGAGTTTTAGTGCCATATCATCTCTAAGTTCCAAACTCACTTATTAATTTTCATTCTCACCTATCATGTAGAGCTTGCCATCTCCCACTAGAATCTAGCTCACAATATCTGGAAAGAGCTGGAGAGGAAATTCTTAGGAGTTTAACTCATCAACGAAAATGCATTTTAGAGGGATGTTACTTGTGTACTGGCCTCTTTAAGGTGGCAAGATTGTACCTGAGTGATTCATGGGGTAAAATCTCCTCCATCTAAGATCGCTGTTCTGCCCCCTAACTTGAGTTAGGTGCCAAAGTAATTTCTTTTTAAAACAAACTTAAAAGAGCAGATTTTTATCCCATGTGACTTGATTAGTACCTCTCCTCGAAGAGGAGTCATTGGATCGGGTCCTCTCTGAGTCTGATTTAGAGAATGGCTTTGACCCCAGATGTCTCATTTCCTTTCGATCACTCTCTCAACTCTGCTGCCTTTGCCTCAGTTATTCCAGGATAGGCCTCACCTGTTCTACATTGCAAATACAAAACTCAAAAATGGTGGAAACATTTGCACTCTGTCTGAGGCTGGGCATTCTACTGTGTACCTCTCATTGGTTTGTGTAAATGTTTATGTTTTCCTTTTCCATGGATGCTCTGCTGAGGGTGTAAAGAGGGAGGAGCAGTGTGTTTCATTTAGGGCTATTAATTACACTGCATCCAAGTACTGAATTTTCAAAATAAGGTCCTTTGTGAATCTTTGACTCTTTAACAGGCACAGGTAACAAAGATATTAAGTTCAGGCTTCATACTACTGGAAAACATGCAATTAACACTGATTTTGATCTAAGTACATAAATGCCAATAAAGCCCCCAGCCTGTAGCTCACTGAGGATCTTCTCCTTCTGCCCTCACAAAAATCTGAATTAAGCTCTCCTTGCTCTTCAGACAGACAGGTCTGAAGCAGTCCATTTTGATAGCAGAGTTTGAAAAAGACTAAACTTTCCTTCTGCTAAAGATCTGAAACATGGTTTAGAAAAAAGCAAATAAATTCTACCACTGCATGCAAATATCCTATTTAGAAGAAGATAATAGGTATGGTTACAGTAAGCAAATCATGTCTTCCTAAGTTTTTAAATGAGAAACTTTTTCTGTCAAGCACCTATATTCATTTTGGATATCTCCTCTCATTTGTTTTGACCACAGCCATTTTCTAAGTATGACACAACATGTGCAAAGCAGCACTAAATTATGGTTTTGTTATCAAATCCTAGTTCAGGTGACCAAACGTAAAGACCAAAAATATACAGTAGTTTTCCAGTTAATCATCTACTGGTAAAGGGAACACATAATTTCCTGCATGTCACTCTGTATATGAATGCCAGATGATTTTGAAGCAGTGCTTTTCAGCTTCTGACATGCAGATTGTCAGGTCTAAGGACTATTTCTAAATAGTATGTGTAGAAAATAAGAAACAGACCTACTATTATTAGACTTATGTTATCTATTTACCAGCCTATTTGTTTATTATAATATTCTTGGAAATGTATGTAATGTTTTTTTTGGAAGGCCAGTGTCCAGTCACTTAATCCATGTGCACTGCCAAATCTAAGAGACCTTATGCTGATTTGCACAGAAGCCCTGAGAAACATAAACCAGACATTTTGACTGCGTGTACACATACAGAAGGTAGTGTCAGGAAACAGCCATAGGCACTGGATCACAATTATCTCTGCTATTAAATTTTAGAATTTTTCCTGGAACACACTTGGGCCCAGGCCAGCTTGCATTTTCCTGTACAGTTCCTGAGCACATTTGGAGAGTTACTAAAAGGAGGAGACCACATTGTTTCTGTCATGGAAAAAAAAGTATTTATTAATAGGGGTATGGGTGGATTCAAGCTAGCCGGTTTCAGTGACAGAGAATGTTCCTAATACACTGAAAGTCAAACACAGGCAGTCTTTTTGTAGTTATCTTACTTTACTCCAATTTGAGTAAAGTATCCAGTTCCCATCCTCTCTTATTTATGAGTGTTTGTGTATGATTGAATGCCTTTCTGGTTTTTGCCTTGATATAGGAAAATATAAATAGCAGTGAAGATTACAGTTAGGAAAGAGATATAAATGTCATAGATGTTTTGAAGTTTCTACCTCCTTCAGCAAAAAGATCTTGCTAGCATGGGTCAAATCTGATATTTATATTGCATATGTTATTTTGGTCCAGATTTTTGTTCTGAGGACATTCTCTTTTCCTATTCTTTCTGAACTCAGTCATAAATAAATTTCAATTTATAAGCAGACATTCTTACAGGTGCTTGCTTATGTGTCTATCTTCAGTATTCATGCAATTTGTGCTCAGGTCTTAAAGATACCTGTATATTACCCCTCACTTTTGAGCTGTTTTTCCTTTGTAAAACATCAAGGAAACAGCGGCTTGTGTCCCCAATAAATAATGCAATCCCCATTTGAAAGATACCACATGTTGCCACATTTAGTTAGAAAGACAAACCATCTTTTAAAATACTTTTAATATAACAATCAATTTGAAAACAACATATCAAATTTTGATAATCAAGGCTGTAAATCATAATTTGAAAAATTGCAGTGGCAAGAAATTGTGCTTCCTGAAAGGCCACACAGGGAGAAAAGAGGGAGCAGGAGTAGACTTTTGAGCAGAGAGAAGAGGGAAAGAAAGGGTAGAGGAAGGGAGTTCTTTGTTCTGTGCAACATGATAGCTGCTTCTCCTAAGGTTTGTCACAGCAAATGTCGCAGTTGAGACAGCCATGATACACAGAGTAGCCCCATAAAATTCCAGAAGGCTTTAAGCATTCACCCATACAGAATAACATCACATCTCATCAGAAGGTTTCAAACATCAACCCACACAGAGTAACATCACTTCAGAAGGCTGCAAGCATCTGCCCTTCTTGTTCTTTAGCCCAACCTTTTATACCCCTCACGTGAATGCATTGCCCATGCGTGCCCTCTGTTCCCTTTGGTGGTTGCTCAGTGCCCTGGGCACTCCATGGCTCATTGCTGTCAGTGGTGCTCACCTGCTGCTCACAGCTGTGCCCACTGGGGATGAGGTTCCACCACAGCCCCACTCCCAATCACCACAAACTCTGTGCCTACAAAGGTTGTCCCTCAAGACTGCAGCTTGCACAAAGGTCTCCTGCCATTTCCCTTCCTCACCTCCAGCTACAGATGTGCATAATGATCAACTTAACAAGGAATAAATAAGACTGTTTCCTTTCATATTTTTGATGGGGTTTTCTCAAAGATTGACATGTGTTATATTACATATGTTGTTTAGCAATTAGCGAGAAGTAGTTGAAATGCAAATATGTTCATGCCCAAACCAAAACATAATAGAGAACAGTTTGTGTGACTAAAGTAGTTATAATGTATGCCACAGAAAGGAGAGACATTAAATATCATTTAAATAATACAAAATTAGTGTAACGAGTTAATAAAATTAATTTGGTGTGAAATTCAGTCCATGTAAAGGACCTAAAATAAATCTCTGTTAGTGGTGTACAAGCAGTACATGGGACTTCTGTAGACAGCAACCTTCACTGTAGACAGCAACCTTCATGCCTTGGCAGAAGTTAAAGTACTTCATAAAGGTCAGTATAATTCATTTTTATTTGTGTTACAAAAGATTATAAAGGGTGCTGAAATACGTGAAGACATTGTCCTGAGAGGTCCAACCAAGGAAAAAAACACCCTGTGCTATCAAGAGTGAACTATCAGTAAACAGTGAATCTGGGGCTTAAAACATGTCAGTACAAACTGAACTATAGAATTCCACACATAGAAAACATGTAAAAACAAATAATAAACCCACAAATAAAGCACAACATTTTTTTTTTCTAAAAATGCTTACAGTTTATACTTCACCTGGTTTGACAAAGAGAGTTTCCTCTGCAGTGTTACAAACCTGTGATACATTTTATATTTTTAATTCTGGAGGGATGAAAAATAATTGTAAGATGTATACGTACAGAATAGCAGGTGTAGTGATTCTGAAAATACCTCTTTCTTTTTTTTTTTTTTTTTTTTAGCCTGAAAGCACAATATGTAGGTCAGAAAATAAACTCCAGATGTACTTGAAGGCCATTCTTAGCAATTTGATTTTTTTGATCAGGTTCTCTGGGAAAATGCAGTCTTCTTCTAAACAGCTAATTGCACATCTAGAAAAATGTGGAGCTCTTTAGTTCAGTTTTTTCTGTTTATATAATTGCACAGTGTTTCTGAAAGAAACATCTCAGCTTTGATTGTGTTCTGGAAATTTCCATTCCACAAACTCCTCACTAAGAATTGGTAAACCAGGTCTTCCTTTGCATAGTAGTTTCTTTAATATATTTGCTATTACAAATTCTAAACACTGTTCTTTTTCTAGACTAGTGGGCAAACATAATTATCGACTGCAAAAGGAGATTCAGATACATTGCGTGATATAGCTGTTTTCCAGAGTAGTGATTTCAGGTAAACCAAAATTTTAAGGTGTAGATATAAAAGTTTCCTACCTAGAAGAGTAATTCAGTATCTTCTGTTCATATTGGAAAAAAGATAATAAACGCTATAAATTCCTCTTTTTTTCTTTTGCTGAAGTACACCAGATACTTGGTTAATTTTTCTAGCAAATTAATTTAATCTAGAGAAGAGACTCCTGTGTTTTGGTTTATGTCAGCATATATAAAGAATTACTGCATTTCTCCTGTCCTGTTATGCAAAAACTTTGTGTGGAAAATCCCTGTTATGTGCCACAATGATAACGGTAGAATCTTTGCCTAACCAGAATTGGTTTGTGAGTCTCAGGACATAAAGCAAAAAGAACATTTTGAGTAAAATCTCATTTTTTAAAATTATAAAAGTTGGAAATACAGATACGTTTAGGAAGAATGAACCCTTCTTCAGGAATCCTTCATGCTTATACAGATGATATATTAAGAAGTGAACAATCAAGAAATAGGACATGTTATTCCACTTCCATTAGAAAAGCTTTTTGTGTTTTACCGGAGTGAACACAATATGTGATGATTAGTAACAAAGTACCCTGTCATAAATTATTATTATTAATTATTTCTATGGTGCCATAGGTGTGTATAGCATTGTACAGACAAATAAAATCTGACAGATCCTAACCTTGAGGAGCATGCAGTCTAAATTGCACATAGCACAGTAAGGGATGGCAATAAACAAAGACAGCAGGTGAGGGAATGCAGAAGGCAAAACTTCCACAATTGTGAGACATGCATTTCATAAGATACATGTCTTGTTTATTCCTATTTCTTCTTTGCTGTTTTTTAAAATGAGTGCATAAGACACAGGAAAATGTGTGAACAGTGTCTGGAATGGCAGCATATTGAAACCATTTGTGTTTGAGTTGGAAAATTCTGGAAGAAGAGATAAGGGATGGTCTTTGTGGTAACAAAGGGCAGACAATTTCTGCCCTGGATGACCTGATCTCTCAGCACAGTGGAGAGTTGTGTTCTTTGTGAGACCATGTGTTTGCAATACCTCCTACACCTTCGTGTCTTATGCTTGGGAATTGCTTTGGTGCTGAGGGACAGGAAGAGACCATCTAAGCTCAAGAACAGTCTAAGCTCAAGAACAGTCAAGAAGTCTAGCATAGGTGCAGAGAATCTGCAGGTTTCAATAAGGAGCTCCTGACTAAACTGAAACAAAAAAAAAAAAAAAAAAAGGAATCATACAAAGGTGGCAATAGGATCAGAGCAGTCAGAAGGAAGATAGAGACACTGTCTGAGCATGCAGGAATGGAGTAGGAAAGGCAAAGCCCACCTGGAGCTGAATCCTGGCAAGAGGTGTCAGAGACATGATCCAGCTACGCTGGCAGGAAAAGGAAGACTTGGGAAAATAGAGGCTTTCTGTGAGTGGGCATGGGTCCTCAGAACAGAGGTCATGCAAAATGATGAGGTCCTCAGTGTCCTCCTTTACCTCAGCGCTGGTGAAGCCACACTGGAAGTACAGTGTCCAGTTCTGGATTCCTCAGTACAAAAGAGATGTGGATATATTGGAGTGTCCAACAAAGGGACACAAAAATGTTGAAGGGACTGGAGCATCTTTCTCAAGAGGATAGGCTGAGAGGGCTGGAACTGGTCAGCCTGGAGAAGAAAAGCCTCAGAGGCAATCTGATCAATGTGTATAAATACCTGAAGAGAGAGAGCAAAGATGATGACGCCAGGGTTTTCTCAGCTTGTGCTCAGTGAAAGAACAAAAGGCAATGGGCACAAACTTAAACACAGGAGGTTCTGTCTGAACATTAGGACAATCTTTTTCTTTGGTGTGTGTAATTGAGTATGGCACAGTGATCCATCCCTGGACATACTAAAAACCTGACTGAACAGTGCCCTGGGTGTCCTGCTCCAGCTGACCCTGTCCAGAGCAGAGCACTAAATTGGGGTCTCCTGGCTTCAGCCCCTCTGTGCTACACCAGGCAATTACAATGTAGGTAAAATCAGAGTTTTGTTTCACACCACTTTCAGAATAGACTCACCTGTGACAAGAAAAAAAACCAGCATAAGTATGATTACTGTTGTAATTATCCATAGAGATAAGATACTATACTATTTGCATAATTAATTTTATGTAAAGATGCATCAAAGGCAATTTAGTGTGAAACATTTTATTAGGTTCTGTCAATAGCAATGAAGAGAGTTTTATTTCATTTCACTGTAGTTCAAAAATACTCCTAAGGGTGCTGTTTCTAATTTCCTGTTTGGGAAACCAATTGTTCTTTTAGCAAAACAAAATCCTCAATTGTTTTTAGCAGCAATAGTCAGTTTTTATAATGCTTATGTCTTGGGAGATATATGCAGACGTTGAAACGGAGGAGATAAGTCAAGTGACATATAAATCTTAAAAATTAAATCCTGAAAACATGTTTAATGTGATGTTTGCTGTGACACATGGTTTACTGGTGTTTCTAACCTTGTGACACCCTTTTAGTTACACTCATAATTAATTTGATTTCAACCATATTGCTAGCAGAATTTTATTTAGAAACTATCCAATGAAAATGGTGTTTTATTGTAAAATACAACAGCTCTTTTATCAGCATAGATATTGAAATAATATAAATGTAATTATTTTTCGAAATTAAATGCTAAGGTTGAGAGAGAGAATGACTAAGCCATTCTCAGGGTTGGTGTAATTGCCTAGACCACAAAAAAAAAAATTGAATTGAACCCAATATTTCATCAAAGTGGAAAATTGTTTCTTCTGCATATTTTTTACTGTGTAGATTAAATGAGTGCACTAAAATAACGCATTAACATTTGCATACAAGGTAAACAGGATATGTATTATATGTATGATGTAGCCAATTTAAAGTGCAGCACACATATACTAGATATCTATCTGATTAGATATTTAAATAATGTTTGTTTTTATTTCTAGTGCAGTTCTTGAGAGCTAAGTGCACTCAACTGAAGTTTATTTGCTGCTTGAGTCTCTCTAAACTGAATAATTTCTTAGAGAGTGCCTATGAGCTACCCATGCAAAAAGAAAACATTAGTCAGTGTCAAAAAAATATTACATGGTAGAATGTTATTTGTCTAAAGACTACGTTGGTGTTTATTCTGGGTGTTTTGTTTGTCTTTATCTTGTGTTTTTTGTTTATTAGGAGATTTTGTCCTTATGACTGTTTTCTTTTAGAATTGGTTCAGATAAGAATCTTTCTCAGATCATTATGAAAGCTACTGATTAAGTTCTATATAATTTCATTCATAAAAATTTCTTATTGTACAGTGTCTCTTGAGTATCTTCTAAAAGCTGCTGAATTTTTATTGACCTAGTGATTATCCAAGTTGTGTATACTTTTGATTTTTCATACTAGCTTTAGAAATTGCTCTTTTAAGGCGAGAGGAAATATACAGTAATATTTTTCTTTCTCCCTTTTGCTTCCTTTATTTTGTTCTTTCATTCTTACTTTTTAGGACAGTGATAAAGCACCTAATTAAGCATAAATATATGCCAGGGTCCTGTGGAATCCATTAACTGTGTGGGCCTGAGCGTTTGTCTAAAGCAGAATTAATGTAAAACAGATTAAAAAACCCACCCAAATCTGATCCTACAAAAGATACCCCACAAAATTATTGATAAATTATAAATATTTGCATCCTTAAATGTACATACTACCAATGAATGATGAATTTGATGCTCATAGCTGTCTAAGAGATCTGAACTTGTACTGAATCACCTCAGAAATTAATCTTACACTTAAGGGCTCTATTTTGCCCAAGTACTAATATAAAATCAGCAAAATTACATAATATTTTACACAAAAATTCTGCCTTTTTTTCTGCTTCTTGCATTGTTAATGTTTCTCATTTGGGAACAAATTTTATAAAGGAGAAGTTGTTTGAAAAAAAAGTTTCTGCTTTGTGTTTCTGAAGACTTATGAGATTGAATCACGAAAGGCATGATTAGGAGAAGTGAATATGTTTTGTACTACTTTCAGTTTTATTATGAGTATGTTGCATACCTTGTGTAATAAAAAAATTTTGTGTCTATGTTCCTGTCACATTGATTAGGACTTTCACAGGAACCATCTGTTTTATCACAATCCTTAGCCACCAGGAAGGAAAAAAACCCCTAGAGAATAAAGGAACTAAAAAAGACGTCAGAAATATTCCCAGTCTACACTGCTAAACAAAGATTAGGAAACATTCTCTCATGAGACTTGGAGTGTTCAAAGCTCTAATTTGACAGATGTGGAAGATTCCTAATGACAGCAGATTAAAAGAGTTTCAAAGGGGTGATGACAAGCCTAAAGACCAAAGAAACAGGGCAAGAAACAACATCTTAGGATAAATATCTTATGGCAGGACCCTGAGGATGCTAATAGAGAAAGTCTAAAGAGATGTTCAGCTGATAGATGTCGAAGGGCTTTGCCTGTTGGGAAAACTCAACAAAACAATCAAAATTATCCTTTCTATTTCATATTCCAAAATTGGAGCTCACAGATCCTAAGTTCCAATCTTACTCTCCAAACTCTCGCATTATTTTTTTGCTTCACAGTCACATGGGTAAAATAATATAGAAGAAAAAATGGTAGAAATAGGAGTAATTGAGCAAAAGAGATGTGATCTCTCTCAGCTCATTTAGAAAAATGAATTATTTTAATTGCAAGCCTGACACATCCTTATAGAGTGCATGAAAATATAGGCCTGGGGATTTTTTTTTAAGGTTTGCCTACAGAGGTTCATTCAAATCATTACTGAACAGCTCGCTGAAGCTCTAATTGAAACATTTAATTTAGTACTCCATAAAAATACCTCGGAATACATTTTATCACAGTACCAGCAAATATTAAGTGTTACTTATTACAAGGAGGGAAAATGATTCTGTGAAAAATTGATTTTTGCTTCAGAGGTGCCAGAAGGAAGCTAATTAACAAAATGCACACTGCATACATGAAATAAGTCAGTTTTGATTATACAGTGAGATTTTGGTGTGAAAGGACAGTGCATTTTATCATTGTTTTATAATTCTCTTCTAAGCAGCATGTTGGAGGACATGTAGCTATCTACACGTACATAATATTGTGAACTCTTTACATAGCAGATATTCATTTATAACTCAAACAAAAGAATCAAGGACAACAGTACCATAAATCAAGGACACACTGAAGAAAACTGAAGGTATATAAAATATCAATTTCTTTCTTGTTTCTTTTCTCTTTGTATGTAATAAAAAATGGCTTTTGAAGAAATTCTCGGTTATGTCTGACATTTCTCGTGATGAATGCTAGTGTTCACTGGGGCATACTAATAGGGAAAACAAGGAACAATTGAATGTCTTGAAGTAAAATGAGGGTCATTTTAAAGATATGCATAGAGGAGTCTTATGCACTAATGAATGCAGCCTGTGTAACTCAAGGTTGATAAGAAGATGAAGAGCCACATGTCTGTGAAAGACTGTGAAGAAGTTAAATCCTTCTCCTGCATGAAAATCTCTGGCTACTTTTCCTTTCCCCTAATATTGCCACAAAAAGTCTAGTACTGTTCATTCTCAAACTGCTCTGCAGTTTGCTATGAGCCCAAGAGAGGAATTTAAACAAGACTTTAGTTCTGCAAGTCCGGGGCTCTGCAAGCACTTCATGAAGGTCGTGCATTGCAAACTCACCATTAAAGGTGCCAAGGTGATCTCCTGGAGGTGGCCTAGGAACAGAGTCCACCTCGTTCAGCAACTTACTACACCAAAATGTTTTTTGGCTTCATTGGCCTGTGAAGTGGCAGTGGCTCAGTTATTCCTGGGGAAAATATGTTTTCATTCTTTTTTCGTTATAACAAATTATTAATATTCCTTTAAACAGGTAATTAATGACTTAGAGGTATTTTCATTCTGCTGTTACACCTATGAAGATTTACTTAATCAAGTGTGAAATTCCTGTGAATTTTAATGAATTAAAATAGCAATGTTTGACCAATTGACGAGTCATTACTAATGAAAAACAAGAAAGAAACCTTATCCCAAATTGCTTGCTAAAACTCATCAGCTTAAGCAGAACGAAGCTGCAATTGCATATTTTATCAGTATTTCAAAACTGCCTGGGTTAAAATAAGCCTGGTAAAAGTAAAAAAAGAAGAATATCCATTCCAAATCAGAAATAACAAGAGAAATGTCAATTCCCATAAAATTTTGACTTAGGATCTTAGAATTGGTTTAATATAAATTGCTTAATATAACTTATTACATATATTTATATGATCAGGAATACACCTGAGACTTCAAAACTCGTAATCTTGATATTACTGTGCTTATATTTATCTCAGCTTTTCTGATGAGAGCATTGTTTATTCTCTGTTCTAATATAAGAAAAAAATTAAGCAGAAAGAGCTGATTATGATCAAAAGACATAATTAATTTATGCATGAAAGACTAAAGCTTTAGAATGGCAGGTTTTCTGTTATTTTTCAATAGTTTCTTTTAGACAAAACCAAAGAAGTGAACCTTAATATGCAAATTACTGGAACAGGTATAGAAGCTAGTATAGTAAAGATGTTCTGTGCGCAGCAGAATCACTGAAGCATAGATAGATAGATAGATAGATAGATAGATATTGATAAATAGGGTCGAAATAAAAGAAAAATCTGAGGTTTACATGTTAAATACAAAACTGAAGTATGTTACACTGTTGTAAGCAATCTAGTCTAAAAAAATGGTAAGAGGGACCAGCAGCACCACAATAGCACAAGGCAGGACAAGAAGTAGAAATTGTCAGACATCTAAAATCAGAAGGATGGAGCTACTTTTAACAAAATGAAGGCTAATTTAGTCTTAGAGAAGTTTCAGAAAGGAAGAAAAGTAGAACTACAGCCTGCCCTGGTCAGATGAAACCCTGACCCTGCTCATATCATACCATCCGTTTTTGTGCTCAGCTCATGTCAAGATAAGAGATCAAGATAAAGGCATGAGTTTTAAGACTGCCTTTTAGATGTTCTTTCACTTTTTTAGGATTCCAGTATGAAAAATCATATCTCTTTATAATAAAGAAAATCTTTTACTGTACTCTAGAATTATAGTATTCCTAAAATGAATGTAAATCAAAACTATGGAAAAAAGTATCTACTGAAAATTGAAATATTAATAATTATTTTTCCAGTTGATGTCAAGATCCTAAAGTGATTCTATTTTCATAGAGAAATATTTACTTTGAAACAATCATAATAATTTAAATGTCTTAGTAAAATAATAAGCAATGTTAAATGATTTCAGCTTTTTATTTTAAGTTCAGTAATAAAATTACATGCAGAGGATGCTACACAGGACCATAGACCATACCAAGTAAAAATATATGCCTCTGTAACTCAATATAGCAGCTCTGAAACAATAAGTTAAGATTTCTTAAATGTTTCCTGAAAGAGGAAATCTCATTGGTAGTATTCAAATATTGAATCAGAGAATCACAGAATCATTGAGGTTGGAAAAGTCCTTAGAGATCATCTAGTCCAACCATTAACCTGACACTTCCATATCCAGCACTAAACCTTGTCCCTTAATGCTGCATCTACACAACTTTTAAACACCTTCAGGGATGGTGGCTCAGCCACTTCCCTGGGAAGACTGCAGCAGTGCTTGACAACCCCTTCAGTGAAGAGATTTCTCCTTATATCCAATCTAAGCCTTTCCTGGTGCAACCTGAGGCCATTTCCTGTCTTCTTGTCCCTTGTTAGCTGGAGAAGAGACTGATCCCCCCCTGGCTACAGGCTCCTCTCAGGTAGCTGTAGAGAGCAATAAGCTCCGTCCAGAGACTCCTCCAGGCTGAACAGCCCCAGCTCCATCAGCAGCTCCTCACCAGACTTACACTGTCCATCTTCATTGCTCTTTGGACATGCTTCAGCCCCTCATTGTCTTTCTTGTAGTGAGGAGCTCAAAACCGAACATAACTTGAGGTGCAGCCTCACCAGTGCCCAGTACAGGGGAACAATCGCTGCTCTGGTCCTGCTGCCACACTACTGCTGGTGATATGACAGAGCTCAGAGTATTGTACTGAGATGTGACAAAATTATATTGGATCCCACAGGTGAGGAAATATTTTTCTGGATTACTTTGGTCAATGCTGTTATCAAGCTCTTCAGCTGAAATTTTAAATAAAAATCAAATAAGTTCTGTTCAGTCTATGATAAATTGTTGGACCATTTGCAACAATATGGTAGGACACATGAAAGAATAAGAATTATGGGAGTCTACATGGTTTTATTCCTTTTTTTTTCGTTAGAAGACAAATATATTTCTTTAATACTGTGACAACATTTTCCTCTCCAGTGGAAAGTGATGAACTTATTTGTTTATGTTTGTATCTAAGAAGATAAGCTTAAATTACCACAAAATAAAATGCAAGGGAAAAGTGTTCTAAAATGAGTAACCATTTGGAATAAGCTTGCTGAAAGAGACACAATGAGCGATATTGACAGTTTTTGTCATTGCAATAGAAAAAAATATTTCAAGCATAGCTGCCCTTGTCTTTGAAAAACAGATGTGGACAAGATAAATTATTATTTTCTGTTCTCGTACATGTCTTATTCCTTCTTTATAAGACATCTAATATATTACAAAGTTCCAGTGTAATTTAATATACTAATGAACCTTCTCATGTCAGGCACAATATCTTCAAGAATGTTACTAATTTTTATTTTTCAGATAGTGTCTGAAAGTATTTCTTTTAATACTGATGCCAAAGCAATTTGAGAACAACTGAACGTTCTCAGAAAGCCAAGATGTAGAAAAACTGTGTTCTGGTATTACTTTCTATAACATAAATTTTAAATTAGGCCACTCAAAACCTTTGGGCAAAAGGTAAGACATTTATAACATTCTGAAAAGCTTTTAATGTTTCTTTTAAAAATACAGACAAAAACTTTAAGGTATGAAAATTTTATTTTGTTGTCATTCGGTCCTTAGATGCCACATATCATCTCACCAGTTTCATTGGTGCTAGAACTGAATGACTGATCTACCAGTCTGTTAACCTTTTTTTAAAGGCAATATATTTCTTTCTGAAAAATGCACATAAATGTTTTCTTTTGTCTTACATTTGGCAATTGAATGTACTCTTGCACAAATTAATGACTCAAACTTCATCTTTTCAAGTACCTCTTAAAGAAAGGTATGTTTTGAATTTCCTCACTTTAAATTTTAGTTATTGGACATCATTGTGTTTGGAATGGAGTTTGTAACTTTAAAAAGTTGAATTTTTGTTTAGCCACTTCTGCTAGTTAATTTTTCCATCAATTTTTTTCTTCTTAAGTATGTATTTTAGCATCAATATCTAACTTCCTTTTTCCCCACAACAACTTTATTAGGCATTAGGCCTTCATTAGTCCACACATTTAGAAGTCTTCTAGCACTGCCCTTCAGTTCAAATAGTTTTTACCTTCCCTTAAGGATATAAAATAGAAAGAAGGCATAATGACTCTCATTTTCTTCCTTGTGGCAACTGAAATGGCAAACTTTAATTCTGTCATTCCAGTGAGGTGCCTTGAGGCAAGTAGAGCCTGGCTTTGGGTCCAGGTGGGCTAATCATTGTCCAGTCATATGATACTTGACTAGGTCATCTGAAAATTTGAAAATTTTTTCCTGTTCCAGTTTTATGCTATCATATCCAAACTGATGACAAATTTAATTTATGACTGTCATTAAACTCTAGATTTTTTTCTTCTGCTAAACTGTTTTTTGTAGCATAGCAGCTTTTGTTTTTCATCCTGTTTCCAGCTTTTGTATCCTCATGATAGTTCAACTGTGCCATTTGGATATATATTTCATATTATATGCACATGTGGTTTTCACTTATAATATAGGAATGATAAAGTTCCAAATTTTCTTATCTTGGTTACCTTACTTGGTTACCTGTTTCTTGCTTGGTTGCCTGTTGTGCTAAAACTTTCACTGAAAATATCTAACAAGATGGGTTTCTAACTGGTCCATCCTGTCCCAGTCTAGAGGGCATCAATAGGCCTGATATTCCTGCCCAGCTCCTGCTGGGGCTCATTTTGATCCCAGAAAGATCAGTCCCTGCCAGAGCAACCCTGCAGCAGCTCTGGGCTCCTCCACAGCTCTGCCTGTGATCCCACATCCCAGCTCAGCCAAGTTCCAGCTCAGTGCCCAATGCCTGGGGCTGGGGCTGCCCCCACTGCCCTGCTGCTGTCTGGTGATGCACCCAAGATGTGGGGCCCTGCTTTGCTCCTTCATAAAAACCCTCGTGGCTGCTGATCCCCATCACTCCCAGCCCATGTGCATCCCTGAGATTTCCCTAACACCCTCTCTCCGGCCACGTGAATCCTTTTGGTACAACCATAATGACCAGCTTCCTTCCCACTCATGGCTGTTTTGGCTAAACATTTCTATAATCATCTACAAAGCTATGAGCTCTATAATGCAGTTTAATTTGAAGTTTACCATGGTAGAAAATAGTGTGCTTCCTTTCTCTCTGGAAATAAATCCTAGTCACCACTTTTACCTTGGCTGGCTGTGAACCACAGAGGAGGAGGAGCTGCTGCAAGTGAATCTTTAGAGAGACATAAAGAGTAAAGCTTTTTACGCCAAAGAGCTGCCAATAACTTTTCCTGTCAACAAAACAAAAAAGCAACATTATGTTAGTCAAAAATATTCTCTTGATGCATTTAGCTTCTGAGCCTCTTTTGAAGTGTGGTCCAAAATTGCTGAAGTGAATGGCATTTGACAGGCCATTGCTGAACCTTTTGTTATTTCCTGTCACCCTTCTCTTCTGTATTATATCACTGACTCTGATGGGAGCTGAGAAAGCTAACCTTCTTATTCTGAAATACGACTTGATATCAGATATCCAGCAAGAATATTTGGGATTTGTGCATTTTGGGAAATGGGCAGCAATTCTATGGGCACAATGTAAAAAATACAAGACAAGATGTAAAAGTCAGTGTTGGAGTGTTTGCATGCTATAGAGGCTATTCCAGCCAGAAAATATTCAGTGTTTCAAAAGTTGTTAAAATCATTATCAGGAAGTTCAGAGAACATAGTTCGGTAAGCATGGTGAAACTAAGTAGAAAAATTGCCTATGGAAGGCCAGCAAATTGGCGTTGGAATAAGATGAACATGGTTTCTGCCAGCTTAAAATTCAAGTCTTTCCAGTAAGTTAACTGATCAGTATACCTAAAATAATTCATGGGCCATCAGAAAGTGTTAGGCAACATAATTTTATTGATAGCTTTCAAATGTGATGTGAAAGTCCTTCCAGTGCAGAGTACATGTCTTGAGATGTCCACATATGCATGTAGGGGAGGATTTATTTAATCTGGATTTAGCCATCTAGAAGTTTTCTTTAGGCATTTCTCCTGCCATGACTATAATGGTGACCAAGTATTCAAGGGAGTCTTCTTACTAATCATTCAAAATCAGTCTTAGCACTCAAGTCAATGGTTTTTGTTAACTTTAAAGGGAATGCTAATAAGCTGGGTATTTACACTTTTATGGAGTCAGTTAGGTCAGAAAAATCATGCATCTTGCTGAACATGAAGCTTATCCTCATGGCCTATTATGTGCCCACCCTTTAAACAGTATCACAGTTTATGGGACTATGATGGTGACAACAGCACGAGTGTGTTTTATGGAAAGGAACATAAGGAATGGCTGAAATGCACAAAATGTATGGATAAAGATATGCCGGCCTTTAATAATGCATGACAGAAGTGAAATGGTGTGCAAAGCACTTCATTTGCTTGAGAATGACTCATATTTCCAAAAAATTGCATTGTAAAGGAGACAAATCACAACCCCAAACCTGAAAAGGCTCATCTATTACAGAATGTTATGGACCATACACATGATGAACATGTAACTGTGTTTGGGACCTCAGTCATCTCAGCCTCAACAGGCTGCTGCCCTATGTCATTCAGCAAGGAACTTGAATGGACTGAACTATTTTTCTCTGTGAAGTTGTGTGATAAAATTAAACATATGTGCTGCATTGAGACTTTTAGACAGACAGTATTTCTGACTGTCAGGACAACATAAAATAGCTTTTCTTGCCTGTATCTCTGTTAGTTTCTGTCTTGTGTTTGCGATACAGCGGCTATATTTCAATATTGCCTTGCAGTGTGTTCTTGGCACATCACAGGAAGTCACAAGCACAGTAGGAATATAAAAATTAAAGAATAGAAAAGGAAGGAAGTGCCAATCACACTTCAATTTCTTAAAGAAGAGTTGGGACTATCCTCACTCACATTTTTTCCTGTTCAATGTGAAGATGAAAACCTTTACAAATATTATGGGCATACTTCAGTCACCTAGCTAGATATTGAATGGATCTGAAGGCCTTAGATTTGCTTCTGTGTCATCTGTGTGTGGACCTTGGACACCTGTTTCACTTTGAGTTGCAGTAAAACAGCAGGAAAAAAGTCTTCTCAAGCAAAGTTGGACATTTTAAAATTTGTGAAGGACAGGTAGAGGTTTAATTTCTCACCTTCTGTGTAAAAACTATGACACTTCAGAAGAAAAGAGTCTGAGCAGTAGATGACAATTATTATTGTCAGATGATTTGGCAGGATATAGCAAAGGTTCTCCAGATAAAATATCTCATTCTGACATCCACCTACTGCAGTCATCAACCAACAGTTTCATCTGCATGAGGGACCACTGTCTGCAGGGTCCTCACTGCTTGGAAGAAAACAGATTCTGCAGCATCCAGCAAACTTGTCTAGTTTGGGGAAATCACACAACAGCCTGTTTGCTAGTGGTGCTCCCATCTCCTTTCCAAACAGGAGGTGGGTGAAAGTAAGAGCAAGCCCCTTTCACAAAGTTCAATTTTATAATTCAAATCACTTGCATAAGTGTACATGTAGACCAAGTACAATCTGATTGCTGTTAGTGATGAACACCCTACAGCACTTTACATGTATATTGTTCTGTAGATTGCCTTGCTGAGCAGAATAAGAACTTTTGTCTTTGTATTTAAGATATGCTGGAAGTACCTAACAAGGGCAATTTGAGTGGACAATGATGCATGGATAAATAACTATTGATCCAGATTTTCAGTATAAATTAAAATCTTTCGTTATATTTATAAACCATCAGTTAAGTGTTGAGATTTTAAACTCTGTTATTGGATGTCCTTATATTTTTCTGCTAGAGAAAGGAAAAATATGTTGAAGCACACAAAGAAAGAACACCCAGTAACTATAATGTGGTAGTGTCTGAAGACATTTTGTGTTGCATTGGCCTGAATATGCCCTTAAGAGACCAGGTTTGACTCAAAGAGTTCAGTTAGGACTGAGTAGGCATCTGACCTACAAAATGGCACACAAGCTTAATCAGTAAGAAAAAAACATAATCTTTAAAAGTCCCTGTATAAATAGAAACTTTAATCTTTCTGAGGTAAAACAAATATAGGGAGCAGTCTGTCAAAAAAAAAAAAAGAAAAAATCTGGCACAGTAAGTCTAAAAAGATCTGTCACTGACATTAGTTAAATTTCTGGTAGGGGAAAAAATGTCATGCAACTGTATATTAAAATAATAGAGTATGTTTTGGTGCATGAAAACTGATGTGATGAAAGATCATCCATATTAGGTGATGGTTGTTAAGAAAATTTCAGAAAATAAGAGGAAAAAAATTTACGAATGAGATAAGGGAGAAAATGAGATATAAACACCTGGGACTTTTCTAGACATTTTCAAACCAAATTGTGCTCCTTGAGAGACTGAACCCTTCCTAGCGTCATTTGAAATAATTTCCAATTCCTCAGGATTCATAGAAAATAATTTAAAACTATGATCTGATCTTACTGCCATTGTAATTGCTGCAAAAGACATCATTGAAAAACTGGAAATATAAATCCTCTTTGCCCTCAGTTTTTAGATATTCCTGTTGTCCAGATGCTATTCAAACCATTTCTTATAGGATTAGGAATGAGAAATTGCGGATGGAGTAGTGCGAAATATTCTGATATTAATAATTTTGGCAGTCCTGGTTCAGGTAGCAAGGCTGGTCCTACAAAATGGAAAATAATATAAATATTTTGTAGCAACTAGGCATAGCTAGACTTTATTGAAATCCATGTTATTCCTATTCTCACATTACATCCCACACTTTAGAACAGTTACACATTACTTTATAATCGTCAGAGACCACTTATCCTTGCCATTGTTTCGAAAGGGAGTGTGACACACTAGGGAAAGCTGACATACCTAGACAGGAGAAAGAGAAGCTACAAAACGTTTCATTCTACAAAAGAATCTCCAGAAGCTGCTGGAACACATAGCTTTGATCCTGTCCTGTCTATTTCCTCTGTGTAGACTATGGAAAACTCTGTGTGGTATTTGTCTGTGAACCATGTCACACAGCTGAGAGATGTGCTCCTTACCAGAACTGGGCTGACTCTGTTTGTCTCCAGAGATCTGAATGCTGATGAACAAGCTCCTCTAGGCAGTCTGAAAAGACTATGAACAGACCTCTCTAAAGCAGCTGTGAGAATAGACTCAAAGAGGGAAAAAAGCTTTCCAAAGGTCATGGCATTTTATGGTGAAATCAGTGAGCCACAGAAAACAGCTCCTATCCAAGAACAGAGCAAGCAGAACACTTTAAACAACAGAGGAAAGGAGAATTTGGAAGATAATGTATAGGAAAACAGGAAAAAATATAACATTGCCTACTGACAGTATTAGACACAGATGATGTAATTAAAGTCAGAATAAAACACGGAACTCTTTCAGGAATCTTACTTGAATTTATATAATTCCTTCATTCCCTTTGCTTCTTAGGTGAAGTGGGAGAAAAAAATAATTCATAGAAATGCCAGATTTTTTTTCTTTTTGTTTGCTGGGAGATGATAAGGGTTAAAAAAGCTTTCTTTTTTTTTTCCTATGATGTAAAAGCAAATATTTTATTAAGTGTTTCAGCAAAAATAAAATTATTATTTCTAGTATCATGCAGATATTTTTTCCTATAATTCTGAAGTGAAAAATTCCCATCCTGGGTTTAAATACTATGTGAAAAAGCAGAATTCCATCACCTGTTTCAATGCAATACATAGTTCCTTCCAATAGTTCTTAAAATTGACAATATATGAGACAAATAAAACATATGAACAATTGATTTACCTAAAATTTAATCTTGCTACTCACCGATAACCTGCAACATATTGATAGGATTTTACAAGAAAAGTTTAGGGTTCTTTTACTGCGTCTCAGAAACTCAGTTTTTAATGCAGAAAACGTCGTATTCCTTAGGTAAAGCTGTTTGACCAAAAAAATTTCCCTAAGTGGTGTAAATGCCATTGCTATCTTCCCTGTAGTAAGCCAATTTACATCAAATGAAAATATTTGCTTTTTCAGATGCTTCTCACAGGAGCAACTATCAATCTTGCAATTGATGTGATTATGCATAATTCTGAATGCAGTCTATCAGCCCTCAAGAAACTTATGTTCTTTGATAAGTACTGGGAGAACAAAGTATCCTGACATTTATTTAGGGAGTGCAGATGGGGATTGGGGTGATGTTTTGTTCATGATTGCTCTTGTTTCATCAGGGTAGATTGAAGTGGATGTAATTGAAACGTTATGGTGTCTCCATTTTCTCTCTTAGTCGCTACAGAATATTGCAAACTATTTTGCTTGTTTCAGAAATGCAGAATTAGTAGAAGATTAATCAGTTTGGCCATTCTTTCATCTATTTAAAGTTGTAGTGCTGGAAAAATCTGGATGAATGACAAAATACTGTCATAATTTGTCTGAGGAAAGGGCATACATGTTTAAGCATGGAACTAAAACATAAATTTTCCCATTCTGAAGTACTTAGAGCAATTTGGAAGCAGTATAAAGGCAATTTGCTAAAGATGATGGAAACAACACAGCTGATGGCCACGTATTATAAGTACATAAAAAAGAAGAAAAGCATTTTTACTGTGACCTCATCTTTGGCCTAATCTGCTAAAATTATTTGTGTTATTAATTGTATTAATTGTCTAACATTAATTGTGGAAGGCTTTGTAATGAAGTTTTTTGTGTTTATAAACATAAAAATCTGTGCTGAATTGTGGATGACACTTTCCTTTTCCAAACAAAGGTGCAAATTGGTCTTTTGTGTTCAAGAATTTAATTTCCTCTTAAACTTTTTTAAGTTTTATTTTTTACTGTTAATTATTTTCAAGGTTAATGAACAGGAAATTAATTTGCCTATGCAATTTGCAGAATCCAGCATTGGTGGAATGTCCTGCCATGCGAAATATTGTGACAAAGTGGAGATGAAATAATGTCAAGGAATGAAAAACAGGGCATTTCTGCATGTGTATGCTTCTAACATTTTATGTAAATTAAAGGCATTGATTAATACATTTGCAGTGGATTCCATTTGCTATTGCTTTCTTTCTTCAGTAAGACTCAGCTTTAAGTGCGATAATAACACAGAATCAGAATGCTGTAGTTAATTGTGTGGTATGGATTCTAAAATTGTGTACATGATTCATTTGGAAATCTTACTATGTACTTGCACAAGCCAAACAAATAAAAATAAAGGCCTCCTATTAATAATGATTTTTTGACACTTGGCACAGTCTTCAGTTTTGCCTAAAAAAATAGACACACAGCTGTTAATTGACAAGAAAAGTAATAATCCTTTGATTACAGTAGCTAAAGGCTGTCCTTTAATGGATTTTACTTGTCACTTTTAATTCTTTTTAATCTTAGTCTGCATTTCATTAGAATGGCTTTATCATTCTGATGGCCCTCCTGTCGTTATTCTGATTGAGTTAATGGGTTGTCGTCCTACCACAGAGCTCCAGTATAAAATATAATAGTATTTTATTTATAGTCTTCAGGGACATTTTAAACATGATTGCTTTGCCAATCAGCTTTTCTGGTTTTACGTAGTACATTATTGTAAATGGAGTGCTGTATTTTGCTTTCTTTTGCCTGGTAGGTACTCTGAGCAGAGCTTCTGTCTTAATCTTGCATGACTTAATCTACCTATAAAATTCAACAGCCAGTTGGTGAGGGAGCTGGAAAAGGACTATTATCATTTTCTGTCCTGCTCTTCAGCTGCGATTTTGGCTTTCTGTTTAAAAGCTACATGCCTGCACTGCAGTTTCCCTAACAGATGATACAGGTACTCGAATATTATTAAAAAATTACGTGCATTCTCATAATATATCTATTAAAGTAGATTTATTACTGTCTTGTGTTCTCAACTACAACTGTACAGCTGTAGAATGTGTGATGTTTAGGCCTTCATGTTTCATTTACTTCTCTTATTAAAAACTAGTGTTCAAGGTACTGTATTTTTTCTGTGATGTTGAGGAGTCTGATGAACTGCTAATAATTTTAAAGATAATACCATTTAATAATTGTGACGTGGATTGGGGAGCTCATGATTACTTTTTTTAATTATAAACTATAAAAAGTATGTTGGTTGCATATAGAATAACTTTTGGAAGGACAAGAGTATCTTTCATGTTTTTAGGTTGGGAGAAACAATATCAACAAATTATTGTAGACAATCCATTAATAAATTATTGATGATTATATTTGTGATACAAATCCAGCTGTGACACCAAGCCATGCTGTTGTTATTGACCCATATAATACAGTGCTGCAGAACAGATGTCATAATTAAAATAGGCAACATTTTATGATTTATCTTTGTAAAGTTACTAGAGCATTGCTTATATGACAACCTTGCCAACAAGTTAGGAAATAAGGAAGATATGTGGAAAATAGCTGCCTAAACTCATATATTTTTATGTCAGTTTCTGTGTAACCATTTCAATTTTCACATATCTGTAGAGACTTTCTAAAATGGGGTGAGATTTTCCAAGAACATTAGTAGCTATATTTATTGTCAAAAAAAGGTTGATGAAGAATCAGGCATATGCTAGCAATATGCTGTACCAGTAGGTCAGGTTTTCAGGACAAGAAATAGAAATGCAGATGATTTTTTAAAAACTGCCTTCCAGAAAAAAAATACATATATTATATTTGAGGTAGTCAGAGTCTGTAGTGTTAAAGAGCATTTCCTTAGAGAGGGCTTCTTATATATCTTGAGTTTCTCAAATCTATTTCTAAGTGTTGTATAAGAGCTGTGTCTCTAAATATGTATATATTCATATCTATATGCTGATATATGTTTTTTTATGCTCACTGCTCTTGCAATTAACTGTTTAATCAGAGAGGGGGAATTAAATATTTATTATATTTTCATCAGTTGAGTTTTTCTTTAAGGCACACTTTTACATGCTACATTATTTGCAGACTTTAAACATATAACAGATACGGGACTGTAACCTTTGTTCTTTTGCTTTCCAATGCATTGAATTGCAGATGTTACGAGCTTAGCAAATCATGTGCTGCTGCTGGTACTTTGAAAGTTTCAGATGCAACTATATTTAGCTGTTCTAACCAATGACAGTCTCCAGAAGAATCTGTTTTCTCTTAGAACCACCAGAAAACACCCTTGTGGTTGTCTAGTTTTCATCTAATTTCTATTATTATTATTTGCATTCTTATAGTGCCCAGAAACCTGAGATAGGCATTGCTTTTGAGTTCTCTTATATTATTCCTGCAAAGAACAATCCAGTATGAAATATTTCCAGCACATTTTACAAATTTTGTTCCATTGAGTGCAAGAACAAGATATGCAGAGCTTTTTTATAGTGGCCAGTTGTCCACATTTGAAAACTTTTAAAATATAAATATTTTCAAAACACTATGCTTGGCATGCTGGGTCTTCTCTTCGGTTTTCCCTTATTGGGTAACTGCAGTAGAATGGCTCACATCAACATTGGGATATTGCATAGGAGTTCATTTAAGAGCACTCTGATGAATCAAGACATTCTTCTGGTTCACAGCCATTCTCTTCTAGTTTTTAATGATTTCTAATATTGCACCCGCTACCTAAGCTATTTTCCAATGCCAATATGTCATCAGTTACATAGATTACTGATTGACTTGGTTGAAATCAGCCTGTCCTGTTTTCTGTACGTACTTGCTTCAGAAGAGTTGTCTTTATAGCTTGCCTAAAGATTGGCACATAGATCTGTATGTATTTGCATTTCTTTCTCTCTGCTGTGAATTTGTATTCATGGATGTTACCAGACTAACTCAGTAAATTTCCTATTTTTCTAGTCTGAGTTAAATGATAGACAAGAGCAGATGATGATTTCATAAGGGAACTATTAAATTACAATGGTCATAGAACTGTTTTCGTTTACCAGAAGTGTCCAAGGAAATAAAATGTCTCCCAGAAATGTTTTCCTGTAGATTTACTTCACTGAGCTGAATCAGCAGAGAAAAATTAATAAACTTCTAGTGCTTTATGGAGGATCCACTTACTTTCAAGAGGACTGCTGGACTACCTTTATATCTAAAATGAGGGCTTGTTGACAGGGGTAGGTGAGTGGTGAAATACAAAAGAGACAGGAAAGACAGAATAGACATTTAGGGAAAATTGGAGGCAAAAATTGACAGAAAGCAGGGAGCAAGGGAAAAAAGGAGAGGGACTAAATAAAAAATATTTAAAAGTGACAATAGAGAATATATGCAAGTTGAAAATATCCGGATTTTGATTTCAGCTTAGATGGATGGTATTTATTGCCCTAAGTCTCTAGACATCCTAGGAATAGAGGGGCTTATCTTTTTTCATCTCTCACTGCTTCAGCACTGCACTATGGGTTATAATTAAAGCTGGTCTAAGATAGCAACAAAACTGAATAAATTATTCATTGAAAACCAGCAACATTTTCTAAATAATGTATTCAATGAATAATATTCGACTAAAAATAGGTGCAATATACACAGCATTCTGTGCAGACTCAGAGCTGGTCCTTGGCCTACATTTTATCATAATAGGTATGATGAAATTGGTTTGTTTCTTTTTTAGAGGAGACAAGCAAGAAAAAATATTTTTATTTCTAGCCTCACAAAATATGCTATATTAGTGCACTTTGCTGTTAAAATTTTAAGTTCATTTCAGTATTCTAATGGGCAAAAATTAACTAATCCCTGCATGGAACTTAGTTGCAGCCTAGACATTGATGATAATGATATTATTATGGTAAGAGGAGGAAAATAAAGATAATTCCAACCAGATAAAGGTATATTTGGTGCTTCAGAAAAGCTTTCAACACCCAAAGAAAATAATGAAAAATTGTGAATACCAACAAAATGGTATGTGGAAAATTTTGAGTACAAGTGATATGAAAAAGGGTTTGTCTAATAGAAAGAAAACTTCATTTACTTGCTGATCTATCTTTTTCTAAAAGTCCTTTGCAGCCCAATGGCAGTAAAAAGGACAGCAACTTTCAATGGAAAGCAATAGGGAGAAAATGGGAAAGAGAGGACATAAAAATTAACAAATAAACATGGGAGTGTAAATTACAGAGTTTAAAGGAAGATCAAAGAAGCAGAATAAAAAGCAGTCTGTTGATTTAAGGCGTATGAGATTAAAAAAATAAGTAAAATACCTTTTGTCAATGTTTTATATAAATATACAAAAATCACAATCTAATATACTTTAAATTTATATATTAAAAATTATGCAAAGAAACCAAATATAATCAATATGTACTTGAATAAAACTAATAAGTTGAGTATGAAGCTAGTGAAAGTGAGGTAAAAAAGTCTGATTTTTTTACCAATCATTAATATAAACAATAAGGTGTAATCTAAAAAAAAAAAAAAAAAGAAAAGTATTTTTTAAACCACCCCTAGCCCAGTCATTGCTAAAAGTCTACAGTCTTGTTGAACAAGTGAAATATTTAAGTAAATATTGAGTGATGAGGGATATTCCAGAAAGCTGGAGGAGTACTGATGCTGTGTCAGAATTCAACAAAGCTGATTCGTTGTGCCAAAAAAACCATATGCCAACTTCACTTCTTAGCAAATTAATGTAAAATCCAGTGTGCAAAGAATTTAATCTCCTCTGCTTTTCTTCTAATTTTCTTTGGTTTCTTTCCAAGAGCAAACATCACTTTGTCCAGCTTATGCTATCACTACAGATTAGCATTCCTTCTTTGTGGTTGCCAGTGCAAAGGAAGAAAGAGTGGTGGAACATATTTTTTTCTTGGTTCTCCTATCCATAGGATGTTTCTGCTTAATTTCTACAGCTCTGATTAGAGAAGACAAGGAATTTAACATGGTAGCTTGGTTAATAATTTTTTAATCAAGATTTTTAGGGAAGCACATCAAAGTCAACCAAACACTTCTTAGCTAAAGGCAGATTTTTGCATGTGTGGACATAGAAAACATATAAAGGAAAAAACATTATTTTATCTTGATAGTTTCCTCATTTTAATTCCAATAAAATGCCTTCTTTTTTTTTTTTACTACATAGGCATGGAAATTCACGTGGAGATAGTTGCCAGTTCTGAATCCCCAGAGTAGGGAGGCTGAGATACATAAAGTCATGTTTCATATTATATTCTGATAATTTAGGTGATCAGAATACAAACCCAAATGTTAGATATATTTAGAACTGTCACTTTCCCACTGCTTGATAAAAAGTTGGGCATGTTATAACTAGTTTTGCATTAAGATTTGCAGTTTAATTACATTACAAAATAATGTGGTTTAGTGCTACCTTAAATAAATTCATATGTTTAAAGATGCTATCAAAATAATCTTGTTGGAATGTGGGTTGTTGAAGGAAGAATTATTAAAAGAATACTGAATTTTATTGTCAATTATGTTGAATAAATTTTGGCTTTATCACACAAAAACATAGTTGCCATTCGGTACAGAAGTCATCACCACCCTACTTATCAGAACTTTCTGAAATAAAATCTATTAAAAACAGGAACACTGAAAGTAATTTAGGGAAAATACCTGTGTTTTGGTTCATTCAAATTGCTTTTGTTAAAGCATTTGAAATAAATAGAACCTCTCAAAAGTTTCTTGTTCAACAACAATCACTGTAATCTGCATCTATTATAATACTGTGCCTTGTACTCCTTTGACAGCAGAACTAAGCAATCAATACACTCCTTTTCAGCAATCTCTGCTGAACCAATCTCACACGGTTAATAGCTGAGACAGATGCATTCTATAAGAATTTCACAATTGTACCAAATGCGTGTTGGCCTCTTAAAGCCTTTTGTTAGCAAGCAAGTGCTTAAAGCAATACTGCAATATTGTCTTCCTTAGCTCTTAGAATAATTTAAATGGAACAGCCAAAATTCATATTTTAAATCTAAAAGAAAGAGTGGTGTAGAGATGTAGTTTAAAATGCATAAAAAGAAATTATTATATAAAACCAGCACTGTCAAAAATCTAAAATGTCAGTATATGCAAATACTTAGCAGAGATACCCAAACAAACTCAACTCTATGTAGACCATAAAGAACACAAACATCCTTATTATATACAGCCTGTGCTTGTGAGTGATATAGACTTTCTTTTACTAATCCATATATCTACCTAACTGTTCCTCTTTTATAAATAATTTTCCTTGAAGTTTAATTGCCTTTTGTGTTTATAATAATGTCTCATTGAATGTATAAAAATGTCATATAATAGTTAAGCCTACATAATATATCTGCACAGTGCCACAGCCATGTGAGGCAGAGAAACTAACCCAAGATGCCCTGAAGTGGTTGTTAAAAAAGTCTGTTCGTGATATGTAGGACTGAAGTATTTATCACAGTTTTAAGGTGTTTGACAAATTTCTTATTGTTTCTAATAACAGCATGTGAAGGTTGACATCACAGAATCATACAACCATAAGATAATTCAGTCTGGCAGAGACCTCAGGAGGTCTCTAGTCCAATCTTCTGCTCAAGCAGGGTCAGCTGTGAGTTCAGACCAGGTTGTTTAGGGCTTGTCCATTCTGGTATTGAAAATATCAAAGATATAGAACATTCAACCTCTCTGGGCAGCCTGTGCCACTGTTTTATTCTTTTCACTGGGAGAAAGTTTTTCATTACCTTCAGCTTGAACTTCTCTTTCAGCATGTGCCCACTGCCTTTCAGCCTCCCACCACATACTTCTGTAAGCAACCAAATCCATCTTCTTGATAAGGCCTTTGTAGGGTTCTGTGCCAGGTACCTCCAGGGTGACAAAGCCAAGGTCTTTCAGCTCTCCTTACAGGGAAAGAGGTCCATCTTGACCATCCTGGATGCCCTCACCCAACAAGGAAATGTCTTTTAATTAGGTAGTGCAAATCTGGAATTTCCCTGGTAGAGTAACTTGCCACCTCGCTAGCATACTTTATTACAGAAGGACATTTTGAGAACATTAGCAGTTCTTCCTTTCACTTCTAGTCCCTCTCCATTGACTGATGGATCTATTTGTGATCTTATTTTTCACCTTAAAAATCTGAGAAAGAGAAGATTAGAACCAGTTTCAGCAATAGCTGGAAAAAAAATGAAGAGATGTTTGGTTCACATTTTGGGCTAAAGAAATCACAAGGGGTGTTATGAATTATGTAGATTTTTATGACGAGAGTAATGTTTAGTGTATTCTGAGCTGCTTAGTGTATTCTGTCTACTAATCCATTTCACAGGTGAATGACTTATTCAACCAGTTATAAACTTAGTATTGGATACACTCAAAAAGTTTTATTTCAATGAAAAATAAAACTTTGCTAAGTACTTTAAGATTGAGCTGTACTTTATACTAAAATGATAATCAATAAAGATCATAGCTTCTTGTCTAAGAGTAAAATCAATTTCTTAGTTTGACATGTGAGACAAAATCATCCCATTCATCTCACAAAAGAATGTACTTCAGTGGTCAATGTCTTCTAGAATTATTCAGAGAAGATTGCAATAATTATATAATCTTTCTGTTATGTCACATTTGCAAAATTTACTCTTTGCATAGACCAAATTTATCTTCCCTTTGTTATCCTGAAAAATATTGTTTGCCTGAATGAACAGAAGGCAGAGTTTTTTTCATCTGCCAGGGGATCCAAATTTTTAGAGATCTTTCAGTTTAACTTTGATGTTTGCTGTTATCATTTTAGTTCTGGACATGCCTAAGGTAGTATTTGCAAGAAAAATAAGGAAGAATGATAAGCTGGACTGAACTTTAGCTGAGTGCGCTTGGACACAAGTTCAAGTCTAGAGAAAAACCCAGAAAGTCATTGAGTTTCTCAAATTCTAGGAACAAGTTTCCATAGTGATTATTCTTCCTTCACAAAATTTACCTAATGTTTCTTAGACAAGAACACTCTACTCATCTGTGTTTATGTCAGATTTTAATAAAGACTCTTGAGTACTACTGCAATATAAAAAATTAAATAACTAATAATTTTAATTATGTTAATAGTAGAGCTTGGAATGTACAGGGAAGAGAACATTGATATTTGATTTACTGTCAATCTGATTAGCAATCATGCCTTCTGGAAAAAAACTGTAAAATGAAAAGTATAATCAATATCATTCTTTTGACAAAAGAGTGTGATTTTTTTTCATAATTTCTGCCCTTTCTTGGGGAAAAACCTCCTAAAATACTTATTTCCTTTAAAGTTGCATTTTATTCTGATATGACAGCTGCATGCAGGATGAGCAATAGCTTTATGATGTCATGTAAGTCTGGCACCACAAACTGGTGAAAAATGTCTATTTTTATTTACTATTTGATTTGCACTTCAGTGTGTCATGTAGGGCTTAGAACCAAAATATTTGCACATCTAATTTAATTTGGCAGTTGCAGACAGCACAGATTATGTAAGGAAATAGAAAGTTAGAGTATTGCCAGTGTGGTAAACACTTTTCATGAGAAGTTTCAAAAACCTAATAAATTAATAATGTCAGAAACACAAAAGACTTCTAAATCCAAAAACATTAAATTGAAACTTTAGGCTATGGCAATTGACAAACTACACTATGTAATAATTAAGAAAATCAATGTAGCATTTTTCTCCTTTGAGAATTTCTACTGAGAAAAAATATCTGCAGTTATTGTCACAAATTAAATATTTATTTAAATCTGTATACTGGAATTAATCTCTTTTCAAATTTTCCTAAAACCACTGGGTATACTGTTCTATTAAAAATTGTTACAGTGGGTTTTGGTTGATTTCAGAGAAGGTATTTATTCTGCTAGAGAACTTAATGCTTTGCTGACATATTGGAGTTATGTTTTTGGCCAGCTTGCTCAGTAATTTCTAAGCTTTCATGCACCTTTTTCTTAAATATGCAAATATCGATTAGAATTTTCAATAGAAAAAGGGCATTTACATGTAATTGCTGCAGATTATCCAGATGACAAGTTCATTATTGGTGGAAATAAATATTCCTGGAATTTTGGAGGTCACAAATAAGTTTGTCATTGCAACCATCTTCTGTTTGCTCCAAAAATGATAAGAGATGATTAAACACTTATTTTGAACAACTTCAACAACAACAAAAAAACCTATATTTCTCTCGTTATCAATAATCTTCGTATCCTACAGGCCATTTAAAGAAATATCTTTACTATAAAACCACGGTTTAATAGCATCTATCAATGTTTTGTTTACCATTTAATTGAAGAACTAGAGCTCATATACCTATCCAATGGCCGCTTCAGCCGGGGTAAACTCCGTGGGCTGCAATGGTCCGGATGGCTCGGTCCTGCTCGGCACAGCCTGTCCAAGCTCCCAAGCAGCTGCTAGCCACAGGCAACCTTAGCAAGCTCAAGTGATATCAGCTCTTAGTGATTATCAGCTCATTTGTGATTTCAGCTCTTTAGCTTGCTAGGTGCAGGGAGGAAGAGGAGAAGGCTGTGTGGGGTTCCGAAGAATTCTTTATTGGGGTCTTCCATTAAGGTTCTCAGTGACAGCTCTTCTGCCGAACTGGGCAGAAGTAGGGGTTTATATACATTACAGGGGTTTTGGAAATTGTCCAAAGGGGACAATTTCCCTGTAAGCGTCAGGGGAAAGTGATCTATAGGCTTACAGAGAGATAAGCAGGGTCCAAAGGTGGAAGAGAGGGGCTTCCAAGGCCCAGTCATCACGACCTGGCATTTCCTATCATAGGCTTCTGGCCTCCAAGGAGCCATTGCAGGCCATGGACCTACTACACCTATCTTCCAAAAAATTTCTCCTTCCTTCTGACTAATTTTAAAACAAATTAATTCACAGAAAGTTGAATTCTGTCATTCAGGATGGTGCTTATAGACCCTGCTTAATATCCAGTCCAAAGCCATATTCTCCTGAATGATTTGGTCCTCCTTCCTGTGAACACATCTGTGAAGGTGCTGGAAATGTACCAGAATAAATGGGGGTGTTCAGTGTTCTTTGTCTCAGTCTCAACCTACAAAGACCATTAAGTTTCCAAATTATGTGTTTCAACCTGTTATCTATGATGTCTTAAATTTTTATCCATTATTAAAATTTTTCCAACCTTGATATTCAACACTTATGGACCTCAGGGTGTGGACAGAAATGTTGAGATGACCTATGTTTTACAACACAACCATCCTGAAAGAGAGGTAGAAAATTTTGGAGGAAAAATTAAATTTCTTCTCACATAGGAAGAAGCAGATATAATTCCTTCCACAGGATCAAAATTAAATACTTGTTAGATTGCAAAACTGCTGTAAGAATATTAGGAATTTGAAGGTTTACTGAGCTCTAGGGATAAAATATTATTAAAAGACTGCCAGGATAAAAAAATAAAATAAACTGAGGAAGGCAGGTTTGATAACCATCTATAAAACCTAACCACGCAGTGGTAAACAAAAAGTCACAATTTCCCTATAGAGAATGGTAAACAAAAAGTCATAGTCTCCCCACAGGCCACCCTCACAACTTGACATTCAGGAACACTGAAATAGTGGCACAAAGTCTTACACGTTTTCAGGGAAGTGGCCAATACAGACAAACAATCCCAGAAATGGGCAGTCTCATTTAACTTTACTTATCTAAAATCAGGTGTCTAATTTTTTCAGTGCAGGCCCCAACCATTAAGAATAGTTTATCTTATCTATTTTAGGACCTCTATTTCACAAGGACCCTTGTTCAGGGGAGAATTATTTCTCCATTGACTGCAAAGGCAGTCTACAGTGCGTAGTCCAGACTACAGCCAAATGTATTTTTGCATGGTTGAATCAGGGTGAGTAAAGCTATCCATTAATTACAATTCACTTCCAGTAGAGCAATATTTGAATTGGTTTTCATTGTGGATCTGTTGAGGGATAGTTTCAGGACTCCGCAGTTTCCTATCAGATATGCAGGTAGCAGGTAGACATTTGTAGGGATTCATATGGGGGAATGTCTGAAGTGGTGTAGAAGCTGAACACCTCGTCTGGAGCAGTAAATTCTCCTCACACCCAAGGCTCAGGAAATGTGTTTATCTTTGTGTGTGTCTGGATACATACATTTGTGGATAGCCACCTTTGTCTGTCACTTATCATGCACAGTTGTAGATTCAGGAAAAGGCATAAAAATGTTGAAGATTCCTGGTCTCCTCAGAGCACACAGAAAAGTCTGATCAATGCTGAGGAAGAGAGTACATCCTGCATGTAGAATTTGTGGCTGATGCCCTGGGGAATTATGAGATTATCTTTATTGTTTTTATTACAGTACCATCTGGGACTACTAAGCTTGGAGCTGGAGCCATCTGTGGCAAGTAACATGCAAACAGCCAGAAGGTGTCTGTCCTGCATTTGTTGTAATTTAAATTAAAATAAAAAGGACAGCATATATATTTGTAGACAGAGACAGACAGAGAGAAAAAGGAAAACAACTTTAAAAAGGGGGGGCAGGGAGAGGGCAGTGAGGTATTATGGCATTGGTAGCCAAAATATCTATTTTTGCATTACAGCAAAGGAGAGTTTTCCTGAGGCAAGGATTCTGGATGCTCTGGATGCTCATAGGTAACCATCTCCCAACATATGGGAGATCCTGAAAGGAAGTGTGAAGGTGTTTTGAAATCTAAGGAACTAATAGATACACATTGATGAGTTCAGAATGTGGCTTAAAGCAAGGAAGAATGAGATTTCCTGAGAGAAAATACCTAACATGAGCATAAGCTGTGCTGAGCTTTGACAGTAGCAATATGTATTTCATGAGGTTCATTCAACTGGACAGATACTATGTTCAAACACATTCAAACAAAAGTGTTTATTGCCACATAATTATAATTATTTCTTGTCTTTCAATTATTGAAGGAGGAAATATAGCAAACCAATACCTTGAAAGCATTTTCAGCTTGTTTGTGACTTGTATAATCACTAGTTAGTTACCATGCTCTGAAATTTGTTTTGGGAAATAAAAAAATAGTTACACAATTGAAGGATGATTAACTGGGCCAACTCCAATAGCTTCATTATAAACCAAGAGTGAAAACATTAAGGGTTTTTAAAACTTACTGAATGTCTGTTCTGGTCTTCAGAGATTCTTTACAGAAAACCTGACAGCATGAGAATCCATTTAATGGCCTTGAATTGGAAGCTGCTCCAAAACTGCTAGATTTTGTGCCATTTAATCAGTTATACCCTCAAGAACATCCTGCAACACAAATGAGACAAGGTAATTGAAAGCTGTTAGATAAGGGGATCCAGGGCAGTAAAAGCTTGGGGCTGAATTTTTAAAACACGCCTCTCCTATGTTTTGGACAATTTTGACACACAAAGCCATTCACATCTGAAAAAAGGGAATACAATAGAGGCTCTTCAGAAAATTATAGGTATTGCTCCTGCAGGGTGAGCTTCTGATTTTGTCTCTGTAAGTAAAGCAGTAGATTAGCATGGAATGTCTGATATGAAATTGAATATGAGGAATTACCTGCTTTACTAACAATGGTTTTAGTACAACAGAGACAGACCATTATACTCTAATAAATTCATAAACAGAAGGCATTCTTTTGCCTTTCTTTCTTTTATATTTTTTCTGAATTCTTTAGCCTTTATTAATAAGAGAGGGAAAATAGAGGTATAAAATTAGATGTCCGTAAAATGTTGAAACAGAGTAAATATTTTTTTTTATTTCTTTGTTAAAATTCTTCTCTGATAAAATTGTACAAACAATGCACAATTAAACAAACGTTAAGCAGCAGTGGCTGAAATAGCACTGTCCATTTTGCAGATTGCCATTCTCTCAGTCTGAACTTCCATGTGTCTTTTAAGAGTACTGTGTGCTGCTGAAATATGTAAAGTATGATTAAACATGATTTTTTTTACAAGACTTTGAATAATAAAACTGAAATGTCAAGTTATTTAAGATTAATAAGTGACTTACCTTTCACTGGCATTATCAACTGTAGTTCAAACAGTGAAGGCACTGGAACTTGTTTTAGGTAGTATTTGTCCTCATTTTAAAATGAAAAGCAAATTAAATTAATATTATCTTGTTCAGTGTAGTTATTTTTCACATCTGAGTGAGGAAGGAAGGTGAAATAAGGAATTCAACAAAGGTGATGAAGACATGCTTGGTTCTGGCATGAACAGAATACGTAGCTTGACCTTGGTTTGCTGTATCTGAGGTTCTAGGAAAAAGCAGGTGAGGTCTGTGGACTTGCTGTTCATCACGGAGCAGAACAAAATGTACCTTTTGAAGATCTGGTGTAGTTCACTGAATGCTCACAATAGCAAGCAGCTGTGTTAGTCAAGTGACGGAGCTTCTGCCTGCCAACACAGGTGGAGCACCAGACATGCTCCAGCCCATCTCAAGAGTGTCACTGTGGTTTGCATCTGCTAGAAGAGCCAAAATTACTGACTGGCAGGAGGGAATTGCTGCACATAAAGGTCACATTCGGGACTGGATGTATTTCAAGAGGACACTGTACTTAGCAGCATGATCAGATTGTCCCTGCTGAGCTCTTGGTAGAGAGTGTGGAGTCCAGAATTGCTGCACAGGGAGCTCCCCTTGGTGCCCTGCCATCATCTGGCTGTCATGGTGCTGTGGGCCCTGGGAAGTGACAATGGCTCTGGTATTGAGAAGACAAGAAGTGGGCCTGAAGAGTGGAATGGAAAATCAACTATTATTATTTAAAATTTACTTTTTCTTTTATCTTGTATTTATAGGTTTGATATTAAATCTCCAGAAGTAAAAAGAAGTCATGAAATATAAGCCAAATAACAGAAGATTATACTAGACTAAAATCTCACATTTTGCTTCATTAAAATTATTGAAGTACACAAACAACAAATGCTGGCATAATCAATTTGATTGTATAGTCATGTAGATCAATGTCTTACTTGCCATTTAGTATCACTTATTGATTTGACATCATTGTCTTCATACGCAGTTCTTAACATGCATCTAATTATAAACAAACACACACTGTGGCAGAAGTATATACTTCTACATATTCTTTGTTATATTAGTATGGAAAATTGTTAGGTGGTGGATTGCTAAAGCAGCAAAAAAGATGGTTTCTATGGCAGCATTTTTTTGCTGCTGGTAGATACTTGAACAAGAATTGGCCCTGAAGTAACAGCAAGTATATAAATTACAAGATCTGTATAATTTTCTATACTGGGTACAGCAGTGACACCTGAGTGGGTAAGTATTGAACTGGTAAAAATAAAAAGGCTCAAAGAGCCTACATGGCCATATCATTCCTAGGCTTCATCCATTTCTGAACACAACCTTGTGCCTTGTATCTGGCTGGAAAAAGACTTTGGACTGCTGATGGTTTGACTTTGTACTTACACAGCAGCAGCATCACACAGCACTGTCCGATGTTTTCACATGTAGGAACTTCCATAGTGACATTTTGATTGTATTGAAGTGTCCGATGTGCACCTAGAGCAGACTAGAAGTGCTAATGAAGTGATGTTTATTAATGAGCATTTTCCTAGTATTGGCTCACCTGAGGTTCCTTAAATCTCCAAAACTTTCTGACAATCTATAATTGCATTGCTTATGTGCATATTAGCAGTGAAGCATTATGGTAGGCTTGATATTTTCCTGATGCTAGAGAAAAATGTTAAAATAGAGCTCATTTTTTGCAGCCCAAAAAATAGAGGGGACACCAAGCATGATAGGACCACTCTGAATGGGTGTGTGCACCCACTCCTTGCTCTTCTCCAGGAGTATTAAGAGCTGGTTCCTCTAGCACACTGGTAAATGCTGCATGCAGCACTGTTGTAGGTCACATTTTGGCTTTGGAAATTATTTTATTCTTAGAGCTCTCATGCTTGGTCATTCATCGAAGTTCAGACCTATCCCTTGTAAGTTTGGTGAGCATTGTGAAACAGACAGGAAAAATCTGCTTTGGCAATGTACTTTTTAGAAGGCAAATATTGCCGCATAATAAAAAAAGAAGATGGAGTTATGAAATGCTATGAGTTTTGTAGACTTTATCACCCTGTCTAATCTCTATGAGGGGAGAAGTACTTCTGTGTCTCTGTATGTGCTGATTCAAGCACTTTCAGTATTTTCTAAGGTACTAGACAAAGAAACAGTAGCAATCACTGCATGTTATCAAGTTTTTTATACTAAAACCATCAGAAATCAGATGGTGTGTAGAATGGGAACTCTCGTTTTGAAAAATATAGCAACAAGGAAGCATCCAGTTAATTGAGCCTCTCTCTCCATTATCCTTTCTCATCGGTTCCTCTTTCTCTGCACCATAAGGAATGAAGCAGATAAAGACAGTGTCAGAAACATTCATAGTAACTCTGAGACCAAATCCCATGGAAAACAAGAGATATATTGCAAGTGGGGTTTTTTTGTTTGCTTGGTTTTTTTTTGGTTTTTTTTTTTTTTGGTTATAACATTTTTATGTTCTGAAATGCAGATTTTTGATTGCAGTCTTTATATTAAAATGACCTTCATTTCAGCAGTACATTCTACAAGTAAAAGAGCTTTTTACCAGCAAGACCAGTGAGTTTTTTCTCTCCCTCTAACTCCCACCACTGTAATGATCAATCCAGTGATGTAAGGGAGATAGTGAGGTAGGATAGGTACTGTGAGCAATCTAGAAAACTTCTCCTCACAAGCTTTTATAGTTAAATCTACTTTGCTGGATGTATGACCCAGAAAGCAGAATGGGTTCTTTAAAGGGCTCTCCCTAGCTGCATGCCAGTTTTGCAGTCTGCTGTTGGAAATAAACTTATACTTACACCAAGTTGTTTGCCCACTTGCACTAAAGAGAGCCAAGAAAGTATAAAAATTGGAACCTAACTACTGTTAGGAAATGTTTGTGAGAAGCATCTGAAGAACTGTCCCAGTTGTGATGTAGAGGCAGAATATTCACGTCTTGGAGTCATCTGGAAGGAAAAATGAAACATCATGAGAAAGGTAGAAAAAGTACTTGAAAGTGCCATGATCACAAAAGATTAATTAAAAAGCATGACAATATTTGGAAGTTTAATAAAATGACTGAGTCAGTAACAGTACATTTCTTTGGTCTTTTCAGTACATTTCAGTCACTCCCTTTTTAAAATTAGGTTATTTGTTTTCTCTCCAGATTTAGCAAATGTCTAGCTATTTTTTATTATTGAATTACCCTCTGTTTGCTAGCTGTACTTTTTTCCCCAGGATGTGTGATTTATCTGGTTTGGTTTTTTTTTTTTTGGGTTTTTTTTTTTTTTTTTTTTTGTTGTTGTTTGGTTTTTTTTTTTTTTTGTTCCCAACAGAACTTTTTACATTGAAATTTTGTTCCTGCCTCTTGTTATTAATTTGTGGTGTTTTACATGATCTTTCTAATGTCCTACAAATGTGTATATGTAGTGTTTCTGAAGATATGAGAAATGAGTAGGGCCAGGCAAATTAACACCACTAATGAATTATTAAAAATTAGGTAGAACTCTATTTGCCATAGACCACCAAAGAGCTCAGACAAAAGATCTGTGAGTGTTTAAAGCCTTTTGGAGAACAAGTTTTGGAAATGCTGAAGCCACTGTTATTTAACAGCTTGGAAGCCTGAATTCTTTATATATACCTCTATTGAAGCATGGGATGAAGAAATCTTCAGCTTCCAGACTGTTTTCAACTCCACATAACAGAATATTTGGTTTTGGGCAGAGGTTCTAGGAAGGAGAGGTTATTTTTCATTGAAATATTTTCATGGAACACAGTTCCATGAAGTTATAAAACACTAGAGATAGCATGTCTAGTATTAATCTCTACAGTATTAAATCTATCTATCTATCTATCTATCTATTTTCTTAACATTTTGCATTTTCAAAAGTAGACTAGTGTTGTACATCAGTCTTCATGAAAAAAGAGAAACCTTTTTAGAACGTATTTGAACAAAATATTACACACTGAGTGAGAACAGAATTTTAAAAAATCAAACTGTCATGCTTCTTTCTTGTTGTTATAAAAGGAAATTTGACAATGTCGTTTTGAGCAGCCAAGGTGGCTAAGACTTTCGCAGTCCATGCAGACTTCTTACAGAGTAATGCTCATGAAATTGTTTTTATCTAGACTATTGTACATAGTAACTCAAAATTACCTGTCCAAAGCGTAATCACTCTCTTAATTTCTGCATTGCTTGCAAGTATTCAAAAGGAAAAAATTGCAGGTATGCTGTGTGATTATATAGCACACACTGAACTCTGGCATCCCTCAAACAGTCCAACAAACCTTCATGAAATATTAGCAAAACCTGTAATTTGTTGAAAGTCCATTATCTTTTTTTAACCAAAATACCCCATGGCTAGAATATAGCCACACACAAATTTATCCTTACAGAAAAAAAAATAAAATCTTAAGAGTTCCTTTTTATTGTCATTTACTTTACTGTAATATTGATAGCACATTACAAGCACCTACCCCTTGTATAAACAGGGGGAGATCTAGACTTTCTGGTGAAAAAATAACTTGCAGAACCAGGTTTCCACATTATTTGAACACTGATGAGGTCACACTGGTCACTTTCTTTTTAATCTAACATAAAAGAGAATTACATGTGGTGAACCAGCTGCAGAATAAGTGTCATCCCTCACCCATTGTTTGGTTGACAGTTCCATTGTCCCTAGGGAAAAGGACTGCCAAGGGACATCCCACCCGGAAAGAGGTGCTTGGTCTCCACTGATGTTAAAAAATTCAAAGTAATAAATGACCTAAAAATTAGGATTTAAAAAAATAAAGAATTTTTTAATTAATTGGATAGTCAGAGAAGTTAAAAGGACAGTGCAAGAACAAGTTTTTACTAACATGCTTTACTAGGAATACAGGCACCTGCAACTTAACACAGAAAAGGGTTTGAAGTTATTAAAATTTGGGAGTCAAAAAATGAAAAGTTCTCTAAATTCATGCCCTAATCTGATGGGGTTGACCTCTTTTCCTTGTCAGCTACAAGTGCCAGCGGAAAAGGTATGAAAAAGTTTCAGTTTTTCCCTTTGCTATAAGCACTGGATCTACTTTCTGAAATTATATTCATCTCCATACTGAAACATCTAGAAATATCTGCTCCCTAGGACTGGGCTATTGACAGGATTCAGTTGCCTGGGCTTCCTCATCTGGTAACAATTTCCAGCGCTCAAAGATATTCCATCTGCTTCTCAGGTAGCTCTTCTAGAATAGTTTGAGTCTTGAGTGGAGTCCAGTGCATCCAACAACCCTGTATGGATGCAGTAATACCACAGGAATCTCAAAAGGCACTCAAAATCTCCCACTAAGCCTTTGACCATCACAGGCCATGTCGTCCAGAGAACAGCTCATGTTGCTCTGAAGTGGATTCTGAGGGCAGGACCTCTCACAGTCCATGCTCTGCTGGCTAGATGTTAGATGCACTCACTCTTGAGAGCATCTAAGGTAAAACTTCTGCACAGGTGGGAGAGAAGGTCTAAAGCAGACTGATGCTCTGACAGAACAGGACTAAGTACACATCAGGTAGTGGTGAACACTTGTGGGCAGCAGAACCAAACCCCAGCACTCGACTCTGTAATAGGAGAGTCTGGGCAGTGCTCGTTTCAATACGTCTCCTTGGGTGTCATAGCCATGAGGTTAATACCTTTCTAAGGGCCTGCACTTATGACTACACAAGTTTGTGCTCAGTAGGACTACCTTGTTAAAGTCATCTTCTGTTACTCAGCTGCAAGTAATGCTTTGGCAGTTCATGGGAGCATTAATTCTTACAGTGCTCTCTGCGTCACTGCTCTTTGGGAAACTTTTCTTGAAGCTGGTAATGAGAACACCCTCCAGGATAATGGAAAACTGAGTGTGGAAATGTTCCGTGGGGGCCAGAGGTCAGCATCTGTTTTCTAGCTTTTCTTGTCCTCGTATTGAATCTGTAGTTGCATCTTTTTGTGCCTGAACTGAGCAACCTAATGGAACCATGCAAGCTTACTGCTGTGCAAATAGCAGGCGACTACAGACTGATAATGTACTGTAGCATGCTTCTCTGTGGCCTCAGAAAAATCTAAGGATACAATTCAAAGCTGATGATGGCATTTTATTGGTAGATTTTTTTATAAATAGGTTGGTGTTCTAAATCAAGTTTGTGCTGTATCACCTACCCATGGTATGTGTGGTACATCATTATTTTCATCAGAATTCACCCCAGGAAACACTACAGCTAGTGAAAATTCATTCCTATAACTAGGGTAAATCTAGTCTTATACTACCAATCAAATGTCTACTACAGCACTGCTCCACACAAGAAAACGTTACAGGGATGAATGGGAAACTCAAAAATTTTTCTCATTGAACAATAGGTTGATGTTGTATATAGGATATATGAGAAGGACATGGACTGTTAGAATGAGTCCAGGGGAGGGGCACAGGGATGGTCAGGGCACTGGGCATTTCTGTGAAAACAGTGAGGGAGTTGGGATTGTTCAGCTTGGAGAAGGCTCCAGGGATACCTTAGAGCACCTTCCAGTACTTAAAGGGGGCTACAAAAATACATGTAATGCTAGGAAAGGGCTTTAAACTGAGAGAGAATAGGTTTAAATTAGATTTAGATAATAGGGAGAAATTCTTTCCAGTGAGGATGTTGAGACATTGGAACAGGTCGCCTTGGGAAGTTGTGGATGCCTTATCCCTGAAAGTGTCAAGGCTGGATGGGACTTTGGTCTAGTGGATCTGGTCTAGTGGAAGGTGTTCCTGCCATAGCAAGGAGTTGGAACACTATGATCTCTAAGGTCACTTCCAACTCAAAACATTCTGTGATATGAGTCTGTCATATAGCATACCTAGCATATACTAACTTTGCATACTGTGAAGCAAACTAAGGACAGAAAACATAATTTGGTTAATGAGGATTCTTCCTCTAAATGGTTTTTTGTATTGAATCACATTGTGTTCAAAATCCACCTGAATCACTTAAAAATCCACTTGGCAGTACAAATTTCCTGTCTACCTCCAAGCCGGGTCACCAGCTTTGGACTACAGGAAAGCACTTGCCTATACCAAGCCAAAGTGTCCTACTGCATACAGACATCCTGTGGTGGAGAGATTAAACACCAAGGAAAATCTTTTGAACATTTCTAAAAATAACATCTCGCTTCTTATTCTTCTCTGCCAAAACAAATTACTAGTATTTTCCCTATGGAAAGACTCCAATAGCATTGCTATTGGGTACTCTGCTGCTCTGAATCTGAAAATCCAACCAATAAATCCAATAAAGAAAACCACAGACAAGAAAAAAATCTGGTGTTATTCTAATACACTTTAGGCACATGGCCAGGCAACTTTCATGTAGTTACAGGGAGATGGACAAGATGACCTAGACTATATGTCTTTTCTTCTCTATCAAACATTGCTATGGTTCTATAATTACATCAAACAAAATTATGCTTTCTTCAGGCTGCAAGTGGTGCCAAATGTTATCAGTATGGAAAGGCAGGACATTTAAACCACTCAAGCAGGTGAAGTCAGTCACTGATATTATTTTCCTGAGTGCTGATAATGGCTGCTCAGCTAATCTGGTTCGTAGACTGCTTTGCTATGCTGTAATGATATTTGCACCCCTGGAAGACAGCCACACACTATTGAAATAATGCTTGATAATGTTTCTGTACCAGTTCCACTTCAATTGACCTGACTGCAGTGTTATCAAAATGTTCAGTTTATAGAACCTAAGCCATATTTGTGTCTCCTTGATGGAAAAGAAAAATCAGTCCCTAAACACAGTGACCTTATTGTGTAAGTTAGAGATGACTCTTTTCTTAAGTGCAAAATTCACTTTGGGAGCTCACATTCTTTCCACTGCTATTTCAAAACTACAGTCTGTACTTCACTTCTACACAGAGTAGTCCTCGTGTTTGACCCCATCTTCTTGAGGACAGGCTGAATGCAGGGTGAACTATGGAGTGAGTTTTTTAACATAACTCAGCAAGTTATTGTTCTTATTTTAACATAAAGAGAGGAGTCTAAAAACTAGCTATCTAGCTAACTAAATAGCTAGCTAAACTAAGTGGCTAGCTATCACCCAAGGAAGAGGTGTAAAATACAATATGTTTACAAATGCCCCACTGGTATTGTAGCTAAACCTTTGTGCTTTACTGAGTTTGAGTGAGTCAGGGCCAAATGTGGTAGAGAGTCTGGAAGGGGAAGTTACAAAAGGGGATCATAAACTGTTCCGACTACCACGAAGCCAGACCTTGTCTGCATGGACAGTAATTCCATTTAGTAGGAGTGGATCTGTGAATTGAAAGGGTTAGTTTTGAGACACCTATATCAACGCTGTTCAGACATTTTGCTTTGGACAAGATTTAAGCTGCTCACTAGGAGCAGTGGTCCCCACCACACACGTGGCTCAAAGATGTTTACAGAATAAGTAAGTCTGAAGTTTTATGTTTCCATTGTGGTTGAGGGACATTTGGCCTGTACCCTGGGCAGTTCTTATGCTGCAGTTTTCCTTGAAAGAAAGCCAGCTGCACGCACCAAGCTGCTTCGTGAACCAAGCCAACCTGCAGGAAAAGGAGAAGGTTTTTGAGTTTGCTTCAGAGGCTTGCTACTGCTCTGCTCCAAAATACTAAGGCAGAGGTGGCCACATTCCCTGAAGTACCCCTGCCTGGTACCTGTTTTTTATTTTTAGCATAAATATATTTTAAAAGTAAATAAAACACATAGCCTCAAATATAGATATTTTAAGTTTTTCAAGCCTGCACTGCAATTAATTTCCTTTTACCTTCAGAATCTCAAATCGCTTGTATGAGGTGCCCTGGCTGAACTACACATGGTGTTATACCACAGCAATGATTACACTGTACTTAAACACAAGGTTCCAGAATCTGTTAAGAGCACGTGAGCAGCTTTTGTGATCCTAGAGTCCAACCAACCCCCAAATGTCCTCAACAGCCCAAGGGACTAGAAGAAAGGAGCCTTGTTTCAATGAAACCAAGGTGAATGCAAATATGGAAGGCCCTGTTGTGCATGAGAATTTCAGAATTTCCTTGTGGTTGTTTCGCATGAGTTTGCAAACAAAGGGGAAAATAAGCTTAAACTCCACATAAATCTGCTTAATTCAAACAAGGTCCAGCCTTTGCCTTTCCTCCAGTAACTTTGAATTTTTTTAAATCTGCACACTGACACTCATTGTAAATGGAATTCAGCCCAGTGCAGAGCACTAGTCAAGCTCCTAAATTTTGCTCAAGGCGGGGCAGAGAATAGTAAGTAGGTTTTCTCTGAAGGGTTGAAATTATTCCAAAATTAGATGCCAGTGTCACATCATTACATTTCAGGGCAATACAACTAATTACCAAACACAGGATCTGAGCAGAAATTAAATCACTTCAGAAAATGTCTTGATGGGCAATTTGTGTTTTAAAAAGGCCAGATTTTTTGTTTGATATGTGATAAATTTTCTGGGCAGGAGTATAATTTCTGAATTAAATAACGCCTGAAATGGGCTGGGTTTGTGCCTGTTGTATGACTATCTTGTTTGCTTTGTCACTTTAATTTTCCGTTGTTTTATTGTATGCTGACTACTTTTTTGTTTATTGAAAATATAAGCATGACATTAATTTCATTATCCTATTCTGCATGCAAGCATGTATTACATTTGCAAATGAAGAAGTGGTAAGGAGAAGCAAATTCAGTAAGAGGGTTTATTATGCATGCATAACCAAGCAAGTGCTTGTTTTAGAAAGGTACATCTTGAACACTTGTGATAAGGATTGCCAGGATTTAACTACAACTTTTATGAATAGAAATTTTTAAGAAGTATCTACAGAAGAAAATACTTCAGTTCATGGACCTCTGCATGTTTTATCTGGAGTACCAGCCAAAATTTTTATATTTATTATTAGTTAATTTATTATGAGTTAATTATTATTAGTTAAAATCTGACACAGAAACACTAGAGACAAATGTATTATTAAAATAATAACTTGCCATAAACTCTCATTATTATAAGTAGACTCTCTTTTATGGCATCTTCAACAAAAATGAAACAAACTGAAAAAAGACATTTTTAAACATTAACCATAAAATCAAAAAATATGAAGAAAATTGTTTTTTATATTTGAAATAATCTCAACTACTCATTCCTGTTAGCTTTGCAGGCTGCTGTAAATTTCAAGATACTGAAACTATCTAAGAAGCAATGGCACCATATGTTTACTTGAAGTGATTTGTGAAAATACAGGTTATTAGGGGAGCCAAATTGGTAGCAGGGGTAGTAGTAACACAGTTTCTCCTTATAGCAGAGTATAATGTTGAAGCATTATTTAGATTTAGTAATGCCAAGTTCTTATCACTTATATACAATAATATTATATATAAATTTAAAATATTAATAACATAGTGAAAAAATCTACCAGTGTAGTATTAACATTGATTTGACATTATATAGAACATATTTGCATCACTATTTTACTACTGTTTTAATAGTATAATAATATGAGATATGTACTATATATATTAGATGGAATAATAAAATAGTTTTGTAGTTATCTTATACATACTGTACTACAGACACTCAACAGAAAAATGTTGAAGAATGTATATCAGCATGCTGAGGTTTATTTTCAGTTAGGTAAATAGCATGAAGATTTTCTTTCCATCATCTTCCATGGCTGTGTTTTCCCGTGTGCATTTCCTTGGGTGCTTTGTCATTTATCCTTTATTTTCCAATCATCTTCTTTGTCACATTTTTCCATGATTTCTGGATATCTTCACTCACTAAAATTATTGAGGATGTAGTCATGCAGGTCACTGGGCTAAGGCTGGAACATGTGGTGCTATTTCTGGCACAGCCACAAACCTACAGGCAAACCTTATTCCTGTCATTCAGTGCTTGCTTTCACTTTCTCCACAGTGCTGGAAGCATATAGTGTTGTACTGAACTCCTCTGTCCTCCTGGTGATTAAAAAAGGGACATGTATAAATGTAGTACCACATTCCCAAACTGAACCGAAAATTCACCTTATAGTGGGCAAGACATGAAAGAAGGGCTAAGTTTGCAAGGAACTGCTTAGATATTTAGCTTTAGGAAGGTGTCCCAATCCCTGAGGAAGGGTACATAAAGGCTCATTTCTTCTCTTCTTGTTATTTCCAAATGATATCTCATTCAACTGGATTCACACTGGGCTCACAAGAGGCAGCTGTGATGGCCAGTGCAGCCCTACAGGTTCCAGGAAGGAGCAGGCAAGTCCAGTGCTGTAAAGCTGAGCATGATGAGGACAAAGTCCTGGCACTGTGCTCATTGTGGAAGGCAGTCAATCTTCAGAATGATATTTTGAATAATAAATATAAGTTTATGCAACCATAAGACAAATTGTCTTAAAGATTAAGCCAGAGGTAACCATATACTTCACATATGGATAGAGTTGGTTTTTTATTTCTCTCTGTTAAACATATACAGCAGTTAAAGCAAAATTTGTCAGAGTTATTCTTCTAGAACAGGATAAGTATTTTGAACATATGAAAATATCTTGTACTGAATTCATAAGTCAGAGATCACTAGAAGAGAGGTCACTGAATATGGCTAAGTGTCCAGCATTTAAGAGTTGTGTCCCTCTCAAATGGGGAAAAAGAAAATGTTTAGGCTAACAGCAAGTGCTATTATAAGGTTTGAATATAATTTGATCACACCTGTCATAATGCAAATGAAGTCCTGATTGCTTTTAAATTACTACAGACTAAACTTCCTGAATAAACTAGTCAAAGCCCTAACAAATCAAATCAGAATTGCTTTTAGAAATTTCCTGTGGCATAGATCTTATATTAAGAAGGGTGGAGTCTACCTCTAAATACAGGCAATGAGACCTGACAAAAACACTATTTCTTGTGCATTTCTACAGTGCACTTGTGTTATTCCCTGTATGTGTCGGACATGGTTCTTTACATTTGCAGTGGTGAGAGCATGTTCCATCACAGAGCTGTTGATATTAGTGTGAGCCAGCTCAGAACAATCCAGCTGCACAGTGCTGCATCAAATCTCATAACAGCAAATTCTCTGTTGGGTCTTCCAGACAGTATATTGACAGCGTAGCGAAACGCTGTTCAGTGATGAAAGTCAAGTGCATTAGACCCAAACCACCAGCCATGGAAATGCACTGGAATAGGTTGCGCTGAACCAAAATGTAAGCAGTGACGTGTCAATAGGATGGATACAAAATAACAAGGTTTAAAAACTGTGGCAATAGGAAGTTTGTGCAAAAAAACAAGTAATTACAAGAAAAACAGCATATAAAATAATTCTCTCAGCTTATGAATATAACTGCTACGTCAAGTTGTTGGTAACTGAGATTATATTCATGGTTTTTTGTTTGTTGCATTTTAGTTAAGAACAGACAGTTTCCTACATAGATTTCAAATACTGGAAGGAAATGTCTCATCATTAATTCAACGAGTCATCTGTTTTAATTAGATCAAGAGTTAGAGAGCTCACACACTTGTATTCATATTCATTAAGGAAATGCACCATTACCTAATAAGATTGTGCTTTCTTTCATGACACAATTGGTTGGACTAACAGGTTATAAAAATCAAAGTTAGGAACTACTATTCACTTATGTTGCATTAAAATTGTTAAATATTCAGCACAGAATTAAAGTTAAAAAATAAAGAAGAATCCAGAGAGTCTGTAATGGATATAAATGTAATCATTTCTTTAAGACTCATTCTTTGGAAATGTGACATACAGTAAGGCAAGAAATTTAATGATGGTAATCTTGGAGCTGAGAACTCCCCATTCGTATTTATAATAGGTGATGGTGAAGCCAGAATATTCTTTCAAGTTGAGAGATGTCAGCCTGGCTCATTTTTCTGAAATCAAGCACCTCTACATTGCCCTGTGTCCAGTAAATTCATGGGATTAATGGACACCCCAGGAGACCTCATTTTACAGCATCAAACAGCAATCAGCTGCTTGAGTTGTTGTCTCAGGAAGCCTCAGGTCTCCACAGTGGCACTAGAAGTGCTCATTATGTGTGGGTAACATATTCCCAGCCAAGCACTTGTGACAGAATTAGCTCTATGTTATATAGTTTATTCATTTGAGGGACGATGAGGATAGATCATCTTTTATTTGTTCAACAAAGTATCTGTTTAAGACCTTTTGTGTCCCAGACACTGGCATTTTGTTTTAAATTGCGTGTTGCATTGTACAGCTCTGTTCCTAATACTAACATGATGAATTCAAGAACACAATAGATGTTTGCTGTCAATTTTGTACCGTATTAGTATTTTACTCACAAAATACCATGGCAGGAAAAAAAAAAAAAAGTAATCTTTTAAACAGCTATTTTCCTCTTCTATGTCTTGATTTGTTTGAGGTTTTTTTTTTTTTTCAAATCTGTCTCTGCAAAAATGTGCTCACCCTCTCTAATCTTAATAATCTCAGTAAATCCCCCTGGATCTAAATGGTATCTTCTGTTTTGTTTGTTTGTTTAGTTTTCCCTTTTATTATGCTTGTTATAGCTGGATCTTACAGTCTCACTAGAATCAGTTTCAAAGCTTTCATTGAGTCCAGCCTTGCTGGGCCATGCTAGAGCCTGGGCTGGAGATGCAGGCAGCTACAGCTGTGTTTGTTCCAGCTTCTGGGAACGGACTTCACCAAGACATGAGCATAGGCTGGAGCATTTCAGGCCTACATTTTCTGATAGTTTGAGGTGCCCTTTTGCAAAGTGTCCAAGTGTCCTTCAACTGGGTGATAGCATAGAAAGAGAAGCTGGTAACTGGCACATGGTGTCACAACTTATCATGAGCTTGGGGGTTTCTCCACATCCTCATGAAGGCCAGGAATTTAATTGGCTCTAAAGATATTCTGGCTGCTTTTTTTTTTTTTTTTTTTTTTTTTTTTTAAATGCATAAATAATCAAAACTATTGCAGACTTAACAGCTGATAAATGAAGATCGCTACCAATTATACAGCCTGGTAAACACAGAAACTGGCAGGAAGGAGCAGGATTCTGTCTCTTTCTTGGGTTGTAATGTGAAGAAAAGGAAGAACCAGAAAAAATAGAAGGCACGGGAACAAAAATGCGAAGCCACACAGGATCACCTGTAAATTGAACAGGATACCATGGGATGTAAAGATTCTGTTGTGTACCCCTGGAATGGTTGTACACTGAGCTTGAAAAGTCAAGAAAACCACTTGGCACTTGGATAACAGTACTCCTTCCAGGCAGTTATTTCCTGCATCAAGGCTGAAGAATAGGGAATGACAGAGAGTTTAACTTTGGAAATTGCCATAAGGGTGCCATTAATCTACAAGTTGAGTGTCCAGTTGTATTTAAAAATCAACTAATTTTAATTGCCCTAGGTGCAGGAGGGTAAGTTTCAAGCCATAAGCACTTGGATAAAATAGAGGTAGAAAAAGTATTCCTTCCTTCCTTCCTTCCTTCCTTCCTTCCTTCCTGCCTTCCTCTGTTCCTGTCACACTCACATCTTTCGTATCTCCCTCTCTCTGTTCCTCCCATGCATTTTTTCCAACCAGAATGCAAATATTATACTTTTATCTAAATGAATTTTTTGGGTTTTTTTGCTTTAGATCAGGTCATGGAATTGTAGCTTGTATAAAACTGCAGAGTTAACAAAAGAAAGTATATAGAATTTTATAACTCACATGAACACATTTGGGGAGCAGAGGAAGAAGGACATATGTGTGTGCAAATAAATTTTGTTTTTCCATTTGGACTTCATAGAGCAATTTGGAATTCTTTCTTTTTCCCTTGGATAACCTCAGGTTCTGAGAAAAAAAATACTTACATAAATCAGTGTTCTGGCCTTCTGTTAAAAAAAAACCAAACAACCAAACAAAAAAACCCCATGTAAAAGTAATGTGCAGAAATGCTCTGATTTCTGATTAAAAACTTGTCATCAAATGCACAATGCAACAGTGTTGCAGTATAGCGCAATAGATGAGTTTTAAGTGAAGGTGAATGGTATAAATATAATGCAAATGTATGATTAATGCTTACCCTGTAAGATATTTTCTGAAGTAGATTGCAAATATACATAACATAAGCGATAAATTGACCAATCTGGATTTACTAATAGTTTATTAATATTTTATCACAAAATTAAAAATTATTCTCAGTTGCTATGAGCAAAGAAACCCACTGACATTAGAAGTATTGCATCATTTATGATATTGAATAAGTCTACATAAACTGGTTGTAATATTGCAGTATCTGCAAAGAAAGAGTCCAACAATGCTAAAAGAGAGAGATTTAAATGTTTAATTCTATTGTTATTAAAGACTATAAAATGCTATCTATATGATTAGCCTGAGTTTTGTGAAAAAGCCACTTAATAAAAATGGTTCTAACAGCTATATATGAGTTGTGTGATAACTATTATTATACTCATATCAAATGCTGTATTCCTACAAAACTTCCTACACAATTTCCTAAAAAATTATCAAAATCATTGTTGCAAAGTGCTTTTAGCTAGCTCAGATATGAAAGACACTACATATAAGATATATATGTGTGTGTGTGTGTGTTTTATAGAAGAAGACTTTAGGTCAAAATGTACAAAGATCCTAAAAAACATCAAGTACATTTAATCTGAAAAGAGGTGACAGACAAAGAAATACGTCACATCAGCCCATTAAATGCAGTGCTAGAACATGCATTGTACTCTAAAAATCACAAGTGGAAAAGTGAGAATAGTAAGGCACAAATGGAGGACTAACTCTTCAGATTAATTGATAATACCTCACTCATCTGAAAAGGAGTAAAAGAAATGATCACCTGAGAGGAGGAGAGAGAAAGTAGTATGAATCAGGGAACAAATTGAAGGAATTGACTTTGAATGGAAGGCGGACAAAAATGTCAAAATCAGATTCACTGAAGGACTCACATTTGTGCAGAAAAGCAGGACTATAAGAAAAAAAGTGGATGATGGGTTTTTTTCCTTCTTCTTCATAACAGGAACAGTTATTCTGTCCAACTTAAAAAAAACATTTCTATTCTATCTACAATTTTTCACAGTCATATTGACATGTAAGATCAGTGAACCATATCTGCAGAGTAGCTGGAAATATAGTGAGATTCTATATGATTTTTTATCTTTTCAATATTACCCAAAAAGCTGTTAGAATTTTCTTTAAATGCCTAGAATATAATCCTAACTGTAAGAAACCTACACCCGTTTCTGCTTACCCCAGAAATAATTTCAGCCTCTACCACCACTAATTTTGACAGTTCTGATGCCCTTTTGTTCTCAGGCTGTCCTTGAGTCATAGTTCTTCATCTTCTTAGGGCTGTTGCTCTAGTTACTGAATTGCAACAATTTTTGTTGTTCTTTAATGGCAGTGTTTGTATTTTGAAATTGTTCTTTAATGACTTTATGCTTGGAAGCCCTTTCAAAGCAATAAGTCAAATGCTAATGCTAGCATTAATATAGGGGATAGATTAACAAAGAGGCCCAGAGATAAAATCAAGCAGCAAGACATTAATCATTAAGCAGATTTAGAGTAACTTAAGATTTTCCCAAATCTTCAAATCAATTTTAGTCAACCAAATCACATATATTCCCCCTCATAAATATATCATCTTTCACCTTAAAATTACAACTTCAAATTCAATGTGAAAGTTGTCCTTACATCTTTTCCACTGATGATGAGAAACCTTATAGATTCCAGCCTAAATATATGAATATATTGAAATATAAGTGAATATAATAATTTCTATTTCTATTGTATATAAATGATATATGCATTTATATCTATCATTTGGTCTTTATGCCTGGGTGTATTTTCCAGTCTGTAAGGAAATTGTTTATTTGCTGTATTTAATTTAATTTCTTTTTTAATCTGCATCTCAATAGTTGCTTAATACATGGGAGCAGATCCTTTATCACATTCTTTTACAACTGGGGGTTGTCCTCACTCAGGTGGAGAACCTTTCATTTGGCATTGTTGAATCTCATGCAGCCCACATGCATCCACCTGTCCAGAGCTTGTGCAGTTCTCTCTGGATGGCGTCCCATCCCTCAGGCATGTCAACCTCACCACTCAGCTTCTTGTCATCTGCAAACTTTCCATAGGTGCACCTGATTCCACTGTGTCATCCATGATGTTATTGAACAGTACTGGTCCCAGTAGGGCCCTGTGGGGACGCTGCTCATCACTGACCTCCATTTTACCCCTTGATTTTCGCAAATTGAACTTTCTTTCAATTTATGTTATTTGCTTTCTATTTTTAATATCTTCTTTAAGCTGGATTTATTTTAGAACTCATGTTTCTGCACTGCATGCAGTTCCAGGCAGTTTTTTCTCAGTTAAAAAAAAATTATATTTTGATAATTATTCTGCCATGTTTTAACTCCAGCTGAAAACGAATCTACTTTGAAGAAAGTTAACACTATCCCAGCCAAAACCAGTACATACTTCCCTTTAGATATATCCCTTTGCAATATAAAAATATGCAAATGCTCAAATTTGATTAATTGTAAATTTTTCTAAAAATTAAACTGAATACATACAATTTTGTATGCAACTTTCAGTTAGGTACCTAATTACCTTTAGAGGTCAACTCTTGATCACATTTTCAGAATGTGATCCAATTCCACCAGTTTCTGAAAATGGGGAGAAAAATGTTGGGATGTTTGAAAAAAGCCCTCCATATCCAGACCAAAGATTTTTAGTGGTTGTATACTCCATTTAGAATGTTGAAAATGAGTATTGAAAATCTCAAAGTACAATTCCTTTATAAAGTTACCAGAAGCAACCATCTTTCTTAGAAAATAATAAATTTTCTGAAGATCTGAATGGATCTGCTCATGTTCTTTGAATTCTTATGTCCTATAAGGTTTGTTCCAATCAGCACTGATGATTTTGATAGTAAATAGGTTAGGAATTGGTTTACATGTCCTATTAGTCCCAGCAGGGTTGTACTCTGAGAGGCCTGTAGGACCTGCTAAAAGCATTGCACTTCTCAGCATTCTAGTAGCAAATGGATGTGCATATAATTGAAAATGTTGCAGTAATTGGTTGAGTGTGAAAAATATGAAGATGTATTTATTTGCAGAAGTTAAGTGTTGCTCTCTATGAGTCAGCTGAGAATGGCAGCATTTACTGCCTTTGAAGAAAAAATTCTTTGCAATAGATAGCTCTGTAAATCCTCACTGTAGATCCCACAGTGGCAGAAACTATGCATTGAGTTTTCAAGGTGGAGAATGGCAGAACATATGTGAGATAAATGAAAATGTTCTGCACTGCCAGCTATTGCAGCTGAACAAATCACTTGCTTTTTATTCTAGCTCCATAGCTAAACTTCCCTAGGAAAGTCTTTAGGTAAGTGAACAGTCTTCTCCAGGGAGAGAAAAAAAGAAAGTTTTCAGGGAAAAGTTCATTAATTTCAAACAACCTGATGTTCAGTTACATATCTTAATATCAGGACATTTTTGTGGTACTCAAGTTTCCCACTGCACACAAGTACTTTGATTGCTTCCTGCATTCTATCACCTGCCTGCTGAGCTTTAAAGATCTTTTAAAATCTATCTCACTCTAGCTGCAGAAGAAAATATATAAGGACATTAAAATTATGTGCAGGTATCCCTAAAACTGGTGAATTTGGAAGATGTGGTGAACAAGCACTCAAAATGAACCTTCTACAACTGCTATTTCTACACATCTATGCACAAGTCCTGACCACCCAGAGATGTTTTTTACCAGCCTAGGTAGTTCTATATATTTCTCTCAAAAATGTTATTTACAAGTAGTCACACTTATGATCCAATGAAAATATGAATTACAGATTAGATCTAGTTTGCCTAATTTAGGCATGTAATTTACTTTTAAACCCCGATCCCTACACTTCTGCTTGAAGATCTGTCAAGTATATCTATGTCTTTCTCAAATTGTGGGAAACAAACTGTCTCAAAGGCTGCATCTACATTTTGTTCTTCCCCAAAAAAGTACAGACACCCCAGGACAAACTGACCATATGTCCATTTTTCCTGAAGTCTCCTCTGTCTGGTACTGTTAGGTGTAATTATTATATTGGGTTTTTATTTCAGTCTATATGATGAAGTGTAAGGGCTAAGTTAAAACACTGCTGGGATGGTTGTTTTGTGACGTGATGGTGCGTGTTTTCTTATGGCATGCAAATGTGGCTTTCTTTGACAAAATCTTTTGGGTTTTCATGAAGCTATAGAGGGCATGGAGAGGTTTATGGTTTCTCATCCTTGCTGCCTGTAGAGTGTGGTCTCTGTGCCAAATGTCACTCTGGAACTGCAATAGTTTTTATCTCAAAGGGAAATCTGAAATCAAAAAGCCTGGAAATTAACTATTACACATGGAGTGGGAATAATAGAGGGTCAGATTCCAGAAGCCAAGTTATTTGCTAGTGTAGATGTACCAAATAGTATTTTACAGCTGACATTTCACCAATACTGAGTCAAGTGGAATAATTACCCTCAGCATCTTACTTATCACTATTAACATGTCAGAATGTGATTTGCCTTGACTTTCATTGTTGACTTTCATTTGGTTTCTTTTCCACTCTAACTCTTGGACCTTTTTTCTTGCCTTTGCATTTTTTTGTGCAGCAATTCCTAATCTAGTATTGATGAATGTGATTTCCTCCTCCAAAGTGCAGCATTTGACAAACATCTTACTGAATTTTATCTTGATGATTTAAGATCATATCTGAAGATTATTACAGTAATTTTGAATCTTGATCCTGGTCCCTAAAGCATTTATATGCCCTATGCTATTAATTAGTATCATTCATAGATTTCATAGATAGTCACAATTAATTTTGTCATCTAAATCACTAGTGAAAATATGTTTAAAAGTCTTAGATGTAGTCTCTAATCTCTAGCTAATTCATGTGCTTATATGCATACTATTTCTCCTTTGCCCTCTAGCCTGAGAATCCCCAAGAGGCACCTCTGTAGTTGCAGAAGTATTTAAAACTTGCATTCACATCTAATCTGGTTCACAAAATTATATTTAAGTTACCAAACTGATTGCTTATGTCCCCAAAGAGGAAGAAGTCTGTCACTTACTGAGCTCTGCATTAATGTGAGTTAGCTGCTCTGTCACTAATTTTACATTCCAATGTAGAAATAGGTAATCAAAAGTGGGCTAATGATGCTATATTTTTCTCATATGCTATTACAAGCACCACACATTTACTCTACTATATTTATAGAAATCCATGGGTTTGCAGCAAATTGCCTCCTCAAGATTTATTGTTATCAAGTGACCTACTTTTCACCTTAGTCCATTTGAACATAGCAGATATATTTACTATCAGGTACTGAGACAAGAAATGTGGTATTGTTTTGTCTAGATCAGCATCCTTTAACAGCCATACAGTCTATTAAATATCTATTACAGACTCTAGATTTTATAAATTATTTCTAATTGACTAGATGTCAGTGGCAACATTCAAGAAAACTCAGTTACATGGGATTTTTCATTGATTTTCCCCATATTAGAAAATGAAATGTCAGCTACCATTAATTGCATTTTCACAATAGGAAGCATAGTGCAAAAGTAGGTGCTAAGTGAAAGCACTTCTAGCCTAACATGCAAATGAAGTATTTTTTTTTAATTAATCCAATATATAAACAATTATTACAGTTATGTGCCTCTGTAGGTAAAATTTATGTAAATGCAATTAAAATCTATAATATGGAGCCATTTTGCAGGCTTCTAGAAAAAATGCATTTAGAGACATATTCTGCACTTGTTTGTCCTTATGCTCTTCACTGTCTGCATCCAGCACCACAGAAGCTGGTTAATCCATCATTTCTAGGAGTTCTCACCTACAAGGATGGCATCACCCCTGACATAAGCTTGCACCACTGCTGTCCATGACTCAAAGACAGAGCTGCTAACTTATATTGTCTTATAAGTACACACATGTCTACCTAGGCTGTGTGCCATTACTAAGGAGGGTATGATCCAGAATAAAGTTTATGAGACTGTGACACATATATTCCTTACCATTGAAGATTCAGAGTTCAAAATGTGTTGGTGCATCTTGGCTGCCTACCTGTGTCTGAATTTGTGTGATCAGGCCTTCATGATCATGTATGCTCTCTACAGGTGCAGTCCCACAGATTTTCTTTCACGTGATCACATTTACCAAGCCAGAATTTACCATCAGTCTGTACAATCCTAGTGACATGATATTAGAAGTCTGAATGTGAAAATCCATTTGACTATGAACAATTTACAGTAGTGCTAGAAGTTCTTTTGTCTTTGTAGAGAAAGAAAAAATCCATGACCTTTCTAAAGTATGTGATGTGGCATTCAATTTCCCTGCATCTGATCGATAAGCAAGGAGGAAGTTGTATCTTCTGCCATGGTAGACAAGCATAATTAAGCAATAAGGCAATGGAGGTAGTTGTGATTATCTTAGGATGCACCTGGGAGCTGCCTTGTTGCTATTTTAAAACATCTTTATGTGCAGGGAACTGTATTAATTTCTGCTGAGAAAGATAAAGTTGGCAGTTTGGAATGCTCATGAGCAGCAGTTTCAGCTGTGCTTTACAGACAGTGATGTGGTGCGTTCACCCCAAACAGTTAAGCTTCTCCTTCAGCAGAAGGAAAGATGGAGCAGGCTGTAAACATTTAATTGACAGTTCAGACGAAGAAAAAAAAACCCAAAAAAACCCCAAAACAACAACAACAAACCCAGATCAACCAAAAAACACCAAAAAACCCCAACCCACAACCCCTCCCTCAAAACAATTATGCTTTGGCTGGCTTCCAGCAAGTGCAAAACTTACATTTTTACCAGTTTAGAATAAAAATGTGTTACCTCCAACACTTGATTTTTCAGGGAACACATCTCTGCATAATTAATACTATTGCATCCACATTCTAATTTATGCATTTTAATTATATCAAAGGCCTGGTGAATAATTAATGCTAGCAAAACAATGGGCTTGAAAGCATAAGCTGAAAAGTATCACTTTTTAATGGGCTCTGTAAATTTAAATAACTAATGAAAGCTATTTAACTATTTGATTGTGAGTATATTTCTCCCTGATACAATCAAGGATTAACTACCATAATTGAGCAGCTTCTCAAGTGGAGAAATGTTAGCTCAGGTTAGTTTTTTTCTTAGTGTACTATAGTATATTGACCCACCTGAGCTATATGCTTGCAGGAAAGAGATTTATTTGCAAGTTTCCCCTCTGGGAGGAACTGGTATGACATTGATATCATCAGTAAGATGTAAAATCAAAATTCTGGGCACAGCGTTCCCCTTTGACCTCCTGTCTTAATTAGGTCAGTTCATGTAAGATTCATGGGGAGATTTAGAATTGAATCTAAAGAAATACAATATAGAATTTATTATCTTTGAATTCAGCAGTCCAAGAATTAAGGATGTAGGCCAGGTTAGTAATTTAGAGCCTTGCAGTGGTCGGAGAGAGATAGAACCTCTGGAGAATTTAATCTCATCCTAAAATGGGTTTTTGAAATAGATGGGATTAATAACCATTTGGCAGTGTCTAGCATTTTTCTCTTTCTTACAGAAGAAGCTTAGGATTCTGTCTTACCCATACACCTAACTTCTAGACAGCCAAGTTTAGATGAAGTTAATCTCACCAGCAAAGGTAACCTCTAAAACTATGGTGTAAAAAAGACCACACCATCTGAGGGTGTAAAGAGAAAAAGAGGCAAAACAGAAGGGCTCACAGCACAGAGCTGTGCAAAGTTCAGTGAGTCACACTAACAGCCAGCATCAGTTGCTTGGCCAAGTCTCAGATGTGAATCGTCTCACTCTTTAAGAAAGTCCCTCCCTCTCTGAAGGGCTCAAAATGTGCATTCATATTAATCTGCCATACCCAAACACCAGCCTCCAGCCCGCTCTGCTCCCTGGAGCTGTGCTGGGCAGTGTGATGTGCTAAGAGCAGGCTGTCCCAGATGTGCAGCATGTCCTGGCATTCATGCACTCTGAGTTTGTCACGTGAAGAGTGGTGAAAGCATGTGGACAGCAGACAACACTGACTGCAGAGCATGGAAAGCCTGGCAGCAGAAAGTGCTCATTTCTTTAGGAGAGTAAAACGGTAGAGCAAATGATGAATTACTGCAATCCCTGGCAATATATTACATGCACTCAAGAAATATCAGCTTGTCAATATGAATACAAAATTAATAGCTTCTACCAACTTTTTTTTGTTCTTGTTTTCCGTATCAGAAGTTTGCATTTTAATGCAAAATGTTTGAGGAAGTATCATAAAAATAACAACAACAGTATAATGAAGGACTTTTAAAAGAAATAAGATTGACAAAGGCTGCTGCCAATTTTGCATATCAGAGCCTTTATTTAAGTGCGTTAATTTGAGTGCAATAACTTTTAGCTCTTATGTATGAAATTTTCTCTTTTTACCTAATATTGTGTGTTGAATTGACGTCCTTGACTCTCCATAGCACTCACTTGTGTCACTGGGGAGATATGGAAGGGAACTATGTAGGAACTGTGTTTTCCCTGTTTGCAGCTGTGTTTGCATGAGCCTGGACATGAGCTAGCGCTCTCCTAGTGGTTGTGGCCTGTGTCAGGCAGGTGAGAGTTACTTTCAATTTGGTCAGGCTGGATGGTGTGTCCCTTCATGCAGATGTTGGGAAGGACAGGGAAGAACAGAAAAGGCTCTTGCAGAGATGGCTCTGCTCCAGGGAAATCTCAGCCAGCCATAGCAATCTGCTGCCTGGCCTCAGTGAATATTTCATAGAAGTCTGAAAACAGAATACAAAAGAGAATCTGCCATAATATCAGATTAAACCAGTTTATTTCTTGTGAGCAATAGTACCTGAAAGAATAGATGTTGGGGCAATCTGGGGCTGAGTTAACAGGCTGACACTGGGAGCTTACTTGTTCTTCACTGCTCAGCTTTCCTGCCCAGGGGCTAGGCAGTATCCTGATGGATCCTCTGCACCCCATTCCTCTCTCTTTATGGCAGAACTTACAATGAGTAGTAAGAGCAATTCCCCAAGATACACAACCCTTTTATTGAATCCCACTTAGGATCAAAACCTGCTTAGCACGTTTGGGATGGAGTCTGGCGTTCCAGCTGTGCAGGGCTTGCAATGTGCCTGATGAAAAGAGCTGCTGAACAGGAGTTCAGGGTCTCAGATGAAGAGCCTCCCTTTGCTTCTGCCTTTGCAGGACTACGCTGAGAAGGAGAAAGCTGCAGCTAAGGCCCTGGAGGATGTGAAGGCTAACTTCTACTGTGAACTGTGTGACAAGCAGTACCACAAACACCAGGAATTTGACAACCACATCAATTCTTATGACCACGCTCACAAACAGGTAAACCTGATAAATGTCTTGCATGTCATGACAGTCTCTCTTCCCTCCTCATTGATAGTGGGAGGTTTCTAAATTCACCCAAGTAGAAGACAATTCATCATTTGATGTTTTCAACTTTAACATGCGACTTTCCATTAAAATAAAATTGAAAATATTCACTTATATCACAATTTTTTTAAGCTATTCTGACTGAAAGACCTTCCACTGTAGCTTTAGATACATGCTAAATACTGATGTCTGGACTTAATTTGATATATTTAAATGTGGTATTACTTAAAAACTGCAGGCAGGGGGAAAGACCACTTCCTCAAATGACCAGGTCCCACTTTTGACACTCCCAGCCACAGAAAACCTCTATTCTTCATGCTTTTATCAGAAGGTCTGTGACCATGTTTTTTCAAGCTGGTTGTGTTGTTTCAAGGGAAGAAAAGAATTTTGACAACTTGTTTTTTTTTTAACATCTGTTTCTGGATTTAAAATTTATGTCTCATAATCTTTCTCAGACGAAATACATTTTGCCTTGCATACACAACAACATAAAATAATCCTTTATGAGATGTTGGATTCCTGGAAAAAGATAATAAATACTAATTTTTTATCACTTTTTTTGCATCAATTTTATCACATTTGTATGTGGTAGGTATATTTTACCCATATGTGCCTATTAACTTTATTTCCTGCATCCCAATTTTCCTCCAATTTTAGCAAAATCCATATTTCAATTGGCAATATGAAAGGAAAATGCAATTAATTCATATTTACACTTCAGAATTTAAATAAAATTGTTTGTGAAGTCCAGGAGTGAGTGTTTCTGAACCTCTGAAGCTAGAGATCACATCTGCTGACCTGGCATGCTAAGGACATGTTACTAGATTCCCAGATGGATCTTTTTCTTCTGTATTTCTGCTAGTGCTTGCATTTAAGTGCTCACATATTGCGTGCATCCAAGCTGCCAGGGAATTAGTGTCCTCTGTGTGATCACACTTGTGGGTTCATGAGGGTCAGGAGCTACCTCAAAAATATGTAAAACCATTAGAAGTTGCAGGTATTTCTGAACAGAGTATTAGAAATAGTAATGTTGAATAAAATGAGCAATGCTAAAGTCAAAACTCCTCGCTCTCCCTGAAAGCAATCTTATTGTCTTCTGCAGTATCACAGAGGATGTAAATCACCCTGGAGTTTTCTGTGTGCATCTATCACAGCACTTCATTAAAAAACTGCCTAAGGTCTACCCACACATCAAATGCTGAACCATCCTGCTGAATTCAAGCACCCCAGGCAGCTATCCATGGGTAATAATGGGGCTCTTTTGTCCCATCACTCCCAAACCAGAGTTCTGCATTTATGTATTAAATCAAAAGCAATTCCCCTCATCACCATTTCATCAATTAATCCATACATTTTTTCAGAATAATACAAAACAAATGCTTTTCTAGATCCTAAACCTGTGACTCTAATCTCTAAAAATCCCCATTTGCTGCACAGAAGATTTTTTTCACCCTTCAGCTGTTTTTTTAAGTCCTCAGAAATGCATCTGAACTCAAATGGAGTCATTTGTGCTCTTTCCTCTTTACACGCTCCCCCTGCAAAAAGCAGTTTATGCTAAATCAAACAGCCTGCTTCATGCACCAACTATGACATGGTTGTTGGGCAGGGGAGGTTTTGGCAAGTTTCTGTTATAAAAAGGCTTGTTTAAGCAAAAAAGCTCTTATTAATTTTCAGATAAATTTACTGCTTTAAAAGCTGCCAGACATATAGTGCTGGAAACCAGGAGTCTGCACAGAAACGCACGACACATACAGAATATCAACTGGCAGTGCAAGCTCACCTCATCCTGCCCTTTCAGATGTAGTTCAGAAGCTCAGTTAGTGCAGGATTAGCTAGCTACCCTCCTGATGTGACAGGGTAATTCAGTGTCTTCTCCCCTCTCGCTTCTTACCTGGTCAGCCAAGTCTGGGAAAATAATTAGTTTGCCTCTAGGAATAGTGTAGGTGTTTACTCTGACTTTTATAGTCAGTCACAGAAAAGCCTCTCTTCATGCTTTTATCAGCGTAATCTTAAAAAAAAAAAAAAAAAGAAAAAAAAAAAAGTTAATTTATGGCTTCCTGGTTTCCTGTGGGGTTAGTTAGCTTCGTTTCAAAATATTTATTCTGGGAGGGACATTATCCACTACAAGAGCTTCTTCCTCTGAAGGTGTATTCTGTTTTCCAGCAGTAATTTGAGGGTAGCTTTAGTAATCTGCATGGATATGTTCTAAACATCATTCTTCTAATGGAGAGTAAATTAAAATCAGGCACTCCCTGCATCTCAGTAACAATACAGTATATTCCTCCCATGTGATTTCCCATTTTAATGCTACTACTTCACAATTTGTATTAAAGTGGAAATGAGGTTTAGAGAAGATAGAAAAAAGGATATTGCACTGAGTGCTTAATCATAAGTCTTTTGTTTGTCTTCCAGAGGAAACAGATTTTATTCAGAGAATTGTGGCTTTAATCTCCAAATATTATGGTTTCATAAAATTAATTTTGTGATCCATTTTCTTACAGATTATTTCAACCAGTTGTTATAGCAGGAAGTGCTGAGTCCTGGACCCAGCAGCTGGCATACCATACAGCCATTGCCCTCCCTGTCCTCAGAGGCTGCAAAGTGTTGCGATGGCAGTCTGGCCTTGTTTGCATAAATGTTCTTTCTGCTGTCTTTCTGTGTTAGATTATTCTAAAGCAGTATACTCAGACATACTTTGTCTCTCCCTCTGCTTGCTACACACCTTCGAATTTATAGACATAAAAATATGGTCTATATGTACATATATAAGCATAAAATTTTGACGGACCATCAAAGATCAATGCCTATATCTTCATTATCTTCTAACACTATAATGACCCTGGAGAGTTCTAATGTTATTTGTCTATTTTTGAGTAACATTAGTAACATTTTCCCACTATTAAGTAATTCTTATTCCTTTGGTTGTCTTGTCAGCATTAGTCTCAACATATTTCCTAACACACTACAAGAATTTTTCATTGACAATACCTGCTATTGAAAATTCATTTCTTCCAGTGCACTGATGGATAAAGTGAGCACAGAAAATCTGTCTGATTTGAAGTTTGTACTCCCATCCAGCTTTACCTGAGCCCTGTGCTGTTAAATCTGATATTTAATAAGGCTGGGACAGGAGTGGGAGTGACTTTCCTGGGAGAACCTAATCTTTCATCATCATAAAGCCCTGGGCATACATCTCTCATTGGCCTACCACATCAGCTAACCCACTTGAAATCACAGCTTTTTTCTTTTGTGCTTTTTTCCTAAGACTTTGTGAAGTCAGGGGCAGCAGTCACAGGGAGTAGCCTACTTGATAAATCTGCAGTTTCTCTCCTCAAGCATCAAGGTGAAGGACACTCACTCTCACTTGCTCGCTGTATCTCTGCAGCAAAAGTTAACTGCATCAGAACGGGGTACCTGGGCTCTGCCAGAGCTGTGTGAACACTGAAAATCACAAGGGTCCTGGTGAGAATTCATTTAAAAGTGATCAGGATGTAGAGAACCAAGATAGGCTGCCACCTGAAAAGGTAATATATGTGGGAGTAGGTTAAGCTGAAAATAATGTATAGGCATCATTCTTTTTAACCATGTTGTGTGCATCTTTAAAATGAAGCCAAACTTCAGCAGAGATGTCTATTTGGTTGACATTATTAAATGGAATCTTTTAATAGCTCCAGGTCATGCACAGTATTCATTCATTCAGTTAACATCAAAGTATTTGGAGCTTTCAATTTTTTGTATAAATAATCCTTCGCAATGAGCAAGGCTTTTAGATGTCAGCAAATGAGAAAATCACAAATCTGTTCCATGTACTGCAATATAATAATTGTGATGATAATAATAATAATAATAGATATAAGCAGTAAAGAAAAACAAGACTGTATTGCCATCTTGGGGTTTCTGATGACAAAGCAAGCCTTTAGTTTTGTTGTCAAAATTTAACCATACCGTTAAATGCATCACATTCTCTCCTGTGACAAAAAATACACAAATTAACAAAAACCTATAAAAAACACCCCACAACATAAATTTTAGTGTCCTTGAAGCAGACAGTACTAAGTAAGCAAACAGAAGTTTTCAGTCTACTCTAGTTTACATGCACATACCTGCATTTCAGTATTTACATCCACGCATAGTAGCATTTGGTTATATTTTTGGCATGAGAGACTGATTTAGTGTGTACAGCTGCTGGCACTTACTGTTAAGCCTTTATGGTGCTTGTGGATTTAAATTCTAATTCAGGCAGAGATTTAGCTCCTGTTAAACTTCAAAGCTAGCAAATATGCTTACATTTTAGCTAGCATTGCTGCTACCACCCAGAAAATGCACTGATAAGTTAACACAGATAAAGCTCCAGGAATGAGTGTAAGTGCTGAGATCTTGTTATTTCATTTTGAGGGTGTTTTTTTCCAGCATCTCTATGTTTATTGGAGGAAAAGTAAGTCATGTCTTTTGGTGCCAAGGTAAACCTGTATTACCCAAACGATTTTCATTTGGAGGAAAAATAACTGGTTTGGCAATATCTGAGGAATTTCACCTTAGGATCTGGGAAATTAGACAAACATGTTAAGAAACCTTCTTGTGGACAAAGGAATGCATATTCAGCTGTAAGAACACACTAATCTCAGACAGGACTACACCAGCATGAAGGTCATCTACTATGTGTGCTTGTGTAGTCTCTGCTTTTTTCCCTTGGAAAATAGGTGGACCCACTGTTCCTCTGGTGCTCCCATGAGGACAGAGACAAGGTCCTTCCCTGTAGTCCCTGCTCCTGTACCTCTGCATCAGGACACTGGCCTTTAAAGAGATAACCCTCTATAAGCAGGACATTGGCCCTGACTTTTTGGACCAAGTTTTGCACAGGGGGTCTGTACTCTGTGACCTCCTCAGGAAACAACCTGAATGGTAAAAGACCTTGTAATTTCTTTTTCAGTTAGCAAGTGGTGCTGTCACCAGGATTCTGCTCCTGTAACTCACCAAAAAATCACCTTGGTTTGATGCTTGTCAAGAAATACATGCATACTTGTAACAAAACTTTCACATTCCTCACATCCCTATAAGATTAAAGAAAAGAAGCCAAACAAGAGAAACAGTAATATGGTGTTAGATTCCCTCAAACAGCTGGTTTATAAGAAGACTTGAAGTGATGCAAGAATTCTGTATATGTCGTAGTAAGTCCTCTTTAACCAATTAATTTCTATGCTCCAAAGCAACTATCACATACACAAATTACTATATGTTTGCAATTTAGGGAGTTTAAAATTAGGTCCTGTCCTGAAAAATTTGAACTTTCTAAGAGTGTCTTGGTTTTGAAAGACAGGTGTCTGCTAAGGAAGGCAGAAGCCTCCCCTGAAATGGAAAATGTAAACTCCCTCGCTCCAAATTGCTATGAATTTTAAATTAAGGGGCTCTCAGGCAAAAATATGGGAGCAGGAATGACAGTTCCTTATTAGGAAAGAAAATAAACAATGCAGTAAACCAAAACAACACTGTCAGAGTGAGAAAACAACCTGACACCCTGTTGGTCAGGGTGTTGGTAGCAGTCCAATTGGAATTGTGGCTGCAGTCCTGGAGTGTCAGGTGTGGTTCTGCTGGAGCAGGGATCCTGTAGAAAGGTGTAGTCTTCCTCTGAAGATCCAGTGGAAGAAGAGGCAGCAGCTTTCCTCTGGGAAATCGAGTGGAGAAGCTGTGCTGGTGCTCCAGAAACTCCAGATTATATCTGGGTAGGAATGCTCTGCTCCTCCCTCTGGGCGGAGCATCTCACAATGGGGTGCTACAGTTCTTATCAGTCATGCAGTGACATTCAATAGCATCTTATCAGCAGATGTCCCCCCTGGAGGGAGGAGAGTTTGTGGAAGAGATAAGGAAAACTGCCCACTTAACAGAAGACAACTATCATACAGATGGCAAATAGAATACAGTTTACTTGGCAACCGGGGACAAAGGGGCAGCCCTATAACCAGCCCCCTCAAAAAATAAATTATTTAAATGCATAAAATGAAGGAAACCCGTATGTTTTACAAGGGAGGGGTGTTAGAGATGAAATTACATCAGAATATTGACATTATGGTTCAATGCAGTCAACAGTTTCAAAGATTTTTTTCTACAAAATATTCTTTAATTTCAATGCAATGCCTGCTTATTTCTAACTTTAGACAAATCAATTACCAGTTTATATTTTAACTATCTCTGCTATACAATTATTTAGAATTATCACCTCTTCCAGTATAACATTTGCCAGACACTTCTGCTTTTTTGCAACATTTTTTTCCTTTTGAATTTGGGGGTATGGATGCTGTGGAATTCTCAACTTTTGTTTTATTTATTCATTAATCTGCAATAGAAATAACAATTTTCTCTGCTCTATCCTTTTAAGCATATCTTTCTCTTCCCTTGGAAACAGCATACTCTTGACGTTTCTAGTCTAGTCTAGTTTCCTTTTATATGAAGACCAAAGTTAAAGCAAAGAATATTTTCTGTAGTCTATCCTATCATTTCAGTGTCTTTTTGCCTTAAAGACACACTTTTTTCTTGCTTATTGTGAAACTAGAGATTTTCTTGTTGCTACTTATTCCTATGCCATTTATTATGTTCTCTAATTTCTGTTACAGCTTCACACTTTCTTAGCTGTTCATCATACACTGATTTTTCAGTGTATATTCTTGTTCATACTTCCAAAAATTACTGCCACTCTGACTGTAACTCTTCCTGAAGAGCAAGTTTTTGATAGTTTCTTCCTGAATACTTATGTCTTTCTCACACTGCCTTTTCCATAATTAAATTTAAAAGTTTTTCTCACTCTTTCAGATTTTTTCATGTGAATTAACCCCTTCCATCCATTATTCTTGTATCTAAACTAGTTTTGCTTACAAACTAGATTACCCCAATGGTACTGGATTGATAGATGCAGAATAGTTTGTGTGCTTATAATTATAAGCATTTTGTGTTTTAAGAACAAGTTTGCTCTTGGTAATAGGGCTGAAATTTTGTTTATGGATCACAAGCTCTAGCAAATTCACAGTAAAAATACACAGTATTTGCAAAGTCAAGAATAAAGAAGTGAGAAGGCTTCAGAATCAATACTGTTGGGGCACCCTAAAGAGATGCTTTTATGGACCTGCCCTTTAATGAAATCTTTAATCTGAGGTTGCATGTTGTCTTCAGTGAGGAAACACCCATGACTCAATACTGAAGATGGACTGTATCACAGAATCACAGAATCATGAGGTTGGAAGAGACCTCTAAGATCACAGAGTCCAACCTATGCCCTAACACCTCAACTACACTATAGCGCCAATTGCCACGTCCAGTCTTTTTTTAAACACATCCAGAGATGGTGATTCTACCACCTCTGTACTTTAGAATTTAATCCCTTTTGTGCAAGGGATGCAACTGCTACCTGCAAAAGAACTGATGATGTGAAATGAGAGGGAAACAGAAGAACAAGTGGGTTTGGGAAGCAGTTATGGAAATAGGTGTGGACAGAAACTGCTAGAACAGCAAGACATGAATGCGTCACTCAGAAATTAGAAGACAAGAGAGGAGAGTTACAAGATAAGAAGGACCGTGAGAAATAATCAGTAAATGAGGAGAAATGCCAGGATAAAGCACAGCAGGAAACTCTCAGTGTCAGCCACTTAGCACCACCAATGTCTAAATAATTACACTTAGAGATGAGGAATTGAGTGAATAGGTCACATTTCATTACTAATTCTGTTAAAGAGAGTACCACAGATATTGTATTGGCACACAGTGTTGCATTGAAAATAATACAAAGGACTTACACAACATAAAAAATGGGAAAAAGAGCAAAGAATGGAATGCATAATACTGTTTTCATATACATTTTCATCTTTTATCACTGCTAGATAATATAAGACCAAAATTTCCTTGTCCTGAATGCTTTTTTTCTGCTGTTTAGACAAAGAGAAATCCTGCCTTTCTAAAACCATGTTTGCATCATAGCTGCTGTGCTTCTGAGCACCTGCAATCCAGCAATTTTGAAGTGCTGAAGTAGCAGTTCAGGGGAACAGACAATCAGGTTGTGTCACATAACAGAAACTAATGCAAATAAGGGTAACATAAAGCAAAACAGGATGACATCAGCATTTAAGTGAAGGAATAGTGTACAACAAATTCACAAAAGCAGGACATAAACAACATGATAATTCTGTGGTTTCACTGAATTAAGAACATTTATTTTCCCAGTTTGAAATTTTCTTAAAATTAATGCTTGCTTTATAATATCATGCAATATTTTCTTAAATGGTTTGAGGGGAGGCTTGTATTTATAGGTCTGCTACACAGAAATGCTTCAACTGCACATCAGAGCAAGTGCATGTACCAGAGTAGCTCCAGAGCAGCAGAAGCAGCATTGTCAAAAACCACTGAGCACACTCTGGTGATTAGAAATGACTCGAGGCAACACATTCCAAAGAAATGTCACCAGAAACAATTCTTCATTTTAAACTTACCAGTCTGTGCAGATCAGCGAGCTTTAAAGAACTGTTAAACCTGCTGCCCTGATAATGCTCTGCTGCTTTCTTATTACTGAGTGATAAAGTAAATAAATTGGCAGTATTCATCCTTTTTAAATTGGAAGTTACTTAGAATAATGAAATTCCTTTCATCATTAGCCCTCAAAAAATCTTGCAAATAATGCAGAGCTTCTTTTAAATTTAATGTCTTGATAAGCTAAATTGTTAAATGCTAGATGCTATGGAATTACATTTGGTGTTCTTTAGAATGAATGCTAATTAACATGTAAATTAGCAATTTAACCCTCTTTAAATTGGAAAAAAACCCATGGGACACCTAATTTCATAGTTGTTAATGATGGTCCAATGACTGTAGAATTTTTCTTAAGCATTTCTTTATATAAGGAATTACAAAAGTGTACTATCTGGTTTTGGCATTTAAGACACAGCAATAACCAGAATGTCAGTTAGAGGAAGTGCTTTTCATTAATGCCTGTGTTATTGTTCTTTCTGTTCTTCTCAGATGCTCTATTTTTAATTACTAAAGTTTTCAAAGTAATTTTCCTAGCAGAAGGAATGGTTGATACAGTGTAAGGGATGGCTTATTAAAATAAGGAATTGTAAGGATTACATTTATAACAAAACCAAAATGATGATGCCAAACCACAGAAAAATACAAAATTATCCCTCAAACCATCATTTTAGATTGTAATTTTGTACAATAAATCCTCCCTCAGTGCACGAAGGAATACATTCTTCTTCAATTGTATTTAAACTAAAGGTGCAGTTAACCTGGTGGAAACTTAGAATCTCTGGTTCAAATAATTTCCCATTGCTTCAAACTTTGCTCCTGTTTAGAATACAAAGATCCCAAAACTAAATTAATTAAAACATTCTGTTATGACTCTTTTAACATGGCAATGACAATGGAAATGAAAAACAAAAAACTGAAACAAAGGCCTTCCTGAAACATTCCATTCAAATTTTTTTAAAAATGGTTTTGACCTGGCCAGACTTCTTTATCCTAGTGCATAAAAAGAGTTTTCAGAATAAACAGATTCATCTTTGGTTCTGAGTTCTGAAATGCTAAGACACACAGAACATAGAATATGATTTATTTAAATGAGCTAGGCATGTAGAACCTAAATATTTATGTTTAGATTATTATTCCCTGTTAACCTTTAGAGCAGCCAGACTTAAATCATGCCCATGTTATTTAATAAATAAGATAAATTATGTTGGGTGTTGTTGCGTTAAACATCTCTGTATTCAAGGATACAGAATTTTTCCATTTTTAAATGCCAGATATAAAGACAGAAGAAGCAGAATAAGCAGAATGATTTCTATCTACTTCTATGCAAAATGTTACCATTCATGTGAAAGGTGTTCATGATGAGCTAGCAAGAGCTGGGCAAGACTGACCACAGATCTACATTAAATTTCCTGTGCCACCTTCAGAGCACTGGCAAATATTACATAATACTGCATAATACTGTGTATAGGCCACATATTTTGCACAGCTGGTTGGGGTTTTTGTGTTAAATCAGTAGATCTGGAATACCTGGTGTCATGTTAAGGTCAGGGTCTACGGTATCTACAAGTAGTGAGGTGAGAGAGGAAAAGCACTGCCAGATGCTATGATTGGCTTTGGTGACTGCATGCTCACAAGTACTTGAAATCATACTTTTGGAATGACTTTTAGAAAAAAGTATTATTCAAACAGATTAAGGAACCTGTCCCACAGGATATGCCACGTCTGTTCATATCTTACCTGAGGCAGTCCTGTGCCATAATCAGCTTTTTGGAAATACATCAATTAGCTGTCACAGCAAAATGTTAAATGTTCACAGAAAAATTATATTTATCTTGGCTTCTGCTTAACTTTTGAACTTGCTGATAACTTTCCATCACCTGAAAAAATCATAATACTTTTAATCCCGTTGACATACACAAAGTATATCTGGCACTATAAACATCTGTCTAGACTTTGTATCTGTTCTAGTTCTGCTCATTTTTAAATGCCTGTACCTTCCAAGCAGTAATTAATATGTAAGAATGTAGCTGCACAATTTATTCCTATGGAGCTCTAAGTGATGCTTATCAGCTAGGTTTGTGTTCAAGGAACGTTACAATGTGCCTTGTACATCTTTAAGGGGCATTCCTAGCAGGAACAAATATTTTAAAGCAAAAGAGAAATGTATCTGTGCATCACCAAGACAGCATTAAAAAGGGTGAGATTGGTCATTTATCATCCTTACTAAGTTAAATGCATTAATTAACATATTTTATTGTGTCTCTAAGGGAAAAATAAAGAGGTAACCCAGACTGAATATCATTTCATATTTTTTACAATTTTATTATAATTAGGCTTTATCAGAAGCAATTTAAAAGATGAGGGCTCTTTAAGCATCCTCTCAGATTAAATTTCAAGAGAATAAATAGAGAAATATAGGTGACACACATGTGAATACCAAACAAATGTACTAATGCAGGTGATGGGACAGTAAAAAATATATATTTCTTGAAAATAAACCAAATCAAAATTAAACCAAACTAAATCAAACCAAATCAAAAAAACCTAAACTCTAATTTTTCAGGAAATGTTTTTAGAGTAGAATAGTTACTCAGGAATGTGATAAGATCAAACAATATTTCATAAGAGGGTTTGCAGCATTTAGTTTCAAACAATTTGAAATGGTTCATAAAGATTGACATACTTTGCTTCAGCAGTGTTACTTTAGAAAAATAGATTTCAAAATTTCTTTTAAGAAATGCAATAATACTTTCATAATATTAATTATAACATAATCACACCTTTTGTTAATCATTCTTGAGATACAGAAATTATGAAAACTGCAATTTTGAGACATTATGTTGCATTGCTGTTTAAATGCATTAACATCAAGACACTTGATAATTTCATTTTTTGTATGAGTTTTCCAAATTTTATTCTCCCACTAAGACTAAAAATTAAAGAAATTCCAGATATTAAAATTTTCTGCATAGCAGAAATTCTAGTCTTTTTACAAGTGTGTAAGTATACAGGAATTGACAGACACCCCCTGGAACTTTGTGACATGCTTTATGCTTATAGTTAGCATTTCTTGGCTTGTTTTCAGCTCTTAGCATGTTGATGGATTCCAAGTGCTGCTTCCTTCAAAAGAGACACCTAAATACTTGTGTTGAAAAGCCACATTCCATTGATGTGCGTTTACACTTTCCATTTAGGATCTGTGGTATTCAACAGGGTACTAAATCATTTCTGGCAGAAGAAAAACAAAGTGTGGCTTGTGTTCTGAACCTGCCCTGGATCTCTCGTCTCAGCCCAGATTGTGTGAATAACAAATCATAATTAATTGACCAACTACAGGGTAAAGTAATACCATGTTTGGGGGCAAACCAATGCAGTTTAGTAAGGAACATAATCTCCCCAGGCAAGTGGTCAGAGCACCAAGAGAGTTCAAGAAGTGTTTGGATAATGCTCTGAGGCACACGCTGTGGGTCTTGGGGCGTCCTGTGCAGGGCCATACCTCCCATAACTCCGGAACATATAAGTGGGTAAAAAAAGTAGTACAGGATTACTCTTATAAAAGTACACCATGCTCATTTCTACTCTCTTTTCAGGGAGCAGTTTCTAGAATACTGTCAAAAATTTTAAATTATGTCATCACAATTAAAGTGGGTCAGGTTTCAGCTCAGTGACACGTAGCACACCAGTAAGTTCAAGGGGACAAAATACAAGTCACAAATTGCAAATAAATAATATTTTAAACACATGGTAATAAAAAGGGAGCTAGATAGGACCAAAATATCTTTGCCTTGATAAACTGGAAAATTAGGGCATTTTCTCTTCAAGGTTTGGTTATCTTTTTCTATGACACACTGAATTTGTTTAAGAAGAACCTTATTGCTCTTGTCATTTCAGAAGGGAATTCTGTTTAACTGGGAAGAGAGATGGATAAATCAAGTAGATGGAAGGAAGGAGATTAACATCAAAGGAGAGAACACACAATAACAATGTGAAGAAAAATTTGGAAAATAATTAAATAACCTATAACATATAATGAAAACAACCTTTCTAAATAGCAGTACAATGTACTGGGATGTGTTCTCAGAAGACTGTCTCTGATAAACAGAGGCTAAACCAGGCTCTTGAATTATTCTCCCTGAAAAAAAAACCCCAAACAAAGCCAACATCCCCAAACCCCCCCAAAAACCCCAACATATGTTCATCTTTTTCTGCAAATAAACCTGAAACTGGAACATAAACTGCTACTCCAATCCCATGCATGAAGAAATTAAAATTAACAGATCCTCCATCTGAATGTTCTCCCTCTGTGGGCCTCCCTTATGACAAGAATAGCAAAAATACCCTTCATCCATACTATGGGTCTCTAAAAATAATATATGCATTGAAGCTGATCTTTAATCTATATTTTATTTTTAATCTATAATCTTTAATCTATATGTCTATATTAGCATTATGATGATCAACACAGACATATGGGAAATAAAAAAAAAATTGTGTATAACAAATGCAAATAAAATATTTGCATGTATCTGTATAAATAACAAAGTATAACATAAACTTATTTTAGGAACTTAGTTTCATAGAGGTGAATGAGCTTGTAAAATGGGCTGGGAGGAGAAAAATCAAACAGAAAGATGTAAGAGAGAACAAAGAAATTTCAAAGAGCACTTGGCAGATGGTTTAAGAACCCAAATCCCAGAACAGAAAAAGACCAAATAGGTTATAAACAGCTAATCTCCCTTAGAAGGAAAGTCAATTCTCTCTGTCTTAAATTTATAATAAAGGAGAGAAAGGAAAAATGGATGGTAAATACTATAAATCACAAGTGTAGAAATTGGAAAAGAAGTGATGTAGAAAGTAAAAAGGGAAAAAAAAAATCTGTAGTCATCAGAGGTGAGGACAAGAAAGTTTCTGAAAATGTATTGAGAACATAAATTATCTTCTGGTGCAAATTGAAAATATTTACTTGTTAGCAGTGATATAAAAAAGACTATTCAATACAAATTTCTATTCTATACTTGGAACAAAGCCAGATGACTGAGTCACATCCATGATGTTTAGGATGATTGTGAGGTACCACTCAATCAATACTTAAAAAGGACCTTAAACAACATGTTAGAAATAAATATTTTTGTCTCATCTGGTTCAGGCCATAAACTCTTCTAATATTTAATGCTGATTTTTAATGAGTCTGAGAGCACTAGAAGAAAAAGCATCAAGCTAGATGATGACATGATAGGATTAAAAAAGAATAAATAAGAAAATCTGTCATTCTGGCATTAATGCTGGGGACAATACTGGCATGACTGATGCAGGTCTCTATAAAATTTTGAAAATTTATAATGTAATTAATTTAATTTATTATGGACTATATAAAATAACTCTGTCAAAGTAACTTAAATTCATCAATTTATCTGGATGTCCCCTATCTTGTGTTAGTGAAAAGACTTGATTGGATGACTACAACATTCTTTTGCAGTCTTTTCTGATTGAGCAAAACTGCAAGGGAATGTCATGTATTAAAGTTCCTTTATTTGGAGCAGGCATTTTTTGTTAAAAAATTGCTGCTAGATTCCTGGTTACGTTTAACCATCCGCCGTCCTCCTCCAGAAGAGCTCAGTCTACTTTGAGAAAATACAGGAGAAAGAATATTTTTCTTTAGACTGATTAAAAGAAAAAAAAAAAGAAAAGAAAAAGAAAATAAAGTCACAATCTAAAATATTTTTTATAGCTAACTATTACATCCTATTAAAAAAGCAAATTTTTACTTCATATATTTGATGAGGCTTCTGCTTTATCTCCCTCTAGTATCCTTTCCACATATTTGCCCAGTTTGTAACTTTTCATCTAAAGTTCAGTGGCTGGTGACTATAAGGAAGGTTACATTTATCTCAAGTACATATAAAAATATTTATTTTTAGTGATGGACTTTTCTCTTGCAGAGTGCTTCAAAGTCGCTGTGGAGTGGTTGACTCAAGTTTCCTCTGTGTAAGCTGTGACCATAGCACAATAATTTGGAAGAGATTTATCCTTTATGCTCTATTGTTGTTCCCTCAGCATTATCATAGTTACCAAGAATCAACCTCTTATACAGCTAAATCAAAATTAGGTTTCATACAGGTGAATGATTTTTTTTTCAATGGGTGTACAAAGAGTTAGAGGTGATAATTAAACATATACACCTGTAAATATTGATTCAGTAGTCTCCCCTCTGCTCTTTCCAAAATTCACTCCATCTCTCTATGCCTTCAATTATTTATTTGTAAAATGGTATCATAGTAAAGATGAAGTTTCACAAGAAATCTGAGATCTGTCTATGAAAAGTGTTATTTAAAATCCATGTACAGACATTTCTACTGTCATTTTTGTTACTCTGAAAGCATTCTGACTGCATTGCAGAAAATTTGAGGCCAGGTTTTCAACTCACCGGTAGAATTCTGGGATAACTTAGACTCTCTTTTCATTAAAATGTAAGTGATTTTGTATTCGGCCTGCTACAGTCAAAACAAAGAAAAGCAAAGTGATGAGAGAGGCTTTAAAAACATGTGGAAAGTCTTAAATATTTTAAAAATAAGATTACAATAAGTACTGAAATTTTTGAAAGACACTAGTCTCGCACAGGATCTGTAATGCCAGTTTCTTTGGTTTTAGCTGCTTAAAGGAGAAGGAAAAAGAAATAAAATATATAAGATGATGGTTTTGATCTAAGAAGGGTCCAAACACCCTGGCAAGTAAGCTAATATGTGAACTTGAAGGAAAGATACAGACACTGCCCCAAGTTTTTTTATCATTGTAACGTGTTGATTTTTCTGGATAAATTGCTCTGTATTCCAAAGTGACGCTAAATACATCTAACCAAAGTACACAGTGTGCAGCCAGCTTGGTGGAGCCTATGACAATATGTTAGCTGGAGCTGATAGAAACATGAGTGGGCAACAGCTCAGGCTTCCACAGGAGTGAGTTGCTGGCACACAGTGTATGTTCTGTTCTCTTCCCTGTGGAAACAGCCTCCAAATGCATCTGTTTCAACTTTATCTGGGGGATTCTTACGAGAAACACAATTGGATCTTTGAAAATGGAAAGCATCCACAAATGGATACTTTCATCCAGCAACAGATGAAATCAGTTTAATTAGCAGGAATATTTGCAGGTCTGGTTAAACAGTAAGAGTTTCTCTGAAGACATGAAAAACAAGCCCTCCAAAGGGACATCTGTAATTTATCTTTCAGGTTAGACCTGTGATCAGCATCTCATTCACTGATAGATGGATTCTCTAGGACATGTCTGAGGACTGAGTTTTCCTCCCTCCTGCTATCATCTCATTCCCTAATCCAATCAGACAAGGATATTTCCTTTTTTTGTCTTGTCATTCCCTTCCACTACCAATATTAAATCTATTACAGCTGGCTATAATAGAACATACTCTAACAAATAATTACTTGCACACACTTCAAAGAGATCTGTAGCTATTTATGGATAAAACAAATGAAAATTTATCAGCTAGTTTTTGAGCTTCATCTCGTATTGTTAATTCCTGTATATATAACAGCTTTTCCAATTTATTTTTAGGATTTTACTTACCATAGTGAAGGCAAATTCCTTCATTGCTGTTTCCTCACTTTCACTTAGCAAGCTAACACTCTAAGCTTTACATATGAAGTTTAATTATGTTCTCTAGTGACTATCATTCTCATTTGATGCTTTGCAGTGTGAATTCATTTTACAAATAATGCATTTGGTTCCAATGTTAGGGTTACAGGCAAGAGAGTAATTACTGAAATTAACATTCCTTTTTTCCTCAATTAACCCTTCTATGGTGAATTTGGTTAGAACCAAATTAAGGAGCCTTTTTGCTGAGTGGGAATAAATCTTTAAAACAAATCAGGCACTCAAACACATCAGTTCAAGGACTTCAGTTCAAAGAAGGCTCTCTAAATATAAGAGAAGACATATACCTAATATGATATATACATTTTTACCTGTGTCTGGAATGCATAATAAGTAGTTGGGAGGGTTCACTGTGAATGATATTCCAGAACAAAAAAAAATTTAAATCTAATGGGAAAAAGCCAATTTAATTTATACTAAAATCACATTTTCTAGCTTAATACATAGAAAATTACTTTTTTCTCAAAGATACCTTCTGTTCACATCCATGCAGTTACACTACTTGAAGAAGAAGAGGATTTGCAGCTCAGGACAGTTGCAACAACAGTTCTTCTCAGAATCTGAAGCAGTTAACTCTGAGAACCCCTGTAAAATCTATATAATGACATAGCCCCTGGCAGAATATTCAGGAGAAGTTATACTGTCTCCCAGTACCATACTCCTATGGTCCTCAAACTGAGACACTTGCCAGTTAAGAATGAGCCAAAAAAGTTGTTGAGTAGCTCAAATTCCTCCTCATTTGTTACCTGTTCACCACTCTAGTTTGCTTTCTTTATTTGTCAGTATGCTTTCTTTAACCTTCATTTTCTAGCTGACATTCCTGCTCTCCCTATTATTCTTTTCATCCTTTGCCAAGTTCAGTTCCAGCTGCACCTTGGCCTTCCTGACCAGTCCTTACACAGCTGAGCAGCATCACTATACTCTTCCCAGGCCACCTGTCCCTGCTTTCACTATCTTTCCATTTTGTTCTTGCCTCTTATTTTTACCAGCAGGTCATGATTCAGCCATGCCATTCTCCTTTCCTCTTACACCAAATGATTGGTATAACTTCCTCAAAGATCTGCTGGCTTGGTTCTGCTCCCTTGTCCCAGAGGGCAGTTTCTCAGATGGGCTTATTAACTAAACCCTTCATTCCTCTCACCATGTTGCAGTGATGGCAATTTGTTCCTAATTTTCTAGCAGAGCAGTGGGAACCAGCTCCTCTGGTTTGCTGCCTGTGCTGTGTGCATTGGTGTAAAAGCACCTTAGCTGGGAGGTCAGCCGTGTCTCCTTCATAAAGGAACACTCTGTAGAAATTAGAATAAACACCTTTAATAACCTATGTGCACAATGAAAAGAAGGAAGTACTTTTATATTTTACTTTATCCCTCTTGTTTTAGACAGCTGCTTTAAAAACAGGTGATTAGGTGCCTAAAGTGCTTATTTCTTACCAGTGGTTATGAAGAAAGGCGTCTGAAGTTGATCAGAAGAATAGCAATCCAGGTAAACATTTACCTGCACAGGGAAAATAGAAACCAGGATCATAATTCTGGATAGAAAGTAAACTCAGTACTGCAAATGCAGCCAGCAGTGAGTATTCAGGTGCTCATAGGTCAGTGTAAAGAAAGTACTGGCCCAAATAAAGTAAAAATTTAAAAAAATAACAAAACACAACACCCTAGACACTAAAAATAGGAATAAATTGCTAAATTACAGGTATTTGACCTAAATTACAGTTCTACGAGTAGGTCTGTCCATGACAATGAATATTATTTTGCAGTCTTCTAACACTCTCTGTGGGTGTTTATAAAAAAAGGGATGGTTTACTTTTAGATATGGAAATGTCCACACACATGTGTACAAAAAACTTAGAATATAAAATTAGTCTAAAAAAGAAATATAACTGCATGACAACTATATTTGTAGCAGGTGAAGGACAGAACACAAGAAAGCTATTAAATAAATCATATTTTATTATACATGCCTATATTTGGACACCCAGTTAGGTACCTAATTATGTGAAAAATGCAACTGCTGTGTAAAGCAATGTTAATTTTCAAACACACCTACTGAGTTTGAAGTTGTCATTCAGATATCTGCTCAATTACTTGCTCTTGTACCCCACCTGCAGAAAATATCTGTGTGCTTGTCAGAAGTCTGGCACAGGTTATTAGTGAAGAAAACCAGGGCTTTGCAGGTTCAGCAGGCAGTCCCATGATCTATCCAACATAACTGACAAATTTCATTATGACTCCTAACTAGAGCTCTGGCAGTGCAGCTTTGTTTTGTTTTGCTGAGGGGATGTGCAGGGAGAGCCCTTTCTCTCTTCACACTGTAGAGCTTTTGGTGTCTTGGATTTCAGCTCCAGTTGATGGGTTCTCTGCTATGCCTACCTACATTACTTTTTCTTTTCTCTACTTCTCTGACACATGCTGCATGCCATTAGAGAGCAAAAAATACTCCTATTCTTAGTGTTGGTCCATTTGCTTTTTTGATTATCATCCTAACTGTCAAAGAAATGAAATGGCATTGCTTTGCAGTAGTGTGCTCCATAGTTCTCGGTTTCACACTGTTCTTTGTTTCCTTGACAGGTAGAAACTGTTTCTGTTTTTCCTCATGAATGCTTTATGTGTGATGCTGAACAGCTCACAGTGACAGCTAAAACATAGCAATCTGCCCTAAAGGGCATTTCTCAAATGTGTTTCTTTGCCCTTTCTTCACATTGGACATGTTAATAAGGCTCAAGACTACCTATGTTTTTCTGTGGAGAATAGGATCTTTACAGCTTAAATATCTCTACACTCATGTAAATATTACCTAGGTGACAGAACATTTGGATTTGTTCTAGGAAGATTCTTTGATTTCTTTTTTCAGCTTTGGCTTTAATATATTATTTGAAAAGATTTTTTCTTGAACCAAAAGTAACACTGTCTTACATATTCATCCATTTGACTGTAAATTGCAGACAATGAGGTTGAGGGCATGGAGTGCTATGTGACTGGCCTAGCAAGGGACAAATGAATAATGAGAGAAGGCACATGAAGGCAGAGTTAAGAGCTAAACATATAGGGAGCAACCACTTCTTTTCAAAAAGGTGAAGCCTAAAAGCTTTAAAGAGGACTTTACAGCTGTCCTGTTTTAGAGTCTAGTTCCATGAAGTACTGGATGTTGGGGCTGATACAAACTCTATGGAGAAACATACAGTTTTGACAAACTATAGATAGTTCTGATAAAATGGTTAAGCTTTCATCAGGCACTAGGCAATATGATGCTTCTTGCTGGTTGGTGGTGCACCAGTTCCTTGAGAAACTTCCTGGCATTCTAATCCCCATCCAAGAGAGAGTGTCTGTGCAAAACTATCAGGATGGCTGAGAGCCAGAGACCCATCTAAAGCTCCCTGAGCAGATTATTTGTGGACAGCCCAGCTCTCCTTGTCTCCAAATCAGTGCTGAAAGGCATATATCTTGGGGTCCAAAAGGCTGAGAGCAAACAAAAAACTTCTGCTCTTAGTCTCCCAGAACTGATTTTTCTCCCACAGATGTTATCTGACTTTTTAAAAAATCCCACACTTGAAGAACGGCTGATGTGACAGTGGTGAGAGATGCTCACTACAGCTTTCCAGCATTCTTCACAGAAAGAAATCACAGACCTTGTATGGCCTGTTTCCACCAAGTGTTTTTCCATGCCTCTCTGTCATGTTATATCTTTGCCACTAACAGGATTCTTTCATCTTATCTGGACAAAAAAGAACCTGTCTCTTTAGATGGTGGTTTTCACCCATTTGCTTTGTCATAATCTATTGGCAAAAGGTAGACCTCTCTCCAGAAAGCAGTTCTCTCATACACTTATAATTTTCTTGACTTCCAGCATTTGAGGATTCTTTGTCTCCAGCCCTGTTTTCTCAGAAGCAGGTGCATGTTGGCCGTTGTACAGCTCTGTGCCATGGCTAGACTTCTCCCCATACCTGAGCTGCAGAAAGCAGTATTTGATTTTACAATGCTTGGTCAGCCTTCAGTTTATCCTACTGATGCATATTGATCTTCTGGCCCTGCTACAGTGAGTGAACCAGCAGCATGAGATGATGGCAGAGATTGGGATGTTGATCTTTAGGTGTTGGTGGACAGTCAAGTAGGCTTAGATGCTGAAAGAAAAGCAGCACTTTAAAAATGACTGAGATATCAAAACCTTTCTTCAAATCTACTTTGCAAAAACAGCTCCATGTAAAATTTAGCATTGCATGGTGTTGATATAGTAGTTCTAAATTACACAGATGAATGCAGGCACCTCTGGACCAAGGGGCAAAAAAATGAGGCAGTTTAGTTTCAGTTCTAGTTCTCAAAGTTTCCAGTTTGGGCATCTGGCTGAATACACCAGAGCCCCTTCCCTGCTAGCAAACATTTTTTCTCCAAACACTGGAGAAGTGGGGAAGGGGGAAGGCATTTCTGCCATGGAGTACAGAAGCATGGATCTGAACTGGGGAGTTGCAAGGTCAGATGTGACTTGCTGTCTCCTAGAGAGCACAGTGAACTGAGACAACTGTTTTTGCAGAGGATGCTGTTAACACTTCCTAGTTTATGTCTTCTCCTTCGTTTTCCTTATGGTTAGTGCAAAATCAGGCAATAAAAAAATATAATAAAGGCAAAGAATTTTTCTCTCTCCAACAGCAATTACCTGGTTTATAGATATGGGAGGTGATTTAAAAATTGTAAAAATAGATATAAAACTGTTTCCTGATCAAATATTTCAGACAGTGGTTCTCTCCTTTGAGAAAACAATACAGCCTTGAAAAGGTACAAAACCAACAGATCAGCTCCCACACATCTATGTATGCATGTCCAAGTAGAGAACTATAAAATATATTACACATATATTTTATAGCTCAGAGTTATTCCAGTACATGTCTGTGGATTGCATTTCAACAGGATGAATCAAATAGGAAAATGTTGACCTCACTAAATGGATTCTAGTTTTGTGTCTTGTTGTATTTGTACACAACAGAATATTTTTGTATTCATCAGAAACCAAAAAGGCTGTCATTCATACATAGGCATCTATCTGATAAATAGCAGAGGGCAAATTATGCTGTTTTGGTAAGCAAAAATAACATTTTCAATCTCTTTTCACTATTACAGTATTTTAAGTATACTTTTATTCTCCATTTACATACCAACTTCATGAAAAGTGAATAAATGGAATAAGAGGCACTGTATCTGCTGTGTACATCTCTAGTCCCTTCTGTTTATATTCTTTTCACACAGAGATTGAAAGATTTAAAACAAAGGGAATTTGCTCGAAATGTGGCTTCAAAGTCATGGAAAGACGAGAAGAAACAGGAAAAAGCACTCAAGCGACTCCACCAGCTTGCAGAGTTACGGAAGCAGTCAGAATGGCAAGTTTTTAAAAAACATATGAGGTTTTAATGCCCTCTTTCCTCCCTTCCAGAAGAAATTATAATATTTTTACTCCTACACAAGTAATGTACAGAGATTGTGTGTACTGTAACCTGTTTTCAGCTGTCTTCAACTCCAAATGATCCTGTTCTGCAAACTATACATTGAAAACTTCTGCCTTAATTACGTGCTGTTTGAAAGTTTGTCGTTTTCTCTCCTGTAGATAGTTATTCTCGTGTCTTCTAAATTGAGTGCTTTGAAGATGCTTTTATAATATCACCATTTTACCCTATCCAGACTGATCTGAACAGATTAGTATGACTGTCTTAACACTTTATTGTAAGTTAATGGGAGAGGATAAACCCTTTGTGAATATTTTTTACTACTTTTAAGGTTTACTACTTTTCAGTTTCTCTGTAGGATGATTTGAATGAAAAACAAGTAATTAACTGAATTAAGTTTGTCTAATACTGTCAGCTCTACTAATTAATATCAAGATAGAGGACAAAGATTGTAGTAGTAAACCTTTAAATATGAGAAATCTCCTTTGTTTAATGACATGGAATGGTTCAGTAGAATAGATTGCCATCACACCAATTGTTTATATTAATGTATGACCAAAAGGAGTTAATAAGATAAATAAACTGGCATTGTTTAAATTCATCTGAAGACTACTGTACCCTGGAAATAACAGCATTCAGGGTTTATTACAAACTCATTTTGGCCTATGTAATTGCTTTTGAGCAATCTGCTGAAATATAACAGTTTAGCGCTAATATATCACTTTTATGAATGTGACTCCATTTTCATATAAATCTGCTGAAACAAATGTAACTGCCTGTGGGAAGCTTCCTTTATGCCCACGCAATTGAAGATGTAGCCTCAGATAGAGCGATAACACCAGTGATAATAGGAAAGCCAGAACAAATCTGGGAGGGAAAGAGCAGGTTTTCTTTTAGAAAGAGCCAGGAGTCCATAACATTTTGCACAGAGTGTGGAAGGAAAGAGCTTGCTATTCCTCCCTGTAACCACTAACAGGCTCGGGGGAGGACGAGTGCCGAGATTTTGGTGGAGGAGTAACACTCCCAATTGCTCAGGAGAGACAGAATGTCAGCCTTTGTAAGCAGAAGTCCACACTCATATAATTGTTACCATCCCTGAGTAACAAGGATGTCTCTCAGGTTCCAACACTGTTCCTTACAATAAGCTGATTCAATTTGACAAGAAAATTATTGTTAATCTCGGGGACAGAAAAATTTTATTTTGCTATTCCAAGACTTTAAAAAGGATTTCTTTGTATGCCTTCTCCAAGAGATAATTATTCCTGATGTACAAATAGGGGTTAATTTGTATCTCCTGATGCTGAATTTCTGGCAAAGGCAAATATATTCTCTGGAATGCATGCATATTCTCACATTATGTGTTGACCCTACTCCAGGGAATTTTTCTGTTTTTCCCATTGCTGAAGATCAAGGTATTTTTATAACATTTATAAAACATGATTGCCAATTATAGATAGCTTATATGCAGATCTGACTGTTTTAATTTATTTACATTTAATTAAGATGTTTAAATAAAACATTTTAATTAAATGTAAATGATTTACATGTAAATGTAAATTATATAAATGTAAAACATTTTTTATCAAACTCTTTATTTAAACTGGTTCTAGTTTGTTTTTTTCTTTTTAGAGTACCACAGTACATTAACAAGAAAAAATAAACTAGACACTGATAGCAAATGTAGATAATTAGTCTAATGAAATGTGTGTTTAAAATATGTATTGGAAAAACACTTTTATGGTGGCCATATATGTCACACCTTTAATGGAAAATAGCTACAGTCATTTCAGTCTCAGTTATCTGTTTCAAAAAATCAGTGGTTTGCCATTTTTGTTAAGGCCCTAGAATAGGTACCTTTTTTCTTTAATTACAAGAAAACTAAATAATATTTAAAATCTGAGATATTTTGAAAAGAGGAATAATGTTATTAATGGATGTAAGACACAGAAAATGTGGCAAAGTCAAATCATGATTAATAATGAGACCAGTAAAGTTGTGATTTTCTTCACCATCAATGTTTGCTGACAGTTTTAGTATTAATATGTTCTCTTTGAATATTTTGCAAAATCATTTGTTGTGGAATAAAATAAGAATCTACTCTTTAAAAAGTCAGACAAACACATTCTTCCCTAAGCAAGCAGAATGTTTTTCTTCTAGAGTTTGATTTTGCAGATGCTCCAGGTGGAAACATCTCTTTTTGAACACAGCACAATTCCTTTGCAGAGGTCTTTCAGAAAAGCAAGACTTACCACAGATTAGTTTCTCCTAAATATAAATTTGGAGTAAAACCAATATTTGTTCTGCTTGTACATGGGTATAACTGAAAAAGAAAATTCATGTGCTGACATTAAAACATGTAATTGTCTATGTGTAAAGATTGTCTTGCCCATACAAAATCCCAAACTGATGATAAAGTGGACTTTGTTGAAACTTAGCTTTACCCTGTAAAAAAACTGAATGACACCCTCCTTCACCAGACAGACATTTTCAAATGCAAGCTCTGTCATAACTTGGTTACTTAATGCAGCTTTCTTTTTTTCTTTATTTTTTTTACCTTAAAGCATCACTGGGAGCGGACCATTGCTTAAAGCCCCCCGATTAGTCCTGGAAAAGCAGCAATCACCAGATGGTATTTTCCTGTACAAGGGCAGCAAGTTCACAGCAAATTCTCAAAGAACCATCACAAGTGAAGGACAAGGCTTCTCCAAAAGCATACTAGAGAAACAGCAACTTATTATAAGCAGGCACCACCCCCCAGCTGAAAGACACCATGCACTTGGAAATCACATCTCACAAATGTTCCCATACAGCAACAGTACCTCTCAAAGGGCAGGAGTGTCTTTTTCATTCTCTAAAAAGGTCCCTTTGAAGCTTGAGTCATCAGCATCCGTCTTCAGTGAAAACTGTGAAGAAGGAAATGATTATAGTGAGTCCCCCAACCATAAAAAAAAGCAAACTATTGAGGGCTGTCATTCTGTCACACTTTTGGAGGAACAACAGAAAGCAAGTTTGGATAAAGAGCCATTTATTACACAAGACCAAATGGATTTGGATAACAGTGCATCAAGTCATGTAGCTACAAAACCTAAAATGCTAAAGGAAAATGAAAAAAGTAATGATAAGGAATCAGAAGAAAAATTCAGAGATAATCCTTCATTTTCTAAAGTCAAAATACCACTTCCAAATTTTTCTGCTTCCCTGAGAGAAACAGAGAAACAGAGCAAACTGAATGAATCTGAGCAATTCTTAGAAACTCCCATCTCATCTTCATGCCAAGCTAGCAATTTTTGTACACAGCTGAACACCTACAAGCCCAGTAATGCCCACCTGCCTGCCCAGTTATCTGAGCTCCCACGACAGCCAGCACCTGAGCTGACCTGTTCAAGCAACATTAATGAGAGTCCTGGAGTGATAAAAAGAGAAAGATCTTTGGAGATTACCGAAACCACAGATGGAAATATGGAAACACTTGAAAAGGAGACCATGGTTAAAGAAGTTAGGCCCCAGGCATTGCCTTTCCTCCATGTAGTGAGCAAAGATGGCACCACTGCTCTGCAGTGGCCCACAGAATTACTTTTGTTTACAAAAACTGAGCCCTGTATTTCATATGGCTGTAATCCACTGTATTTTGACTTCAGACTCTCTTTAAATCACAGGGAGGGTAAACAGAATGAAATAAACAAAGCAAGCTGTAAAGAGCTCTCTAAAAATAAGACTGCAGATGAATATGAACCCTCAGGTTTAATAAAACACAAGCAAATGTCAAATGAACAAGATAATCAGCTGTTGAAACCAAAGAAGACGAAAGGTTCCCTAAATCCAAGAAAGGCCAAGCAAAAAGCTGAGTCAGACATAGGGAAAGAAATGAATAAAAATGGTCAGAAATGTATTGCAGACAATTTGAATGAAAATATACCCAAAGTGCCTGCTTACCTTGATGTCTCACAAAAGGATTATGTGACAGAAAAACGTCTTTATACAAAATCACTGAGGAGACCTTTAAAACATCATTTCCATGACTGTGAAAGAAAAACTCAGAACATTAGAAACGAAAGCATTTCCTTTTCTGCTTTTATGTCTAGGATTAAAAACTCTAACTCTGAAAAATGTCATTTAATTTATTCTGAAGAAAAATATGAGAACAAAAATTATTCCAGATCCCTTCAAGACATGGTCAGCTGCAGCAGTGACATAAGTGACAGTGGAAAAGATTCTAGTGGAAGTTTTTTTAGCTGTAAATCCAGTTCAAACAGCAGGTATTCAGATAATGAAGGATGCGGAAGTTACACAAGATGTTGGAGATTCCCATCTCCTCAAAAGTCCTCATCTGGCAGACATTCCAGCTATTCTGACACTTCAGTTAGCAGTACGAGTAGCTACATGAGCTACATGAATCCCACATCAAACAATCACAGAAGAAATAATTTGCTTTGTTGTTGTAAAAGACAAAGCAAGACAGATGAAAGAAACAAACACAGAAAGCACAAGTGTATTTTCACTTCAGATGATACAGACGAGAATTATCTTTGTCATAGTAGAAGTCACAGAACTAGAAGCTGTATTCAGAGTAGCACAATTAAATATCGAAGATGTTCAAGACATAAACTTTTACAAAGCAGAGACAGGTCTAAACACGGCAGATGTAGACATCAGCATCTTGGCAAAGGGTTTAGCAGGAGTAGAAGCTGCCACAAATCCAAAAGTGGTTCCACTAGTGATTCAAGAAGCAGTGAAAGATCATCTAGCAGCAGAATATCAAGATGCAGCAGTTCAGGATCCGTGTCAAAAGAGACTGACAACTGTGACAACAAAACAAAAGAGGATGCTGAGAGAGGTTCTAATGCTGAACCAGGAAAAGCTGAAACTGCACATTCCAACTCTCTGAATGTGAACAGTCAGTCTAAAAACGTTGCCACCTGCTCTTCCAAAAACCTGGCAAAAGACATATGTGGAAAAAGAAAGTCAATGACAGCCAAGTTACTTTTAGAAAGAGTGCAGTCTAAGAAAACCCAGGAACAAATGTATGATCCAGAGAGATTTTCAATCAGTACTGGGATAGAATTAAAGGATCACTCACAAAGTCACTTTGCTCTTCAGTTTTCATCATCAGTAGATGACACTGCAATGTTACCTTTGCCAGAGAAAGTGCTAAGCAAAGGTAAAAATGATATGAGACATAATGAAATCAGTTTGTTGAAAAACAGTGTGAAGAAAAACAACACTGAAGCATCAGAGATAACAAATGTTACTCTTTCACCTGGAACTGATTATGATCATTGTGTTCTTAAAGACATAATTCAAATTGAAACAGGCTATCAGAATCCAAGCATAAAAAGGAACACAGCAATAAAGGAACAAACCAATCTCTTCATTAGTGAAGTGCAGCCCTTTATACAAAGCTGTGATCCAGTACCAAATGATTTCCCTGGTGCTTTTCCCTCTAATAGATATTCTGTTGCTAATTCAACAGAGACCAAAGAAGAACTACATGATGTAAACATGGACTTGAACCGGGCAGAAGGCAGTTCAGACTCTTTTTGTGACAGTGCTATGCAGAGGTATGGTGATACACTAAATGACCTAGAAGTGTACAGTAAACCCACCTCCCCTCCTTTAACACAGCAGCCTATCACATTTACACCAGAAGAAGTAGACAAATACAGGTTGCTGCAGCTGCAAGCCCAGCAGCACATCCAGAAACAACTTCTGGCAAAACATCTGAAAGTTTTGCCTGCCCCAGGACCAGCTGCCTTCTCTGCAACACCAGCAGTTCCTGCCCTCCCTGTTCAGCAGCAGGCTACTGTCACCACCATCCACCACACACTGCTGCAACGCTTTGCTGTCTCAGCATCTGTGCACTCCCACGGCAGCCATCTCTCCCTGGCACCCCTCCACCCCCTCTCTCAGGCACATTTTGCCCCCATATCACTTTCCCCATTAGCGCCGGCCCTTATTCCCACCCACCCTGCTTTCCTGACAGGACACCCACTGCACTTGGTTTCTGCCACTCCCCTCCACCCTTCCCCACTGACCTTCCCTGCACTGCCACACGCTGCATATATCCCAGCCTTATTTACACCACACCTGAACACAGTCACACCTTCTGCTATACACCCAAATCACTTAGTGCATCCCTTATTCCAAGGACAAGAGCCTCATCACTATTCTTGTTCTATCCAGACCCAACAGTTACCTACAGCAAAAGAAGTTTTCAGTGTTTCTAGCTACTTAAACTAGCCCAAATGATTTCATCATGGCTCCAACCCCGAATTAAAATAAAATAAAGCATTCAACATTCAATCACATCTGAGGGGAAATCTACTGTTTTGCTTAGAGCACAACAGCAAAGATTTTAAAGTCCACAATCTGGCTGACAGCATATGAATGTTGATTTAATTCTTGTATCACTGAGGAAAAGCAGCTTTAAAGCATTTTGTGATACTGTCACAAAGAAGGATGGGTGGCCAGTGTCATTCTACAGAATGTTGTAAAAGAATAGCTTGAAGTGAAGCCTATGACTGTCAGTAGGAAAGGGACCACAGCACCCAGACAAAATGGGATCAATATTGACACTGATGAGGGATCCAAAGTAGCACAATTTAAGGTTGAGCAAACTTGACACACTTCAAAGATTTGATTTTCTGGGTTTGTATATGAAACAGTGCCTGGTTTGGTTAAGGTATTTTAGACCGAGGAAAAATTAAGCTATCTGGGATCAGCAGACCCCAGGGCTGTCTCCTGGCCAAAGTAAACTGGGGAGGCTCAGAGGGAGGGGTGATGAGTTAACACTAGACAATGAGGATCACAACAACATCTTGAAGATACTTCAGTGATTTCATCCCTGCCTATGTTGCTTGGAGAGTGTAAAGGGACTGCAGTCAGGCCAGGGGTACATAGCAAAGCACTCCCTTAGCACCGGGAGCTCTGTGCTGGCAGAAGCAGGCTGCCTCTTTTCTCCCTGAGCCAAGCATCCAAGAAGGCTCACTGAGAAGCCGAGTTCTGTGGCACTGCCTCTGCATGGCTGCGTCACAGGGCATGTCAGAGTGAGCCGCACCAGCCCACAGCTGCCAAGCTGCCAGTGCTGGCTTTGAACCTCAGAGGTACTTGGCCAAACTGCAATGCCTTTTTCCCAGCAAACAGAGCTCTGATGTGTGGAAGAGTCTTTCCCAATGAATATGTAAATATATTTGATCCCTTTCACAAACAACAGAAAAAATTGGCCGGTCCTATAAAATCATGCAGATATTCATAAAGATGTAGAAGTAAAATTCTGATCAAAAGCTGGCTCTACAGGTTGAGACTCGGAGAAAAACTTGTTCAAGTACTCAGCATTTAAAAGTTTATTGAATCTAAACAAATATGTCAAGATTCTCGCATGTCTTCCCAAACTCTCAACAAGTAAATTGAAATTATGAATCCACAATGTATGAATGCATGTATCCAACCTTCAGAGTAATGTGTGGCTGAAATTTTTTGTAACAACTTGTATCTGGAAATAGGTGAAGGCTTCAGCATCTCTTTGAATGCCATAGTTTGACATTTTTTATAATGCTTCTAACTGAACACAAGATATTTAGCATGAAATTAGTTCATAATTATGGTTAGACTGCAGGCATGCTTCCCCAAAAAAATTGGACCATGAAGTAACCAACACAGAGTACCTGTTTGTTTGGATTAAAAGCATTTGAAATAATTTCAATTCATTTGCAATAAGGTAGTGCACAAAATGTATCTTTCAGAATGAATATAAAACAAAGTGAAAAACTTTGGGAGGAATTTTATTCCATTATATTCAGCTACCTGAAGAAACTTAAAAATCTAATTGCAAATAAGTAATGTCTTTAAAATAGAACAGAACCAATTTTCTTAGTTTTAATCAAAATACATCAATCCATTGCAATAAAATGTAATTGTTTTAATTTCTGTCTTTCTGGAGCTTCTTCATCATAAACTGGTAATATGCCAAACTTTTCAAGTTACTTTAAAAGTTGTGACTACTAGTTTTGTATTTTCAATGTAGCTTTAAACATTTGATGGTTTAGCTATTGAAAATAAAAATCAGGAAAAAATTGTGGAGACTATGCAGAAGCAAAACATTTTTATGTTGAAAAAGGTTGGTGGCACCAGCACCCACAAACATATTTTGGTTTGATTTCCAGATTATTTTTTAATCTCATTAACAAAACAGATTCATGTCATTTTGGTGTTACTTATCTGTGTGTAAGTGGCATATAAATTATATTTATTTTTCTAATTTAATTTGTAGAGTAATTCTTTAATTAAAATTATTGCTTCAGTATTAAGGAAGTAAATTTTTTTATTTGGGGAAATTGTAGAATGAAAAGTTTCCAGAGTTTAACAATTCTTCCTTTCAATTTCAATGGCTGAAAATTTTCCCAAGATATGATCTAAATTTACATATAATTTCTGTACTTCCGATACTTTATTTTCTGAGAATCAAACGTATTTCACTTACTCTGACTTAACATTTCTGAAAATTATTACGTGCTTGGATGGAGATCACTCACTCAGTGGACCACTTGGACACATTATCATAACTTTGTAGAAACATTCTGAATTGGACATCTAAAGTAGCAGGGCAAGCTGTGCCCCAGGAGGGGCTGACTGGGCTGCGTGGCCATCACCCACAGTCCAGGGATAATACCAGCATAAAAGGTGCATTTCCAGCCCCACAAGCTTTTAAATTTATGGGCCCAGTTGCATCTCTGTTGAAGTAAACCCAGCTGTTCTCACTGTGTGCAAAAGTTCATTTGTACCCTAGGTAGGTAACACCAAAAGAAAAATATGGAACTGAAGGAATGATGGGCTAATCTCATTTTTATTGTATGTACACATATTTTGTTTTCCCATTTCTACCAGACAATGTTAATACTATAGAAATTTCTGTGGCAAGAAACCTGACCAAATCAAACTTAACCATATCCTACTACATAGATCATTTACGGAAAATAGATGTATTTGTTTCCCTTACTGTATGCACCATACAATGGGACTCTAGAATAAATGAAACCATAGGATTCCCATGCATCATTTTACATACCAACACGGTAGGGCAAATAAATTGACAATGAAGATTAATTTTAATTCCTGGAACAATGGGAATGAGAATTTTGAGATGTATTAATGGGGAGAAAAAGAGAGATCAAGAACAGAAAGAGCACAACAGAAAACAGCAATCACTGATTACCAAACACAGGCAATGTCCAATACCATTCTTAGTGCACAGGAGGGATTTTCTTGGAGAAATGTAATAAAGCTATCAGCACAGCTGAAATTATATATTTTCTCTAATTGCTGCCATATTTTTTTCATCAGTAAAGTACTTTAAATATGTATCATTATAATTATTAAAAGTATTATTGAGCCTGATGTATGGAGCCGTGCTGCAATTTTGATTTTATTTAAAGAGATTTTTTAAAAGACTTACAGTATCCTTATGGCAGTGATATATACACACCAAGTTAATAATCTATTTTAGCTTGTTTGTATATTCTTGATACATAATCTAAGGAAAGAGGTCACCCACACCTTAAAATTCCATTAAAAAAATTTCCAGAGTCACACCATGATAAACTTTTTTCTTCTTGTTGTTTGGGGTTTTTTCTTTTTTTTTTTTTTGTATCTGATGCATTTCTGGGATACATCCAACATGTATATTTATTGTGCAGATTTGCATAAAAAATGCCATTTGATCAGATTGATTTTAAAATGTCAAGTTTATATTTAAAACTGGATAGTATAATATGTAAACTAGTAATTTTGTTTTGTATTCTCTGTATAAAGTGTTTTATATTATACAGTAGCTAAGTGAATTGCACTATTGTACATGCAATGGGACTTTTGTTTTAGCTTATTCAAGGAATCCCTGGGAATGTAGTTTAATGCAATAATATTTTTTTTCAATAAAAAAGGCTTACTGGTATAAAGAGTGTCAGTCATGTATTTTTAATGTAAAGCATACCAAAAGGCAGCAACATAATAAAATGCAGAATGATGCAAACATATTCTGTATTTTAATCTCCAGACCTGAAATACACTTAATTCATTCCTGTGGTTATAATCCTGAAATTTCGTAGAATGTTTCCTAAGGATTTTAGTATGTGTTACAAAAGTGGGTTGTTTAAATGGAACTGAAAATAAATATTCCTTACAAAAAATATTCTATCTATGTGTTTTTTCCAAGGACTTTTAATGAATAAATGTCCTCCTGAGTATTTTTATGCATTGGTCAGTTTATTTATAATTACACATACAACTCATCTATCAGGTTCCCCAAATAATTGTATAGCAGGTCCTTTGGTAAAGAATCGATCAGTAGGATCTACAAAGGTGTCATTTTTTCACTCTTCAGTCATTCTTTAAGTCTTCAAACAGTTAAGTATCACTTTATCCCATGTTTTCCCTATTACCTTGTATTTTTCCAGTTTGTTTATTACATCCTTTTCCATCTACCTTTCATTTAAATTGTTTTCTGACACAAGGCTTTTGGCCAGGCAGCTACTCAGCTTCAGTGCTCCCAGAACTGCTGCTGTACTATTTTCAAGGCTACTTAATCCCCTCAGTGGATAGTCTCATAAGTGCCCTGTCTCCAGGTGAGCACAAAGACTGAAGGAAGGTAAAAACAAGTGTCTGCATGTCTGTAGTAGATGAAACTCTACCTTTTGAGGTGAGATGTGACAGAGGTATATTCTGTCCAGCCTATCTGCATAGCTGGAAATACCTTGGCCATTCTCTGGGACCAAACTAATCTACCATGCAGTGCCATGTCATGACTCAGGCATTCTATAAAATCTTGAAACCAATGCAAATCCACGGAGACATAATTGAGACAGTGTGTCTAATTCCATTCAACTGTGCTTTTCCTTCTAGCTATTTTTTAATAAAAACAAAATTCGTAATTAGAAAAACATATAAAAAGTGCGTGTGTCTGAAGGAAATCTCCTGCAAATTAATATCTATGACATTACTGTTAACTCTAGTAGGTTTCCAGTTGAGATCAGATCCCACCTGTTTGTTGCTGAGCAAACCTTGGTGCAAGCAGGGGAAAAAACAAAAACAGAAACAAAACCAAAAATCACTATCTTGGTTTGACTGGGATATAATATGTGAATAAATGAAGGTGTCCACACCTCACTATTCCTGGTAAAGCTAACTATACTGCCAGCAAAATCCTTCCTACACTCTGGTGAGAAGTGTATAACCTTATTATGCAAAGTAAGCATCTTAATATGTATTTTATACAGAAATATAAAGAATCACCGTGAATGCAGCTCATTACCTTTCTCTTTCTAGACAGCAAGCAAAATGTGTGTGGGAATCTGCAAGCCAGAGAACTGCACTGCTGCTGCGCTGAGTTTGGGGCATACTGTTGTGATGTGCTTGAATATTTCTCTCTCCCAGGGCTGAGGAGAATTAACTCATTAATATTTCAGGTTATGAAAATACTCTCATTCAGGACCACCAGGATGAGCTGTAAGTCCACACGTTGCTTGTGTGTAGAGCATGTGGTAATGTTAACATACTTCTATTATTCTTCAATGAACAAATTATTTTCTTTAACAGAAAACACAGAAGATGCCAAACTGCCAATTACAGAAATTATAGACAGAAATAAATCTACAGTTACATTAATGGGCATTTACTTTAAACATCTACAGCTTAACAGAGACCAATCTGTTTTGTGAATGTGTTTAAAAGCCCTCTTGCCTGATATGTCAAGCACTAGATACACAACTGTCTTAAAAGAAGATGCAGCCCAAACTCATTTTCTATGACCTAGCTATGAAACCCTCAAATTAAAGATAAGATTGAAAAGCTTGTTAGACTTCCATCAAAGGTATAAGCAGTTCTGCTGCCTCCACTCAAGTGCCCATCTGAAACTTATATTATGCAAAAAAATCAATATTTCATTCTCATGAACCAATAAAATTTTTAGATCAAATAAATTTGTCATTTGCAAATCAATATATTAAATGTATTTATCAATTTTATATATAAAACTGTTTTGTGTACTCCAAGCTGTGTATGAGTAAAATCAGCACCATTAATAAATAAGTCATCGAAAATGGAATGAGGTAATTAGTTTCAGACAGCCATAAACCAACCATTCCTATGTAAAGCAATATGTTCTCTACAAAAATGGTTGAATTATAATTCACTTTTATCTTTTTTGCAAGTCACTTTTGGGCTAATTTCTGCCAGTCCCAGTGGAAAACCCTACCAAATTTGTTAGAAGTAGTTGTGTGTGTGTGTCCTGGGGACGTGGGTGTGTCATCTTACGGCTGCACAGTTGCATCTAATACAAACTCGTACCCCTGACAGCTGAGAGGTGGAGCTGTGCAAACCTCAGGAACTTCAGCAAGGCCAAGTGAAGGTCTTGCACCTGGGTTGAGGTAACTCCAAGCACAAGGACAGGCTGGAGAATGGATCTAGAGCACCAGTGGGGAGAAGGACTCGGGGGTGCTGGTAGATGAGCGGCTGGACATGAACCAGCCATGTGCACTGCAGCCCAGGAAGCCAAACGTGTACTGACCTGTATCCAAAGCAGTGTGGGCAGCAGGACAGGGGAGGGACTCTGGCCCTCTGCTCTGCTCTGCTCTGTTCTGCTCTGCTCTGGTGAGAGAGACCCCGCCTGGAACACGGCACCCAGCTCTGCAGCTCTCAGCAGAAGAACATGGACCTGTTCCAAAAGGCATAGAATTGTGCATGTAAATCAAAGATGTACAAGCAGGTAATGTCATTAATCTATTGCCACATATTTTCACAGGTGAAATATGGCAGAGTTCTTGAAACAGGAGAGTTTTTTCTTCTGTCCCTCATGCTGAGAAAGTGTAAGTTGCTGAGTAAATGCTTGTCTTTCAGCTGTACACAGCTAAAATGTTATGAACTGGAAATCCTATCTGCATCAGAGAAAGTCAAAACACTAGAAATTATTCCTTCTTGCTTCTTGCTTGCACCAGGGTTTCTCTGACAGTTTTCTTGAGAATTAACTCTATTTTCTAGTGAGTTTGCTTTCTCCAGAGAGGTGGAGCAGCTACTACAGGTTTGAAGGTGGAGATGCAGAGTCTGCACAGCTCAAATGTCAGACCTGTTAATTTGGGTTCCAAATAAAGTCATGCAGATCCAAGGGTAGATAACAAAATTTGATCATGGGATAGATAACTAAGTTAACACTACATGTTTAGTTGCTAGTTGTTCACTGAGACAAGTTCCCAGTTCTCACAGGAGTGGATTCTTCCTGTCTTGTCCTTAGCATGTAACACCTGAAGTACCAAGGAGAGTTTTCAGGACTGTTTCTCTCACTCTCCCTGAGACGCTTGAGAAACTGGCTGTGGCAAAAAACACTGATAATAATATGAGGTGATCCTTTTTAGTTTATTAGTAATTTCTTGAAAGATCTCTGTGACTTAAAGCACTTACTGCTTTTATTAATATCATTTGTAATTACAAAATTTGTAATTACTGTAATTTGTAATTACAGTAATGAGATCTACTGCTGACATAAATTTAATCCCTAGCAATGAGCTTTCCCACCATGAGTCCCCCTCTATTAGCTCTGCTCTGTGACCACATATTTTCAAATGCTACATTCCCTGATTTTATTTTTCCTAAATGATGTGTTAGATAAACAGTTGCTATATGATTTTTACTGGAAATTAAATGGCTCAGGGTGACATTTAATAATGAATCTTATTATGGATTATGATCAGAGCTTATGAGTTCAAAATAACTTTGCCACTCATTTCGATGTTGCCAGCCTCCACTAACTGCTCACAAGAGAGATCCCGAGATGCTCGGAGCCACTGAGGGTGTTGAAATGGGACAGCAGAAAGGAAATGAGGACAGGAAGGAAATGAGCACAAGGGCTGCCTGCAAATAATAAAGACAAAAGAGTGCAGTCTGAAAAGCAATGTCAGATTTGTGACACCTGGAGAAAAGAGTATGTTAATTCCAAAGGGTGCAGAGAACCCCAAGGAAAGGTCAGACTCTGATAGATAAAGCTGAAGAGACTTGCAAGCTCAGACAAGACCTCAGAGAAGCAGCTGTAATTACTGAAGTCCATAAAATTAAGACAAACATTTCCAGTAGTTTTTTTACTCATAGTAGGCTGTAACTTTTTCAAAAAATGTTTTTTCCATGTCTGTTCCCAGTCAAGTCCTAGGACAAACAGCATTGGATAAAGATGAAAAATGATGAATAACTATAAGCATTTCATACTGTACACTAAGACTTGTTTAGCTACTAGTGTTTCTTCAGTTCTTTTTTCAGAGATCACTCATCTGCATTTGGAAGCAGAGAAAGATATAGACTTTTGCTAATGATCTATTTTCAAAGTGCCACAGAAAGATTTAGCCACATAATTCCCATTATAGGCAATACATTTGAAAGGCTTTGTGACCTTTAGGTTAGAATACATGGGTTAATGTGGAACCTCATTTTTTTCATAAAAGGTTTTCAGGAAGTTTGTAGATAGTAGATAAACCACGATGACCAGCAGGATCAGACAGATTCAAACTGAGAAACTTCCTTGGCAGCTTGGAAAACTGGAAGCATTACAGGAAAATTATAGCACAGTCCTATCTGTCAACTCTTGTTCGAAAAGTATTAACTTTCTCTCAGAATTTCTTTGGTCTTCAAAAATCCAGGAATGAACTCACCACGTAGCACTCCTGCTGAACAGTTTTCAGGTCTAAGCATAGAAGTACTCGGTACTTATGGAGAAACTCAACATGAGTCAAACACTGGCTCAGCCTCACAAGCTCTGATTATGGGACACCTAAGCCACTGTGCAAGCACTGAAATGCATAGTGGCCTGCAAACTGCACCAGTATCTGTGTCTGGTTCTTTCCATCTTCATAACCCAGTGCTTAGGGTTTTCCAGATCAGAAGCCAAAGCCACTCTTGCCTCCTGCAGGTATCACAGAGTAGTAGAAGTAGCTCAGTACTCCCTTGACACTCTGTGTTAACATATCTGCAATGAAAGCTCTCTGCATTGTGGAAATTACACACAATTGACTCATTACATTTACCATGCAAGAATCCGCCCATCTAAATGGGACTGTATAAAATTTGGCTGTCTACTCCTCCCTGTATTCCCCAAAAAGCGAAAAGCCCTTAATGTGGGCTCATCCCACTTCCCTTGGGATCTCTAGAATCACCCTTGGTAGGTGATTATCTCTCCCCTCTGAGCTTAAGAGGTGGCTGCAGGCAACTTGAGCTACATTTTAGAGTCCAAAATGGGTCACCGGTGTAAGATACATATTGCTTTTTTTTGGAGATCTGGAAATTTTTGAAACTGAAACTGGAATTTTTAAAGCTAAGAAAGTTCATCATGATGCAGGTACTACTCCTGCCTGAAGAGTAGAAGAGGATAGCAAGATAAAAATCATATCAAACCTTTATTTTCAGCTATTTATAAAGAGATTGTCTAGAATTATTCACCAAAATATTTTGTGAAAAATATAAGATAACAATTATATTTTTAAGCAACTCATAACCAAATTATAAAATTTAAAAGCTTAAATTAAAATAGGTTATTTTTTTCATATTATTTGTTCAGGTGAAATGACAATTAAATTCATATATATTTGTACACAGTACCATATTCATTTATTGCTTTTAATTTTTTAATTTATGCACTTTTCTTCTTTCTTCACATGCAGATAGAGATACTTGCTTCATCATCAGATTGGTTGGCTTTCAGTGCTATTATTTGGTACTAAAAAGTCAGTCATCAATATTTTGTATGCCACATAAATATTCTCTACAGTACGCTTTTTTCACCAGCTTTATCTGCTAGAAATGAATGAGAGATGCAGCTATGGAACATTTTGAAAGGTTTTGTCAAAGAAATGTGTGGGACTATCTTTGATGCAAGTCCAAAAAACTCATAGTAACGAACGTAGCTAAAATGATAACCACAGATAGAAAATGACAGGTCAAAAAAGGGAGTCTTCAAAGACTCTTCTTTTGAAAACATGCAAACATTACTACATTACTACAGCAATTAATATTCAGATCATGGTCTTTTATTCCTTGACAAATCATTAAAGCATCTTCTACAAATCTTGGGCAAAGGACATGCCAGAGCATGATAGTCATAAATAGATGTAAGATGATGATGTATCATGGTCTTCTTCCAGGAATCTTTATTGCACAAATCTGGGGCCCAAGCAACACTGCAAAGGATATTTCTCAACCCACACTGGTCAACCTGTACTCTTCCTGATGTAGTTCAGACCACAGTGAATAAAGGGAAAGACAGACCTGCTGCAATGCCTAACCAGCTTCACTGGGGAATGGATGCTTTTAGAAAATGTGAAGGCATGAGGAGTCCCTGGGGGAGCAGAAATCCTGGAACCAAGTTTTCCATGCAGTAGGGGAAGCTGAGAAAAGGTCCCAGGCTGTAGCTAATGAGAGGAATCTGCTAAGAAGGGCAGCTGCACTGCTCAGCTTGCATGGAAAAAGGCTTTAAAGGCTGAGCCTGGCCCAGCTGAGGAAAACACAGCATGGAGATCACCAAGCAGCTTCCAAAAGCAAATTGCCCTTCAGAAGAAAGATGGCTCATGTTAACCCCCTTTAGTTAATGTGAGCTGCTGTGCTTAAATGAGCATGAAGACACAATCTAAGAGAAGGACAGCTCTCACATCCACATAAATCTCATGGTGGAGGAGGCATGTAATCAGGGCTGATTGCCATAATGTCTGTGCTTTATTGTAGATGCTTGTTCTTTGTATACAGACTTTCTACTGCATTAATTCATTCAGCCCCATTTTCTAACCTGGAAATATTACTTCCAGAGCTAAATAACTAGAGGTTTTATCTTTAAACTGTGACATTGAAGTATATAAAAATCCATTTAAGCAACCTACTGAGCTACTTATAAACTGAGTACAGCTGTAGCAGATGGTACTCATGCCAAGGTGGAGAAGACCTTCATACACTACATGGGACTCATTATACCTGTCTTGGAAGAATAAAAACAGCAGCTGGATATGGCATTAGCTATAGATATCTTCAAAACTTAAGCTGCCAAGCCATTACAGTTAGTGCCTGAAGATTAAAATTTCTCAGGTAGCTCCCATTAGGACCCAACAATTTATTGGAGTGTGCTCAGAGCATGTATTACACCACATGAAGTCACATGTTTTGAAATAAGTAAGCAGGACAATTTCCAGGCTGCTAATGCAAAGACACGTAAGCTTGATAATTTCTAAAATAAGGGTCAAGCAATTGGTGTGCAACAGAAACCAAGTAGAAAATTTCAACAATCATAAATGTCAGTGTCCATGTATGTCTGTATCTGTTTACAGACCTATTTCTGCATCAGCTGAAGAAGTAGATTTCTGTCCTCACCCTGATCTCATAATTTGAATGACTCAACCCCTAGAGTGCATCCTCAGTCACCTAACTAAATCTAAACATGTCACACACTGAGGGAGAATTGACCTTTTAGCAGGGATGCTGTTGTTCAAACACGATGGGGACAACTCATGAACTCTGGTGTATGAGTGCTCTGCAGCTCCTGCAATGTTCCAGGCTCCCACACTGTGCCATTTGCATGGTGGCAGCTGGGCCTGCTGTTGCTGCCACATTAGGTGTGCAGAACAGACTTATTCAGAATTTAGGGATGTTTGAAATCTAAGACCAGATCCAAATTTTGCAGCTCTGCCGCAGTTCTATTTTTACCGTCGTAATTCACTGTGACCACTTTAAATCCCTGTCCGCCCCGCTGAGTCCCTCAGGAGATCATGTTTTCCACCTGAATAATCCTTTAACACAGACATCCACTGATTCCATCTCTCACTTTCTAGTGTAAATTGTCATAATGCAAAAATATACAGTATTTTAAATCTATACTTAAAATATAAACTGCCTGCTTCTGTCACATTGAGGCCCTAAGGGTTTTTAGGATCAGACTGCTACTGCCAGAAATAGGATGCTGCAATTGAATCTGATTTTATATTCTACACTATATCAGGCTTCCAAGTTGGGCATATTTACATGTACATTTGATGACATCTAATGTATGCATACAGCTAAAATAAAATTCACATTATGGTAACTGATCACATGCAGGCTTTGATGAGTTCCTTTCCTTCTGCTAAGCTCCACATATCTTATTGAATTTCTGCATCAGTTCACATTGTGGATCAGAGTGATGCACACATCATATATCTGTGGGTAAGTACAAATATACACTTTTCTATGTCATCAACAATAAATCAACTATGTGTGATAGCTAAAATTATGCTGCTTTATATTAGTTGTCAGATGAAAAGAATATTTTCCATTGCTTTTTTTTATACCATTTTCGATCTCAATTAAATACAGAGTAATCAAGTTCATCTGTATTGTGTCAGGGAGGAGAAGTGTTGTTTTAGACTGTGTTTGAAGGTATTTGTGTTAGAGACAGCAGTATAGATTGGCAGGAAAAACTCACTGACCTAGTACTAATGCATTATAATGAATCTGCTGTTCACTGACATTAAACAATAAATACAAGAAACAATTGAATCAAGAATTCTTATTTGAAAGTAGAAAAACATGCTTAACTTGTTATCATAGGAATCTTAATTTTCCTTTTACTCTAGGTAATCATTGGAGGGGGTTGCTTATGTAGAGGCACTTTAAGTGAGCTCTGAACCTGCTACCTAAAGCAGGGCAAAGGATCTTCCTTAGCTTCTGCAGAAGAATGAATAATTAAGTGGAACATTTCTGCTCGATAAACAAAACTGGAATTTATTTAAAGGAAATTATAGATTTTATCATCTTCTGCAGTCTTACAATGAGCATCTGGGTTTTGCTGGCATGCAGATTATTGATGGCCCAAACTTATTAAGATTTCTGGTTGCTTTGTTCACAGAAGTAAATCAGCACAGCAGAAGGGATTAAAAATAGCACTAAAATAATTTTCTATTGTTTTGCTGAAATGCTTTATGAATGCTTATATCTTACAGGCAGATGGAACAATTCTAAGGTCTCATTTTCCAAAGGTATCTCATTATTTTATTGCTTATGAAAATTCACTTCCTTTCACAACTAGTCAACAAAGAAAGATTTTTGCTCTGTGCTGTGAACTACTGAGGATGGCTCCCAAGGAGCAGAAAAAGATAGGAATATAAAGAAATACCTCACAGTGGTAGTGTCTTGATAGCACTTCTGATATTTTTTCATTGTTCCAGATGTCACATATGAACCAAAATTTCACCCAAGACATTTTAAACATTTTTTTAAAACCTAACACATATGAATACACTGGAAGTTAAAATGAAGAAAACATGGGGTGGGGGCAGGTTGTGCAAACAATTCTGTTTAAGAAGAGGCTACTTAATACAAGTTATTTAATGAGCTGCTCAAAAATCATATTCTTCTTTGAGTATTTTTTCAAATACAACTCACTGTTACATCCAAAAATTTTCATTTTCTTCCCTCAAGGACATGGCTAAACTTCGACTTTTTATTTAATTTCCAGAAGATATACTGCTTCAGCAGGAACCTTCCTGCTCCAATGATGATGACATGATGAACAATACACCTGAAAGCTGCTAGCTGAACCATGGATTCCTGAAACACGGAAATTAACCAATCAAATACAAGGAGAAGGTTGGAAAATAACTCTGCAGGTCAGAAAGAGCACTGACACCCCATGGCAGTGAAGAGTTTCTCTTACAGAAAAGGTTCCTCACTTGAATAGGTACTATGTCTTCCCTTCCACTATTTCAGCTCTTAAATCTAATTTTATCTCATTTTCTTTATCTCTGTCCATCTCTTCTAACTATCCTAACAGTACCTCTGTTAGGATCTGAACCTTCTGTCCCGTGTTATTTCTGATTCTATTACTCTGTGACATTTTGCTATATATTTTCATTCCCTTTACATTTCCACCAAAATAGTATGACTCCAGACAAGGCCTCTCAAGAATTAGACTATTTGTCTTCTCTAGAGAGAAGGCTGTAGCAACTGAGCAAGTAACCAGGTACTGCAAAAACAGTAATGTGTAGAAGCAAGAAGATCCCTGGCATGGCATTAAAAAGGTCATAGGAACCCACCTCAAGAAGAGGTGCCTGGGTACTCAAGAGTCCCTTTTCATTTCTTGCATCAGCAGCCAACCCAAGCCTAGGCTGGGACTTCTGGCTTACTCGTATCTGGACCCTTGACACAACAGATGAGAGGATAATCTTTCTGCATTCACTTTACTCTGATCCTGTCCACCAGTCTTTCTCCTGGAAAAAAAAAAAAATCACTAAATGGAGTGGCTAAATATCCCCTTTAAATAAAAGGACAAAGAGGCAAAGAGCATCAAAGACCTTATTTCTTGAAAAAGAGAATTTTTTTCTTCTGCAGTCTCTTTCTTAAAATGGCACTTTGTATGACATTATGGACTATCTCTGTTTCCTTATTTAGCTAGTACAGGAGTGCACTGAGCTGTTCTGTGTCACACTGGAATGTGCTGTACCTGTAGGATGGCACCACATAATATGATTCAAAGTGGCATTTTTCTCTAGGCTCACTGCCAGTGTCTCAGACAAGCATGCACTAATCACAGAATATTTAAGCTTTATGCACATAAAATGCAGCCTTGAAACTAGTGAGAAATAGTGAGAAAGAAGTGAGAAATACCTCTTTCTTTGAGACAATAAGACCATCTGTTTTCTTTGAATTTGGATGGTCAGTTTGGCAGCTTTCTACATGTTATGCATACAGTTTTCCAGTTTCCTAGAAAGCAGCCTATTAAGAACAAGATACCATAGACAGAATCAACATAATTCTTGCTAAAGATGCAATTTTTGAGATAATGCCCTGATACACAGGCCAGAACTGTGGCTCTTTTTTCTCGGTTTTATCAAAAAGGTTAAACTTGCTACTATTCTCTGTTCAACATAAAACACAGTCTGGCTTTTTTCTCTCTACTATTCTTCTTGCAGGGAAATGAGTACATCAGGTAAAGTCGCCAGTTTTAGTTTCTATCACACTCTGAGAATGAAGTCATGTATCTTAAAGGGAAAAAAAAAAAGAGAAAGAGAAGTGTAAGCAGGAAATAAAGTAGCAGGTAAGAAAAGTACTACCATGTTTTTAGATGGGATGTATTTTATTTCAGTACAGAATAGACCCACTAATACTCATGAAGCCAGAGACACCAGCTGAAAGTATATTTCCACTATGCACATTACAGCAAATATTTATTTATTTTCAAATATAAATTCCCCATCCAAACTCACAAATTGTTATATTAAAATGTTAAACCTTATAAACTGAGGTCATAAATGAGTCCATCATTGAACTTTGCTCTTCGGAAGCCAGGGTTAGAGGCCTTCCTGGGATGAATCATCCATAATGTTCTGCTGCTTTCTGGATTGTGCAAATATAATGGGACACCTAGTCGCATTCATACTGTGAGAGCAAACAATGTTATTGCTGCAGTACAGCACAAGGCAGAGACACCACCTTGGACCCAGAACAAATCTCTCTGTTCACTGCACTTACACCAAACAGGAGAGGCCTGGCAGGAGGGAAACAAGTGTTTTTAAATAGTTCTGAAGAATCAAGGTGCTTGGTGGAACCCTTGTGCCTTAGGTTAGCTTTCCTTGTAATAGTTACTTTCCTTGTAATTTTTTTTTAAATTTTGACTCATTACCAAGTGGATGCATACACTGAACCTGGCTTGCCAGTCAATTAATTTGTCTAAGTGTTTTCCATTTGTTGCATATATGAGCAGCCATCTCCTATAGCAATCAAATCTAAGAACTGAAGCAACAACAAAAAACATATTTCATAGCCCTAACACACAAAATGAAAGTCTGTACTACTTCTTAATTAACATTTCTGTAATTATTGTGCAAACTTGTCTAACACAAGAAAAACTCTGGAAAATATAATGGGACCAGAATTTGGCTTAGGAAAAAAGAGTGGAATTCCATGACATAAAAAGAAAATAATGTATATTTCTGCAAAGTATCCCACCTGTCATTAAGCACTGCTGTGGTTTCAGGGTCTGAACACCATGAGTCACTGACCCTTGGCACACACCTGAAAAGTAAGCAGCCAAGGAGCACAGGTGGATACTATACTGATAAAACCACAGAAATGGTTTGTGTTGGAAGGGACCTTAAATATCATCTAGTTCCAGCCCCGCTGCCATTGGCAGGGACACCTTCCACTAAACCAGGTTACTCAGAGACCCATCCATCCTGGGCTTGAACACTTCCAGGGAGAGGGCTTCTCTGGGAAATCTGTTCCAATGTATCACCATCCTCACAGTCAAGAATTTCTTCCTGATATCTAATATAAATCTGGCAAATTCTGTCATCATATGAAATCATTTTCCTCTGACAAAATTTGTGTGTCTTAATGATCCCCACAGAGGCTGAGAACCCAGGCACATTTCTATGCAATCCCCTGCTCCCACCTCTTTTACCAACTTCCTCTGGACTTCAAACTGTGTATGGGAGGTCCTTGAGGACCCACTCCTGCTGCAATTTGGGAAGATTATAAGTGCCCTGTTTGGGTGCAGTTTGATGCAGTGTGTGGATTTTTTACAGCTATGACAACTACAAGATGCACATGATTTTCTAGGGACAGTGGCTGCTCCCACCTCTAGTTAATTTGACTGAGAACTCCAAGAGTGGGTGGGAAAATAAGGGTCCAGTAAGCCCTTCTACAGTAAAAGGTTATAGGCTGGCTGCCTGCAAGGTTGATATTAAACAAATTATACACACAATCCTTTACCTGGAAACAAACATAAGTGACATATTTGCTACATGCTGCTGCCTTCTAGATTTGCAAGCTGTTGTTTCTGAAGTTGTCAGGTAGAACACATTTAATGTATGACTAAATCTCATCCATGCAGTTTTAGATCAGTTTGGTTTCTGTGAATACTTTCTCTTTCCTACTGCACTGATGTCCAGTTCTACATCAGACTGTCATTTCAGTGCTCACTGACACCAGAGCAACAGAGTCAGATCTCCCACTTCTGCACAAAACAGCCTTTCAAGGCTCAGGCATTATCTCTAGGACTCTCAAAAGCACACAGCATCGGAAGCCAGAATGAGCCAGATAGTGAGGAAGACACCTGACATCTAGTGGAAATGAAAAAGGAAAATCTAATGACCACAGGGTCAGAAGCTCAGTGATTTAATGGTATTCTCCAAGTGCCCATCTTGTTACAGATGGGTAATTGCTGTTAGAACAACATGGCTAACACTTTATTTTTCCTATAGGAGATAATTACTTTGATTGAAAACACTGGCTGTCAGACAATGGGATACCTGCTCTAACACCCGCAAACCAGGAATGAACAGCTGCATTTGTCTTGTAGCAATGCTAATCAGGTTCCTGCAACTGCCAGATCTTTGACTGAGGTTGAGGTGACAGGTTGCCATCATGCTTTTGAGATCTTCTTTCCTCTTTACAGATTGCTTTATCTCAGTTCCTCCCTCACTTTTAAGACTCCAAAACACATTATTGGCAGTAACAGCAAATACAGAGAAGAGAAACTGCCAGACAATCAACTCATATAAATTAATGTACTATTTTAGTCAGCTGAACTCTTTAAATACATGCAAGATGAATAAAATTAACACCAAATCTGATCAATTGCTAATTGGTATTTGATATTATCTGCAATGATTATGTGTAAATCCACAAAAGAAATTGCAGACTAGACTAACCTATCATGCTCAGGTTAGTACTTGTCAGCTACCCAGTGTCCATTCTCAGCTTAGACAGACATTTTAAGCATGCACTTTTTTCTGACTGAGTTCACTATATTTTCAAGCGTAATAAAGAATTGACAAATACTTTTTATAAACTGAGTGGAAATGATGAAAGAAAAAAACCACTTCTACAAATAATATGTGTTGTTCTGAAGAATTTTGTAATATGAAAAAAATGGATGAACATCAAGGGCAAAAATTAATCATTGCAGTGACAAGCTAAATTTGGTGTCAATGGCCTTCAGAGAGGCTGTCCTCGAAATGAGCAGCAAGTTTTCTCTAAAGGCCTTGTGGAAGTAGGGGTTTATTCACTGTACATAATTGTTTCCCTGGAACAGAAATCTCCAGGGAGGATTAGCTTTACCAACTGTAACCACAGCTATATAGTCTTATGCCACTTCTACACATAGGTGGAGTGCTGTTTAAATTCATAGTTTAGCCCAATAGTACAATGATGAATCCTGCTTATAAATAAGGATATGTGCTGGTATTGACTGGGATAGAGCTCATTTTCTTCCCAGTAGCTGGTAGGGGGCTGTCTTTTGATTTTGTGCTAGTAACAGTGGGATATTTTCATTACTGCTGAGCAGCACTTGTACTGAGTTAAGGCTCTTTCTGCTCCTCAACCCACCCCACCAGCAAGTGGACTGGGAGTGCATGAAAAGCTGGGAAGGGACACAGCTGGCACATCTGACCTTCACTGAACCAGGGGATATTGCAGACAGTATGGCATCATGCTTAGCATAGAACACAGCAGTGGGATGTCAGGAGTGACGGTGTTTGTCTTCCCAAGTCACTGTTACATATGATAGAGCTGTGCTTACCTGGGGATGGCTTAACTGCCTGCCCATGTGAAGTGCTGAATTCATTAATTCCTTGTTTTGTTTGCTTGCATGTGTAGCTTTTGCTTTCCCTATTAGACTGTCTTTGTCTCAACTCATGAGTTTTCTTACTTTTATTCTTGCAGTTCTCTCCTCCATCCCAACACAGGGTGGGGGTGAGCAATCAGCTGTGCAGGGCTGAGATGTTGTCTGCAGTTAAACCATGAGAGCAAGAGAATTCATAAGGACAGGCAGTCTGTACTTTGAGAACTTTATAGAAATGTTTCTCTTATCATAGACTCTGCAATCTGAATGACTTTATTGTTTTAAAATACAGTATGGAGCAAGATTATTTGACAGATAGTCAAATAATCATTTGTAAGGAACTGAAGAGGAACCTTGAAGAGTCACTTAAGATTTGTTGCAGATGACAATAAAGTTATGAATTTATTAAAGTTAAATTGCATTTCTCAGCATCCTAGACTTTGCAAAAAGACAGATATGACATTTGAAATGTGGTATAACGTGGTGGCAATTACATTGCTGTAGCACAACAGAAAACACATATTTATTATTTGTCCTTCACTCTACTATTCTGTCTTCTTTCTTACCCAGCCGCATCTAAAACTTTGAAGCCCTTGTTGAGTTCAAAAGTGAAGAGCCGGCATTTCTTCGCTGTGAATCCAACACAGTTGTCATCCACTTCAGAGGACTTAGATGCCTCATTCTTTTCTGAGATTCCAAAAAACCTGGATGACAGTTTTATGGAACAGGTCCCAAGGGAGGCAACTGAGAATGATGCCCTGCTTGGTCTGCTGCTTGTCAACAAAGTGGATTTTGTGAGTGAAGTGGAGATTGGCAGCCGCCTTGGCCACAGTGACCAAGAAGAAATCGAGTTAAAATCTCTGTTAAGAGGAGAAAAAGTGCTAGCAAAACCTCAGCTCTGTTTATGAGGAGAGCAGACTTCATGTTTCTCAGGCAATTAGTAAGTAAGGTCTCCTAGGAATATGTTTTTGCAGATGCTGCAGTCCATCAGTGCTGGTGACTTTTTAAACATCACTTCCTAAGGGCACAGGAGCAGGCAATTCCCAAAAGTCAGAAGTCAAGCAGATGAGGCAGAAGGCCAGCTTGGCTGAACAGGAGTCTTCTCTTGGAAACAAGGCAAAAAGGAAGGTGTATGCCCAGTGAAAAACAGGACCAGGTAACACGGCAAGGATACTATAGAGAGGAAATTCAGGCAGCCAAACCTGGAGCTGAAGCTGGCCAAAATTGTGGGGAACAATAAAAATTTTTTCAAATATATCAATGGCATCAGGCAGTGCAAAACTAATATCAGCTCATTACAGGATGTTCTTCTTACAGTCAGGGACATGGACAAGGCAGAGGTTTAAAATATTATTTGCCTCTGTCATCAACACCAGATGGACTAACGGGGTCTCAGTGCCCTGAATTGGAGAACCATGACTGCAGGAATGATCAATTCCCAGTCAACCTGGGGCTTCAGCTGGATCCCTACAAATCCATGGAGCCTGATGGTCTGAAGCCAACACAGCTTCATGAGATGAAAGTCTTGCTTATCAAACCTGATATCTTTTTATTACCAGATAACCCACCTAGCTGATCAAGAAATGCCAGTTGATGCAATCTTTCTGGATTTTAACAAAGCTTTTGATACTCTTTCTCCTAGTGCTCTTCTGCACAACATGTCCAGCTCACAGCTGGATAAACACATCATGTGGTGTGTGTGCAGCTGGCTCAGGGTTCAGGCACAAAGGGTTGCAGTTAATGGGCTGACATCAGACTGATGACCTGTCACTAGTGGAATTCTGCAGGGCTCCATCCTCAGCGCTCTGCTTTTCAATATCTTCATAAATGACTTGAATGCAGGACTGGAAGGGACACTAAACAGGTTCTCAGATGATACAAAACTGGCAGGAGCTGTTCACTCCCTCGGAGCCAGGGAGGCCGTGCAAAGACACCTCAACAAGTCAGAGGGCTAGGTAATCACCAACCATATAAGATAATAAGCTCAATAAGAGAAAATGCTGGATTCTGCATCTGGGATGGGGCAAGCCTGGATGTACAGAAGGCTGGGGAATGAGATGCTGGAAAACAGTGCCATGGAAAGGGACCTGGGAATCCTGATTTATGGAAAGTTGGAAATAAATCAGCAGTGCCCTGGCAGGCAGGAGGGCCAGCCATGTCCTGGGGGCCATCAGTCCCAACATCGCCATCTGACAAGCAAGGGGATTGTCCTGTTCTGCTCTGCTCTGCTCTGCTCTGCTCTGCTCTGCTCTGCACTGGGCAGCCTCACCTCAAGTGTTGGGGGCAGTTCTGGGTGCTACAATATAAAACAGATTTTAAGCAATTAAAGACCATCCAAAGGAGGGCTAAGAAGATGACATATTGGGAGTGGCTGAGGTCACTTGGTCTGTTCAGCATAGAGGAGACTGAGGGGAGACCTCACTGCAGTCTAGACCTTCCTTGTGAGGGGAAGAGAAGAGGAAGGCACTGATTTCTTCTCTGTGGTGACCAGTGACAGGTCCTGAGGGAATGTGTCATGGGAGGTTTAGGCTGGAAATTAGGAAAAGCTTCTTCACCCCAAGGGTGGTTGGGGACTGGAACAGGCTGCCCAGGGAAGTGGCCACAGCACCAGTCTGACAGTGTCCAAGAAGTGTTAGGACAATACTCTTGAACACATGCTGTGGCTCCTGGGGATGGTGCTGTGCAGGATCAGGAGTTGGACTTGATTATCTGGGTGAGTTCCTTCCAGGTCAGCATATTCTGTGACTGTGAGATCTAATCCAATATGACAAAATCCTGTTGCATGACACTGGGAGTGGAGCATGCTTTAACCTAAATTAGCCCTTGGGATTATGTTGCAGAGAAATAAAAATACCCAAGTTTAATTATCCTTCCTCGTCTTTACAAATTATTTGAGAACCAATTCATAGAGCATATTACTGTCGTATGGCCCTTGGGATACTTTCCTTGTTCCTAATTTCTTCATCATTATATTCCTTTATAATTACAACAGGAAGCTGCCACTATTTCTCAGCATCAGCTCTCCACAAGAAATGTCAAATTAGGACCATCCAGGGAGGAGAACAAGAAGGATTCAGACAGATATTCAAATATGTTTACTTAATAAAGGCATATTTTGGTGCACCCACATGTATCCCAGTACAGGGTAAGGATTTCTACAGCAAAGAGGAAGGGTAGCATTTCATCCCTCTGTTTTCAGGTAAGTCTTCAGAAGACTGTGTGGTATATTGCCATTGGGAGAGGCCTCAAGGAGGTCAGCTGTAGTTGGGAAGGCAAGAGAGGGACACAGGTATCACAGTTTCACCAAGGACGTGGCTCACTTGGACATAGTCATTAGGATTTCCTGTTGAAATGGCTCAAGAGGGGAAAGACAAAACTGAAGGAAGAAGAACCAAAAGAAGAACCAAAAGCCTGCAATATTTCCATGAAGAAACACTGAAATACAGTGAGTGTGTCTATGGAATGAGTTTCAAATCCTGGACTGCTAATGAGGCCAAACCACTTAAATTTTTTCAAAGCATGTGTTTTTCTCTGAGTTAGGGGACACAGCTGAGGTGCTCTAACATGGGTGCCTGGTTTGATGCCCACGGTGCTATTTTCTGACCAGGTGTCAGCAGTGACTCTGAGCTGTGAGGATTTGTGAAGGAATTTTGAATGAGTTAAGACGGGACCTCTGAGCTGCTTCTTCTTATCTTCTACATAGACAGGAGTGGTGTGTTCAGCTCACATCTTCACCACATGGCTCAGAAGGTCCCAAGACCTTCTAATTATTTATTAATCAATAAAACACTGCCAACAAGGATATTTATGCGTTCGACCTGCCAGGTACTATTACTATCAGCAAAAACAGAGACAAATAATAGCTTTCTGAAGAACATCATACATGTTGGGAAAGATTAGAACATATTTATCAAAACTCACAAACTGACTCCAAATATTTTTTTGCTACATACTGAAGTCAAAGTTCATCCACTGATAACACTGTCACCAAATCTGAAAATAAGAATTTTTTGTTTAAAGATGCTCATGATTAGATGGGATGTCACAAAGAGAAGTTTTGAAATTTTGAGTACTATTTAAGATTATGTAGAAAAATTCTAAGAATTCAAAATAATTTTATTTTGCTTGCGGTGCTGTCCTCAGTTTAACTTTCTAGTTTCACATAAAAGACATGCTGTGGAGTAGAGCTCCAGAAGGATAGGAATAATGGTGAGTTTTGTTGTTTACAACTCCAGTGATATAAAATTTTACACTCACAGCAATAAAAAAAGTGAAATATTTTTTATTTCTTTTTCTTTTTCCTTTTTTTAAATTGGATATTGGCGGAGTACAAGGGGAACGGACCACCTGGTGGCCAGACCCTCATGTTGACTCCAGAATGAGTTTCCTAGTCCTATTGTCAGTGGTAGAGCACTCCTGAAAGTAGATCAAGGTGCAATCCAATAGAACATTACTTGCACTCTTAAGTTTAGGACAAATCTCATTCTTACTGCCTGTCCTGTTGCAGTGGGCAGGCAAGAATTTTCTTGGTTTCTTTGTTTTGTGAGAATGCAGTACATTATTATCATTTGGAGTATCCAGTGATGAAGGCAGTCAAATATAAACTAAAACTGCAAATATTCCCAGACATAACTACCATCAGGCACAGTTTTAGACTTCAATCTACATTTTAAGAATCTTTATAATCTCTCCAAACACCAGCCTACTATATGCAAGAAAAGTTATTTAAAAGGGTTTCTTTACTTTGGATAGCAAAGTGACAAATTGCTATAGACATGGAAAAAGGAGTGGTGGGTCAGTCAGAAATTCAAGACCACTATTGTGAAAGTGGTAAAAAAGAACAGCTGATAAGTTTATCTGGGAAACTAAAAATAATCTTTTAATTGCACAATAACTAGAAAAGTAGCAAGATGTGTGGGGGAAAAAGTAAATCCCACAATGGCAAATATCAGCTGAGAATTTGTGAAAATAAACAATTACTAGTGTTATGTTGGAAGCAAAATCAAAGACTTGAAGTCTTCTATGTGTGAAAATCAAAATTTCTTTCAGCTGAAAGACACTGAGAGAAACAATTGTAAGAAAATAATCAGGCAAGACAGAAAAGTCTAATTATGACAAATCATGACCATTTCTATAAGGTTCCTAAGGTGAGAGAGGGCAGAGCACTAAAAAAGTGCACATATTCAAATCCAGTATTAAGTTTGAAAAGATATCTGGAGTTCACTGGCAGGAAGACATTCAAGTGAACAGAAGGAATTTCTACTACCATTGGGAAATATTTAACCCAAGTATCATTAGCTCAGGTTTCTTTTTCATCTGTCTCTCTGCACAAATATCTGGCAGGGCTTGCAGGAAATTGTGCTCTGCCCAAACCTGAGCTGTCAGAGGAGTGCCTCTGGATAGGACTGCACTACAGGACAGCTTCAAGCCTTCAAACCCCTCCAGACCAAGAAAGCAGCTCTTGGAGTAAAGTAAATTCCATTCCCAAAGTTTTACAAAAAAATATGACTATAACTGAGATTGTACCAATAGCACCTCATCAGCCAGCTCTAATCAGCAATATAAAATAAAAAGCAACCATTCATTCAGAATTTAAAAATTATGATGCCAGGATTCCATCACAAAGAAAAGTTGATAGTCAAATTGTAAACCTTGGAAAATATGATTATGCTGTCAAAACAGCAGTAAAAATCTGTAACTATTAAATCATAAACAATTTTTCTATAATTACAAATATTAGGAACAGTAAGAGACTGCATTAAGTGAAGAACTAAGAGAAACAGGTATTACAACCCCTGCTGTTCTGCAAACATTTTTAGTACCTCAAATGGAATGAGAATGAGGCCAAAGAGAATGAATTTCTAGAAGATATTTACCGACTATAAACTAGCAAAGGAACGGGGAATTCTAGTTACATTGCAAGCTGTTAAAGTGGTTTTTTTCTCTTTCTCTTTTCTCCCCCAAATGACTGTTCAGTATGAAAAATGACTCTGTCTGCAGATGCTCTTCACAAGCCACCCGGATCTGCAGCCTTCATTGTTTGATTGAGACAAATGGGCAGTAAGTAGCTAAAACATTTCACATACATGGAGTTAAAAATGCAGAAACAACGTTTTGCCATGTGGCAACAGAAATCAAAGTACAAATCTGGATCCACCCTATAAAACCAATTAACAATGAGCAGTCCACTCTAAACTATTCCTTGATTCAAGTCTCCTCAGGTGGAGTTGTGCAAAATGATTCACAGACTAAAAAAAACTTTTGAATTGATTTAGCCAGTGATTATTATTACTATAAACACTAAGCTTTCCTACAACAGCAAGCATTCCTACAGTCTAACACTATTTCTTGGCTGTATATGATAAACAGCAAATGGTGATCACCTTTTTTAATGATCACCTGTTTTTATCACACAACATCAAGTGTTACAAAATGTTTAAATCAAAATAATGTGAAATGCAGTTTGTTCAAAGTTTTTTCTAATTTTTCTCGATATTTTCTAATTAAAAAAGTAATGCACTGCCCATGATATTTTGTTTCCTCATGATGAAAACTTCAGTAACTCCCATCTTATACCATTCTTGAATTAAAATTTGATAGAATGTCTTTCTATGACATTTAAACAATTCAGTCTTTCAGAGATAACCAGTAACCAGTCTCCACCATAAGTCTCTAAAACACTCAGAACTCTGGGTTTAGTGATGCCTCAACAGATTCCAAAATCCTTGTCCAAGATAGATGCTGACATTCCACTCTTTCTGTCATTTATTCTGTTCCTGTAAAAAGGATTAAACACAATGAATGCACTGCTTAAGTCCTGGCTTTGAGGCTGGCAGAGTAACTACGAAGCTGGGTACCCAGTTTCCAGCACAATGCAGTATCTCATTTATTTTTGCTGAGCGGTTCTTCCCCAAGGTGCTGCAGGCAGCTGATGTGGATTCAGCTTTCCTGAGAGGCCAGTGAATCATGATCTTCTGCTTCTGCACACTGTGGCCTTAACACCAAGACACTGAACAAATTCACACCCTTCTACCCTTGCTACCATTTTTGCAGCTCAATCCTTCTTGATCGCCATTAGTCAACACTTTAATCTTTTTTTCTTTGTCACCAGCCACCCTACCTTTTGAATTTCATTATTCCTTTTGGCTATTTTTGAATGTTTTTTTTAACTTCTCTCTTCATAATCGGTTTAAAATTTCATGTCAGATTAAATTGTGGGAGTGTTTTCTTCAAAAGAGGAAAAAACAGGAAGTTTAATAGTCTAAGTCTATTTTTTCCCCTCAAATGAACAGAAAAAAAAATCAATTATTAGCTAGCAGTATACAATAAATTGTGCCTCTGGGCTGATTCAGGCTCTCCACAGACAAAGAAAAAAACAATAATGTGCTAAGCTACACAGGGTAGAGCAACCTGTAATCATTTAAGATTCATGGCTCCAGAAGCACCAAATCTTCCCAACTGAGCTAAATGAAGAATCTTCTTCATTAGTTGTCACTGGGGAGGTACATATTCTTTTTGCAGGACAGCTAATTCAAATGCAACAACTACAAAAACATGAGAAGGACTGAAACTGGTAGAGAAAGGTACAAAGTCTGCTTTCCAGCTTGCTTATTTCCCATCTTCCCATTAGGGACTTTCCTTAAAAGTATGTCTTCTTGTTGGGAAAAAAAAAACTCCTTTTCACCTTCTGGAAAGATTGCAGAAGAATTTATTTGTATCGGTTTACTGTCAATACCTTCTTATCAGAGCCCTCCTTCCACCAGCTAGTTTCCCCACAGACCAAATATTTCCAGTCCCCCATTAACCACAGGAGGGAATGGCCATGACATTTGTGTCTGCATATAAGTCACTGTTCACTGTGTCATATAAGTTCACTAATGTGAAGCAGACAGAAATACATAAAAATGTATATCTTCCATAGGAAGAACATTTTTTAATCCCTTTAAAAAATGTTCTGCTGGAATAAAGGATTTCCCTTATTAAAACCTTTTACTTAAGAAGATTTGCTGTGTCATAACCAGTGAAGTAATACCAGAGGGTCACAGATAACCAAAACTCTTCCTGTCCAGCTGAAGCAGTGTGAAAATTAGACAGGCTAATCTTTGAAGGGAAAGAATTGTCAGGACACCAAATGTGTTATGCTGAGGTCTCTAATGGCAGATTCACATCCTGTGCAGATGGGCACAGCGCCCTGCACATCTCCCCACCACGTTTTGCCCCTACTGCCCTTTCCTCTCTGGGTCCTGACTCTGAGCTCTGCCCTGCTGAGCCAGCCCTGCCCCAGCGCTTCCCTTTGCACATGCCTCATGCCACCAGGCACTATCCAGCCTGTCCTTCCTGCCATGAGTTTCCTCCCAGCTTCTATTTCCATTCCCCATACCCTCAGGTTCCTTCTCTGAGTCCTCACCCCTTCTATTCCCCACATGTAAACATGGGTTTATACTTTTGGCACACCAGTGGCTATACAGCCTTTTTTTTCACCAGATACCAGTTCATCATATGTTGTAAGTACAGAACCAGGGCACATTATTCAACAAAGTATACTAGTTCTGGCTCTTTTCCAGCATATAAAAATACTAATTTCCAGTAAATTATATACACTTGTAGGAAAGGTACAACACCCTGTTGGGAATCCAACATGGCTTCTCTCTATACCACTTTTTTCCCTACCTGCAATAAATTGCATTATGTGAAAATATATAGAGCTCTCCAGTATTTTGATATAAATCTACCTGAAGAAAGTTAACACATATCTGAGAACATGTATACCAGCAGCATATAGCCACAGAACTACTTCCACTTTGGGGTAAAAGAACAAAGTGATAGATATTAAAACAGTGGTCACTTGCTCCTTATAATTAAGAATGAGAAATTAAAATTACAAGAGTAAAGAAACAGATCATGACTTTACTTATATGCTTCCAGATTAATTTTTGCTTACTTATTCTGTAAATGTATTTTCTACAAGAAATGTGATACTCTGACAGATGTAATACTCTGACAAATGTTTGTGGGAGGGCCTCCAGAAGTGAGTTGGGTGAAGTGAGTCGAGTTTTGCCAATTTTAGTATATGCAGTTTCAGCCTTCATGTTTTGCTGACCTTTATTTTCATCAACTACTGCTAGAGATGTACAAACTTGCTTTACCTTTACTGCAATTCCGTACAATGAGTACATGAACTGTGACAAACATTTGAAATGTAAACCCTCCAGAAAAACTTCAGATGTGGGAGTTTGCCACCATGAGTGTTCTGCTAATAGAAGTCACTGCTTCTGTCTAGCTATAGTTTACATGTTTTCTGGTTTGTGTTTGATAGAGAATAAAGACATGAAATTTGCTAGCAACAGCACCTGTTATTAACAGTAGTGTCTCTCTGAAAGGTGCTGGAAATTTTTCTATCAGCATTTTCTGACAGAGGTATCCCTGTGAATGACTCTGCAGTACAGTCTGCAGTTATGCATACTATAGTTTCATTCTTGGAAACATCTTCTAATGTCAGAATTTTCCATAGCTTGGTTGCAAAATTTACAGTGGCAATTTAGCCTAATTTGCTGAACCTCATTGTCTGTAAAATCCTCTTAGATGAGGCAGTCCTTCACAGTTTTCAGGTCTCTTCTCTCCCCAATGACAGTACAAACATACCTTGCATTATTAAAAGTACAGTCACACCTGCTTTAGCCACAGCATCTATGTCCACTGATTAAAACTCCTTAGGAAAAAAGTCAGAGAAAGGAGGTCTTCTCAGCTGCAGGATGCCAAGCTGAACATGTTGACGAAGAAGATACAACCAGCAACTCTCAGTTCCTGCTCCTTTCAACATGAGAAAATGTGCTATAAGGTCCACAGGCACGGTTTTCCACTACTGTCTTGGGGAGCCATTGAGACTCCTTTCACCTCACTGCGAAAATGTATGTCTGTAGCTAGTCTGTAGTGCCCTGTGATTAAATTGTTTGTTCAGCCTCACTCTCTCTCTTTCCTCTGCTTATATCTTGGAAACTGTTCTCAGACTGAGTCAGGAGCTCTCAATGCACCATGTGCATGAAGTATCCACTCTTGCCCATTTGTACGCATATAAGCTCCCACAATTAGCCAGGGGTCCTGCTCCCTGGATGGGGCTGCACTGCTTTCCATCACAGCTTCTTCACACTACTGCATTTTGTCACATATATATACCCTCAGTGCTGGTGAATGATTAACGTGATAGAAAGGAGAACATCCTTGTGGGAATTATTTCCTTGAAAGCATAAAATCATTCAATAATGCTTTGAGAAGGCTCTATCACAAACATTTCCCATATCTCCCCTCACAATATCAGTGGTAAAAGCAAGCCAAATTCATTCTGAGAATATTTCTCTGTTCAGAAACAGCATTTCAAGCCTGACCAATCATCCTGTGTGCATTGGTCAGCTGCATGTGAAGATGTAGGTACTCATCTTGGCAGCATGTGTTAATCATCCCTTGCCTTGTTAATGGGCTTCCTACCACTTCTCCTGCTTGCTGGATGGCCTCTGAGGCTGGCAGGTATCATGCCCACCCTAGAAACAAGTTGAGAAGTTCAGGCCTGACAGGTGCTCTTCAGTTCCTTGGAGACAAGCGGTCCCAAGCGCCAGGGCAGCCTACCTGGCATCAGGACTCCCAGGTACTTCCAAACACAGGTTTTTCCCTGTCCAGAGAAGGAAAAGGTGGTATTTCCTATATCTCATTCAGCCAGCCTTGCAGTCTGGACTTTTACTGGGAATTTCCTTGTGCCTCCTAGGGGCAGGCTCTGACTAGGAGCAACCCAAACAGACTGAAGACCTGGTAGAAAGAGGAGATGTTGTATGTTCCTGAACTGTGTTATTCCCTTTTCTTAAAAACCTCAATTACTCTGGTTTGAAATGAGACAGTATCTCAAGTGCCTGAGTATTCTAGCAGAAGGGAAGCTTGTTTCCCACCATTCTTTGTAAAAAGAGAGCATAATAGCAAATTGAGGTCTCACAGGTATGATGGGTTGACTGAAAAGTGTTTCGACAAAATTATTTTCAAGGGAAATACCTTTCCCTTTTCTTTCTAAATTATATTGGTGTTTTCTCTTGCAAAGTCAAATATTCAAAACATTTCCAGTTTTGCCTCTGGCTTATCAGGTTTCCCGGATAACGTATTTCATCTGGTTTTCCCCTTTCTGAGCTGGGTATCTTCTTCCACATCTTCCATGTTTTTGACCAAAAGTTTTAGTACCTGAGGGGCCTGGCAGGTGCTCTCCATGCAGGGAAACCTGGCACTGCTGGCACTTATTTATATGCCTCATGACATCAGCATTCGTACTCTGACACTACTATGCTGCTTAATCACTTTTGATGTCATGGTTGCTGCCATGGCACAAGGAGCTGTTGGCCCTGTGAGTCACAGCAATCACACAAACCCATGTCCACGGGGGCCCTCTAAGGTCCATTGTTACCATCAGACACCTTTGCTTTATTAGCTTCTCCTTAAAAAAGTTGATGCCAGATAGAAAATGTCAGGCTCATCGTGGGTTGCTGTGCACTTACCAGTGAATAAAAAGAGGAAGGTTATCCTGCCAATCCAAGTGCTCCAGCCAGGCTGGACACTGCCATGTGTCCTGCTTGGCCCATGGCTAGAGATAGCAGGGAAGGAAGGCTGTCAATGAGGCCATCTGTGCCTACCTCAGCAAGACTGCCTGGGGCCCAAGCACTTTGGTTATTTAAATGTCCGGTTTTGGCTCCTCTAAAACACTTCAATTTTTACCCCCTTTACACGGTCATATTTCTTTTCAACTGCAAGCAATGTCCTACATTTTCTCCTCCAGCCTTATAGCTGGCTTACCTTTTTAACCACCTCCAAATGCCAGATTGTCACCTTTTGTCATAAACATTATTCAGGCAAAACAAAACCTTCTAGGATTTGGGTAGTTTTTTCTTTTTTTCTTCCATCTGACCAAAGTGATAGAATAGCCTGTTTCTATGCATCCCCTAACGGAAATATAGAAACCAGTCTTCCTCCTGGGATGAAGTCAAAATATGCAGAATCTGTAGTGAGGTATTATCTTCAAAGAGGCCACCCATGTTTTCCAGGATAAGCTTTTTACTTTTACAGATCACTGACAGAAAGCTGACAAGGAATGGTACTAAAACCTTCAAGGTCCACTCAGAGTAAAAATATTTTAAAGGCATTTTCTTAGGAGTGCCCTGGCACTGATGGCTCAGAGAAATACTGTTAAAAAAACAGCTGAAACAGTTGTTGTTACAGTAAACATGAATTAAGTTTAATAGCATTCTGCCCTCCATTTCAGGCCTCAAGTGCTCTCTAAAGGTCAATAAAACATCCCCTTTATTATAGTCTGTCAAATAATGCAGACAATGCAGGTGAAAGGTTGTCAAATAAGTAAAGAGAAATAAGAGAAATGTTGTGCAAAGCAAATACACAGGAAGAAACCAAAGGCATATGACCATATGTGCTCCTGACAGGCTTTGCTTCCCAAGAACTGGGCAAAGCAGCCATGGTTCCTCCTGCACTGGTGATGGAGTTATCCTCTCAGACTCTTTCTCACAGCTACAAACCAGCCAGCTGGGCTCCACATCAGTCACAGGCCAGTGGCAGCACTGCCTAGGCAATGCCTGTGGCTATCATGTTGGTACTTAAAGGAATCTGTGAGCTGCCCACCTGTGTGTGAGGCAGTACCACAGGATGGCTCAGGCTGGAAGGGGCTGGAAAGAAACATCTAATCCAACCTCCTGCTCAAAATCAAGGTTCCTCTTCTGGAGCTCCCTGCCTTCGAGGGAGTCAACAGCTCTCCACAGTTATGTCTTTTTAAAATTTGCTTAGTGTCCCTTCCAGTCCTACATCCAAATCATTTATGAAGACGTTGAAGAGCACAGGACCTAATCCATTAAAATAAGAAGTTCTTAGTTTTATATGTATAAGATGTTTTTTCTTTTTGCATATGAATGAAATTATGACTTTAACCCCGTTGTCTGTCATTCTCCTACCATGCAACACTGTAAAGAACATCTGTTCATCTCCAGAATGGTTATTCTCCAGAATAACCTCTCTGGAAGTTTTAGATAAAAACTACTTGGTTTCTCATAATGCACCCTTTCCCCAGGCTCAGCAAACCTTGAACTCACAGCTGCTCCTCACAAGCCAAATATTCCAACCCCCAGCCATCTTGGGTGCCATTTGTTGAACTCACAGGTTTCTTTGTGCCTGCCTGATATTGAAGGGCCCCATACTGGCCTCAGTAATTAAGATGTGGTCTAAAGGGTGCTGAGCAGAAGGTTTTTACCAAGCTGGTTTTCCATCAGTTCAGACCGGAACGCCGTAGTTTCAATAAAAAAATAGCATGAGAGACTCTTTTGAAGAATATTCTCTTTTAAGTGTCTCATTAAGCTCATTCTAAACAACGTTCACTGTTTCTCCCTCATCCAGAACCCAGTCACTTTGTCATAGAAGGGCTGCTTGGGCAAAGTCTACACTTGGCACATCTGTGATGATTGCTCCCAAATGAAACTGCTTTTGTGCACTCAGGAATGTGCTCCAAGAGAACACACTCCATGATGTTTCTAAGAATCAAAAGGAGGATGATAAATTTGGATTGGTCACAGGATTTTCTTTTTGACCTGTTTTTAAGATGAGAATAATATTTGCTGTTTTCAGGGTCACTCCACCCTTCCCAGTCACGACTGAAAGGAGCTGTGCAATGATACTAGGTAGGGTTCCCAGTAGCCTTGCCCAGGTTGGAGATGTGAGGTGAATTTATGGAGCTCTTGCTGAAGCTGACAGGTGAAGTCTCAGTCTCCACTTCTGATGGGCTCTCAGTGTCACCAGTCTTTATGTTCCTGCAGGTTTCATAAAAGCAGTACAAAGTTTTGCTGCATCTGCCTCAGGAATGTTTTCTACTGAAGTTCTCTTTCAGAGATCACCCACATTGAACCCGAACCACATGAACAATATGAGAGGAGTCATAATAAATTTAGAGGGGGCAAGAACTGATGGGAACCACTGCAAGAGTCTCTGACTGCCTTCTGAAATGATTATGTAGAGAACATACTGGTGTGGTACTTGAAGGGTCACACCTGGCATATACACATGATTGATGGACAAGCATCATTTGATGGAGAGAACAAATTTCACATGTGCTCATTGATGAGTGCTTGTCAAGGTGTGGTTATGACATTATCACACCTCAGTGCTACATCCCTATGCTTTGGTTAAGGGATGATAGGAGAGAGAAGGGAAAGAAGCAAAAGCACAGAGGAGACAGCAAGTTCTGAGCTTGTTTTTGGGAGGAGGTTTTGTCCCAACAACTCTTCACAAATTTCTCTCTCCAAGATGTTCCACACAGAGTCTTTCTGGATCCCTCAGCTGAGCGTCCCTCCATCCAAACACTGCTAAACTTGTCAGTGCATTTCTTGTAAGAAGCTGGGTAGGTCTAATAAAAATACAACAAAAGTAACTGATTAAATACATCCACTTAAGCCTCACTGATACAGCCTTGGAGATGATTAAATTTGTTGTGTAAGCTAGAATTTGATATTACCATTTCGCAAAGACTTGTACTTTTGTTTCCATTTGATGAACCAGAAACTAATTATTGGAAAATTTTACCAAGAAATTTTTCATCAGACTGATTCTAGCAGGATTTTATTAGGAAGTAGTAGAAAAAGAGAGGTCCTATAAAGCAGAGCATGTTGTAAAATCATGGATTTAAATGGTTTTGAAGGAATTGATAGACTTTTTCCACCAAGGAAGTGGTAGAATGATAAATGAGTAAAAAAAATCAAATATCAGCAGCCTTCAGAAAAAAAAAACAAAAAACAATATAATGATTTAACTGTACACAGAGTAATAAGTGTGCACTTGAAGTCGCTGGGGAAATTCTGCCTCTGCGTTATGACATTATAGGATTTCCAAACATTCCCTTTCTTGTGAAAAGGCATTTTTTCTGAATTACTGCATGAGTGACTCACGGGGTATGAGTAGAAGCCTCTATGATTCAGCAGAAATGTTCGGGCAATATAAGAGTAAATACAACAGAAAGCTGACTTTCATCCAGCAGGGCTGCTTTGATTTCACCATAAACAGGAAATCTGTTCAAGTGAAAATGCCCTCCTTCTGCTTCTTCCACTAATATTGTTGTCTGAGAGGATGTGTTATCTGAGGACTTACTCTCAAGGAATGATACTTTCAGAGTTTTGGATTATCAAACTGTGGGTTTTATGCCTGGAAACACAACCATCGCTTGAAGGAAGATTAGTTCCTCTGTATAGTGCTAGGGTAGCTATACTGCATTGTCAGCTAGAGTGAGCTGTAGGCTGATTTACACCTGCCGAGTTCTTAACTTACCAAAATATTCATAGAACCATGCCCAGAAGCCATACAGACTTTTTAAAATCTGATATAAACCAATTGCCAAAAAGTTACTCTTCTTGCCACAGTTCTCTCTAGGTGTTACCAAAATGCTTCCCTTTACAAAAGGGCATATTTTTCCAGGGAGCCCAGGCTCTTTTCTCTGCTCAACTGTATTGTACCGTGCATATATTGCAAATGCTTTTCACTATTTTCTCTTCCCATAACATCATTAGACTCTGTCAAATAAAATCTATTGAAAAGTAATCTAAGTTCATATGAAGGATGAAATGTGGAATTGAACTAAATAACAAACTTTGTACTTATTTAATTGCATTAGCAGGCAGTAGAACAGAAAATACCAGTTCTTAAATAGCCAGGACAAGAAAAGCTTTTGGATTTCTACCCTGCAAAACCCTTTGGAATTACCATTTTATTAAGGTATTCTGTCTGTAGGTTGGAAAACCAGATGAGATTGCATAGCCAGAGCTGAGATTGTCCTTCAAACCATTCTGTCAGCAATTTGCAAAGCAGAGCCACACAAATTTCTTTTCTGACTGGTTCTCTATCTCTCTGCAGTGGACATTTCAAACCACATGCCCATATAAAACTAGGCAAAACAGGATGTATATTAGGATGGTCATCAGCTGAAACCCGTGCATCTGCCAGAAATTCTTCTTAGTATTTTTCTACAGAAGGGAGCAAAGACAGTCTTTGTAATTTAAATTAATTGAAGCCAATATGAGGTCGATGATTTTTCAGACTCCAAAGAGAGTTAAATTGAATTGGGTGATACCCATTACTTGAGGAACACGATAACACAATTCCAAGAAATCTCTCATATAAAGATTTCTTCAACATAGTTAACAATAGCAGAAAATGTCAGGCAAAATTTCAATGGAAAATACTTCTATTTATCCTAATCCAGTGAAAAACTGGTCCTGAGGAGTTATAATAGAAACTGACAAAACCATAAACCATTTAATTTTCTAGACTGAAGAACACTGAAAATATTGAATCATTGACTTGCCTGAAAAAAAAATAGTATATGTGTACCAAAATCCTAATTTCAAAGCCAGTTTTCTCTGGAATTTTTTTTTAATATATTCCATACAATCTGAAGTCCACAGGGATGGGCCCAATGGAACTGGAAATGCTATACATGAGAATGCTTTTCTTTCTCCCCACAGAACTCAACTGTCCTAAGCAAACAGTAGACATATTTGACGTATTACCATGATGTTCTCAAGATTCCCAAAGACTGGAAAGTTTACGCAGGTAGAAAGAAAATCCAGTTGCAAAACCAAAAAATACCCCCAGAGAAATGGATGGTTATATAAATATACCACTCTGAGACAAAGCCAATAAAAAGTGTGTAAGGTTACAGAGTAATCTACTCAGCTAAAACTTTTCTTTGCATTTCCAAAATATACATTCATTTGCTCTGAAGTATCTGGTGTTGCTTATTATTGGAGACAGAATGCCAACCTAGATGGTCTGATCAGTACTTCAACTCTTATGTGCTTTCCAATATTTCATGATTTTTTTCTATAGGGACAATAAAACTTTACAGCAATATTTATTAACAAATATTTTTGGCAAGCTACTTGGCTTTACAGGATGAAAAGTGAGAAATGTTTCCTTCTACTCTCAGGATGCCTTCATGTGATGCATCAAAAGAATAGATACATTATATATATTTTACTCTTATGTTGAAAAACAAAAGTAAAACAGTTTATTATCTCAACAACAAACTAGAGTAACTCAATTAACTGGCTACTGCATTCATCTAACTTAACTCTGCAAATGGAAATATATCAAAATGCTGTAATTGGAAAATCCTTTTGTTAGTGCTTACTGGGTGACTGCAAATAGAGAAAGAGCACCTCAGTACATCTCAGTCTAGAACCTCAGCCAAAAATCCACCGACCATAGCACTGGGAGTAAAACAGTAGACCTGGATTAATGTCATCAGGTACTGTACCTGTCTCTAGTATGTAAAGTCTCCTATGTGACTGGAGCATGAATTCTCATAACAAAAGAGAAGCCAAATACATCTTTCACAAGAAAATGTTCATAATATTTTGACCTTGGTGCTGACAGGAAGTATTTCAGTAATAAGAAGCTAGTTTTTTCTCTCTGTGCTATAATCATGATTCACAGTAATTTTGCCTCTTGCAAAGGCACTGTCTTTGGACTCAAAATCCTGTAGCAAAATGGGACCAATTTAACTAGGTATAGCAGGAGCACTTCCTCTTAGCAACAGTGAATCTGAGTTGGACTTTCCACTGGCAAAGAGGAAACGTTCATTTGTTACATTCTGAATTATACAGGAAAATTTAAAGAAACTGGATTTCCATGGACAAACTGGGAAGGTCCTTTCATAGATTATTTTAATAGAAGTAAAAAAGTTTAAATTGAGAGAATTTAAAACACAGGTTCAGTCTGAAATGTGGGCTGTATGAATTAATCATCAAACAGAGTCTATAAAGAGTTTATCAGCAGATTTAGTACTGGTCTTTCCAGTGTAAAATAACCCAGTTTGCTCAAGGTTGGCTTCAAAATTAGCTATTACTAAGCAGGAAAGAAATCTTAAAATTATTGTTTTCTGAAATTTACACCCATTAACTTCATGCTCAGGGACTCGTAAATAGAAGAGTAGGAATGATAAAGAAATACATAGAGAATGAAACTGAAAGCATCATTGTGTTACTGCAGTGTGCCCACATCTTAAATGTTGCATGAAGTTCTTGGCAAACCTCTTCTAAAAACTTAATAGTGAAGTTAAAAAAGGACAGAGAAAGGTAACAAAGACTATCAGATTTGTGGAATACATTCTACATTGTATGAAAGTGTAAATACAAGGACTTTATGGTTTTAAAAAGTCAGTGAAGAGGATAAGATGTAGCTTAATAGAATTAGGAATTCTAGGGAGAAGGTCATTTATTGTTCTTCAGAGTACATGGAAGAAATGGAAATCAGCCCTTTCAAAATCATCAGGTGGCAAATTTAAAATAAGAACTACATTTTTCATATGGATCTATTTAAATTGGAAGCACATTGCAACTGACTTTACACAGAATTTCTCAGAGTCATAGAATAAATTGTTCAAAATACATAAAACAAATTTATAGAAGTTAAGGTCATTAGCAGCTTTTGAAAACAGTGTTCTAAATGCTATCTCAAGCTCAAGCAGGTCTTTAACTGCTGATTGCCTAAATACATTTTTAAAACATGTAAAGGTCACCTTATTATTATTGGAGTGCTCTGATCTGATAATGTGCTCTAAAAGTGTGCATTTTATTGATCTTCCCATCCCAAAGATACATATTAATCACTAGTCATGACAACACCGAGTTACTTCTGAGCACACATAGGTACCCGGAGAACTTTAAATGTGAAAAATAGAGACAGTTCCTCAATAAAACAGTATCTTTTTTATTAAGACTCTTCATACACTCACTTGAAGCACCCTAGTCATATATTAGGTATCACAGATCCTTTTAATAGTGAGGTTGGGGGAGCAGATTTTAGCTCAAAAGAAATCTATGAACTCTCCATGAGAAAAACAACAACAACAAAACAAAAAACAAAATCCCCCAAAATATTTACCCAAAAAGCACACAGAAAAAGGTCACATTCCTAGATATTTCTATTGAACAGACTAACCATATACAGTTTCACTTTTTTTTGTGCAAAGGTCATAGTTTCTTTACCTAAATGTTGAGTACAGTGACAGCCATTAATGCCAACTTTATAAGGGTTTTATTTTCTCTACTTACTAATGATACCACCCCTGTAATGAACTTTAAAAAGCTTATTCCTTGTGAAAAATTTTAAGCTTCTCCATGGATGGATTTTTCTCTCTTTACTTGAAGAAAATCCAGTGGAAAAAAATCTTCACATGGAAAAAAAAATAAAACATCTCAATAGTATAGTTCATATACTGCCTCTGCAGTTGAAGCTGATATTTGTTTTTACAAAATGGAAGGACCCATTCTCCAGGCATATGATACAGCATCCTGAAATACAATTTAAACACATGCTTATCTAGAAAATAAATAAATTATTGGAAGAAAGTTGTATGTATTTTCTTAAAAGAAAAGAAAACACAGAATCTTAGAGTTACAGCAACTCTGCTCAAATAGGTTCACCTAGAGCCAGTTGCCCAGTACTTTATGCAGATTTTGAATAACTCTGAGGATGATGACCCTACTGCCTTTCTGGACAACATGTGCAAGTGCTTGATCACCCTCAGCAAAACAAGTTTTGTCTTATATTTTAACCATTCTTCTTTGTTTCCATTTGTGACCATTGCCTCTTGTCCTGCCACTGGACACCACTGAGAAGAGGATATCTCTGTCTTCTGTACTCTCCTCTATCCACACAGATGGTGTTCCCTTTCCCGAGCCCTCCCTGCTGTCTCACCCGCTCTTTGCACATCAGGTGCTGCAGTCCCTTGAAAATATTTGTGCCCCTTTGCTGATCTTGTTCCAGAGTGTCCATGTCTTCCTGATAGTGAGGAGCTCAGAACTGGAGTTAGGACTCCAGGTGTCTTTCTCCAGTACGGAACAGATGGGAACAATCACCTTCCTTTATTTCTAGTGATGCTTCTCCTGATGCAGTCCAGGAGGTTGTTGGCTTTCTTTGCTGCAAAAGCACATTTCTAGCTCATGTTCAATTTGGTGTCCAACAGCACCCCCGGCCTCTTCTTAAAAGCTGATTTTCAGCTGTCTGGCTGAAGACGGATGAAGGGACTGTACTTTCATTGAATCACAAGATAAAGTTGCCCAGAAAATGGGATTTCAAGAGAATGTGGAAAAATTTAAGGAGAAAGAGTAGTAGAGAGGAGAGAAGGCAAGGAAAAAGGAAGGATAAAGTCCACACAATCTGGTTTCATTCTCCTTCTGAAATAGAAAATGCAAATTATTCTTCTTCCTAGATGTTCATCCTTTTTGATCTAAATGTGCATCTCATATTCTAATTTCTTCCCATCTTCTGCTTTATTCACCTATTTGTGGATGGGTTTTTTTTCTCAAATCATGTTATTTCCTCTTCCACTAAATTTACCTGCGAGTTATTTTTCCCCTCCCAAGTTGCAGACTGAGTTCTGTGATTTCTGTGATCATATCTAATACTTTTCCTTCCTCTGCTTTTTTCACTCCCATTAACTCTAAACTGTTATAGCACTGGTCTGTGCCTCTCTGTCCCTTAATGTGATGCTCTAGCAATGGGCATTCCATCTCTGATGCAGATTATTTGCTACAAATCTTTTTCTTCTTTTCTTAAAAGATCTGGTAACTCTTGCTAGGAAAAAGTTATGTTGAAAAAATGTTATATGTTATGCTAAAAAAAGCTTATGGTTTAGTGTTTTCTTTCTGTAGATAGGTAGGTGGGTGGGTAGCAAAGATTATAAACTTCTCCAAAATATTTGATCCTGTCACACTCTCCTCTAATTGCCCATGTCCTTTTGTATTTTAAGCTCCTCTCGTCCTCCCTCCCCTCAGTGTGTTTTTCTCAGGATTTGCCTCTTCACCACCCAGTTCTGTGGGATGAAGGCAGGGGAGAAGGGTCTATTAAAGGTCTGTCTCTTTGCTTCAGACCTAACTTGTGTGTTCACATGAGCTGTCTCTTCAAACCATCCAGTGCTGACAAGGAATCAGAATGTTTTCCTTTCCATGAAAACCTGGCAGGACCCAGGCTTAGAACGTCTTGCAGTCAAATTGTAGATCATAATATCTGCTGGTGAAAATAATAAATTCTGAATATTTTCAACCAATTTTATCACAAAACAGCTGAGCTTTCTTCCCCCTTTATTCCTGTACATAATACAAGCATAGTGTTTCCAATAGTAACGAAAAAAGATGGATTAATGACATTATAACTTCATTCATGCAAATGCTCATCACCATGACTGAAAAAATCTCCATGAAACTGACCATCTAGAGGACAGTCAGGGAACCAGCACTTTGAGACACAGGGTGGGAAATAATTTATCTGAAGTCACACAATAATCCTGTCAAAAGACGAAGATATGCAGACCCTAACCTCCTAGAAGTTCTTTCTTAATATAGAAAATAGCAAAATAAGTCATGGAGACTTGTCTGCAATCACATCTCATCCATGAGTGGCATTCCTGTGTGGGAGATCTGGTTCTGTCAGAGAACAGTCCTGCAAATGCCACTGCTTTCAGAATATTGCAAGTCATTACACTTGAAAAATTATTAGTTGGGAGCTTCTTAAAGCATTCACAGATAAATACTATTTTCCCCCTAATCTGGTTTCTTAGTTTCCTTTTTTTTCTGCTAATGTAGTCAGACATGGGAAATACACTTACTGAAAATCTGGGAGATAGAAATACTAGGTTAGATATAATTCAGAATACAATGGATGAAATGTTTGAAATCTCTCACTTAAGCCACTTAGTGGCTTACAGCAAAATTGAAAAAAAAATTGAGATAACACTTGATGAACATTGTGCTATCCATATGATGGTTCTTAGATTGCCATCTGACAAATCAAGCTGATGAACTGGAAATAAATTCATAATGGAAAATATTATATAGGTTCTGGTTCCTGAAGGCAAAACAGCCAGAGATGTTGAAATATAATCTCCTGCAAAAGATTGCAGATGGGCCAGGCATAGATAACTTTGAAATACATTTACAGTATTTCTTGGCCTATCAGATTTTCTCTTACAAATATAAATTATACAACATCTCAAACAATAGTGAAAAATCTTAGTCTGAAAAAAAAAATGTAGCCTGTAAGGGTGATGAATCACATTTTACTTTCACTATTTTTGGTAATCAGTATTGATAATGTAAAATTTAGGCGTTGAGAAACAGGAAAGGGAGAATATTAGTTATGCCTTAAATTTTAATTCTGAAGTCTGTGTTAAACTTAGAAATCATAAAATACTAAACTTCTGCCAGTAACTCCCATACCTATCACTAATGAGTATTGTTATCACTACCTTTCTAATCCTTACAGCACTATTTGTACTACGGCATTTCATCTCTTAGCTTTTGAACAGTCCATGAGAAATTATTTAATGCACACAAGCACACACACTCACATTTGAGAAAATCTGCAGACAACTCTGAGAAATCACCAGAAAATCCTGAACTGGAGTGAGGTGGGACCTGCTCCTTGGATGGAGTCCAGCAGAGTTCTCAGGGGGTCTGAGCTGCTCTGATATGGCTACAGCAATCTGCACCTGACCTTTACCTGAGGAGCAAGCAAATAGCACCCATTTATGCCCGCCCAGTCCTCTCTTCCCAACACCACGCTCAGTGCACCCTGCCTTGAGCACAGCATCGTGCAGGTCCGAATGCACCACGTCATCCTGGCCATCCATACCAATGCCATCAGCACTATGGGGGTCCCAATTACAGTCAGTGGGGTTTAATTCTAAAACACTATTTTTTTTTTTGTCAAAAGCCAAAGAATTTTAGAAAATTTTATTATTTACTAAGCTCTTTCTTGCCTCTCAGAACTCTGAAGTTAAAATAATTTATAACACTGACATTTCACCATCCATAATTTTCCAGCCAATTTCCATTTGCCCTTTGCATTACATTTATGAATAGTTGTTGGATTAAGTTTGATTCTTGCCTACTCCACTAACTGCATGAGCAAAACTGTGTTGAGCTGCAATTTGACTCACTGTTAATTGCTGACATATGGCATATTGAATAAGGAGAGGAGGGAAAAGCACTCCTGGGGGGTAAGTGATTAGCAGTCTAAACATGAGCATTACTGACATTCCATGATTTTCTGACAGTTCTTTCTAAAATCCCAGATTTCAGAATGTGCAGATTATCTGTTTATTTCAAAAGGAGGGTTCAGGAGACACTACAGTGAATTATTTCATAAGAAAGAAGTCAAAAAACTCATAAATCCTGCAAGTAAAGCAATGTGCTAGAGATGATCATGCATATTTAAAACTATTTACAAATGGAGCAAAGCATGAGCAGCTGCATCCAGTACTTTAAAGCTCTCAGATGGAGAACAGATCATTTACAAATGCCAATGAGCATTGCCTGGGAAACATGCTGTATATACACAGTGGACACCTGGAGGAGAAACTCCTCATTTACCACTCACACTTTCTCTAATGAGGAGGTTATTTGGAAATGAGAAAATAGTATATCACCTACACTCTCATATCAAATAGGTTCTGTTTGAAACATCCACCCACTACTAGTCACATCAAGAGCATAATAATGTGAAAAGCCAAAGAGCAATCCTTCTCTTAATCAAGAGAGTCAGTAGTTAGAATATTTTAAGAAATGACTATTTGTTCAGACATTTTTCATCCTTTTGGTGATACAGTTTCAATGGTAAAACATAGCAGAATCCTTGCAAACTACTGCTATATCTTGAGCAATTCTGTCTTTAAGGGCTGAGCTCTATCCATTCAAGAAGGATCAGATATACCTGTTAGACAAGGTTGGGTGTTTTACTACTATGGTAATCATCTGTAAATGTTGAAGTAGAAAACAAAATGGATTCTTCTCTAACATAATGAAACTGTCCCAGGAATTAACAGTGCTAAAACACTACCAGAAATTTATTTTAAATAAACTTATCCCCATTGTTAAGAGAAGGAAATTTCCTCACCTGCATAATGGCTTCTAATCTAAATTCTATGGCCTTCAATTTTGATTGCTGCAGGAAGTTGTCCCTGCCCTGGGGTATCACAACTCCTTACTGTCCTTTACTTTCCACAGTCTGAGGAAAAAATTTATCTGAGCACATAAGAGAAGAAGTGCATCTACAGGTGTGAAGACTGGACATTCAGGTCTACAGCTAGGCTCTACTAAATTTCAATAGCTTTAGTTCAAATAGGGTGATAAGAATAAGCCAGGTGCTTACTCAAAATGAAGAAGCTAGTTCTGCAGGTGTAATAGGCAATAAGCAGAAGGCCTTGTCAGAAAGAGAACTCACGTTCTCAGGGAAAAGAGGTATTGATATTTTGTTCATCTGCACGTATGAAGGAAATGAAAAATAAAGAAAATAAAAGGTAAAATAGGGACAAACAGAGAAATAGATGAAATTAATATAAAGCAGTAATTAAATTCTTCTTACAAAGTGGCAGGTTTTTGTCATACATGAACATGCTCCTTCTGGGAACTCCACAGATTCTCCTAGAATAGGATTTTTAAAAACTGAGAGGAAAAAGTGTCTTACCAGACTTGTCCTGTTCTATCAAAAATAATTGGAAAAAGAAACTGTCCCTACTAAAGTAAATTGCTTGGTGAGCTCCAGTGCCATCACCTGAACACAGGGACAGACACTGGGGTTATCTAAATGCAGGGGTCCTGCAGTCACTTGGCTGAAATCAGACCATTAAGGAAGAGTAGGTTTTAGGCCAGTTTTTCGATGATTAATTCACCCGTAGCCCAGTTAATAAATCTGTGCCTATGAATGATTGAAGAGCACAACAGAGCTTATCAAGGAAATGCAAAAACATACATACATACATACAAGTATGCAATACCTCAAAATTTCAGAGAAAAATTACTTTTCTCTGGAAGATTAAATCTGGGTTTGGCCTTATTTCCTGGGTAAAAAGAAATTCTAACAAAGGCATTTTTCAAATTTTCTATTCTCTTATGAACAATTCAGACCATTTAAAAGATTCCGAACACATTTTTAATACCCTGGTCTCACAAATACTCTCATTTAACTTATTGTTTTTTGTTTTAAAAACATACTTGCATGAAAGAATCTGCTAAGGATTATAAAATTTTAGGGTTTATTGCATCTGTCCCCGGCTACAACATGCTGTGGTAGTGTTGTCAAGACAGCAGCAGTCACCTGCTGGCCTTGCAGGCTGTGCTGTGGTGCTGCTCAAGGGAGATGTCAGCAGTGAAGGTACCAAGAGATTAAGTGGGTGGCAAAACCCCCAATCCCTGGGAAAGCCAGCTGAGCTCATTTCTGGGAAGACATCTAGGAAGCAATAATCTTGGAATATGGAGATAAACTTTACATTTTTCACTGTGTGGATCCCCTCAATTAAGAGGATTCAACATCAGTAAACCAGAATATAACCCTATTTCTGACTGGAATTCAACTGGAAAAGCCAAATCTACTCCTATCCCTGTAACACAGCCTGAATTGGACTTATTTTCCCTTTCAGCTGAAAAGCTACAACCAGTATATGTAATGATATGACTACTCTGTCTTGAGCCTTCAGATACAAAACATGAGTTTCTGCTCAGTGGCTCTCCTACATATACACACATGGTAGAAAAGGGAGCTTCTGCATCCAACTCATTGTAAAGCTGAACCTGCCTCTTTAAACCAAAAACATTTAGAATAAAATACAAAGCAATATTGAGGAAGAAGGAGAAAGCAAAATGGTCAAATAAGTGTCCCAGATCTATTAAATAAGCAACTTAAAGGAAACAAATTAACTGAAAGGAGATAAAGCCAAGGGTTAAATCTGACAGCTCTGTGCAAGCTACAGTCAAACTAAGACATGACTCCCAATCTTCTTGGATTGCAGTAAAGGACTCAGATGTTGGGCTTTGAAAGAGATCTCGTTAGCAGCAGGATCTGACTCACTGACAGACTTGTTGAACAATTTGGCTGGCAACCTTGAAGCTGCCTCTGTGCAGCAGCACAGAGCTCAGGGCAGGCTTATTTCCCTATACACCAATCCCTAGGACAATGACGGCTCTTTCTGATGAAGCTAAAGCACCAAACTAATGTCCAGTGTGGGCATTTTTTTTCAAAGAGTAAAAGCCATTCTTTTGTAAAAGTATTTTTTTGCAAAATTAGACAATTTTTTTCCAATTTCCTCACATATGTGACATGTTGAGTTGCTCACAAAGTCAGTGACATAACATATACAGCAGCCTTGGCTATGAGGTAAATACTGCAAACTATTTGGTAACAAATAGTTTTGGTAACAACCTATAAATTATGGAAGTAATATTTGTGTCAGCTGCAAATTGCATGGAGAGCAACTTCAAGCAAATCCATTACTTTTTTTACTTACTGCAAACAAGGAAGAATATGTATTATATCATGAAAGGTGTCCCCAAATAACACTTCAAGTCTAATTTGCTTGGTTATTTTTCTAACATCAAAGTGAATATGTAGTTTCATGAAGATACAGTGTGCAGCTGATTTGACTTAACTAGAGGTGTGAGTTGGCAAAGAGAAAAAGAACTCATTGCAGTCTTTTCTGTTCTTTTTCTATGATCAGAATTAAAATTATTCCTTACATAAAAAAAACAAACAGCAACTCTTTTACAATTTTCTTTACATAATGTAAGCAGAACACAAATGTAAGGAAAGTAAGCTCCATTTTAAATATATTGGTGCTCTTTCTCGTCTCCTGTGCTGCAAAGCCACAGACTGACAGACTCTAAATATCATGCAGGATTAATTGCACAGCATTATAGCTGGCTAGAAGCTAATTGCCTAGTCTAAGCTGTCCAGTCAGTCTAGTTATCTCTGCTCCCCACAGAGTTATCAGTGAAAGACAGGTACATATCTGAGTGCCATTCATCTGTCTCCCAGGGCTTAACCTGGAATGGTGTGTCTCCTTCTCAGTGGTGACTGTAGAGGAAGCCTGTATAACTTAGGGCAGACATCTACATTTTATTTAGGCAGTTCTCCTCAGCTGAGAAGGCCACCAGCTTCCCTCCCACATGGTGAGCTGACTGGGTGGTTATCAAATGTGAAGTATTTGGAGTGTCCAATCCTAGGCTGCCTCAGGCTGGTTGGTAAATTGGTTTTGAAAATAGTAGGGAACTGCACTGCCTATTTCCAAAAGAAAAAAAAAATCTGCATGCCATTGGGATAGAAAGGCACTCCCACATGGGTTTGGGCAGGTATCAAGCCATTTTATTGTCTGATTTTAAAACCTGTAAGTATACTCAGGACTAGTTAGTACACTCTTTCTTGCTGCAGTTCCAAAAGGTTCAGCCAGTCACAGCCCACAAGGCAGCCCCTCCAAACAGCCCAGGGAGCTGGGCTCCCACAGACATCCTTAGATAGGGCTGGTAGCCTGAGCAGAGGCTTCAGAGTCCTGAGAGCACTGCTTGCTAACAACCATGTAGGAGCAGGCTGAAGACATGCTTTTTTGTTGTTGTTGTTGGGTTTTTTGGTGTTTTATTGTTTTGGTTTAGGTTTTGGTTTTTTTTTTTTTTTTTGTTTTCTGTTTTTGTTTTTTTTTTTTTTTTTTTTTTTTTTTTTTTTTTTTAATTTCCATTGCAGTTTGGGCTCAGGGTAGTTATCATCCTGTGAATTCCTTGGATAATCAAATTTTAGAGGGAAACTTCTATGTTCAGGGTAATTGAACTCTAGTTTTACATTGGCTTAGTTTCTAAAGCAATGTGATCACCATCTGAAACAGGAGGGCATTCAACAACAATTTGATAATGACACTCCTTGAATAAATGGGTTTTAGGGAGAAAGGAAAAAAAAGTCAAGAGAGGACTCTGGAAAAAAAACCAAAGGTGAGACAGCATTCTCCAACAAAATTAAGAAAAAAAGGGCCTTAAGATCATGGCCAAAAGACACACTGTGCAAAAACGAACTGCAACAAAAAAACAAACATGCAAAACAAAAAGAGAAGAAAAAAACCCCAAAAACAGGCAAGCAGGCACAGAGATACAGAGATTAAGGATGAAAAAAACAATTTCTTTCCGCCTTGCACCCTGTCCTGAAAGAACCTTCTGCTGGAGAGACACACCTGGTTACAATCTGCGCATTAAGATAATTTGTCCTCCACCAGATAAAAACCAGCAGGACAATAAATAGTTACTTCTGGTCTTGAACAAGAATCAACAGGAGTTGTGGGAAATACCTCTAAGTAAAGTACTTCTTCCAGCTTCACAAAATTGACAATAAAAACACAACCATCAAGTCTAAACTGTAGTACAGACCCAGGTAATTACCAACCTGAATAACCCAAATCAAAACAGTAAACAGAAGAAATTTCTGCAAAAAGGGGAAAACTAAAATGGATCAGTTGGATGAGCAAACACAGATTTTGGAAATACCCAACTGCTTCAGAGAAAATAGGTTATTCTGTAGCACATTTCCTGGATAGAGAATGTATTCAGTGGCTTCAAGAACCTGCACTAGGAAAGACCACAAAACCTTGCTGCTTTGACAGGAAAACCTGCACAGTAGTTGGGAGCTGTCCAGACTGTCACAGCATGAGGGACTTGCAATATATTATGCAGCATCTATGGAAGACTTTAATTTTAAATAGGTCACCCCAAATATGAAAAGAAATACAAGGGCCTATGCAACTGAATTGTCACTGAATACAGTAATGATCACAGTACACTTCTGGACCTCTAGCTACTTCTTAATTGGATGAAACAGTCACTGTAAGTTATTTTGTATAAAAACTCTACAATTTTTTAATGCTTTAGTTTTCTTCAGTACTTATGTAAAGATTTGACTTTTAAAAGCCATCCCAAACAAAATGCATTCTTGTTTATATTTCAAAAAGAACGCTTACTTTTTCCACAAAAGTATTTCTTCCCTAGGCAAAGTGCCCTTACTACTGTTCACCTGACACATGCCCTGCACCTTACATGGAACTGTCAAAAGGAAGAATTTAGCTAGGAAATGGACAAAGCTACAAGTCAGCTAGGAAGGTATTACAAGATGTTCTTAAAACACCAATAACTAAAACAGCTAATATGGGATTTTTCCATCAGTCCTTCTGAGTGCCCAATTTCAAGCTCTTTTCCCAGCCAGAACAAAAAGAAGTGCTGAGCTGCTGAAAATTAAATCCAAGACTGCCATGTTATTACTTGGCTCCAGAACCTTTTAGAACAGCTGAATACGAGAAAACTCTTGATAAAATCATGAAAATTTGCAATATTGACAGTGAACCTGCAGCACCTTGAATGTGGGGCTGGTCTTTGATAACTGGGTAAGAGAGATATCTCAAGCTTCTCTCTGTGAGAAGGAAATTATCAGCCTTGGGCTTTTCTGAGTAGACACACTGGCTTCTGCAGAGCCTTGCAGTGAGTCCTGTATGTTTTGGGTTAAGCAGAACTGAAGTGATTTTCCTAAATGCCTCCTTAGGCAACGAGAAAACAGCAACTGAAGTTTTTTGTCCTGTCTTCCCTCATCAACTTGGTGCCCTCAACCCCAGCCATCTTTAGGGGGACAACTTAGAGAAATTCTTACTTCCAGGTTCAAACATTTTCTTACCTTATAAACATTTGTCTAAAGGGAAACTCTATGTGTTGAGAATATGAGATGAGCTTGAGGAACAGAAAAGAGTTTGAAGATTGTCCTTCCTGTTTTAAAGCTGTGGGTTTGGTCATGACATGAGATTGGTAGATGTGAAGCACATCCAGTACTGCAGAATTAACTCCTTTTGTTTCTTTACATTTCCTGCCTGCTTAGCGACTCTACAGAATTAACAGACAATGTGGTTAGTTTAGCTAGACAAAGAAGCTTAGGTTTCTTTATTCACATAGCAAATAGGTGTCAAACAACTCTAGCAGCTGGTGCAGAAGTTTGTTGCCATGCTGGAGCCATCCAGTATTTTGTTAGCTTGCTTTTCTAGCTGGCAGGAACAGAACAAGCTGGTAGGGGATACACTTTCTATCCAGACAGAGATGATTATGGTCATCCATCATTTCTCTGTCAGACCAGCTCCTACCACATCTTCTGCTGCACCAGCCGCAGAGAAAAATTATCTGACTGCTTTGGGTGACAGAAAGATGCCAGGTGGCAAAATGGTTTCATGCACAATGGCCATTAATAGAGTCGAGCCAACACTATGGCATTAGTAACAGGAGTGGCATCACGTGAACTCAGCAAAAGGGAAAGAACAAATCACACTCCCCAATGACACTGCAATATGGGGAAGCATTTAAAAATGAAAATAAAGTATCTCAGACCTCAAAGAACTGAGAGAAAAATCTCATTTGCCATTCCTTCCAAAATAAATCTGATTCCTTATTGATAAAAGAACTGTATTCTTTTTCTAGTTAGAGGTGCATCTTTATTTTCCATTTGGTTTAAAGCAGTAAAATGTTTCTCCAGTCTCCAAAAGGAAATTTTTATATCAAAAATCTTTGACCTTTACTGCAGCAAGAAATACCAGGCATTGGACACAGCAGTTATCTTCACCTTGGAAAGGAGGAGGGTTATTTTCTGCCATATTTGCCAATTCCACATCCTCCAGATTAACAAAAAAAAAACCAAACCAAAACAAAACAAAACAAACAAAAAAAAAGCAATTAAATAGAAATAGCAGCACCTTTGTCTATAGACGACAAAATCACAGAATAATCTGTGTTGAAAGGGACCCATAAGGGTCATCAAGTCCAACTCCTAGCTCTGGACAGCACCATCTCCAAGAGTTACACCATGTGCCCAAGAGTATAGTCCAAGTGTTTCTTGAACTCTGTCAGGCTTGCTGCTGTGACCCCTTCCCTGGGGAGCCTGATGTACCACCACACAATATTTCTTTAATCACAAATTGAAGTTTTCTGCTCTTGGCCTCTTCAACCAGTGAAACGAGCTGAAAAGTTAGTTAGCTGATCAAGAAATTTTGTTTCCAAAACACAGCCTGTCAAAACATTTATGGCTCTGCAGTGGTAGGCCAGAGCAGGAGGTTCTAATTGCACTGCTTGTTTTAGGTCAGCTCCTCATCCGTACCCACCTGCAGATTAAGGTTCTAGTCTATGTGCCAGTACAGCAGCTATACTGGGCCAGGATTACAAAAGATCAAGGCTTCAAGATCTTTTTTGTTAATTACACAAAACTTTTCTGTTCTACTTTACTTCCTTTTCATTGTTATTAATGGAGTCGAGCTAACATTACGGCTTAGTAAAAAGCTTGTCTAGTCCAAGTCGATCACCTTGACTCTTTTAATGACTGGACATAGACTCACCCTAGGTGATCACACTGGTCCTAAACACTCAAGGGAGGGTGGGATAAGCTGGCTTCCTAAGCCCTTTTGCTCTTGGCCTAAACTCTTCTACTGTCGACCAAAGAAAAAGCATAGAAGTTTAGATTGCAATACACATTTTAGTTTGTTAAAAGAGGCATGATACACTCCACCTGCTGTTTGCAACCTGTTTCAATCTTTTTTTGGTAGAGACTTTAAAACTGAGAGGATTGTTGAGGGAAGGGGTAGGAACAGAGCTAGAAAGGAAACAAAAATCATTTCTCGGAAAGACTAAGTCTTGAGTCTGCTGGGGGACCAGCTTGAAGAAAAAAGAAAAACCCAACCTTCTCTGTTTCTACCCCTTCCAGTCTTCAATTATTCATGAACAGTCCTGAGTTAACTTATTAAAGCATGTCTATTGAGGAGGGCAACATATGGTAAGATAATTAAATATGCCTGGAGTTCACCAGGGGTGGTATGTGGAATAAGAAGAACAACTCAGTAAAGGATAGCCTCTGCTATATTATTTTTCATCTCAGAGTTACTCTGAACTGGCAAAATATTTATAGATACAGCCTTCTTTCTGTTTTGGTGAATCTGCACCGTGTCAGCTGAGGATCTGATCCATGCTGAGTAATTTTCCTTAGGCAGTAAGGAAGACAAACTTACCATAATTACCTAATGTGCATCACTTTGTTATTTTGTATCAGACCCATTTAGCCTTCTCTTTCATTTACATTTCACACAAGAAATAGGGTGTGTTTGATATTTTCTGGTGCAACAACCAGAAACTTTGAGGAAACCACATTAAAAAAAAATCATAGAGTTACTTTACATGCATCTTTGTGCACAGGTATGCCATTTCTTTGGCACTGCTTAATGTGTCATGGCTAGAGTATCATCTGGTATTAGGAAAGCATGGATATAATTGTCACAGACTGTCAACAATGATCTAGCCCTCACTCAGCAGCAGAGCCAATCCCACCCCCACAGGTTAGTTGAACTCAGAAATGTCAAGCATCTGCTCTTAGTCTAGAATCCCTTGACAGCAAAGGGACAGTGACACATCCAGTACTTATCTAAAAAAAGTGAAAATTAAGTTTCCCAGGTGCCTTGAGTGCAGAGGGAGCACACTAGCAGACAGTAGTCTTCAGGGCAACAGATGGTAGGATGATGGACCCCAAGCATGGGAACATTAACAGACAAGAATTTCTCAGGAATATGGTAGATGAGGATCAGTAATTTATTTGTAGCATCTCTCTTTCTGCTGCTACATGCAAATCCCACAGCTTTTTCTTGTAGTACCCTGTTTGTGGTGCTGGCAGGTAATATGCAGCATTCCCTTGGACAGCTGCCTCTGCAAGCAAAAAAAACCTTCAAAACTCATCTCTGTATTTGAGTAAGAGCTAGTTATCATTTTATAATAATTTTCTCTTACCCTGACATAAACTGTGCTATTCTTTTTCAGCTCTATTTCCACATTTCTTTCTTGTTTTCCTTGTGATCTTTTTGTGATGTTCTAACAGAACTGTAACTGCCTATCATACCACTGAAATTCAGCAGACTGAATATTCTGAATTAATCCCACTTGGTGAGTTTACCTAAGTAATATAGATAACTGATTTATTTAAGATAAAATTATAGTTTGCATATTAATAAAAATAGAACTGTAATATGCAAAATCAGCCTCAAACACTTATATAACAAGCACATGTATTTCTTACAGAAATTAAACAATTTAAATTAAAAAAAATTCTCAGACCCTGCTCTTTTTAGAAGATAAAAGGAAGTCTTATTTCAAGCAGATAGGGTTCACTATTTCAGTAGAGGACAAAGAATGGTTTTTAAAATATTAATGTAAGGAACAACAGTTTTTCTGCTGCTTATGAACCTAAAAACTAGATGGCAGCAAGAGAGAGAAAGAGAGCTTTGAAAAATAAGTTTGATCATTTTGGCATCATCCTTCAAATTGCTGTTTTACTAACAAAGACTTAAACCATAACTCGGGAATGTTACAGGGTAGAATTAGAAAGAACTATTACCTGCTCAATAAATCAAAGACAAGTCTCTCGAGTTCTCTACCGGCTCTGTTAAAACATTAATTTTAATCATCTATGGCTCTTTGCTTAAAACCTCCATGTTAAAAAGGCTGGTGCATTTTGAGAGGTTTCAATGAGAACACAATTTGGCTAGTAGAATGCACAGTAATGATATTGAAAGTTTCTCTAGGACATGTAGTCTGATAGGCTGGAGAGCGGGGAAGTGCAGGGTCCTGCACCTGGGGAGGAATAACCACAAGTACAACAGGCTGGAGGCTGACCTGCTGCAGAACAGCTCTGCTGAGAAGGAAGTGACAGTATTGGAGGGTAACCAGCTGATCATGAGCTGGCAGTGTGTCCTTGTGGTCAGGAGGGCCAGTGGTATCCTGGGGTGCATCAGGAAGAGTGTGGCCAGCAGGTCAAGGGAGGTGAGGCCACACTTGGAGTGCTTTTTCCAGTTCTGGACTCTGCAGTGAAAGGAAGACATGGAACTATTGGAGAAGGTCCAACAAAGACCACAAAGATCATGAGGGGTCTGGACCATCTCTCTTATGAGGAGAAACTCCTTATGAGGAGGTAGGCCGGTTTAGTCTGGAGAAGAGAGACTGAGAGGGTGGTGCCCAGCAGCAATTTATGACAAATACAGTTGCCATAAACCAAAACACAAGACGCACCTCAAGGTCAGGAAGAACTTCCTTACACTGGGGGTGGCAGAGCACTGCCCAGGGAAGCTGCCCAGGGAGGTCATGGAGTGTCCCTCTGGAGACATTCAAACCTACCAGGACACATTCCTGTGTCACCTGCTCCAGGAGACCCTGCCTTGGCTGGGAAGTTGAACTGGTTGGTCTCTAGACGCCCCTTACAACCCTAACAATTTTGGGATTCTGTGATTTTTTTTCCTGATAAGTAAAATTAAGTGCTCCTATATAAGAAAATATTTCACTATATAAAAGATTCAGCACAGGATTGCAACCAGGTCTTCTAGACTTATCATCTAGTATTCCAGTGGTCAATAAACCATTAATTTCACTTATTTATAGATTTATTAGCTAAACAGGTACTAAAACTATTTCTGCAGATGACTTGGAATTAAGTCTTTCAGTCCCCAAGGAATTCTGAAATTTCATAATGTGCAGGAAAAATTGGAAACAACTAAATGTCTGTGAGGAATTTGATTCATTAACAAAAGGTAGGAATCTAGACAATACCTGAACTTGATGTGGAGGAAACAGCCAAACATGAGATGTAAGTGTTTAAAGTGTAAAATTAGTCAGAAAGGCTGACCATCACGTCACAACTGTAGACATCAGAATATTGATTATTACAAACTCTAATTTTCTACCAAGATACCAAGTGCTCTGCTGACTTATGATGTCAGGGAAAGTTAAATAATGACATAATCCCAGTCCATAACTAAAAAGAGGAACAATGTTTTTTTTTTTAATCTAACAGGGAAAAAAAAAAAAAAAAAAAAAAAAAAAAACAAACAGAAAAAAACACAGTGGCTGGAGACTAAGGAAAACTAGATTTGCATTGGCAATGAGGCATAAATTTGCAACATTGAAAGTAATTATAAGGGGCAATATAGCATGATTTACAGAGGGTTTGCTATATTAAATCACATTCTAAGCACTAGGCTTTTTTTAAAACAGGAGTTGCTCAAGTGACATTCTATTATGCAAAGGACTGAGCTAGAGGATTGTAGCCAGCTCTTTCTAATTTGTAATCTATTACTTCAGTGTTTAAGAAATGGAGTTATTAATTTTTGAATCAACTAGCTAGAAAATGTTAGAAGTTATTTCTGTACATGACTTGGAATCAGTTCTTCCCTTCCACAAGGAATTCTGAAATTTCATGTTGTTCACTTCAGTCAAAAAAACTGAAGAAAAATAAACATCTCAGAAGAATTCAAATAATTAATAAAACCTTTCATTTCAATACTGTCCAGGTATCTCAGATTTCAGAATTCTGCCTCAATTTACTTCAACTCTTATATTAAAATGTTAAAAAGACTATATTATCTTTACTAAATTAGTCAAATCAAATTTATATAAATATTTTAACACTGTAAAAGAGAAAGATGAGATATTCCCATGCTTCCATCACAGAAAGTTCCATGAAACATTAGATTTCAAAAGAACTATTGTTCTGGAGAAAACTGTTCTTCATCAATCTTGTCTGATGCAGTTAGTTAACAGCTTATTAAATTCTTGCCAAACTAATACTTTTCAAATCTAACCATTGTTAATAGAGACACTAAGTCTAAGAAGAATTTACAACATCAACAGGACAACAGAAAAACAATAGACTGACCCATGACTAAAGTGTACAGAATAATTCTAGTTTCCCTTAGCAATTTTCCCTATTTCTCAATTGTTTTCTTTTTTTCTGCATTTGAATATTTTCCTTTTATCTGTAATTTTGTCTTTTTTGCCATTTCTCTATTCTCTCATTATGCAATAAGTTCTAATATATCCTATATATTTCTCTTGCCTTCCTGTCTTCCCCAAACACTCTTCCTGTTCATCCTTTTCCCAAATCTTGCTAATCTCCTGCTTTCCCCCAGCCTTTCCCATTGTCATTCCACCATTTCACTTAAATTCCTTTCTTTCCTACTGTCATCCCACGGGCTAATATGTCATTCCATAGGTTTTCCCTCCTCCCTCTGTGCCAGCTGGTGTCTGTTTTGCTTCCCATTTTCTAGAAGAACCAGTCTGACTCTCCTGCTGGGCAGCAGCACACCAGCAAAAGATGCACATAACACTGCGGGTCAGTGACTGGGATAAATCCAGTGCTCCTGCAGCACAACAGCTTGAGCTGAACTGGCACACATTTATCAGCTGAAAACCAGCACAGAGCAAAGAGACAAATGACCGGTTTTCAGGAGCACTGGACAACAGTTTCATCTGAGTGTTTTAGTTGGTTTGGATTATTTAATGTGCTGTTGAATGTGTGTGCTGTCCTTGCTCTGTAATTGGCACCTATAGCCCCTCCCACAAAATCTTGCAAGGCAGTGTGAGAAGGGATCAGCTGAGAACACGCCAGACTGCTATGAGGAGGACAGTAAGGGAGTCAGAAATTATTCTAGAAGACACATTTTATAGATATAAGCAGAAAGGAAGCCTCTGCCATCTCAGAAGTACCTAAAGAATGAGAGGCTCAGCAAAGCTTGGGATTGGAAGGTGCAGAGAGTTCTTGGACAGTACAGGAAAGACTTGGCACTTGTCTTTTGGAGGAGGATGCTAAAATGCAGGTCAAACTGCTCTACAGTGTTTTGGTGGAGGCCAACCTGTGACACAGGAGACAGAAACAAATGGAGGGAGCTGCAGCCCAAGTTCTAGTATTGAGAATAAAACCTGAGCTGTTGGACATGAGCATTTCTGAGGTTGGCTGTAGCTCCTAAGTGACCAGCAGGTTCTTAAGGTTTGTTGATAGCTTGCCCTAGAGGCAGAATGTTTGAAAGGGACTGATACTAGCCTTCAAAGAAGCACAATCACAGCCCAAATAGCTGTTTAGTTATGAGACATTACTGGCAGAGATTCATAAGCAGGTGATAGGTCTCACCAAAAAGAGCAAGGACAAGCAGGAGCTGAACCAGTGTACTGCTGCTCCTCCCTCAAAGGCAGGGAAGCATATATATATATATATAATATAAAATAACATTTTTTCATGTCTACGGATTCTGGTTTTAATGTGAAGCTTGGATAAAGCCCCTTATCAATAAAGCAGAGGAATAAAGTAAAGCAAACTATAAATAATGCCTCGGACTTTCCTGTCCTCTAAATAATTTCCTGAGCTTGCTCCTACGAATTGGTACTCCATGGTCCCCAAAGACCTTACTAGAAGAAAAGAGAATAGACGAATATTAAAACCAGAAGTCAAGATAATGGTTTTATGATATGAGCTCAGGCCGCGGTCGTGGGTTGACACTGTTCAGATGCCAGGCACTCACCAAAGCTGCTCACTCACTCCCCTCTGCAGCTGGAGAAAATTTAGCCAAGGGTTCATGAGCTGAGATAAGAACCAGGAGAGGTCACCCTCAAAGGCAGGGAAGCAGGGCCAGAGGGCCAGTGTAGGAGCAATTGCAGTTGCATCACTGTTAAAGCATGCTAAGAATCAGGCAACCGGTCAAACCAGAACATGCTATTTGACTGCCAGGACAGGCTGCTCCAGCCTGGGAGCAGGACCCCTCTCCATGGGTCTCCCACAGGATCACGACCTCCTCCCAGGCATCCACGTGCTCCGGCCTGGGGCTCCTCCAAGGGCTGTGGTGGATTCCTGCATCCCCATGGACTCCATGGGCTGCAGGGGCACAGCTGCACCACGGCCTGAGGGGAATCTCGGCCCCAGCGCCTGGAGCACCTCCTGCCCCTCCTGCGCTGCCCGTGGTGTCTGCAGGGCTGTTCCTCTCACGTTCTCACTCTGCTCTTCTCTGGCCATAGTTACAACTGTGCAACCACTTCTTGTTTATTGTCCTTCGTTAATCTGTTACCACAGAGGTGTTACTACCATTTCTAATCCACCTGGCCTTGCCCAATGGCCATCTCACACCCATCTCTGGAGCCACCAGGGATTGGCTCTGCCAGACATGGTGAAAGAGTCTGGCAGCTTCTCATGGAAGTCACCTCTTTGGCTGCCCACTACCATAAACCAGGCCATGAAAAACCAATACAGCCACTAAATCCAGATCTCAAACATGGTGTCCATGCCCTCCCCTTGCAGCCAGCAAAGAAAAACTGTCTTAGGAAATTTCTTCACTAATGGATTTCAGTTGACATGTTAAGTTATTGAGTAGTTTCAGATTTCAGAAAAGCCTTAAAACACAACATATTTTTTAATGGAAGAGTTTCTTCCACTGTCCACTCTGCCCCCCTGGAAGATAACTAATGTTACTTACAAAAAATTTCACTTCAAAGAAAATAATAATAAAAAAATATGGTCATGAGCCAGCGTACCATTAATAATATCCTTTAAGTGTTTTCAAATTTCTTTCTTTTGCTAATAATACTGTTTCTAATGTAATATATTAATATTTCAGCCAGAAATAAACACTGAGGACAGCTAATAAATTATGTTCTGGAAAAAAACCCCAATTTATAAAATTCTAGATATACTTTATAAGTGAAGGCAATAGATGCCAGTATGATACCATTTCTGTAGTTTCTAGCTGATATTTATTGCTTTCCCACAGTTTAGGTAGCATATTTTATTCAATTTATTTTCTTTTCTTTATATAATTTAATTATATCTCATAGACCAGATGCAAAATATCTTTATTAATTTCACTCTTTGCTATTAAGTAGCTCTATTGCACTCCCTTTTTAAAAGATTATTAAAACAAAATGGATGATGAATTGGCCTGCTGGAAATAAATCTCAGCATAGAAACCCACAGATTAAGGCATCTTTAGAAGACAAGCTCAAGCAAATTGAAATCTTCCTGTTTTGCAGTCTTAATCCAGTTAATCTCTATCAATCAAGAAGTGGAATTTAGCTATATAAAATCCATTGTTCATATTTTTGAAACAAACTACAAGCTGATGGATTTTAATAAACCAGAGTAGTGCTACCAGCTGTACTTGTGGACATAAAACCAAAGGACAGCATCACTTTCTGTGTGTACAGGCTGTAGAATTTTTTAAATAATCTCAGTTAGAGTATATTCATTAGAAAGAAGTGGAAGAAAACAAAGTTTTATGAAGGCATTAATTTTTAATTGTATCATATCACAACATATATAATGTCATATTTCAAAATTTGATTACTGAAATTTAAATATTCAGCCACTGAAATCAGTCATATCCTCCTGCAGACAGCTGAAAAGTCTCTTTTTCACATCAAATTTCTTTTCCCTGTGAAGAAACTATATGTAAGCCCCAGTCTCCTGCAGCCAGCTTCCAGTACCTTTTTGTCAAACTGCTTAGGCTGGACTCCGTAAACATCACAAGGCTTGCTTCCCTGCTCCTGAATCCTTTCTTTACCTGACTGTTTACTGAGTGTTCTCCTGTATTTCAGTGTCTTTCTTAAGGGCAGATAAAAACACTTGGTTCTACTAAGGTTGGGTACAATAGGTATGAATCATTTCAGAATTAAATGCCATACTGCTTTGTGGAGGTTACAGGGCTGATAATGCAAGCTTATGTTTCTGCTTGAGTGCTATATCTCATGATGCAATATTTTTCTCCCTTTTGATCCAAGAGCATGACACGGGCTAGTATACACATTATTGTTCACCTCTATTACTTTAGAGAAAGTAAAAGCATCCAGATATCCAGCTTCAAATGCCAGGAGGTCAAATTCAGGCATGGTGGTGTTCAATTGTGATGTTTAGCTGGATGAACAAGGCTGTTTGATAACCTTCAGCCAAACATAAAATTTATGTCCTGGGATTTTAAAATGCAGAATTTTAAAGACAACATTGTAAGCACAATGTACCATTACTTTTTAAAAAAAAATTAATCAAATTCTAAAATGTTTGTGGTTTTATTTTTTTCTCCCATCTTATCAAAACAAGACAAATATTAGACATTTCCTTCTAAATGAAAAGGCTGGTTTCTGTTTATGGCTTGTTCCAACTAATTATAGTTTAAAGTGACAGGTACAGTAAATTACTTGCCATGCCCTTTACAAATCTGGGATGAAGCAGCACTCCTGTGCACAACTGGTGCAGGACAGCCTCGGTACCACTGGGCATAGAGATTGAATTTTTGTTCTATCTCCGAAAAGTCTCACCTCTGAAGAGTCTCACTGGCCAGATCTGCTAGATGTAAAATTTGGATAGCTGAGTAGGTTGGTCCAACACAGAATGCAATTACAGAGCCAGTACCATGGAACATGGATATGCCTGTATGTTCTTATGACAAGGCAACTGGTCTTAATTTATCTCTGTTTCTTATTCCTGTGGGTTTGGGCTTTTTATACAACAAAAGGATGTGATGATTTCCCTTGAAAATGTGATGAAAAGGTTTGGAAATGCTGGTACTCAGAAGACTATGGGGCTCCTTTGTTCCAGCCAGCTTTCTCTCCTCTCCCACCCTGCCTCAAGGATTTTAGCCTGAGTATTTGTGATCCAGGATGAGGGATGTGCTAAAAATAAGGCCAAGCAAAACACAACTGGGCAAAGCTTGCAATTTGAGAACAAAAAGGTGTGAGAAAATTATAAACCCATGAAAATCATGCAAACATTGAAAGTTTAAATAAAAGCTAACAAAATTTTTTAGCAAATATCGTTAACTTCAAATACTGTGTTCTGTGAAGAAAAATTTTATTCACACTGGGTATTTTATTTAATTTGTGCAACCAAAATTGTATCCACATATTAGAAATGCAATTTTGTCAATATTTACTAACCAGAAACCTTTTAATGTTTCAGCGATTTTAAGAGGGAATGCCTACACAAATCCATGCATAAATCATAGTATTTAATTCTACAGTATTTCATACCCTACTGAGAAAAGAAGGGGAAAGGAAGATAAAACAGGTAAAATGAGTTTTAAAAAGGCTATTGACCAGACAGCTTACAACCCCCTGTTCAAGTGCTCATGTACCTATACCATGGTTTCCCTCAGTAAAGAGAGAAGCTGGGGTGACTTTGCGGCTGCACTGTCCGGGTGTGGGGCAGGAGGTTGGGGCGCATCCCTGGGATCAGATCTCTGGTTCATGTCAGGCAGACCCAGGGAAGGGAATAAGGATGTTCTAAGCGGGCCCCAATGTGGGTCTCAAACAAACAAACAAATGAACAAACATAAAAAGCTGAATTTCAGACTCTGGACCATCACTTCATGCTGCTTGAAAGAAGATACCAATTCATTTTGGAGTCCCCATGGACACAGATCTGCCTTATGTGACACAGGCACGCAGGTCTACCGGGGGGAAGGCTGGGCTTGGCATGGCTCCATGGGTCTCCCTCAATGTGGGGATAGGCCCACATTATCAGTGAAGGTTTTCTCTGATGAGAAAAATAAAATATGGAGAACTCTCCACAGCACATTTTAAAAAATAGCAAGAAAATCAGCACTTCAATTTAGGATAGGATATATCTGGCTTTTTAATAATCTACTTTAGCCCACTGAGACACATAGAACTTTTTGCTTTGTAAATAACAGCAGTAAAAAATGAGAGATTAACTCAAACTTTCATTCCAAAGAGAACTAAAAACTTTATTTTATATGCAGACAATGCATCTAAAGGAAGGCTTTAGCTATTTATGGTTCCTGACCTTTAAGCTGAATTACCATTTTGTTTTTAAAAAAATCTTATAATAATGATGATAAAATAGCTAGCAATTTCAAAGAAATTATCGAGACATTGGCAATGCAAAGAAGGTTTTTTCATACAGAATTTTCAGAACACCATTGTTTCTCAGTAAGCTTTATCTTATATGTTATTATGATATCCTTCATGGTTGGTTTTTATTAGTTACCTTAGTCATTTCTACTTATGAGCTAGCCTTGGATTGCTTGCAGTTTTATCTGTGGCATTTTTACTGAGAGAGAAAATCAGAGTTACTCTGATTACTTATATTCATGTAAGCAGACTCTTAGAAATAGGGTAATGTAATGATTATAAACATTTTAATGACTGCTGAGGTGTGTCTTTCATGTTGTGATTGATGAAAAATTGATAACCATAGATAGTCAACAGTGACTTGTTTATAAACTAAAGAAAATAATATCTCCAGAAATCCACTACTGTTTTCTTATATTGCATAGATGATGAATATAAACATTACAGTGTCCTACCTCATTGCAAAGAATGATGAAAAATAAAATCTCAATACACATGCTCTCATTATTCCACCAAACACTCGGTTGCAAAACAAATGCCACTCTGGTTTACTGCAAGATTAAGGGCCCACTAGGGCAAGTTCTCCATGCTCAGAACACCCATCAATTTCAATGGCAGCTCCATACACAAAGCATTTCCAGGATTAGCCCTAAATTATTTATCAAAACCATGCCCTGGAGCTCTGAGTGCATTGCAAAGACAAATGGAAGGATTCATGCAGTAGATAATAGGGTGCATTTTTCTGCTCTCACAAGATATGTGAATGCTTTTATAACAGCAACTCACCTGCAGCCTGGTGAAAAAGGAGTTTATTGCTGAATGAAATTGCCTGGGCAGGTAAAAGAGTGGGCTGGCAAGAACAGCATGAAGTTTAAAAAAACCCCAAATTCTAAGTCCTGAACTTGGGACAAAATAACCAAAGATCTCAGTACAGGTTAGGATCTGTGTGGTTCAGCCTTGCTGAAAGAGACTTGTGGGTGCTGGTGGACACCAAACTGTATGTGAGCAAGTAGTGCATCACTGCAGCAACAAAGGCAAACTGGCTCCTGGGCTGCACCTGCAGAGGGCTACCAGCAAGAATAGAAATGTGAAACCTCTACTCAACCCAACATTTTTTAGGTGTGCCTGGAGTACTGTGTCCATTTACGGTCCCCAGAATTCAAGAAAGATGCAGACTGACTAGAGAAGGTCCAAATGAAGATCCCGAAGGTGATCCAAGGGATGGGAGATCAAAGGAATGGGGAACCTGAGGAAACATTGAAGGCATTCAGTCTTTTCTCCCTGAGGAAGTGAAGCTCTGGGGAGGACTTGATCAGTTTTCTAGTGAAAACTGATCCGTTTTCTGTCATCTAAATGACAGCTCCAGAGAAGACAGATGCTTTATGAGGAGCCACATTGAGAAGACAAGGAGTAAGTACAAGTTGTGGCAGAAGAGGTTTCATTTCAATGTATGAATATTTTTTGCCATGAGAACATTTGATCACTGGTGCAACCTCCCCGGGGGTGGGGTAGAGCTCCCACCCCTGTGGGTTTTCAAGATGCGGTTGCACAGGATACCAGAAAACCTCATGTAGTCTCCCTTTCCCAAGAAAGTCTGGACCAGATGATCTTTTGAGGTCCCCTCCAACTAGGGCAGTTCTTCAGTTCTGTGAAGCTTATTGCACTGAATATGCAAACTGCAGTAAGGTGCCAGGCATTTGAGGACGCCAATCAAGGTTCATACCTCCCTCCAATGTCTTTATGGTGATAAGGCAGGGTTTTCAATTTTTTTAATTTCACAATTTCACAACTGTTTTTTTTTTTTTACTTCTCATTAAATGCTCTGCTGGAACACAGCTTAAAATAACAGGACAAGCAGGATCATTTAAAGTGGGGTTTGAATGATATTGTGTGGACAGAGAAAGATTTTCTTTAGTCAGGTAAAACACTTCATTAGCTACCTCAGAGTAGAACCTTTCTTGAAAAACAGCTGCAACTGCAACAGACAAACTTTTCTTTCCAGAGGATTTAAAGAATATATACAATGTTATTACAAGGTTTACAAGCAGGATTTGCATGAGGATGTACTATTGATGTCTGTAATACATAAAGCTAAAAACTTATTGCAGTCAACAAGTGGTTTATTTTAATATAATGCTTTTCCCTTAATGAATACAAGAAAATGTAAATTACATAGACCTTAATCCCCTTGATTCTCTTTTGTTTCCATGGAAATTTAGAGTATTTAGAAGAGCACACAACTCATCAATACCAGGCAGGAAGGGGTCACCAGCACCCGGTCATCAAAGACTATTATTGTCACTTGGTCTTTGGTGCAATGGTTAAAGTGTCTGCATCTTTTGGTAGTTAAAGATGTCAGAGATGTCCAAGATGATTTAAAATCATTTTGAACCAGATTACAGATCCTGCATTTTTTCAGATGCATTTGAAGGACTTATACACAGTCAGAGATGTACACAAAGCACTGGGTTGCTGAGTTGTAAGAGACAAAAGAGAATCCCCAGGGATCCTCTCCATAAAACAGCAAGTAATAGCAGTACACAGAACTGTGTACCCAAGATACAGAAAAAAACCCCATCATTTCCAGCTGTCCATCATGCCCGACATGGGCTGTTTAATTATGAGAAGAACTGCATGCTCAGTTCATTTGTCTCATGGGAACAATTATTTGCCAATACACAGCAGCCAGATCAGCTGTCTCCCACTTTGCTGAATTACACATTTTAAACATAGAACAATGACTTCCATTTGCACCTTAGCCTTACTTTAATGGACCAGTATATAGCATGGGTGAACCTAACCATGGATGCTGACATACTAGTACACTACCATAGTAATACACTCTTATTTAGTCATTAAGAAGAAATCAACCCTCACAATGCACTGATTTATGGATCTGAATCTTGAGAATTGTAAAGATCTTCCATTCTAGACAGGAAAAATTAAACTTAAGTCTGCTATCTCAGACCAGCTTCTCTTCTGCTTCTTTTGTTGACTCACAGTGCACATCCACAGAGGACATAAGGATTCCTCCTCTATGTGATCTTCTCAAAGATGTTCCCCTCTCTGACATTAGTTGTAATAGATTTTTTAAAGTCAGGTTCTTTTGGACACAGTCTCATCTCTCTAGGCTGTCATGCACTTCATAAAGTCAGGCTGACATGAAGTCTTGCACTCCCATTTACATCTCTTGATGTGATCTCAGCAAAAATGTAGGTGAAGTAAAAGGAAAGCTCTAATTTCCCCTCAGTGGGTATCGGATCAGATCCCACCTACAGGACTTCAGTTTTCCAGCAAAGGTCATCGAGCTAAAAGAGACTACATGAGATACCAAATGCCACGTCAGATTACTTGTGCAGAACTATCTAGGATCCTGCTGCTGCTACTATTTATTTATTTATTTATTTACTTACTTATTTATCTTTTATTAAAGTCAGCATCTATAGATTCATTAGCCAAAGGGAGAAAAGAACTCATGGGCTCCATTCCCTAGGGATGCCTTGAAAATTCCATTTTATTCATCATCAGCAGCAGCAAGGACAGTTAATATTTACTTGATGAATGTAGGAAATCAGTGGCATAAAGAAGTTAGTCTTAGAACAGTTCACTGCTGTAATTTGAAAAGGATTTGTTCTTCACTTTTCTCAGTGGGTCATTTCTGAAGTGATCAGCTGTAGGACTAGAAAACTACCTTTACGGTCATCAGAGGAGCTATCAGTCTGTTGGTTTAGTAATTAAAGCAATTAATTCTAACATGGATTTTGTAAAACCAAAGCCAAGGCCTTATAAATTACTCATTCAGCTTTAATGTAACAGACAGCCCTCCCCAGGGTTTGATTCTGTTTATCAATAGTTTCATGCAGAGAAGGACCACAGAAATGCATATATTTAGGTAAGAGTCTGTGGATGTTTTGCACCTATTCCTAAATTATTCTAATGCCAGCATAAACCAAACATTTAATTCAGAGCAATAACCTATGCCCTTTCTACTGTTAATGAAATATTTCTGCAAGACACTAAATCATGCAGAAAAAATTTCCAGGTTCTCATGATACAACACATTTGTTATCCCATGGCTAAATCCTGCATGTTAACCAAACAACAAGCCCTTTGATACAAATTTTACTCACTGAAGTGGGTTTTTTTTCCTCCCAGAAATCAGCCCTTTCTCAGGAAAAATCCCAGCTTTGGCTTGTTTTGGAAGGAACAGCTCTCTCTGAGAATATTTTTCCCTTCCTGCATTGAAGATCTATAGCTGAGCACATATTTTTTCTCATTCCTCAATGGCAATATGCCTGAAGACAATTTACTTTGCATCTTGTCCTCTCTAGAACCACTTCATTGGGAACAACTAAAGAGGTTGACACCTGAGAAATTTCCTGTCTGCAGAGCTCTTGGTAGCATTCAATGCAGAGGCAGAGATCCTCACACAATTTCTGGCATTGGACATTTAATATCCTTACCCTTTGCAAAAAACCCATAATTTTTGTTTCTTCAGGGGAGGAGGGAAGGAGAAGGTTATGTAAGTATGTTTAGTTGCAAAGCACATGAAAGGGGAAATGGGGGAAAAAGATAAGAGAGTGATGGCAGATTAATAAATAATTATTCTAGCATCAGGTTGGCAAGTCAAAAACACTATGTACTAAATATTAATTTTTTGATTGATTGGATATAGTCTTCATCTTTGTCTCTGCCATCCATTCTAAATGAGGCAGATATTTTTATACTGAACAGTCTCTAATAGGAGGCACCACTGAAGAGATTCTGTTAAACCTTGTGGGATTAGAACACACACAAAACTGGAAATTCTGAAGGAAAAAAGAAAAGGAAAGGAAAAAAAATATTATATCTTTCTAGGCACCAGAAGATTTTGAATGAATTCCAAGGAGAATGAGGCAAGTTTTCTGAACAGCATGCAATACTCAAAAACCTTTTCTTCAATAACTGGTACATAAATCTCTACTTACCCCAAGTAATAATGGTTCTGGTATGAATTAGGTGATTTTAATAACAAACACATATTACTGATATGCTGGTAACACAATGTAAATGAGACTAGGAAAAATCTATGTAAATTTATTTTTTTAAAAAAGACACTGACCTCAAGGAAATCTACAGTGGAGGGATATAGACATCCTTTTGCAAAGAGGCTGATATACTTTTAGATGCTCTCATCCTTAGACTCCTACCTCACCTCTGCCAAAGTGCAAGTTCACTTACACTTCCATTACTGGGGTAATGGGAAGTGATGAACTAAAAGGGCTACAAAGGACAATTGACTGGACTGCAGAAGCTTCAAGGAGAGAGACATTTTTTTTTTTTGCTAAGTCTGCTGCAGTAGCACTACTTTGGATGGAGGGAGAGAGTGGGAAGTTGCAGGGAATACAATATTAAACAACTTCATGCATATTCACCATATTCCTTCTGTCACTGCTCATCCGTGCCTGCTTGCTCACCTCCCTGATGAGCAGCTGTGCTGCCCATGAGTAACCATGAGAAAATTTCAGCAGCAGTTCACTGATGGTTGATACCAGTAAAAATACAGTAGCCAGTCTCCTGCTCACACAGTATTTTGTAATTGTTTTCCTAACTACACAAAACTGTATCCCTTTAAAATCATGCCATGAGAATGGTCTATTTCCAGTGCCCAAAAGGAGCAGGAGAGGACATAAGACTTACGAGTATTCACCTGAAAAGCAGATGCAGCCATGGAGCACTCAAATGAAACAGATAACACTTGGGACTGGGAGAAGGAGTGGAGAATGAAAGTGGGGGCAACATCAAACAGCCATCACTCCTGTTGTCTTGAAAGTAAAGATTAATAAATAGAAAAGCAGAACAGGGGAAAAACCTCTATGAGAGCTAATGGGTCTTGGTCAGAATAGTGACAATTCTGCCTCTCTTTTTTCAAATTGATTGAGAACTACCCAGAGAAAATTAAATTCACCAGAGACATTTATTTGCAACTCTCAAAATATGAATTCTTGTTTAGACTACAAAAGCAGATAATGTTAAACATAACTATTATTTACTAACACAAATCTGAGCAATGTCTACTTGACTCTTTGCTTGCTTAGGAAATCTTCACCCCCTATAGTTAACAATTGACAAAAATAATAACAGATGTAAATTAATAAAAATTACTTTAAATCAAGGCAAGTTAACTAATCACTCACATTTAGGGTCAAGAAGAGATTTTTCTCCCAGTGCAGACTGAGATGTTTTTTTGAAAATTGTTCACAACCAGCAGCACAGGTTGTGAGGAAACTGCTCAAATCCCATGGTTTCAAGGTTTGAACCCTTGTGATACAGCCTCCATTGCATGTTTTTAGCCTTCTAGCACCACTTAATCTAACCTGGTGATAAACAAAATAGATAAATGTCATGGGATTTATACAGGGCCTGAATTGAGAGCTGTGTTATTCTGTGTTGACTGCAGCACCTATAAGTGCCAGTTCGAAAAAGTGTGAAGGGATCTGTGGCAATCAGCAAATGTTCCCAAGAAGCTCTAAAACTTAATTTCAAAATCAAATTATTTTCAATTCAATAGCAAACATTGGTTTATTGGGATTGGCCTTTGTTTCCTCTTCCCACCATTTCAAAGCAGAAAGAATTTTGGTGGAAAGTATTTGACCAATCAGTCTCTACACTGACACATCACTGAGAGCTCTTTTTTCTCTCATTTCACTTTGGTTTCCAGTATCCACTACTGAGCATTGAAAAGATGCTTAGGTCTTATTTCACACACACATAGCAATTTTCACCACAGTCTATGCACATGGCTTGTGAAAGGCTTAAAAGTTTTGAATTTTTAGCCAGGTCATGAAATTCAGGCATAAATTTCCTGGTAGGAGTGAGGGCATCATCATGTCCTGCTTCCTCAGAAGGCAGGAACTATTCAGGAAAGCTCCTCAGGATACTGGATGGTTGAAAAACACACTGATGTCACTTTATGGGCACCTTTTACAGATTTTTTTTTCCCAAGGCTTTTTTGTGTTTTTCCCTGGGCAAATTATGGAACAGATTTTCTCCTCCCAGAACAGATGATTGTCTAGAAGCAAGGATACTCATTTAGGACACAGAAGCCTCACGCTCACCTACAGCAGTCCAAGCAAAGGCTAAAACTTGCTTCATCTATATCTCGGCATCCCTTAAACATGACAGTACTAACCATTCCTAGGAATGCTTATTATCCACAAGAAGGCTGCTATTTTCCACTCATTATATTATCTAGCAAATTTGCATTATCTTCAAATTAAAGGAGAATGTGATTTTGCACCACACTGGAACAGACACTGAAGATGAAAGCTCTACATTTTGTGGAAAATGGTAGGTTGGGATGGTTCATAACACTGCAGCTCTCACCAGCCCATCCAACCCCACAGCTGAATCCACCACTCAGCAGAGTTTATGCAGCCTTTCAAGATAAACAAATGTGCAGATTTTTATAAAGGCCCTACCACAGTAAGCCAACATGGCACGTACAGACCCCTCTGCAACAGCTGTGGCTGCTCTGTACTTCTGTGCTTACAACAGACTTGATCTGGCAACCAGGATTTTTCACTCTAGATCAGTCCTTTCTTTTTATTCACACCCCTGACTTCTATTGACAGAATTTAAATTTCTTCCTTTTAATATTTCCTTATGAATCAGCTTCACTGCTTAGGACTCAAATTTTCTGTCCACTTACTCTAGAATGCTGAATGCTTCAGAGGAAGCCAGATGATTTGCCAAGCACTTCTGAGCATGTTCTTCAAGATTGCAATATTTTAATTATGACACTGGAAAAAACATTCATAAGAGGGAGCTTTGTCAGCACTGTGAGGCAACAGAGGAGCCATTTTGTTAAATGTCTTTCTCAATAAAATTAGGAAAAAAATTTCCCAGCATCAATTTGGAAAGCAAAATGCCAACATAGATAAGCATGAATACATGTGCACATGTGCACAACAGTTAACATATTGATTTGCTTATATGTGTCCATATTCACACATATTATTACAAATATGTGTATAACTACACATTTTATATTTATATTTATATCTATACACACACATATATTTGTGTGTGCCTATCGTGAGCTCATTAAGGATGTATCTATTACTGCCTGGCCAAGTACTTCAGAAAAAGCCATAGAGCTGTGGCCTTCACTCACTGAGATGTGCATATATTTCTCATCATGCAACGGTCCCCCACATCCCACATGGCCTTTGTGGTGGGAATTTCATATCCAGTAACTGTAAAGAGCTGTTAGGGAGGGAAAGAAATCCGTGCTGAATCTGTCAGTCCAGCAGTCTTCAGATAGCTGGAATTGCAATCGATAACTAACGAATGGCCATTCCACTTACAGTATAATGAGCCTTGTCTCAGCCTGCTTTTCCTACAGAGTTGCAGGCACTAATTCTAAGACCATTATCTTCTTCAGCTGGTCATAATGACAGTTAAAACATGTAATAACATTTAAAACATAGACTGTAATTTCTTTTTCTCTGTTCAGAATTTGTACTTGGACAGCAAATGTCTTAATGAACCAGTTTTGGAGACTTTCTAATTACCAGCTGACCCTGGAGGATTTTGTTGTTGTTGTTGTTGTTTAATTTTATTATGGTAAAAGTCACTAGACTAGCATCTATTTTCCCTGCTCTTGGAAATATTTTTCCTTCTGCAGCTGAAATAGATTGCATCTCACAATAGGTACTAAGGCAGCACACTAAACAGATTCAAAGTCACTCTTACTGGCTTTCCCGTAAACTCTGTCAGAGTGTCGGTGGGTCAGTTCACTAAGTTGGACTAAATTGTTTGTCTTTGGTAATATTTTAGTTCTGGGTCATAAAATATACTTGGAATCTCCAGTTTTTATCGGTTCAACAACAGTCCATTAAATTCTCAGAGAGAGAGGAGGAATCAGTACATATGGTACATTAGGTCTATTTTAAACTTGACTCCCTTCCAAGGGTCAGACTGAACTCCGGGTTTTAGTCTGAGCCTGCTTTTTTAGGTTTTTTTTAGTTAGTTGCTGATTTTCCATCACATATAAGAAGTAAAATTAAAAATCAAAACTCCCTGCGATTAGGATCAAATCACAATCCTTGTATGAGTGGCAGCAATTTTCTTTTTATCCCTTCCGGCTTAATGCTGACAATCTGCTTGCTCTTGGGATGCAGGCTCTGCTCCTTTCAAGCTGCAGAGGGCTGGAGCACAGTTTTGAACTCTTCTCCTGCACATTCCTGTCTGTAGCCTTCCACCATGGCTGGGGCTGGGGAAATGGGCTCCTTGCCTGCAGGAGGACTGTGCCGGGCAAGGGTCTGTGTAGGAGCTGCACAAAGGAGCTTCAGGAGCTCAGCAGGTTATGCAGCATCAGAGATGCCAGTAAGAAGGTCAGTTCTCCTTTGACACCCTGCAGCTTCACCAGCTCAAGCTTCAAATTGTACTGAAGGAGGGGCAGGCAAAGCCTGTGCACATGTTGGAAAATTGAGACTTCTCTGATGGTGAAGGCTGGGAACTTGTGGCGTTTGCCACCAAAGGATGCATGTGCAACAAATAGGAGGATTTCAGCATGGAGTTATAGGACAGTGATCTCATTGGGATCACAGAGATGTGAGTTAACTCACATGACCAGAGTGCTGGCGTGAGTGGATATAGCTCCTTTTGCAAGGACAGGACAGTATGGTGAACAGAGCAAGGTGCACTTTGTGTGACAGAGCAGAGAGGACACAGGGTATTCTGCCTTGGGACTGGTGATGAGCCAGATGAGCAGTGCCATCGTTGCAGCACCTGTCACAGGCCTCCCAGTCAGGAACAAGCAGGTAAGGACTTTTTCAGACAGCTGGAAGTCTTTTGCTCTCAGGTCCTGGTTCTTGTGGAAGCTTTAACCACTCCTTTGTCAGATGAAAGGTCAGCACAGCAGGCCACAGGCAGTCCAGGAGGTCTCTGGATAGTGCTGGTGGGAACATCCTAACCTAGGTGATTAAGAAGCTGGTCAGTGGAGATGCTCTGCCAAATCTCACAAATAAGGGATAACTTCTTAGAGATGTGGAGGGTGGGGGTGTCCTTAAGTGCAGTGGTCATGAAATTATGGAGTTCAGGATCTTCAAAGAAGAGAGCAAAAGGAAAAAAGCATCATCACTCTGTACTTCAGGAGAGCAGATTTCATTAATCTTCTTCATGAACATATAGCCTCAAAAAGATGAGTGGTTCAGTACAGCTGGTTGATTTTCAAAGATGCCTCTTCACAGCTCAGGAACTGTCTGTCCCAATGAGCAGGAAATCAAGCAGTGAAGTCAGGAGGCCTGAGTGGATGAACAAGGAGTTTCTGATTAAAGTGAAATATTAAAAGCAAGCATACAAGACACAGGGTCAGATCACCCAGAAGAAATATGAAGATATAGTCTGAGGGAGCAGGAACTGTGATTGCTGCCAGCCAGGATTTAGTAAGGAGTTTTCTCCTTCTGCCTGAACTGAAGAGTGCATCATAATTAATATTAACTATAGGCCTGTATCCTCACTATTTTTCTGCAGTCTATTGTACCTTGAAACAGGATCCTGAAACTACAGCCTTGGCCACCACAGGTGACCTGTGTTGTCTCAGGTACCTAATCATGTTCAAACGCTGTGGCTTGAATAACCAGAGCATATCCACAGTGTATTATTTCAACTGTTCCTTTGCAAAGCCACAGTGGCTTTTTAATTTTAGATTCTACGTAAACCTACAATCTTTCCATCTTAAGTTCAAATACCTCATCAACCATTACTCTAAACATTATCTAATTTAATTATTTCATAGATTAGCAGTGAGATGCAAGTGTTGAGTACCATTAACACTAATTTCAAGGGGTGTAACAGACTGTTACATTGTGGCCTTGTTTTGGTTATATCCTTCGTTGTATTGTAATCCTACACTGGACTAGAATTTGTACAGTTTGTTAGACTAATACAATTGGAAAAATTGTAAGTTTTGCAGCAGACAGAACTGTTGTCTTCTGCTCCAGTAAATTCCAAAAAAATTTGGGATATCTTACAAAGTAAGGAAAATCAAACAGTTCCTTCTTCCCTATTTCACTAAGGCAGCAAAATTCTCCTTGATTAAAATACGGTAATGTCAATATAACCAGATGTAAACATTTCCAGCAGGTACTCAGTTATGAAGACTACTGTTTGTATTTCAGACCTATAAAAGTCTGCCCCAAACAGCTTGGATTTTTTTGGTTGTATGTATTGATCTAATAAAAGATTAAATTTCTTCCTAGAAACCTGAAGTCACACATTCTTAGGGAATAATGTTTAGGTAGACATCTTGGTCTTATCAAAGTATCTGCATTTTTCATGCTACACTGAATTATCTTTCCATCTAAAATCAAACTCTCCTTACCCTCTTGTATGAATTCCTTCACTAATGTACTCATTGGATAGTGGAGCTGTAAAAAGAGTTCTGCCTGAAAGTCTGGACTTGGAAATCAGGATCTTCATGAGACAAGACACAACATCATCGTCTTTTCCAACTGATCCTCATATGTTCTGAAAATCCCAACAATTTTAGGTCAAAATTAAAATAAGGTGGAGATTTCAAATGTCCCAAACTTTGTACATTTTGTGAAAGCTAGCAGGGGGGCTGAAGACCTTTGTGAGCATCATACTGAGGGACAGGCAACTGTGAATCACTTTCAAGATGCAGCCATCTGCCACTGGCTCCTTTTTGCAGGATTAAAAATGTAGAGCAAATGGAAAAGCCTAGGAAGAAAGGAAGTGGAAATGATTCAGAGGTCTTGCATTAAAAACTTGGGAGAATTTGATGACCATATGGACAGAAGCTTCAGATTTTCGTCACGTGATCTGTTGTCCTCACTGGTAATGGCAGGTTCACGTCTCAGGCAGTGCATATAGCCCAGAGAAGCTTCTTTAGCTCTGCTCGTGGCAAGAAATATTGAGAAGTCAGTATTTTACAGTCTGATAAATAATTTGTGGCCAGACATGCATTGATGCACAGAGGTTTCTGAATTTTGGTTTGTATTTTGATTGTCAGATCACTGTGTGATCTTGGAGAATGGCTTGTAGTAGGCAGTGTTAATAAGTATACAGGAAGAAGAATCACCGTCAACAGCTATGATCGTGACCCAGGCAAGTGCCTTGTGATACTAAAGAAGAAAGCTGGCAGGAAGGTCAAGAAATATTCCCCACATTCTGATGCCTCCAGATTATTTTCAACAAGACAATTTATTTATGGCTGTTGATCTTTGTTTAGAGGGCAAAGTTTTTACAAAGCGTAGAATTTCCTTTTTATTCATGGTCTCTACTCTTTGACAAAGCTGATGCTGGCACCTGCAACATAACCAGCATAAATTTAAAGACAATATTTAGAAGCCTGTAAAAAGGTGACCCTGAGACTCTCTCATGACCCATGAATAACAAGTTAGTGTTTGTACCATATTTAATAAGAAGATTGTGACCAAGCCATTAACCTTTAGTAGTGGGCACTGAGTAAATGTGTCACATCATACGGAAGGCTCAGTAAATCTGTGCAAACAGTGCACAGTATGTGGAGTGGCTTCTCAGCTGCAAGCTAAGAGAAATGGAAAAATATCTATCCATTTATCTCTATTCCTTTAAAGTTTGGGACTTAATAAAGCAGACTCTCTGAATCTTATCTCATAACTTTACCCTTACAATGGCTTTTTTTTGATTGCCAATATTTTATATAAAAATGGGGATTTATCTTTACATTTTAACTTCTTTTTCTGCTAATTCTACATAACTGTAGTAGCTATTGCTCAAGTACTGATTGCTGTTGAAAAGCACACTACAGTAGATCTGAAAATTGAGAATTTAATATGCAAATGTTCATTCTAACACCTTGGCCTAGGAAACCTGGTGTTATATGTTTTGATGTCCAGCTCCCACAGTTTGTCCTTCCTCAGACTGTTTATATATATTTTTTTATATATATATATATATATTTACAAACTTTCCATCCACACTTCTGTTTCTAAACTGCAGTCTGAAGGCAGCCTCAGATCCAGCTTTCTTTTAAATACATAATGCCCTAATTTAATTGACAAGATAATCAGTCAGTTTAGGTAATGCACACTTCTATGTGAACTATTACTGTCAAAAATTTAGGAAATGTTCAGAAGTACAACACTGAAATTTAGCTGTGTTGTTCTGAGATATATATTTGCATCCCAGAAAACATAGCCGAACTGTCCACTTGAAATCTATAGACAGGTCTCAAAAAATTTCCTTTTTTTGTGTTCATCTAAGTTCCATCCATGTCAACACTTCAAAATTTTTTTCTGCAAAATAGATGAATTCATGCATTCATAAATGTGTGAATTCACTTAAATGAGCAAGTTACAATGCTGAATTGCAGGCTTTAAAGTTTCCCATGTTGCAGGAACATGGTATTCATCTTTTTTTTTCAGGCAGCAGACAGATTAGTGCTCCTTTTTTGAATCTTTTTGCTTATACTCCCTTTGGGCCATGTCTTGCCATTCAGCAACATTTGTTAAACAAAAAAGTCCATTTTGACTGTGACTTTTCCTCATAAAAGGAAAAACCTTTAAAAGAAAAACCTTTAAAAGCTGTATTTAGTTCTAGAAAATATTAAATACATCATCATAGACTAGATACTTTAACTGGCAAGATGAAGTCAACATATTTAGAGAGAAATAAGCTATGTTTAGAAGCAGAAGGGCACTCCTGTGTTTATGGCATTAAACAAAAGGAGAACAATGGTCTGGCTCATCAAATGTGTCCACTGCCTACAAAACTTTTCTGAAGGTGTCAGTCTGATTTAAGAGACTTGGAGTTACAGAGAGGATATTTGTCACGTTGAGGGGGGAATGTCAGCACACACATCTCTGGGTAGAAAGGGCAGTTTGTCCTCCTAGGTAAGACCCTATGTACAACACCTACTGCATACATGCTTTGTTGTATTTCCTCCATTAGGTTATTCTTAGATGAAACCTGAGAACTACACAAAGACTTTTATTTATCAAATATGAGCTTTGACTGACACTACCTCATAAAATCCATAACTCCAAACCACTACATTAATATAATACTTAAAACAGGATGCATAAAAACACACACATGAAGTATGAGACACATAAGTTAATTATTAAAAAGAAACCAGTGGCCGAGGTGACATATCCTTTTGATTCTTTCCTTGGACAGAACAGCAGGGAAAAACATTTGTAAAATCCAGATTCAAAGATCCAGGCAATTCATCTCACAAAGATCTTTCCTTGCTTCCCCTTGGTAAGCAACAGCTTCTTTCTAGCCCTTGCTTGAGTCTGAGGTTTTTCAGAGTTTGCAAAACCAACTTTTCATACAAGAAATGAAAACCCCAAGTGCTATGGTAGGAAGATTAAATGATGCAATTCAATGTTCATTGCCATAAATTATTCAAATGCATGTTATGTTTCAAGTTGGATTTTACAATATTTTATTGTGTAATTAGCTATCTGCTATTTTGTAATTGCTATCATTTTATAGCCAAGCAAGTGTCAAATGATCCTATTGCTTAAGTCCTGCATCACAGGAAGCTTAGCATGAAATTTATGTTCTATTTTCCACAAAGTCATTGTGAACATAAATCCACCTCATAAAATAGGACTGTGCAAAAACTGGAAAATTTCCTGCATTTGTTGCTTCTAGTAACTTTCAGTATTTCTTAATGCTTTAAGCAAGTTCTACATCCAGATAATTTTTGTCCTCCCTATTATGGCCTTATGTTCAACTAGAGAGTATTTATGCTCCTTTCAAATTTTCTCATTTGAACAAGTCTTCCATTTATTTTGGAATCATGACTTTTAATTCTAACAGTCTCTGAGGTTAATGATGTTAGAATTTTATTTATCATTTTGATTTTATGTGGTTCTTTCACACTCTTTTCTTTTGATAAGTAATACATATATATTTACTCAACAATTCCACTGTGATATCTGAAATCTCCATGCCACCTACAAGAATTTTATGCTTTCCACACTCTTATTCAGGCCCTTTTAATCAAACCATATACTTTTTTTTTTCTCTTCTAATAATGCTGAATTTTAGTGTATTTTTATACTGATGTTTAAGAAACTTTCATTGTGATTATGCCTTGAATTTTGCTCTATCTGTTCAGGACTTTATCTGAAACAATCTTACCTTACCTAAAGGTAAGTAGCTTTTCTGTTGTAGCTTTTTGAAATAATTGTTCCAAGAAACTCTGTTTATGTTGCCTAAAGTTGTTCTCTGTTCACACTGCATTGTGATGAGTATACTGCCTGTGCATAACATAAATGAAACTTCCTACTATTAGTTCGGTTTCTGCTCTTCAAGCACACAGATTTCCTTAAATGTAACAAAATTAGTGCCCCTATTATGATTGGGTTATCCTGGCTAAAGCTGTATGCTAACACCACATTCATTCTCCTTATGTCTGTGAATTCAGTCCTGGCAGTTCAGTTGGTAAAGAAGCTGTAGTTCTGATATTACTCAGATTTGTCTTCTCTAAGGTGTAATATCTCTTTGACATCAATAATATTTATTTCATCACTTGATCAAAAGGTTTAAAACAACCAGTCAGATATAATAAGGAATTATAATGGATCAAGCCTAAGATTAAAGCTGATCTGAAATTTTATGGTGTGATTTCAATAGAAACTTCAGGTTTTTTGTCATTTATTTCATTTATTAGAATGTTACATGAACTGTTGATTGAAAGAAAGTTCTCAGTTTCTAAACTGAATAGATTCTGGTGAAAAAAGGTAAAATGCTAACTCACAAGAATCAAGACAAGCATGCAAAACTGGCCATCCTCAGCATTGCTGCATCTAACAAATCTCACCATACCTGCCTCAGACCCGAGTCATACACACTGGTGCTCTGTAACTCACATATGCCTTATTTCAACTTTCAGCTGTTCTACTGCACCTCACTATAAAACATGGAAAAAACCTTAAATGTAAGAAGATGGCAGCACTTGAGAATTGGTTCTTACTTTGGTCTTTCTATGGTTGGTTGCCAGATACTCCTCTGACTGCCTATGCCTTTTCCCCTTGCTTCTGCCTTTCAGGCCTTTGAATCAGACTCTGTACACATGAGGTAGAGAGACCAGGAAGCTGCTTAGAGAGAATAATAAATAGCATGAGTCACAAGAACTGTCAACACTGCATTTGTGGAAAGGGTTTTGGAGGTTGGCCTAATAGGCTTAACTGCTTATTACTGTAAGAGAAAGTAGTGGCAATATTTACTTGGGCAAAATTCTGTTCTGTTTCTTGTATATGACTCATGTAGGTATTAATATTATTCATCCCCTCATTTCTGCAGGTGATCTATTTTACAAAACATTTAATACATCAATATGCATTAAGGAAAATGTTTCTGTAATTTATTCTTACCAGGAAAAACACAGTCTGGCTTAGTCATTGTTCTCGATTTTCTCCAGACATTCTGAAAAACTGTAAAGTGTAAAATGTTCCTAAGCGAGAATTAAATCTACCTTGTATTCATTTGGTAAGAAGGAGATAATCAATTCTGTTTCTTGACTAGAAACTCAGAGAGGAAAATAGAATAGATGGTGGCAGATCTAAAAGGAATTCATGAGTCGGCATTGTTGAATGGTACAGGGACTCCATGAACAGAACCAGGAAAGGTCAAGATTACCTTGACAAAAAAGTAAATCAGGTTTTTGAAAGGAGAATTGGTGGTCAACATGAAGTATGTGCTCTGATCACTAAATCCAGTGTGTGTGATGCTGACTGTTTGATGCTATTTAAAATGTAATATTTAACACTGGCACGGAGGAGGATCAAGATTTCTTTTTACATATTTCCTTGGAATCGATTGTAATGTGGTTGCCCTTGTTAGCTCTGCCCAGAATCTTTTTCACTGTAATAAATCAAGATAAATTTATAAGGCATCATGATTATAATATTGCATTAACATGACACAATGCATTTTGTACATGAACTCTAAATCGGCAAATTTTGTAAGTGTGGTTCTGTGTGTATGCCCATTCAGGAAAATGCTTGAGCATATGCTTAGCCACAAATATGCAGTACAATCCTGTATAGCAGTAGGAAGTGAATATGTCATACATGTTCCCAAATGACTGAATTTTCAAATTTGGACCTGTAACATATTACTCAAGATAAATAAGTATCTGGTTCATAGATATCAGTGTTGACAAGTAATAAATGGAGAAGTAAAGTTCTCCTGTGAGTATAATACTTATTTCAAAAAATGTATTGTTTGGAAAAAGCCCCAAACTTTATTTGCCTGTTATGAAGTGTTCCAAATCCTGTGATATTTAATTTTCTCTTAAGGCACATTAATCCAAACCCAATAACTATAGCAATTAATCTTAACTTTTGCTCATCTGAAACCAAGAAATTAAATATCTAATATTTCTCTAAAGTAATTTTAGTCACCTGTCCTTATCTGTAGAGGGTTTTTTTGCTAGAGACACCCAGGGACCAGGTGAGGCTGTTTTTCAAGCCTTGGGGTGAGAAGGCTGCTCTCTGCTGTTTGCATGTCAGGGCAGACCCTCTTCCTGCCCAGACCCCCAGTGGGTTACTGCATGGGAAGGCTCTGAAGGCTGCCTGCAACTTTGGTTTGCTCTCATTTGCAGGCAATCTCAGATCTGTGGAGTCTTTGGCACCATTGGGTACTATTAGGAGCAACAAGGCTTACTCTTTGAGCACTGTAAAATCATCAGCACCAAGGAAAACACCCAGCTTGTGTTATCACCCTCTCAAGGACAACAAGCTGGCAAGATCCCAGCTAGTGACCAGCTACTTAGGTCAGAGATACCCTACACTAATATTGTAGCTTTTGAAAATGCTTACAAGATTTTGATTTCAATGATTCGTGTTTATGTGCTAAAGTACAGTAATGCACAAAGAGGAGCTGGGTCCTTGGAGAGAAAAATCCACTTTGACAGTAAGAAATGTATTCACCATTTAATATTTAACTGTTATGATGTAAAACACAAAAAAACCTGAGGAAAGGTGAATGACTACTTGAGAGGCTACAATTTTCTAAGATTAAGTTTTCTGGTAGTAATACTGAATTTAAATGTTCCTGCCATCAGTATCTCCCTTTCAAATACACTGGCACTATGAACTGGATTTGAGAAGTGACATGCCTAAAACTAAATAGAAAAGTAATCTTTCTGTCTCAGTAATTTTCATGCCAGAAATTTTCTGTTCCTTAGTCCAGGTCAGAGAAAGAATCCAGTTTCTGCATACTAGGGGAGAACAAAATTGTCATCTGTAGTACATCAAGGGCAAAATGTAGAATGATTCACGCCAAAAAAAAACACCTATACTATACCTTAAACTGCCAGTGTAGATGTACTCAGAACAGATGAGTTTTTCTTCCACCAGATCATTCCAAACTCATGCAAATCCAATTGGCTTCCTGTGAGCAGAGACCCTTTACCCCAAATATTATTTTGATCAATAAATAATTTATGAAACACCCCAATGTGTTGCAGTACTAAGTGGTTAATAGGTACACTGACTATAAGGCTCAGTGTTAGTCTATAGTTGCCTGATATCCCATGAGACAAAAATATCATTTAAAAAAGTTTGCATTACACATCAGAAATTGTTTACTGGCAATAAAGTAAACCTGTTAAAATTATATTCTCCTATATTTAATGTTTTATATATTCAATATGCATTTTATCTTAAATGTTTTATAACACATAAAACATGGAAAGAGGAAGTTATGGCAATGCCATCGCTGATAATTTTTCATTTCATACTGAAACAACACAATAATTTCAGGGAATGCACTACCAAACAATGTTATGTGAAGGACATCTGAATTCCAAGAATACTGCTTGTAAAAAAGTCCATCCATGTCACTTCTGCCACATTTCTGATTTGATTTGTTGGCTTGAATTTGGGACATATGACAGTGTGAGTAAAGAGAGAACAGCTCCATCAATGAACAAGCAGAAGAGGAATTAAGGCTTAAAACCTTCAAAAAAAAAATTAAAAGACATCTTGAAAATGCAGCCCCAGTTGAGTGTCTAAGGTGCATTCTGCTGACTGGCAGGAGAAGTGAGAGAGGAGGAGACCAAAACAGTGACCTAGAAGACGGCATTTGTGATCTGATACTCTGTTTTTCTTATAACATTAAATAAAGTTTAGGAGATTCAGCGGCACTGGGAAATGTTAACCAGATTTCTCAATTTTATACTGCAAGATGGTAAGCAATCTTATTGCAGACCCGTGCTGGGAAAATGTCAGCCAGGATGAGACCACCACCTGGTTCCCATCCTGGGTCCAAGGGAATGAAATTCTTCCACATCCAGAAATTGAATTCAATTGTGTAGGTGGACTGAAAATCTTTTGTGACAGTGCTGGTCATATTATTGCTAAACCCCACTAAAATCTTGGAAATGAAGCAATTTTTAATAACTTCAGAAGAGTAGCAAGGACAGCATCACCTCTTAGTAAGGTTACTCAGCCCTTTTCATTCTGTCTCAGAAGGTGTTTGAGCTGCTAGTGGTGCAGTGCAATGGCAGGCTGTTTTTTTTGTCTGCATCATGCTTTATGTTAACATCAAAATATTTCTACATAAATCGGTCTTAATTATTATTCCTAAAAAAACATAAATTTGGAGAGTAAGGTATCTAAAACCAAGAAACTAAATTCAGATGGCTGAAAATAGACATGAAGGAAATATTTTGCATTTTATAACTTAAGTTCATACTTAGCAACAGAACATAGAGTTCAGCCCTTATGGAAATGGAAATTGAAAATTACATGCTTCTGTATAGCAGGAATCACCTGTAAACAATTTGGCTTTTTTGCCACAATTTGACTTCTCATGAATACTTTTGATAGCAAATTTCGTGCTCCAAAGAGCAAAAAATTTCTTTTTATGGAATAGGATTTTTTATTGGCTAACTTTTTGTGTATGGTCTTTGATCCAAATCAATACATTTATAAGGTGTTTTATTGTTTGCAAGAAGATAAACTGATTGATGAACAAGCCAGTCATGTGATGCCAAAAAACGAGTAAATGGAAGTAAGAAATATCATGATTTATAACTTGGAAATAATACTTTTCACTTACTATTTTCTCTCAGTGTGCAATACACTTGAATCAGAAATATTGATTGCATTTTGCAAGTGAGACTGAAAACCTGGTTTCTTTCTAAGTTGTTCAGGGCTATTACAGGTCCAGACTAGAGGAGAAATCCATAATGGGCATCCTATGGATGTGAGTTTTCTGATCAGAGCAGTGTACCTGAGTGAGGTGAGCAGAGTGCAGAGTGGGTCAGGTGGTTGTGACAGACTCCACCAACAACCCAGTAACCATCAGAGAAATGTGAGATGGTAGGTGAAGGATCATCAGTCTCAGGCAACAAGCCAGATCCACCTGCCATTGCTACGAGGAGATCCCTGAGAGCGCACCTCTAGAATTCGGTGTTCCTCAATCCTACCCCAACTCCTCAGTCCCATGCAGCCCATCCTGTGCAGCTAGGAGAAAACCACAGGGTCCAGGTGGCTTGGGGACGATGCTGGATCTGCGTCCAAGCTGAAGAATGGATGGTACTCATACCCTCAAGATTTTTGATGTAGGACAAATGAAACCTCAGCTACTCCCACAAGACAACACAGCTACTCTGTATTGGCAGAGCTGAGACTTAGCTCACATGCAAGTATCCACTGGTGCTGCCAGTTGTTTAGTCTTCAATCATAAAGCTGCTATTGCCAAAACAGGGGGAGCAGTTTAAGGGTTGTTAAGAAATCTTGTGCTGGGAGGTGTCAGGAACTGACACTTTATCTCCCACTCAAAGCTAAAACAACTTTACCACTTTTGAAAAAATACTGCACAACCTCCAGCCTTTCACAAGGCAAAGAACTATATGAAGATAAAAAGGTATTTTCTGTCCAAAACTGCAGCAGGTAGGAAAGAAGCTTTTGCTTATAACAAAGCTTTGCATTAGTTAACCAGGTTCATGCCACTTTTTGCTCTCTGCTGCGCTGCCAGGGTTTTCATAGGCAACAGAGTAGCACGTTGTGAGTCTGGGTTGAATATAAGTGTAACTGGTTACAGATATTCCATAAATCCAGTTGGATGCATCAGGATGACTGACGAACATGCCCCATATATTGCCTATTAGTAGTGCAGGCCATGAGGGATGGGTAGTGGAGGAAGCATTTTTAAAGGTTTCTGTGTTTTTCCTGCTCCTGAGCCTGGCAGTATCTGAATTCATCTTTGGTGCAATCTCAAATCTCCTTGCAGATTCTTTCACCTTTTTGAGGTTGCCCACAAGCCACAGGACAATAGCTCAAATCAAAACCTTTTTTCTATTTTTTTCTATCTGCCTTTTCAAGATGAATCTTCCCCATAAAACTCAGGCTAGCCCCAAACTCTGTGTGACTGGAGCCATAGGTACTGTCTGCATTGGTTTCCTTGGCAAATATTAAATAGTTCCAGAACAAACAAAAAGACAAAAGCAATTAAAAATAAAACAATAATAATAATAATAAAGCCTAATCAAAATGAATGTAATGTGTTCTACCTAGAATGGAAAAAAGAAAGATTATTTGGAGATAGGTAGAAAAGAGTGAACAGAGCCAAAACTGTTGCTTCCCAGGCCTTGCAGGCAGTCCACAGTTAGAGATGCAAACAAGAGATATGATCCAGCTCTTCAGTCCCAGCTACTACTCATATAAGATTATAATGTTTGCAAACACAACATAAACTTAGAAACTATGTGGGAAATAAGGTTGGTACTTTTACCCAAAAGAAATCACAAGCTTCTCACTGATAGCTGAAGAGCAGAAATAGAAGTAAAATTTCCCATGGATTTGTCATTCGGCTCCAGTTAACAGTATGACAGCATGTTAGTAATGGCTGCTTTGCTCATTTCTGCCAAGGGAATTCCACAATCTGTTCTACATGGGCCTCAGAGTCCTCCAGGTTAATCTAATGCATGATCTCCAGCCTGAAAAGCTTAAATACTTACAGCTCTTCTCCCCAAGAAACAAACACATAATCAAATCTTATGCTTCAGGGAATAAGCTGATGGCTGCAGGCTTGGCAAGGAATACTTCTATTTTATGGCTTTGCACAAATTGTGGGGTTTGCCTTTCCTCTGAAGCATGACACATTAGCTACTGCTGGATGCAGAACACCAGGGTTAATAAAGCAATGTTCAGAGCTAGCTAGCAGAGTCTGTGCTTTTATGTTTCTGTCAGCAGCACTCTGGCTTTTTTCTCAGAATTTTGAGGCAAGGGAAAACTAATAATTGGCAGCACTGTTTGCAGTGTTATGTCTGAGAGCAGATGCACCAAAAATGACACCCGTTGTAAAGCAAAGGTGATTGATTATCTATGGATCTTACCTATGCTTGGGATCTCCTTCAGGATCAGAGGGTGTGCTGCATGTAAATAGAAGCACAGCTTTCATGAAATGAGCAGATCACAGATGAACAGATCTCTCAGAGCATTTTATAGCTCTCCCATTATTATTTTATGGGCCAGCAACCAGCTTGTCCTTATAGCACAGAAGTCATGCAGTTGCTGTTTGGCTTCCAGACATCTGACACAGTACAAGAACACAAAAGGTTTTTCCATGGGAATAGAAATGCAGTTGTAAAAATGCCTGGTGCACAGGTGGGCTCTCCTGAGTGAGGCAGCCTGCCCTCTTTGTCTCAAAACTGGTGCTCAGAAGATAGAAATTCTGACTCATTTCCTCAAAATTAGGTTTCATTCCACCTTTACCCCTTCCCTATAAATTCTACACTGTGTCAGGACAAAATGTGGAGCCCAGGAAAGACACTGCAGCTAAATTATCTCAAGCAAGGGAAAAGCCTTGAATATTTTACAGGACTGAGTGGCCCTGCAGATCTTGTTAGTCATAAACAAGCACAATGCAAACTCACATCTGGGTTCTCAGCTTCTAAATATACTGAAAGTGCCAAGGCAACAGATGAGATTTCCCCATCAATAGCCATTGAGCAGACACTTATTCTGTGATCAGTTTTAGACCAAGAAGAAGTAATATGGCCTTGTCACATGTAAAGCTTGCGATTAGAAATAAACAGCCTCCATTTTATGCCAGTCTTTTTAAAGAAGCATGGCCACTGAAGCTGACAGCAATAACAAAAGAGCAGAGTAATGAGTTGAACTGCAGGTTCATGTAATACTTGAGTAAATACAGGGGCAGCTTTTTGGTAGAAAGCCAGGTTTGCTACAAGAAAATGGCAACTGAGCATGTTCAAACTATCTCTTCAGCTGCTTTTAAACTGATTTTCCTTTTAAATTCTAAATGTTTGGTGTAGTTAATTAATCTACTAGTTCCCTCTCAGCTGTCATCTTTGGAGGTAGAACTAGGAATCAAACATCTCCCTGAAACTCTAGTGAGCCCCTTAGGAGATTATCTAATGATCTTGACTCCCTATAGATGGTTACTGAGGAACCTCTGAATCTTGCATTTCAAAGGACTGATAGGGCCCCAAGCACATCTCTGCAACAGCCAGAACAGCCATCAGGAACCTCAGCTCAGGGAGTGCTCCAGCAGGAAGGTGATTACCTTGCATTTCACCTGTCTAGTTCATTTATGCGTCTGATGTCTCTCATTGCACACTTGATGCTGTAAGTTGCATAGAACAGGTGAGGTTCCCAAGGCAGATGTGAGCAGCAGCAGCCACAGAGCAGCTCCGACACTGGAGTGGAGCTCTGCAGCACACAGGGGAGAGAGGTCATAACAACGGCAAAGAGAAACAGAGTGAATTGCCAAAAGACACAGCCGAGAGCAAAACACCGTGGACAATCCAAAGCACCTCATAAGAGCAACATAAGAGTAAGAAAATGTATAAGAATTAAAAATATAGCTTCTAATCTCCTGGTTTGCAGTGGGAAAAAAAGAGGAGGAATTAAGACAGCAACACGCAAAGGACAGAATGCAATTCCAAGAGCAGGACCCAGGACATGAAAAACAAAAGCAAGTGATTTATGGTTCTGATTGCCAAGTGATAAGAATGAACATAATAAAAGTAGAACAGTAAAACTAGTTAGACAAGAGAACAAATCACCTTGATACCAATTTGTAAAATAAATAACTTTTTCAATAAAAATTGAAACTGGAAAAAAGTGCATTTTCACACATAGCTCAGAGATCACATAAATGCCAAGTGACATGACAGTTGCTGAAATAAATGCTCTTTTTATGAACAGCAGAGCAGTAAAGCAGGCAAAATAGATGCATAAAATGGGTAAATTTCCAGTGTATTAGTTATTGTTGCCTCTGAGCTGCAGTAAATTACAAATTCATTTTTAACTTTTTTTGTGTTCATGAATACATTTTTGGGACTGGTTTTCCACCCCCTTCTTTCACAATTCATTTCTTCAGAGATTTATATTCTTCTTTAAAGTCTATAAATAAGAAGTACCCAGGTCTCTTCCACGGGAAGGAAATGGGCTGAAAACTCAGAAGAAACTATTTATTATACATTTCTGAACTTTCATTGCATAAATTCTGCTATCTGTGAACACACTGTTTCCATAAAATTTGTTTTTGTCTGGATATTTTTCCCTTTATAAATGAAATCTAAAATAAGTTTAAAAAAAATCATGGACCTATCCACCCTGTGGTTTTCTCCTTCATTTTTTTGTTTCTTGTTTATAGTACAAAATCACAGTATGTTGTCTTTATTTACTGCTCACTATACCTATAAATAAAGGATGTTAGATTATCCAGACAGAATGGACTGGAGTAAAAAAGATGAAAGATTTATTTGAAATACAAGTTGGCTCCCAGCTGAAAGGAGGAAACTAGACAGTGACTCTGAAAGTGAATAAAGTACCACAGAGAAAATGTTAAACTCTGACTCTAATTGCATCCTCTACTATCACTCTCAAAAATAAAACACCAAACCCACACCTTGAAAAAAGAAGATTAAAGTTGAGGGCCATTAAGTTCAGATAGACCTTTGTTTTCATCACCTGGGTGCAAAGGTCTATCCTGCTTTGCATCCACATGGTGCTCATTTTGCACTGAGATCAACAAGCGTGCAGAGAGGACGGCAAACAGGAACCAGAGACAGAGTTTTTCAGCACATTTATGAGTTCATAAATACAAGGGGGATTAACTATTTACTGTGATTATATATGATACTGTTTAAAACTACAACACAGGGACATGATTATAACTAATGTCTGAAATTAATGTCTCAGGTGTAATCCAAAAATACTTGCCAATATCTACTCTTATTTTCAAGTCAAAGCAAGGGACTTAAATCCTATGACACTCCATTAATGCAGAAGAGCAACTGCCCATTTAACCACCCATATGTACCTGTTTTACAGAGTAGATTCCTGGTACAGATTCCTTCAACTTCCTTGACTTCTGTGGGCTCATAGTCATCAAGATGTATTACCTAAACTGGATAAATCTATATTTTAATTGAATTTCTAAATCACACCATTCAAAACTGATCCAGAACAGATTAATATACTCAAGCCCTATTCAATCTAGACCCTGAGTAATGTGTAGTTCTGTGACTTTCGCAAGAAATTCAAAACAGGCATTCCAAATTATCCAGCAACAGAAAATAATTCCAGCAATATTAAAAACATCTTGCTAATTTTCATTAAAAATCTCATTCACATTGGCACAAAATTAATCAAGTAAAATAAGAAGTACATCAAACTTCAAGGACTTGGGTTTCTTTTTCCTCCCAAACCACTGTCCCCCAGTGTTTTTTTACCTTTAATGATCATTAAATGTGAAAAATGTGCTGACAGTCGTCTACCCATGGAGCTGATAGAGGTGAAAAAGAGAAGAGCAAGGTCTAAGAACACTTTTAATTGAAGAGTCACTAGTCACTCTTTGATGGGCTCTGCATCAAACACACATCCAAAGGCATCCCAGTCCAGACAGCCACTGAAGGACAACTGATTGTTTGCCTTTTCTTTTCCCTGGCCATAGAGCACAAGCATAGCTGAGACTTGACATTAGAGCCAGGCTGGTAGCAGTTTTCAGTCACTGTGGATTCTGGCTACATCCTATTAAGGGCAAACAGTGGACTCTGGTACCCACACAATTTTGCTGCTTAGCAGTTTAAGGTTTTTCTTACGTGCTCATTCCTCTAATCCTAAGTCTAGTGTGCTATGAATTATAAATCTTATAGGAAAGGCCATCTAGGAAATTGAGAGCTTTGCTTGGGTATTATTTAGACTGCACTTTCAAATTTTACTGGTTTGTTTTTGTCTTTTTAAATAGAAAACAAACAGTTTCACTGACTGAAATTTACAACAAGACAATTTTTTTTTCTTTATGTGACTCAAAAAAGTAAAATTTTATTTCCTCCTGACAGCTATGAATCACACAAGCCACGAAATTTTTCCAACAATATGACTGTCAATCATAAGGTAAGCTAGATGTAGGAATCTACAGATCCAGTAAAGTTGATTCCCAGAAGATTTAAATTCATCATAGCCTTAAAATAACATTACAATCTAATTTTTTTTTAAATCTTTTTTTTTCCTGAACCAGATGACTGTTACCTCTTATATTATTTAAAGAAAATTTATAAGAAATTGAAACATCCTTCAACCTCATTGTTTTCAATTGTTGTTTTAAATATGTTTTAGTCTTTTAATTAGCTGTCTTTAGCCATATCATTCAGTTCATTCTTCCTTTCTCAAATCCTGAAACTACACAGCAAAGCAGCTACTTGATTGGTAGCATTGTAAAATTCATGATCTGGGATGTACTAATAATGCCTCTCAGGTCATCATTATCAAGATTTAGAAGCACCCTAAGGTCTTAAAGGTAACTCCACTGGCAAAAAAAAAAAAAAAAAAACAGTCATTTTAGGATATGTTTGTATGTAAAACGACATCTCCATTCACACTGAAATTTCTGGACACTGGACAGTACTGGAAAGTACTGGCAATATATTTGAAGTTCACAAGATTTGTCTCTGTTATCTTTTCTCACCATATTTAAAATAATTAAATGTCTTGGACATTTAATCTACAGTGAAAGATAAGAAACAGACAAGAAACTTTACAAGTTACAGATTCTCCTTCAGGGACGCATAATGAAAGTCCAGACTATCTAAGATATATGGATCTGTCATTTCAGGAAAATATTCAAAATATACTTCCTTAAAAGTTTCAAACTTTATTAATTCAGTATTGAGTGATAATAGATGGACAGAACCTAAGAGCTTTTCATGAAAATTGCAAGATCAGTTGGGAATAGCTTGTGTTGTTCAGTAATTGGATGTTCCTTAGGAGAGGAGGCATCTTTAGACATAATTCTATCAGGTACTTTTTAACACAAAGTTTGAAATTGAATGGAAATGGCAAGATAGAGCAATTTCAGTACTTCTTGAATAATCTTTTCAAAACCATGTTCTATTTGGTGTGATGCTACCTATTTTCAAAAAAAAAAGAAAAAAAAAAGAAAGAGGAAAAGGAGTGAGAAAAGATTGTGGCTGAAGAGATGAAAAATAATTTTGTTCAATTTCTAGAATCTGATTCAATGAAAATAGCAAATTAGATCAACCCATCCCAGCATGATTCTTTATTAGTTGGAACTGCAGTGCCACTGTGAACAATATAAAGGGAAGCAGAGAAAGACTATCCATAATTACAGTGAAGAAAGATTGACAGTCATTGAATGATTATTACATAATACCTGATTCCTATGCATTGCACAAAATCAGACATCACTCCCTTTTTGTTTTCCTTCATTACTGGACAGAGACATGTGCATAACTTCAATTAGATCTTATTTCACACTTTTAAGATAATGTTCTCCCATGACATCCAAAGGTAAACTAGATAAGGTTTCTAGTTCAGAGTTTCTACCTCAGAGTTGGTTTGCCACCTAAACCAGATCTAACCAGAACACTGGTTTGTTGCTGTGTACCCTATGCTGGGATGAAGGGTGTCCTGAAAACATGTGAGGGAATGAAAATAATTTGGTTTCCTTCTCATTTCTTTCACATACTTGAAGTGTCAATCACATCAGCAGATGTAAGGGATGAATGACTAAAGAAGAATAAATGACATATATTCAGTTTTATTCAGGGTTTTCTTGTTTTACATATTTATAAAGTTACTAAGAATTTCTTAAGTAATTTCTCCCTGTTTTACTTTAGAAATTAAAATCTGCAATTTTAAAGGCTAAAGAACTGAGAAAATGAGATCATAAGAATGAGGGAATGAGAAATTAGCCCTTCCTCAGAATGATTACACTTGTGTTTTGACACGACTTTGCTAGCAACAAATGATTTTTAATGACAGGCTTTTGAAAAAATATTAGAGTGAACATTCTCTAGTAGGAGACACTGGAAATCATAAAACACATTCTGTAGGGCCTCATACAGGCACGAAAACAAAGGCACATAATGCAATAATTGACATACCACTATTTGCAGGAGAAAACTGAACATGGTATTTTTCTTCTTCTGCTACTGCTTTATGCGTTAAAGGAATCCAAAATCTGACAGTAAATACCATACCAATCTTAAATAAATGAGACTACCTGAAAAGAAGGAGTCAGGTATTCACATCTAAAACAGATGCTAAAACAAGGAGAAATCTTAAGCAGAATGGTTTTGCTGGGGTCAGCTCTGATGAGAGTTTTTTGCGGCAGTCGTGACTTCTCATTGATGGTGGAAGAAAAAAGAACAATTGTTACATGTGCCCTTCAAGGAAGACATGACAGGCTAATTTAGGAACAGTTTCAATAGAAAAGAAAACAGCAGACAGCCATTGATCACTACTACAAGAGAAACTAAATTAGACATTCTGAGAAGCAGAGAACACGTGCAGGGAACGAGAGGACCAGGAGACTGACAGGTTGATTTGCTTTAGGCCAATTTTCAGACGGGATTAGCAAGTGCAATGAGGTAAGCAAACAGTCTCTGCAGAAACTTGACCATTGAAAGATCTACAGTTCACCTTGTCCCAGGAATATGGACATGAAAGTATGAGATTCCTTAATTATTCATAAACAAGTGGCCATGATCACACATGGCATGAAATAAAAACAAGGAGACCTCTTCCCCATATACTGTCAAGGGGAAAACCTACTCAGCTTGGCAACTTAGCTTATTTTACTGCTGAGTTATGTAAATATTGAAGTACTTATTCAGATATCAGAGAGGGGGAAAACATATAAAATATTTTTTTAAATTAGAACACTTAAGGAAAACGCACCCCTCCTCCTTTCCCAGGCTCAAAGTGACTCCTTTCCTTCCACGTGTTATGGTTGCAGGTAACGCTCAGTCACCTCAATAAAGCAACAAGGGGGGTTGTGCTCAGGTTACAGCAGTTTACCTCCATTGCTGGTCCTCCAGGGGCTACAGTGCCTTCAACAATATCTAGAGGAAGATGGCTGAGTCTCAGTCGACCATAAGAACAAATAGATATTTTCCCAAAGTTTGTTTTTGTGGAGTTTTTAGTGGGATGATTTTTTTTTTGGTTGGTTGTTTTTTGGGGGTTTTTTGTTTGTTTGTTTGTTTGTTTTTTATTTTTTTGGCAAGGGGAGATTGTTTTGGTTTTGGTTTTCGTTTTTGTTGGGTTTTTTTTTTTTTTGGCAAGGGGAGATTGTTTTGTTTTTGGTTTTCGTTTTTGTTGGGGTTTTTTTTTTTTTTTGCAAAGGGAGAAAGGAGTTGGGTGGGTCTGGCGTTTCTTTTGGCGGTGGGGTGGAGTTTTGGGGAAGTTATGTTCGGGTTTTTTTGTTTGTTTTCTTGCTTTTGATAGATGTTCTTTTTTGAGACAAGTTTTTCTTTAAGAACTGAAAAGTCTCAGCCTACCTAGATTTCATGAAGTCATGCTATGGTTCACTTTAAAGCTGCATATGTATGACGTACTATTAACTCCCTTCCTATCACCCTTATCATCACCCTTGAAATTATAAAAACGCATTTCAAGACAGGTCATTTTTAAAAATGTCAAGAATAGTCCAACCATTTTAGTGGTCGTCAGGTCTTTTAATTCCTAAATAGCAAGTGATGAAAATTACAGAACAAGCTGCCTCTATCTTCAATTAAAAGACATTGAATCAGAATTACAGTCTGGAAGTAGAATTTTACTAATGCATGTGGGTGAAAACAAATGACAAGAAATTCTGATTTTCCTGACAATTTTAAGGTCTTGAGAACAAAGCTCAAGGTTCTGAATGCAAATAATTTATGTTAAAATACTTTAAACACTTAGAAACCATCAGTGTTGAAACTGCATTCTACTCACAGCAGAAAAATAGGCAAAAAAAAAAAAAGGCTTGTAGAAATGAAGACATTACATAAATTTGATACCAAATGCAAATGTTTTTTGGAGGATTTCAGATCTATTCTTTAATTTTTGGCTAATCATTTGTACATGGATTTCTGTGTGAAATATGCACAGATGGCCAGGTATCCCATTTGCAAAAATAGCACCAAGTAATAAGTGTAAAAATATCCTCCCATGGAGAAATATAAACTAAATGGCACAAAGTCATTTAACATTTAAAGCATAACTTTTACAGTATTTGTAATAACTACCAGGTACAAAAGTTCTCAGATGTTTTCATCACTGAATGTTTATATCAGACCCACTCAATACTTGCATTTCTCTGAGAACAAAATAATAAATCAACATCAAGTACAGATTTGAAGACATTCTTAAGACTACAGTTTAATTTGTGCCATTCAAGTAGTGTCTTATTTCAAAAATTTGTTAGGAAAGTTTGCCTAGTCCACTGGACATTACTACTTTTCAACACCTGGCTGACATTGGAGTACATGGAGTAATCAAAATGAGGAAACACTTTGAGGGCCTCTTCCGCATATTTTGTTCAGTGCAGCAGAAGAAATACTGGACTTTGTGAGTAATTCTGGCATTTTTCACTACAGTATTTATTGAATATTCTCAGTTCCAGTGAAATACTAAGGAATGAATTAAGGTGGATCAGTACTCAGGAGGGACACAAGAGAAATGGAAAGGGTTTATATCCAGGTCTAAATGTTTTGTAATAACATCCTCGTAATCCACCCATCTTCTCCTAATCCACCCGTCTTAAAAAGTGTCTAATATCTCTGCCTTCCTGACTCTGTTTTCTCTCTGTATTAAATAAGTGCAGAAATCCCTCTCAAGGAGGTAAAGATTGAGAGTGAAATCATGAATCCTTTCAAATTCACAGCAGAATTCCCACAGACATAGCACAACAGGATATTAAGGCTGCATACGTAACATAGAACATCAAGTAAGTAAAGTTGTGAGAGTCATTAATTTGCCCTATCTGCACCCTATAAATTCTCCCAATCTCCTCTCCTTCATGAATAAAAAAAGTTTCTACTTTGCATCATCCTCAAAGAATGTATGTTTCATTTCATAGAAAAAAAAAATTCATAGACGATAAAGGCATTTTCAATTTGAAACTCTTTCAAAATGAAAATTTAATCTTTTTAATTAAAAAAAAACGGCAAGGAAAACATTTTCACCTTTTTTTAATCTTATCTACTTTTTTCATTTTAAGTTTTTCTATTTACAAATATTGCTCTAATGCGTAAGTACGTTCCTTTACTGAGGTTCATTACTAATAAATTTACTATCTGCAATTCATCCACTCCTGTAATTTTTTCTCTTTTCTCAGACTATTGTCTCAGAAATAAAAATATAGTCTTCTTTGTCTTCAAATGTATAAATATGTCTATTATGCAGTAGCTGAACCATTTTTGCATATTCTAAATAAAAGTGAAAAAGCTGTGCTGTAGATCTCAAAGGCAACTAACATTTCATGCTTTAAGTAACAGTCCCTCCCCTGTCATTGCTTTCACCTTAGCTCTTGATAATGATTTTCTATTCTTATGATGGAGTTCATAGAAACATATACATCCAACTGCCATATAAACAGCTCTTCTAAAAATATGCTTATTGAATATGTTAACAAGTGACAAATATAGAAGTTCTATTGTTTTGAGAAATATCCAGCCAGAAACAGTTTTCCTCGAAGTACGCAAACTACTAATAACTGAGAAAGTTCAGTTTTCCCAAACCAAGTGATTTTTGAATTGTATGAAGTCAATAATTTGCTGCAATGACTCCTGAAGGTTTACAAAAATTACACGGTATGTTATAAACATCCAATCAGCCACAAAAATTTCTCATTAAAATTCTGCATTGCTTTCTGTGGTACATTCTAGCATAAAGCGATGCATTTGTCCATTGATAAAACACAATATTTATGTAAATAGAGCTAATGGTTGCATAGTACCATAATTCTACTACACACATTGATTACACAGCTCTATAAACAAGCACATTTATCTAGATTAAACATCAAGGTTTCAGGAGCTGGCAAGCTTTATGTTGTTAAGTCATTAACATCCTTCTGTGACAGGATGATTTTTTAAAACAGCACCCAAGTGTCAGGATGCAATATAACAACTTAGTAAATTTTTTTTAACAGTCTTTATTATTGATCAGCAAAACACTGTATAAGTATTCTGTAATTAATTAAAGTACTTTCATTCTCTGAAATGTATGGTAGTTGTTCAAACAATGGGATCTGTATAAAGAGAAACTTATTTTTTACAAGCACATTTTTTTAATCTTTTTCCTCACTTTTCTTTCTCCTGCAATAAAATCAGATTATATTATCCTTCCTCCCTTCCTTGCCTTCTATTTTCCTCAAAATAAAGTAATATTAATTTATTACTGAACACTAAATCAGGAGGAATCACTGAGGAGGCATTTTTACTTTATTTATGCAAATAAATACAATAAATATTTATTTTTACTTTATTTTGCTATCTGCCAGATGAGACTGATTAAAGACCCACTGGGGCCAGAACACTTTTATTCATTTCATGGAGCATTGGCCTTATGCAGTTTTATAATCAAGGGCAAGTAATTTTTCATGTACAAGGTAGTTTGCATTAAGAAAATGAAAGGAAGACAGGTTAGTTGTGTCCAACTTAAAGACACTCATAATTGATGCAAATACTGAAGCATTAACTTCTGAAGAATGACCTTTTGGTAAGACACAGAAATGGCCAGCAAGGAACCTGCAACATGCAAAATGAGCCAGAGTCCAATTTTAGAAGGTGCTGGTGCTCATCTCCTAGTCCAGCTCATCTGATCATCAGTCCAGTTGGTGTTTGAAAAGGTGCTATAGACTAATGGACCAAAAGAGACACTGCTCACAGTAGCCAGTCTCCTGACACAAAAATGTTCATCAGAACATTCTTAATCAGTCACCTAAGGATGCTCAAAATTAGTTTAGTTGGGTCACTATTTAAACCAACCAAACCCTTTTTCCTGTTGAGATAAATGCCAGCTGTATTCACTCGTGGACTGTGCGGGCCTGCAGCTGTGTGGTGTATTACAATCCAGCCTTCAGCATGATACTTCAGTTTGGAGATCAGTGGAATGCATGCACTCTGACTCGACTCCCAAGCCTTCTGATTCTACAGCAGAGGCACAGTAGCTTCCTGTGCTCAGCGTGTGCAACCTATTTATTATTTGGTCAGCACACTCTTGTGCCTGTGTAAGGTGTTTTTAGCACCAAAATATGGACAAATTTTACATAATAGGTACATATAATATGGGTGTAACTCTTCAAATTCATTTCACTGTAACTGGAATCTATTCAATATTCAAAGGCATTGCACAGCTTGTTTGAATTCAGAATCCTGTTAAAAATAACTTTAGCTCGTACCTGTAGGAGTCCTTTTCACCTCTCTGATTAACAGTTTTTTGGTTCTGTTGTGGAATGAGTTGGCCACCAGAGATGACAATCCCCAAAGAAGTCTTCATGGGACATCATTTCAAAACCAGGAACAGTCATAATTCCTATACCAGATAACATTCTTCCAAATAGGAAATTCACATCTCATGGATTAGGGAGAAATGCCACAACAGAGTATAGGACTCCTGAGTTTGTGTGCCTCAGGACATGTCTTTTTCCACACAGAAACCTTTTTGGAAAAACCTGAGGACTCTGGCTTTGCCTACATCCATGGTGTGGAGATGCACAGGGCAGCTGGGACTCTGGGGCACGTGCAGTGCAGACTGTCACAGCAGAGCAGGCACACTGACCCTTGCCCCTGAGGCCATGGCAACAAACATGGCATTCCCTGGGACAATGGCAACAAATATGGCAATCTCTTGGGACAGTGGCAACAAATATGGCATCTCTTGGGACAGTGGCAACAAACATGGTGTGCCTTGGGGCCATGTCAACAAACAGGGCACCCATGGGGGCAGGGCTAAAGCTGTTTGGGCACGGCCATGTCCTTGTTCCACGCCATTATGTCATCATGGGGGCATAGCTTCAGGGGCAATAACACACCCAGGTAGTGGCACCATTTTGCCCTTTCTTCCTCAGGGAAGTTGCTGGGAGCATCCTTGTGGACTCTGTTCTCCCACCACTGCCCATCCATTCCCATCCCCTCTAGCCCTTTGGGAGAGAGCACAGCCGAGTTGCGGATGCTTCTCTGAAACAACAAACCAAGCTGAAAGGAGCCAAGCCCAAGCCAAGACGAGAGGAGCAGAGCTGAGCCCAAGCCAAGAGGCAGGGTTGGGTTGAACCAAATACTGCCAACCACAGCCGAGCCCAGCCCTCTGGGAGCAGGCAGCACAGTGTGGACAGTCTGGATTGTGGGGGGGTTGTCAGTCACTGTTTTCTGTTACCTTGGGCTCATCAACAGAGAGAGCCAGCCACAGAAGTTATCATGGTTGCCTGTCCTGGCAGTCATGCAGAACTAAGTCAAGGGGTGAACACCCTTTGTGTGTAAAACACCTTGGCTTTTGCACATTTCTGTTATTAATATTGTTGTCACTGTGCATTTCTCATTCCATTGCTGTTTGCTTCCAGTAAATTGCTATCTCAACCCATTATCTCTGCCTTTGTCCCTTTCACACTGGAGTGGGGCAGGTCAAGGCGAGAGGCTTGTTTGGGGTTTAATTCCCTTCTGATGTCAAACCAGCATCTACAGTACCTAAAAAAATACCAGGGAGCAGAATTGTGTCCAAGAAAGAGCAATATAACTAAGGAATATGACACAAGAGAAGGATTCACAGGGAGCATTTTGAGTGAAATAAGTAACATTCAACTCAGCTGAGATACAGGTAATCTTAAACTGGGTGCAGCCAAACACTATAAGGATATTCCTTGATTCCATCAGTACTGTCTAGCCTTTTAAATTGATTTCTTGTCACTAGACTGATTTTTATACCAATTTCAGGTGCTTTTTTATAAGCAATATTACTATTATTATAACACTTTGGTTGTACAGACGGATTGTATCTGCAGTCTACAATTTAGGATTTCAGGTAGGTGATGTACAAAATAGAGCTGGAAGAATTTTTCTGAAAGGGTTTAATGGCTATCAGCAAGTGAGTCATTGATCTTGAATGAGCACAGGTGCCTGTGTACAATCCCCAGACATTTCTTGATGTGAAGGCAATAAGTGAAGGCAGTGGGAAGTCTCAAGTCAGCAAATTCCATCCAAGTCTAAGCCACACTAACCAAAATGAGCTGGAATTATGTGTTATGTTTTGGAATTTGGTACTGCCCATGTGAAAGAGGACAACAAACCAGTTCCTGAGCTCTTCCTTCTCTCAGTGTCAAGTGATCCAACAGTCCTTTCATTTGATATCAACTACCCTCACTTGAAAGTATCTACCAGCATGGGATGAAATGGCTTCCTGGTTATAGTCTGTGCTGCTGCTCTTGGCTGAAAAAAAAAGCAATTGCAAGGGAAAGAACAGTCATGAGGCTGCCCCTGACAAGACAAGGATGCATGCAGCCATACAGGGAATATGGGAACAGGGAAATCAGTACAGCATCGCAGGATGGGAACACTCCTGCTAGAGCAGCCTTGAAAATGCTTAGCTCCCTGGTAACTGCAACCCTGCAAGGGGTAGAGCAGGACATACAAAGGACAACTTGTGCAAGAGTGAACAGCTTCCATTGCATTCAGAAATCCATGTGCAGTCTTTTAAACAGGAACAGATTGTGGCAGAGAATTACCTGACTCAGATCAGCAGTTTCCCTTCAGCAGAAATAATTCATCATGGTCTTGTGTATTGGCCAAAAGATATAGATTTAGTGACACTTAAAAGAAAAAACAAAAAAGAAAAAAAAAACCTCTCCCCCCACCAAAAAAAAAAATAAAAAAGAAAAAAAAAGAAATTAAAAAACCCCAAACAAAACAGCAAAAGAAAAGAGAAAGAAAAACAATCTCACTACACACACATACACATAAAACAAAGCAGAAACCAAAAATAGCCCCCAAAAAAGACACCAAACCTGCTGGATGTGTCTGGTTTGGATAATACAGAAAAGACAAGAACCAGGAAAAAACAATCTGTATTGTTCTGTTAATTAAGAAAGCAAGCACAAAATCCAGGGAAGGGCTGTACTGCTGACATTGTATTAAACCAGAAGTAAAAAAACAAAGCTACAAATGTACATTTCATAGCCACCTAAATACAGGGAGAACACATAAAACACTGGATAAAGGGTATAACATGTTTTTTAAAGATGCTATACTGCAGCTGGCCAATACTTGTCTAGCAGGGTTTAGTTCAGCACTGAAGACACTGGAGATGTGAGCAGTATTTGAGTCCCTCACACCTGAACAGATGTGTGTGGGAACTGCCTCGTAGGAAATATCTAGCCTGTCAGAATCTAAATTTGCATGGGAAATTGAAACACTGCTCAGGCGCAAGATTATTTTTGTGGTAAATTAGAAGAAGAAGGAAACTTGTCAGATTAACCTACTGGTTTGGACATGTAACTGAGACACATTGAGGACCGAATCCCTCAACTAGGCACCACAACAGCTAGTTCTGATCCTCTACTTGCTTAGTATTCAGGTCATCCACATCCAGGACAAATGCTGCAGATTATGAAGCAGGAACAGTCCTAGGACAGGATAAAAAGAACATTAGAGACTTTGATGGATAAACCCACCTCATCCTGGACAGCCTTATACATCACTGTACACAGATACAGATTTATTGAAGGTCAAGGAGAAATTTGTATTGAAAACTTCAAATAGAACAACATGGCATTGAAGTGACCTAGCTCAGTTTTCCTCAAACAGGATTCTAGTTTATGCACAACAAAACCTCTCTGTAAAGAAGCCAAGAAACAAGAGGAGATCTGAAGCAGAACACCTGTGTAGATTCAATCAGCACTGTTTCCATTAGATTTTATGCTTCCTGTGGTTCCTGATACATACCTGTTGCCTGTCAGGACATTTGCAAGTGAGGTGTCCAAAGCTACTGCTTCTCACCTTGGCATACATGGGATTAAGGTCAAAACAAGCCTGGCACAAACAAAATAGTGATGGGAGGAAAAAACCCCACCATTTATTTAAACACAGTGAGTACAGGCTGTCATTCAGGAGTTACCAAAAGTGGTTTTGATGGTTTCACAGTTAAGTCACCAGCAGACAAACACTGTGTGAGCTGGACTTACCATCCAGGAAGCCCCTGAACCATAGGGAACACGACATACTGAATGCTGTAGTTGCTTTTCAAGACAGTCAGAAAATGTTGGCTGAAAATGGCTCTTCAGCTGTGAGATACCTAGACAAAACTACACGTGGAGAAAGCACCACATATGTGAGCTCCAGAAAAAGTAACTCTGTGCTCAAATTCAGCAAATGCCCTTGCACATTTCTTTAAAATTTGTTTTGTGTTCTTGCCTTAGCACTTTGCATGCAGAATCTTTCATCTTCCATCACCTACTTCTTTTATCCAAGAAGGAAAATGTCATTCTAAACCATTTGGACTCAAAGTAGCTGCCAATGTTGCTGGTTTCAAAAAGTATAATAATTTTCATTAAGCTTAAGTAGAACTACTTCCTGAGAAAGAAATGGGACATCTTACAATGGGCACCTGGCACATCTGAGTTATATCACCTGCACTACAGGCTTATAACGCACAGGGAAAGGGAAGTTTATTTTCCAGGAGTGGAGAGAACATGTTTTCAATACCATTGCTGCTAGGGCTCTACCAAGCCCAGTGAGATAATCAAGCTCCTTGCTCTGTTTCCTTGCTCAGCCAGGGTTTCCCAGCTGAGGGATTCACAATGCTCTATTGGAGGTACCACTCTATCCTGTTTAAATGCTGAAGAATCAGAAGCTTCAAATATCACTATCATTTAAAAAACAAATTTCCAAAGGTCAAATATGTTCTTTCACCTTAAACGTGGTCATTTGATCTTCTACCTCAAACAACTTCTGCAGATGCAAAGTCATGATTCAATGGCTTTTTTATCAGCAGTCTTATTTTTGGAACCTAATTTTCTGGAATAGTCACCCTTCAAGAAGTCTTCAGTGAATCCTAGTGACTGAGCATCTGCAGATTTTCTTTATGACACCAATCCTTCATCATGTCAAATCTTACCTAGAAACTGCAACTGTTCTAAGGATCACATATTCTTTTTTTGGGGTTGGTTTGTTTTTTTATAAGAAGAAGTCTTTTGCCTTTCCCGCTCTGCCATGTTTTCCTGGACTCACCCCAGCAATAAAGTGGCAGTGCATGACATGGATTCCTCTTGCCAGATCATCTCAACCCCAGCTGCTGTGGCTGTGACTCTGACAGCGAACTGCTCCATTTTCTGGGGCTGGTCTGATGACAGGTTTGTCAGTTTTTCTTAACAAAGAGTCCCCAGTCACACAGATCTTTCTCTTTCTGATGGTGTGTATCTACAGTCCTTTCCCTTCTGCTCTGCCTTCTGTCTGCAGATCTTTTACCCTTCTGTTCCCATCATGTCACACAGCCTTCTGCACACTGGCCTCATTTTCCCTCAGACTCCTCACTCTCTATTCTTTCTTGTGTTTCGGGCTTTTGCTTGTCTTTGGTGGGAGATTTATTAATTTATTTATTAGCATAAGTGTTCTTCCTTTCTTCCTTTCCACTGTAATATTTTCTCAGATTCTTCAACAAATCTTTTTGTTGGCTGTTGCTTTCTCTTTTTTTCTTTATCACAGCATTTCCCTCACTTCCCACCAAGGAACCTGTCTCCCACAGGGAAGTTCCAACTTGTGGTAGCACTCTCAGAGTTATTATTTAGATAGCCCAGGCACTGATATTTATTTTACAGTGGATTTCCATGAATTGTCTTTAATAGCTGTTAAACTAGGATAAATAATTAGTCATTTGTATACATCTGTTAAATTTACAACAATATACATTATTTAGATTTCTGGTGTCTTGGTGTCCCAGGGCAATACTAGCTTACAGATTGAAGCATTCTTGCGCACTGCTACAGGATTACATCATCAAGTTTTTTTTGGAGGTGAGCATTTTCATGTCTCAGTATTGAGCAACATTTCATAATGGGCCAAATCTTCCTAGCTTTATTCTCTTAGTACGAGCATGTCAGTGTTTGCAGGAAGAACACTTTGCATTCCAATACAAATCCAAATGCAATTCAACACTTTGCATTCCAGAAAAACAGTTAAACATTTGATACCATGATATGCATCAATAAACTCTAAAAATAACATATACTTTCTCCACTTTCTCTTTCTGTCTTGCATTGGTGCAATTGTGTTCTGTTTCTAAGGAAAAATCTCAACAGAAAATTTGTTCAAATGTCCATAGATTTGATACTGAATTTTGCCTAAAATTAGTGAAAATATTATGATGCCAATTCAAAGCCATGAAATTTTAAATGTTTCTTTCTTTTGTTTTGAAAATAACTATCTAGTTTCATACAAAAAATCACTTAATTGCTGCTGTCTTTTAGAAAAAACATTTTTATTTTTTCATAATAAGAAAATAGATCAATAGTCCATCATAAGCCAGTCTAATTTTGAACAAGATACCCAAGACAATTCTAGAGTGCATCAGTAGGAAAAGGGAAAAATTCTTTTCAGCAAGAAAGGAGACATCCTTGACTGCTGTTTCTATCCAGAAACTTGGGTACAGCTGAGCATGCATTTTTTTCTTTTCCTGCAGGCCTCTTTATGAAATCAGAGACATTGGCCTTTACATATGTGAGCAAACAGCTCCTTCCCCAGCTTCTCAACCAGAGAGTGCACCTCCATCTTCCTGCACTGGTTCATTTCTGCTGACTTCATCAACCATTAGGTGAGACACCTCCTGGCATCTGAGACCCCTGTGCTGCCTGACTGTCGCAGAGATAGGTAGCATAGATGTCACTGGTAACAGAGGCATCCAGTGTGTCAGCAACTCATGGTGCAGCTTCCCCATTTTCCAGAGTTTTGATTTGGCCTCATCAGCCAAATCACAGGAGCCTTTCTCTCGGGGGAATACACTCCTGGCAACTTTAAAACCAAGCTCCTTAAGAATCAGCTTTAACCATTGAAAGTGCCTGTGCTGTCCACTTATTTTGTCCTTTGGTTCAAAGAAATAGAAAAATATAGGGAAAGGAAGAGCTTTTAAGATAGATTATGTAGGGCTAAGGAACAGACAGAGGCTTAATAGGGTCAGTCCTGAGAGATGTTGGGTGTGGATAGCATGGAAAGAGATTGGTTTGTGCCTAGATGAAGGATAAAGGAAAGGTGGAGATAGACCTGATTATAAATGGAACCAATTTAAAAATGGAAATCAAATACAGAACTCAGTTAAAATTATGTCTCAACTTCATTTCCTAGAACTTAACCTATTAAACAATGTGACAGATTCTTATCAGCTTCATAAATCTGTCTTGTGGAGTTCACGCTAGTACTTATAATGCAATTGCTATTGCAGAGTCATCTTGCATTCTCCTCACTAACCAAAGCAATCCCTGTCCATAATAAAATATCAGGTCTCTATTTTCTTTTCTAAATAACAAAACAGGTTATCGTTCCTATTCTACATAATTGGTCAGCTTCTTTATAGCAACATATCAACAATGCTACTTATCTAGGGCTTCTCTTGCAAAACCGAAATATCTAGTAGAGTCAACAGAGTGTGTAGAGAACACTGGCACAGTTCTTCCCCAGAGAAGAGAGGAATGGTGCTCATGCCATATAGCTCATGTGCCCCAAAACAAACCACATGGATTTCAGTGTTAGATTCAGTAACCTCTTCAATATCATCCATAACATATGATCATCCCATATCACAATTATAATGTTCTAATTGCACGGGAACTTCTAAAAAAGGTTAACTTTGGAACAGATTCTCTCTACACAGAGGTGAGACATGAATCACTGTAAGTCTGGTTAGTCCTGTAGATATTCTGCTCCAACCTTTAATAATTATGCACTTTAAAAAAATGACATTGCAGCAATTCAGTTTCAGCCAGAATGAGGTAGGTATTTTCAAGATGACGAAAAATCAGAGTTGACTTTACATCTACTTGACTCTACCCTTCTGCAATTGTGATAGACCTGTGGCTGAAAAGGAAACCAGACTTTGTCTTGCTTTCCACATAGAAACAAACTCTGTCAGAATTTTAAGCTCACTGACTGAGAACTGACAATTTCATCACATTGTGTGTTCTCTAGAAAATAACAGTTTCTCACGAATGAGGAATCTGTTTGTTGGATGGAAGCAAAAAAAAGTTTCTTTTCCTGAACCAAAACAATGATAAAATATTTAGAAGGAAAGCCCTGATGTTCTCAGCAACGACATTTGGTAAGAGAACTAACCCAGCTCCTTTCATTTTTCTGTGGTTATCTGATGGTGGAGAGGATGAACTCTTCGATGAGGACCTCAGAGGGAAAATAATCTGAGTTCAGACATAAATGAAAGAGGAAAATTCTCTTCATATAAGACACTTCTGCAAGAATGCCACTAACATCTAAATTCATTTGATATCAGGTATGTATCATGACAGCAATTTGGAGGACAGAATGATGCCTTTTAGTGAGGTTTTTTTTAGTTACCCTTGAAGATTCAAGTAGCAGTGATGTAGCTTTTATTTCTTTCCATGCTTAATGACAGTAAATTCAAGATTTATTTTAACAACAAAAATGTGTTAAAAAGTAACAAGAAAATAGACTAATTACTTTTGGAATACGTGTTAGAGTTCAGAATGTATTCACAGAGAATAGAAAGATTTTTTTAAATGCAGAATTATGGTAATTGTGTCTTATTACCTGGTGTGTGTTTTTCATGGTGAGTTATCAATGCTTAAAAACGTGGATTGGCTGGAGCAGCCCTCATTACAAGAGTAAAACTAGTCATGAATGTACTGGTATAAATTAAAGGAGAGACATACATACCATCTCAAGAGTCTGAAAAATTGTGAGATGCCCTTCTTTATAATTTTTCAAAAAACAGACATTTTCTACGATGACAGCTTTCTAAAGAGAACACTGTGATGTTCACTTCCAGCTGTGTAGTAAGCTCAGTGAGATCAGCCCAGCTTTGCAAGCAATTCTCTTGGATTTTAAATGAAGAACTGGTGAGCCCAGTTCTGTTCCACTGCACCCCCATAACCCCCCCCCAAACATACAGACAAGTGCACACTGCAGGAAACACTAGATCTCCAGCTGTGCTCTCACCTGGGGAGTCATGACCCTATGTCAATCTGAAAGCCACATGATCATGTTACCAGATCATCAGGACAGAACTAATATATTTTGTCTCTCAGCAGAATTTATTATCTTAGCTCGAATACAGAGTTCTGAAAATTTTGCTTTTCCAGGAGTGCAGCAGTGCAAAGTTATGTTTGTATCTCTGGCCACATGCAAATATATAAAACACTGCTGCATTTCACACTGGTCACCTAAGGACAGAGCACCTCTGGCCACAAAGGTATGAGTCCATGTTTCCTAAAGGTTTACAATTCCTTTTTCTCTGTGCTAGATGTTACATCCTTCGGTTTTTTCCAATTGCACTATTGCAGTTGCCCTACAACTTGTTTGATTAAATCTTTCATCTTTTTCCTTCAGAAAGGAAAACTACCACAGAAATCATTTTTGCTTCAACAGACTGCCCTCTACTTTTTGCACAAGCTTTTTTCTAATGTTTAAAATTACATCACATGCTCAAAATAGATGAAGGAAGAGTTTCCCTGCCTTTGGACATCTTGGAAATTTTTTCTTCCAAACAAAGAAAATATTCCTCAGTCTTTTATATTAGGTTCTTCAGACCTATCAAAGCATTCTGTTGTGATGTTTACCTCTGTCACAGAGAGTACTGAATATCAGAGAGATGTCTTCTACCATCACATGTTCTATAGATATTGTGATCTTACTAGAAGCTGGTTTTAATTTTCTGTAAAATACACTGCTGTACTGATTTGTTCCAGGAATTTCTCTCAGGATTCTCTATGTAGCATGTATTTACAAAGGGAAAAATATTTTTCATTTCTTTTCATTGATTTATGTGCATTTACAATCTGCTGCTAGCAGTAACTGGATAAACAGCATGTTTTTGAATTCTTTGTGCTCTTTTAGTTGCTTGTATCAACATTGGCTAAATGCTTTGTGGGACTTCTGAACTTGATTCACCTCATCTGCACGGGGGGAATATGGCAAAGGAACTTGTTACAGCTCTACAGACTCTAAGGTCTTCAGCTCTGAAACTGCTCTCTGGCCAGCTGGCCATCTGCCAGCAGAGAACAGACAGAATGCTTTTAGAAGTAAGGCACATCTATCAACTTATTGCGCCCTGCAGTGGAGAAGCATCCAGGTATTGTTCATACAAAGCACTGTGCAAGAACATAACAGAGCATGCACCTTTTATTTTCAATTGACTGATGCAAATTGTGCAAATAATGCATAAAAAATGTGTTGACATGCTTGCATGTACTCTGAAAGTAAGGTAGAGAAAAGGGACTAATTAAGACTATCTGCAAATCCTCTAAATTATTCTCTTCTCGCCTTTCATCTCTTCTTTTCTCTTCTCTACTCTCTTATCCTCTTCTCCTTTCCCATCTACTACACTGTTCTGAAAGATCTTAAGCCACCAACAGTCCATTAAGAGAAACTCTGAAAAATGTGACCTGAAGTATTAAAAACAGCACTGTTGTGAAAATTTATTTCCATGAGGGCTTTCTCTGTGAGAGTCTCCAGTTCCTAGGGAGTAAGTCCTCAGGGAATTCTCTTCTATATTTCCTGCACAAGTTCTCTCTCTAGTTTGCTATTGTGTTTGCTATTGTGTGAAACAGCTTTTTGAACAACAGGAAAGTTATTCTCAGAAACCTTTTCCAAACAGCTGCTCTCTTACTGGTCTATAGCATCCCCCCTTCCTCTTTTGTTTTGTTTCCCTGTGGGTTTGCTTCTGAAATGCTGTAAATATATCAGATATACAAGTAATTTCCATGCTCCTACATAAGCAGAAAACCATAAATATGATTCTGCTGTTTTTCATAATCCAAAATTCTACAGGAGACTAATAAAATAATAAATAAATAACTAGAAATGTGTAAGATCATAAGTCAAATTAATACTCATATTTCACCATGCAAAGGGAAAATAAATCTGCAGTCTCCTACAGCATATGGAAATAGATATAATCAGAAAAAAAAACAAGCAAAATTTTTAATTTTTCATTTTGTAGAAGCATATTAATGATATAGAGTCTGTTGATCTAATAGATATAAATGTGAAGGTTCTTTCCAAAGAGAAAACCTTTCATGATGGTTTTTTTTCTCTTCTGCTCTTATCATGAATGCCCTAAATACAGTCCACCTTCATAGAAAGAAACAAGCAAACAGGCCTTCAAATGGAATGCTAATTTCCACGAGAAAATGACATTTGTAATTTAAATATAATCTTTTCACATGAGGCTTATTAAGCCTCATGTATTATGACTGTTTTAATCTGCATTAGTCTGCTTAAAAATATCCAATTTCTTTTTTTCCTCCTGTGAGTCTACCAGTTTTTCTTTAGCCATTAGCAGCAGTAATAACAATTAGCAACATCACTTCCAGCACATAGTCATTTCAGGCTTAAGTGTGTAGGCTTCATGTTTAATGAATCCAAACATAACTAGGAAAGCATGAAATAGAAAATACAATAATCACAGAGGAATTGCAGCCTTCACATAAGAGACATCCACAGTAAATCTTACACCTCCGGTTCCTGGACTATTCAAACTCTACTAGACCCATAACTGTGAGGAAAACTAGCATGTAGTTTTCTGCACTTTTGTTTAACCCTGGGAAAAGCAGGAAATTTCTCAGGGGCCTTCACCCTGATTTACCATCTTCCACTGTTTCCAGCTGATCCTTAACAACACTCTCAAACAGCACACCGTGACAGGTGCTTGCTCTTTTAAGCAAGTTCATTCTCCTGTGTACACATATTTATTGCGTGAAAGTTGCAGAAGTAGAAGCTCAGTAAGTTGTCACATACTGATCACAGTAATGCAGGCTCTAGTTGCTTGCATGGCTTGCTGCTTGTGTGAATCTTTGACCTCTGACCAGAGGTGCTCTGGTGCTGTGACTGGCAGAAGTTGTGACTTGAACCCTCAACTGAATATTCACTCAAAGTGAAACTTCTTCAACAGGACAAATGTCACTAAACTACATTTTATTAAATGGTAAGAGGCTGTTTCATTAGCCTGTTGGACATAAATTGTAGAGTGCATTAAAAGAATTACAGCATGCACAAGAAGTGTTCTGAATGTTGTTCACAGCATGTCAGTAAATCAAACCTTTATTTACAGTGTCAGAAGTATCAGTCACATATACGGCACACCTAGAAACACAAAGAAAATAAAACTCTTTAAAATAATTCTGACTTCAGATTCCAAATAGATTCCTAACTACTTCTGAGGAGCTTTTCCTTGTGATGTTCTCAAGACCTACTTTGTAATTTTGTTAAAACTATCTTTACAGGTGTCATCAGAGTCTGGAGTAATACTTAAAATACTTTCCTTTGGAAATATTATTACCAAATATAAAGACTGCTTTAATTTCTTTGGTCCAGTTTCTTACAGTCTTTTAGATCTATAAGTAAACCAGTACCTGCAAGTGACCCTTGCTTGGCTATGTGATGGTATTTTATAAATCTGTTGCAGCCACTGCCATACCAACAGGGACCAACCATGATGTCATACATTCAACCAAAGCTTTTTGTTACAATAGTTACCACTTGTCCATAAATTTCAATTTTATATTTTAAGAAAAGATTATTTCATTTTATAGGCCAAATGAGTTATTTACAGGACATGGTTTTCTTCTCTGTATTCCTGGAACTTTATAGTGTAACCTCAGTCACTATGGAGTGTTTGAAGCAGTACCACTAGGCTGAGATCTATAGATTTGGCATGTCTAAGTCTGTGCTTCTAAATTCATAATTTGGTATAAGGTAAGAGACCTTGCCCCCTACTACCATCATATTGTGCTCTTCGCACTAGCCAGGTTAAATGAAGGCTCACATCATTTTTTTATATCAGATTTTTAAGCCAAGTCTTTACATACAGAAAGAGTGGATTCAAACTAGATGGTGTCTCTAAGGTCCCTTCCAGCCTAATTCATTCTGTGATTCTATGATTTCCTGTGTTTCTGTAAATAAGAATCTCTCTAGCACTGCTGGCACTATGCCTTTAAAAATGTTTCCATTAAATTAGACTCTTTTTTACACTTGAAGTTTATGAAATTCTCTTCTCAGCAGTTGTGTTCTCACATAGGATTTCAGTAAGTGCTCTGGAGAAATCAACAGGAAAATCAAACTATGACTTAAGAGTCTTCCCACAAGGTTTTGCATTAACTCCTATGCTCAGAACTGTAATTCCTTTGAAAGCAAATTGAACAGCTCCAGGATTCATTCCACAAATTAGTAAGGGTTCAAAACCACCATCAGAAGGACTTTTTGAATCCCATTAAAATTAGAAGAATGACTTAAGTTTGCATACAGAAAATGACCGTGCTGCTTTTTAAAGTATGCAATGGGGAACTAGAGCAAATGAGAGTGGAAATGGCATTCTCTTAACAAGCTGATTATTTAATACAAAGCTTCCACTGAGAAAATAGCAAGGCCAAGCCAACATTATGAAAACTTTGCCAGAGTTTAATGTAGTCTCATTTGAGGAAGGGGCTTTTTGGAGTTGTTATTCTGGGGCTTTTTTAATCTGTAAGACAGCCATATCAAAACTCAGACTCCAAATGCCAATGGAAATTTACTATATTTGACCCCCTGACATCTCTGAGTTCCCATCAATGTCTATAAACTCTCACTTACTCTCATCTCTCAGATACACTTTTCACATAAAATCTCTGCTGATAAATGAGAAAGGGGGCACAAGGTCCTTGAGAAGGATCTGGGAAAATGAGGAGAGGTATGAGAACAAGATATTTCACACTGTTTGCCACACAGTCATTTATGCTGTCTTTGAAGACCTCTGTCTTCCAAACAAGAAGCAAAGCCAGTATAAGTTAAAGCTATGCAATCCTACAATGCATAAACTGAGCAGCCTTCGGAAATTTCTTATTTATGAAATAGTTTTAGACCCTTCCAAACCACTTAAAAAATCACAGACCTACAGATGCTTTTGCCTGACAATTTGGGCATAAGTAAGAATGAGTTCTAATTATGGTAAATTTCTAGTTGTTATAAGTACTGAGCAGGTGGCCACGGATATCACACACTGACTCCCAGTTTGAAAATATTTAAGATGTTTTCTAATCAAAATCTTAAGCTTTCTCCTCAGTTACTACTTGAAAGACAAATCCCATTAAAGGAAATATTATAAAATTTGGCACAAATAGTGTAAAAACAATAGGAGATTTTTTTTCCAAATTTGAGACTTAGGCTAATGCTCTTTCATGCTATCAAATATAAACATTTTTTTCTGTCCAGAAAGCTTAGGAAACAATAAATTCAATACATGAGGATAGATTATCCTAATGTCAGTGGCAGGGAAATAAACTAACATTTTATTTCCAGTAATGCGCATATGAGTGTGCAGACATGCAAAAATACATGCAGAGTAAGCAGAGCTTTTGCCTTGCCAGCTCTACTTTGTGTCAGTCTGGCAAAACAAAGTAGACTGATACATAACCAAACAAAGAACACCAGCAGATGAACAGAATTTCCAGGGAAAATTGGACTGAAATAATCATCAGCAGAGGGGTCTGGCTGAGGAAAAGAGGACATTTAGGCTTTGAGTGGCTGCTGTCTTATAAAGTATCCAAGAGAGCACTTCCTTCTGTTCAAACATAATTTAGATAAACACTGCTTTCATCCTCCTGCCACTGTCTGGCCTGCTCTGTGGATCACTGAGGATGGAGCCATAGTGAACCAGCTCTTTGGAGGGCAGCTGCTGTGTGCCAATGTTTGAAATGGTAGCCAATTATAAGAACAATTTGATAGCGAGTTCTCTAAACATCGGCCAGATACAGGATGTTTGTGATCTTCTTCCTAGATCTCTTTCTGAAACAAGTGTGTGCATCAGCCACCCCAGAGTATTAAAGCACAAACATTATAGATGACTTATTTCTCATAAGTCAGATGAAATTATTTTTAAAATAAAAGCTACTCTTTTTTTTCTAAATCTGAAGATATTTAATTATTTCCTAGGGTTGAGACTCTGATTCATGAACTTGTTGATCATCCTGGTAACCTGGCTTTACTTTCACTACTTCTTTTTGCAATATGGAAATCAATATAATTTGTAACCACTAAAAATTGAGTTTTTATTCCCCTTCTCAATACTGTGATGGAACTGCTGGCTATTAATTGAAAAACTACTGAAAATGTTATTTCTAAAAAAAAGGCTGATGTCACTTGCCAAGCAAATCACAAGTTCTCTTCTGTTTCATAGAGCAAAGAGTAAATCACTCTGAGAACATCAAGCAAGTCATCTGTGCTGACCGTTGGCATAGGCTGTGTTAGTCTGAAGAAAATTAATCAAAGGGAAAACACAGAAAGTCACTTACATGGCAGCAGCAATTGACCTGACTTTACAAGTGAAGTAGAAGAACAGCATTCAAGTAGGGACCAATAGTTATAAATGTGATAGCTGGATACCAGGACTGCCCCTGTGTGATAAGGCACTCAACTGGCTGGAGACAACAGGCTGCTCTGAGACTGTGTGACAGATCCAGCTCATCATTGCCTTCACCACAAAGGATCTAACTCTTGCAGGAAGTCTTTAGGTGGGGATATCAAGCAGTCTTGAAGATCCTTCTCAGACTGGTCCTGCAGTCACAAAGCCAATTTTGTGTTTGAAATAACATAGGTGCAGAATCTGGCCCTTCCAGTTGGTTCCTGTTGCAGAATTGGCATTAACAGGATACTTGTAAATAGTTAGTAGAAATGGTTTCTTCAAATGCAGGAACAGTTTTGTAAATGGGAGCTAGAGACAATTCCATTCTGTGATTGTGTGGCAGTCTCTAACAATGGATGATACATGTGCTGGAGTGGTCAGTAGGACCACAGCCCAGCTGGGTTCTGCTTTGGACTGATCAGAACCCACTTAGGGGAGTCTCATCTACAACTTTTACAAGAGACCCTAATTGCTACCCAGACAGCGGTGACCTTTGATTTCCCATGCAATTGGTATTTCATAAGAAGATCCCAATAAAATGTAGCTTTTAACAAACACTCTGCTGGTGTGTGTCTGTACAACACTGGTTTTGGTGTAACCTAGACAAGGTGCGGTAAATGAAAATATTCCCAAGGAGACAAATGAGATGAAGGAGCAGATTGGCTCAAGTGGGATAGGAAGCAGGGGAGGTAGAAACCCTACCTCTGACAAGTGCCATTTGAGCAATAAATGCAAAACTATCAGCCCTTCTTTTTTCCCCACTCACTTGATTTTTTCATAGGATTTATGGATCCTGTAGGAGAGAAATTTGCCCTTTTAGAGATGGCATTTAAAAATCTTGGACAAACCTTAAATCTTAACACCTCCCCCAGCTCTATTGCCATCTACTAGTCTCTTTCAATAACTTCCAATTATTTAGAAATTAGCTTCAGCAAAAACAAGGCACAAAATCCATTAAGACTTCTTTTGGGTCTTTTGGGGGTGGAAAAAATAACTGACTGATATGGCCAGCTATTGAAAATGTTGCAAAAAGCATCAGGGTAAGGATCAAGCAAGCTTTGCCCTTTCCGCTTTAAATTATTCTCTCTTATTTTTGGTGGATGATGTCTTTATTGTTCAAACAACTAGTAAATAAAGGCTTTTGTGCTATTGTGCAAGGGATACAATTTCTGATCTTCTGATCACCCACAGATGAGCTTTCCAACCCTGCAGGAATGTTGTCACTTTGTACTGTGGTAAAGGACAAAAATCTTCACTGTTTTTTTTTTTGTCCTAACTTGGCTAGCATGTAGTAATGATGTTGTAACCACTATAAGGTAGCTAATAAGTTCTTAAATTTTTGTCATGTAAATCTGCAGTTGCTAATCTCCAAAGAAAGACATTATCTTTCAATTCTCACACTGGTGAGTAAACTCTGAACCACAAAAGCAAGCTCACACTACTTTTATAAATGTTGTTTACTTTTTTAAATGTTTCTGTTTACTCATGTGAAATCTTAAGCATCAACATATGGAAGTTTCTTAAGGAGAAAAGCTGCAACAAGATCTTGCTGGAAGGTGCCACAGGCCTTTTAGCTTCTTTGAAATATTCAGGTTTAATTGTTGTTGAATGGTAAACAATTTCCCTTCCACACAGAGAAGATGCAGAACTTCTGACGTTCTTTACTATCTTTTCTATTCTCACATATCCCTGTAACCACTATGAACCTAAACAATTTAATGTCATAAGTAATTTTTAACCAACAGAAAGAATTCTTTTTGACTACAAATGAAAAAAATGACTAAATATATTAGCAAATCAAGAGGGAACCAAGGAAGTTTTGTTTAAATATTTCATAGTGGCAACTATATGTATATAGTATGTGCACACACAGTAGATTTATACCTTTTTTGAACTTTCGTAACATATTTGTCCATCCCCAATTGTAGGTTCTCTTCTTAGGGACTAAACAGATTTACATATAACTATTTCTATGTTTTGAAGTTTTACCTCAGGCCAAAAGCAAAATTATTGTAAGAAAGTGATACACTTTAAGAAGAATGTATACTTTAACGTGATTGGATATGATTTAACATTACTTAACTGGATATCATTAAATAAACTGTCCTAAAGAGAACATACTAACAGGTGCCATAACATTCAATGGGAATAAAATAAATACTTCATTAAAACAGCCTTAGAAGGCCAATTCATTCAGCCCACAGCAGTGCTGTACTATAATAGTAGCCAGAATGAAGCGGGAAAGGAAGCTCTGAGAGAAATTTGAGAAAGAAAAAGTTAATTTTGGCAAAATTAGGATATAGAGAGAACATTTATATTCTTTAAAGAGCTAAAAATTTCTAATGCCATTAAGCAATACAATATTTACAATACCATCCATTTGTTGCAGGAGCCTGTGATATCATAACTATCGTAAGTTTCAGAAGCTCCTTTCAATATACAGTTACTTTCCCACAGAGTTATTACTGACAAGAGCAATAGCCAAATCTGGGTGCAAAAAATTTAATTTGGTCTCTTGGTAGCATTTTATCAAAGTGGGGACCTCTTCCATAGTTCCGCCAAAAGGACAGAAAAATAAAGAAAAGTTTTCTGGTACCAATCACAGGCCATACTATCTCTTTCATACCATTTTTGTGCAGTGGCTGGACTGTAATAGCTTTTGGACACCTGTACATTGTAGTGCAAGATGTAGTACATTATTGTTTGTGACACCTTCAAACACCAATTTACTAGGCTCCAGATTGCACTGAGCCAAATAAATCTTCACAAACCCATCTAGAGTGGCTGAGGAACATTTTCCTCCCCCCTCTTTCTCCCTTCCCTTTGGTAGAGCTGGTGTTTTTTGTGCAACCTTCTCCCTCAGATTCTCTCAGCCTGGGGTGAGAGAATTGCATTTTTCTATTGTGTAATGGAGAAAGGCTTAGAAAGCTGTTTCAGTTTTGCAACACAATTCACATTGAGAAGAGTCAGTTATTTACAGAGTTAAAATTAAGGAAGAGAAAGTGGTTGTCTCATCAGCTAGGTATATTATTACTATCTTCTTTTAAATGCTGTGAAAGCTATGAAATAAAGCCTGTTCCTAAGGAGAGTTTGTTTTTATTCTCACTCCTCTTTTTTCACCTGCAAAAGACTGTTGCAAGCAGCTGGATCTCTCTACTCTGTGTTAAAGTAAGGTAAGATTAAGAGAGATGTTTTGGCTGTGTCTACACAGATACTTCCATCACACAGTTCTCCAGCTAAATTTCAGTCTTCAGGAAGCTTAAATTTGCATCTGTACAGTTGAGTTTATTGCATGTTAAGTTCATCCATGCAGAAGGCAATTTTTTGGGGCTAAAACCAGTTTTCTGCTGTGGATAGGCACAATGCTATACTAACCAAAGCCATGAACCCTGAATTATGGGGAAGGCAGGGAGCAGCAGGGAAGAGAGAGAAAAGAAAAAAAATCTCAATTGCTATGAGAGTCTCTGCACTTCCTAATCACTTCAAGGAATTACTTTTGAGCATTTTTAACTCACAGGTGCAGAAAATGTACCATTCCCTCCTCTGCCTTGCTCAGTATGTTTGATTATTTTTATGCTGCTTTCCCAGAAGTTATTGACAACATGCTGACAGTGGGGAATGCACAACACCTCACTCAGACACTCTGGGAGCGCATGTACAAGAACACATTTTCCACGTCACTCTCAGTGAATTTACAGCCCAATGTACTGAGAACAAACAGCAATCTGCTGCTCAGCCTCAGAGAGCTCAAGACCCATCCTTGAGAGAAATGTCTTCAAAGCAATTTTAGGTTCTGCTTCAAGCAAGCAAATGATGAGAACAAGCTGGCAAAAAGTATGCAGAGACAGAAAGAATCAGTTGAACTACACAAACCCTCTGGAGGCAAAGTCAGTAGTCTGGCTCATTTACAAGGCTAGGGAAGAAGGCAAGAGTGATTTCTTTAGCTTGTTTGCCCTTTTTTCCCTTTTAGTTTGTTTAGGTAAGTATGGCTTTCATACATAAAGCCTGATGTACTTGATGACTTCTACATCTTCATAATAAAAACAACATCCCAAAATAAAATTAAAAAATCAAACAACAAAGAAACCCCACCAGAACTGAAGGCAGGTTCAGTTCAAACTCTCTCTGTGAATGCTAGAAAGCTATTTCCTCACTAAACTTTGGGCTGGTGGTACTAGCAAAAGAATAGTCACTGTTCAAAATCATGAATCCCAGCCTCTCTAGCTCTAATCTCGCAAAATTAACATGTATCACCAGCTAAAACTAATCCCTCTTCTTTCCATGTGCACATTAGTTGTGTTCACACAAATTAGTCAGCTGTAGTTAGCCTGCAGTCACTTTTAGCCACACACTGAGCCTTGATTTCTCTTTAGATGACAGAACAAAGCCAGATCCAAAAAGCTGTATTTTAAAGGCAAGTTCAAGAGATTACCTCTGTTGAGATAGAAAGCATTAAAGTAAACTTCTTGTCATTATTTGGTCAAGTTCCACCCAAATGTGCACAGCCAGTTCCAAGCCCAACTATAGCTAAAAGTTCCTCCTCAGGGAAACTTCCTTTCAAGTGCACTGCTGAAGCATTGGTGGACACTAGTCCAAATCCTGTTTACAATGAGTACTTTTCCCACGCTGTGCAAGGAAGGATAGATATACAGTGAGAAGCAGAGAAACGTTTCTTGTTTCTGGATTCCAAAGAGAGACAAAATGCTAAATGGCCTTCTCCTTAACATTTGATTCTCTTCTTACCTTATGAGCAATGAGACAGCAAAATTAAAATTAAAAATTCAAATAACCAAAAAATTATGGCATAACCAAGAATATTTATCTGAAGTACAATGCAAGCCTTAAAACTCCATATTTACAGGAAACGTTGCTTTGCATGCACAGGAGTCCTAAAACCACCCTAATTTGGGAGCTGACTGAAATTCCAGCAGCATGAACCTGTCTTTAAGTCCTCTTTAAGATCACGCATAAGACCTCAGTCTTTTGGTCAACACAGCTGAGGGGTTTTGTAGCACCCAAAGATCAGTTGCAACATTGTCAAACAGCAACTGTTGGGAGAGAGTGGTATCTCATCTGTCTTGTGTTACAAGCACAAGAGGAAATAAAGAAAAAAGTCAGCTATGAAATTTAAAAGACTTTAAAAAAAAAAAAAAGAGGGAGACATCAATGTCTTTTTATTTTCTTTTTTTCTGCTCTGATTTTCCAACTCTCTCCCATTGCTGAACTCAGGTATCTATCTGTAACTCAAGCCCTGTGGGCTGAGTGATGGGTTCTCCGAACCCCTTTAGGCTGGGGCCAGTAGCAGATTTCTGTTCAGACTGTTCAAATTGATTTTTTGAACACAAAAGCAGTCTAGGGAAGGAAGGCACATGCTGTGCAGTGTAATCTAAGCAAACTGTATTGGGGGAAGAAAAAGCATTCCTAACATGTATAAAATTCTGACATTTCAGTATTTGTTTTTGTCCCAGATCTGAATGCAAAAGTTTAAATTTAGATATTTGTGGGAGATGCAAATTTCTTTCATCCCCTCAAAGAATCATTTCAAAAAAGAATCAGAGCATTTTCTTTCAAAACTGTCAGAACATTCTAAAGTTTATATATATATATATATATATATATATATATTCCTAGATTTATGGTCAAAAAGAGAAATATAAAAGAGATTTAAAGATTATCCAAACAAAACACTTGAAGGTTTTTTTCACTGAGAACTGTTAAAATGAAAAATCTCCATATTTCAAAAAACTGCTCTTTTGAATAAAAACTTCTTCCATTGAAAAAATTTTGTCTAGTTTTACCTACATATGCTTTCTACAGGTACCAAAATTGCAGTTAGGCAGAGGTGAATTAGTGTTCCTTGGGCAGCCTTGGTTTTATAATATATTCCATGTGTACATCCCTTCTTACCTGGGGCCTCAAAACATATTGCAGAGATGTCAAAGACTCCACTGGCACTCAGCTTCATGGTGAACACGATGGGTCACATTCAGGCTTCTCTCCAGACTCAGCTGAACAGTTCCCTCCTCAGGAAAGCCAGCCTAGAACATTCCCTCCTCAGGAAAGCCAGCCCAGTGCATGCTGTGGTTCTGCCCACACACAGGGCATTGTGATCACCACTGGTGATCTGCTCTGCAATTTGAGTCAGTCTGAGTCTGAGGGGAGATGCCAGATGTGGGAAAATTAGATAGAGACAGTTTGCACCCAACCTACTTCCCAGTTACCTGTATCCTATTCCTCATTCATACAAGGCAATGACAGAGGTACAGTTTTACAGAACTTCTGCACTATTTTGAATGACAAAGTGAGAAATGGTGGAAACATCACATTTCAGAACTCTTGAAAAGTTAGGTAAAAAGAATTCAAATGTCTTCTGTCACCTTCAAGATTTTCCACATCTGTCTTCCCAGGAGCTCAAAATTTCGGAAGACATCTTCTCCCATTCTCCCTCTTTCCATGGCATAGACTTAGAAAGAAAAGGAATCAAGGAGCTATTGCTCCACCCTTTCCTCAGAGAAGGTTTTGCCTTGCTGCCCTGTGGACTCTTTTCTCTCACAGTGTAATCATTACTCTTTAATAAGCTTTTGACATTAAAATAACATTAAGGATCATTACTCTTTCTTGCTCCCATCTAGAGCTGAAAGCTCTCATCACAAGGGCACACTCATTGTGGTGACAGCTGGAAGTCATTCTCATCCCAGTGTGGGATGAGATCTTATAAGCTCCATAAAAGATGTTAATTATAGTTTAATATCTGTCCCAACAAATATGATGCTGACTCTGCCCATAATCCATTGGCCAAAAAATTCCCTGTCTTTGCCCTCTGATATCTGTAGCAGAAGATCTTGTGCAGTATCCATTTACAAGTCCATCAGATTTCATCCAGATCTACCAAATCCTAATCTACTATAACTGATATCAAACCAGATCACTCTTGATTTCATGTCAGCCATCTATTAAAGCAATATGCAATAACGGGACGGTATTAGGAACTTAGAGAAGAGAAATTTCTTGTTGGAACTTAGTACTCCCTCTTTAGGTAGAGCAGAGCAGCCACAGGAAAAATGCAGATTGCTTTTGCACTAGAAAATTTCATCAAGACTTAATCATGAAAACAAAACCCATCACTTTCATCTTTTCTAATCCTCCTCCATTGAGACATTCATGTGATTTTCCAAAACAACAAGTTTTTAAAAGGTTGATAGAAAATTCATTGCAATTAAAGGTGCTTGGACCAGCTGCAGTTGATGCTGCTTGTCTAGCAAAAAGCCCTTGCCAGTCCCAACTGCCAAGATTTTTTGCAAGTCTTTTGTACACATGGTGGTTCCTCCACTCCATAGCCATCATAAAGGGTGTGCTACACCCACACAGTTAGGTGAATCTTTCTGGGGGCAGAAATCTTGGCCCTGTTAAAGCTAATGGCACTGACTTTGAGGATTTCAGTCCAGTGTTTCACCCCGGATTTCTGTCATTTCTGTTACCTTCTCATCACAGCTGCTGCAAGCAAATGCTGTGTGCTTACGTAGTTGGGCTTTATATTGTCATTCACCATGAAGCTATAGTCAATGTTCATTGTTAGGTTTTGATATCTTCTTCCAAAAAATAAAAGTAGTTTCTGTATGGAATAATTGGTGATAAAAAATCTTCAGTCAGAGTATTTAATTGCCTGGAGGCTGCAAACCAATCTCTCTCACAAAAAGCTGCTTGAAACCAAATCAGCCTGAAAAGATCTTTTCCTTTAAATTACAGTGGTGCTCAGTCTTTCTCAGATATTGTAGCTCAAGTGAATTACTGGAAAGAATGGATACTGAGAACAAAAGAAAAATGATTGGCGAGAATAGAGGCTGATAGGATTGAAATAAAAACCTTCCAGTGCAGGGGCCTGAGCATAACTGCATGTCTTTGCATATTTCCCCAAGGAAGAAGGTAACAAATAGTTTTGGCAGGAGGGAGACATTTTAAGGCAGCAAAATAAAAGGGTCATGTATCAAACCAAATTGTGTTAGCTTTGAGATGCATTAAATCTTTATATGATCTTGTTTTTCTTTGCTAACCTTTTTTCTCTTTCAAGAACCTGAAGATTTGATGCTTGAGGTTTTTTTGATAATTACACACTGCATATTTTCTGCCCATATGCATTGTGTGTAAGATTATAACATCCTCCCAAAAAACAAACTTCAATTTAAGGAAACATTAAGGTTGCAAAGACTGTAAAATAAAGCAAAAATATGAGGTGTCAACGTTTTTGTGCTTCCTTAATTGAACCTCCCCAAATAAAACATAGGAAATGGCTTTAAATTACATACTCACACATACCCAAAACCCTACAGCTTCTTTGTCTCGTACAGTGAACAAAATGTTTTCCACCACTGTGGTGCTTTAACGTCTGGCTAAAATAATACAGAACAGGAATTACTTTGAAGAGGTGTCTGGTATCTGGCCCACTGTGGGAATGAAACAAACTGACTTGAAAAACAAACTTCATGCAAAGAGGCAAAAAGAACAATCACGCTGAGAATGCAGCAAAGAAGTGAAGTGAAGCCATGAAAAATAGAGACAAAACACAGAAAGAAGAAGAAACAAAGCCTGTGGTAGGATGTGATACAGAGAAAACAATTTTTTGACTCCTGGGAATTGAGTAGGATTCAGAAGGCTCAAAAAATAGTAAACTGTTAAAGGATTGAAAAGAAATCTGGATTTGGCAAAAAAAAGAAAGAGTCTCTAAAAGTTGTGTTTTCACATCTGTAATTTTGATTTGCCCTGTTTTGTTGAAGCAGCATCAGTTGTCTACCCTGTATAAAACCCTAAACCATTTCCCTCATGCTGAAAGTCTCCAGTTTACACAAACAACCCAGTGATCACATAGCTCCCTATCCTTCTCCTTTTAAAATCTGCTGACAGGGTATATTAAGGCAGCAACACTTCACTGCTCTTAAATAAATCTGTGACAATTTTTCATTTGTTGTTTAAACTCCAGTATCCTACAGTCACGCAGAGAAATGTAAATCTCTTGCCAGCTCATTTCAGACAAGCTCTAGAAAGAAAAAAAAAATAATCCTTCACAAAAATAGTATTCCATAAGGATTCCAAACAGAAGGAAAAACAAAATAAAAGAAGACAAAATTTATCCCTAAAAAATTTTGTATCCTGAGGCCCAGTTTTTCTAGAACATCTATATAAAGACATTTTCGCATCTCATGACTGATTCAGGACTCCAATATTCCAGCCTTATTTAAATAAAGGAGCAATATCCCAATCAATGGTCTAAAATGCCACCCAGACCTTGACACATGTGAACAACATAAAATCTGCTTTATGTATTTAAAGCATTTTCTTCTACCAGAGTTCATTATTCTCAGCAATCCAACAGTCAGTGATAAGAAAACCACAGGGAATTAAATACTTTCAGGCTTGTATAGAGCAACTCTGTCTAATATCCTCATCAGACTTTTGCAGTGGAAGAGAACAACAGCTACCATATGGACGAATAAGGACCAATCTTCCAGCCACCCTCTGTTCAATGGAAAATAATTTCCAGTAGGAAAGGCCCCCTCAGGATATCAGAAGACTAAGCTGGCACTGAGTACATATGTCCAATTCAGCCATGCACAGAGAAATTATTCTGACAACTGGCATGACAAAGCCAGGAAAACAAAACAATTAAGCTCTGCAGTTGGGGTCTCTCTCTGCAATGGGCAGAGCTGCAGCAGTGGTGCCGGCTCAGCTGCCTGCTTCTGGTCCCTCCAGCCCAGTGCCTCCTGCTTCCCCTTTTTACACGCTTCCAGAAAGTGTTCCTGTCCTCTCTGTCTCCTCTGGGCATAGCAGGTTCTTCATGGGAAGCTCGTGTCAGGACTTGCCAGAAGATTGAAATGGCTCACATCTCTGTGCTAGATGTCCTGGGGAAAGCACATAAGTACTGGAATGATACACGAGTAAAGGCACATAAGACAAGACTGGGGTACTGCTAAAGAGAAGGATTAATTGAAATAATCTCCTGATATTGTTTTCTGTCTTCTCTTATATTTGGAAAAAAAAAAAAAAAAAAGAAAGAAAGAGAACACAAAGCAATTTTTTTTCATTTTAAACAAATACTGATTTGAATCTGCTGTTCATGACCAAGATCTTTTATTACTGGTTATTTCCCTAACTGGGGATAATCTGGGTTTAAATCTCTCCTTTATCCAAAGGAAAAAAAAATCCCTTATACCCAGAGGTGTGTTTTCATTCTGTAGTGACACGCACACACTCTTTCCTCTGGATGGTGCTTCATCTGACGCAGAATAATTACCATGCTTTTCATAAGCAACAGAGAGAGTCCTAGTTGTTAGTCCACTCATCCAGGAAGGAGGAGATAGGTTATATTTAATAGAGAGCAAATCATTGCTCAGCCTGTCATTTCCATTTATCTAGATACTGGATTATCCATTATATTCAAACACCAAGTGATGAAGAAAAAATACTTTTCAAGGGGATCCCCTAAAGATTTTTCTCAGCCTTTTTTATTTAACTATACCTTAGTTTAACAGCACAGCATAACTTATAACACATACACATTTAACTTTTATTCAGGGAGCAACATATTATGATCTTTGAATCATTTTTGTACAGCTTGGATGAATGTATTCAATAAATACCATTCAACCCTTTAATAGATACACAAATCCTTCTGCTATTTTCTGCAAAATAAACCAGAATACATTTTTCTGGATGTAGTCTATTCATTATCCACAGCTAACAGCCTTACCCCTCCCACCTTCCCACTTCAAAGGATGGATTCAGTGATCCTGTTTCTCTCCACATCTTAATTTCCTCCCATTCAGCATCTGTCTCTACACTAACAACTGTTGTGCCAGTTCCTACATGTAGAGATGATGACAGGAACACCCAGGCTTTTCAAAACATATCAGCCCCTACCATTTAGGCCTTTAGACATGCAGTCATTGAGCCGTCTCCAAACTCCTAAATAGATCTCTTTCTGTACAAAAAATCCAAGAGCAATCCTCAGAAGCCAGGCAAACAGAATTAACCTCCCAAAACAGCAAATCAAATCAGCTCAATTAACATTGTTAACAGACAAGCATCAGTGATGGTAACAGGAGAAGTGGAAAGTAACTACAGCACAAAGTCAAATTGGTTTTACTATCCACAGTACATTATTAGTAGTACCTGTAATGGATGGCTCTTGAAAAAAGGCATTAGGGGCCTTGACATTTGGGCAGGAGTAAAACAGTGTCCAGCAGTACACAAACTCTGTACAGAGATGATCTGGGATTGATCGTGGTGTTTGGGCAGGATGGGAGCAAACTGCTCAGAGGCAGGAAAGGGACAGGGACACCAGCTATTCTGTTAATAAGAAACAGTACCTCAGAATTCTATCACCCAAATAGAGTGTGAGAGTATCTGTATCTGTAGGCATGTATGTGTGCTGAGATACAGAGAGAGAGAGAGAGATGTGTATGTATATATATATATATATATATATATATATATATATATATATATCTGTCTGTGTGTGTGTATATGGTATTGATTTTTTTTTTCTTCAGTTTATGAAATGAAGCTAGAAATATTAACAAGGATTAAGTAGGATTAAGCAGTCTGAGTCAATGTCAGCCTGGTCTGACAGTGAGCAGTGTGCTCACAGGTCACCTGAAGAGCCTATTCCAGTGTCCACAGTAGCTATAGCACTATTTTGCATTTGGTTATGTGTGCTGACTATACAGCCACTATACAGCCATTGCCAGAAAACCCTGTGGCACAGCTGTCTCAACATCAAACGCATGTTCTAGGCAAACAGCCCCTCCACTAAGAAGCTTTACAAAAAGTGGAAATCCTAAATCATCTCTGGCTCCTGTGCATTCCCTTGTGACCTGGCACAGTAGCAGCCTTCTCACAGCACTGCAGCAGCACAAGTGTGACAACCTCATAGGACGTACCTGCAGCCTCATATTGACATAGGAATGGCAGCAGCAAGATAAAGACATCTTTTTGATGGTGATGGCAGGACTTCTCCAGTCCTTTTTCCGTTGGTACTCTTATAGCACAGGCCTACATGAAACTACACAATTTCCTTGAAAATAGGCTGAAATTATACAGCTATTTTCCCCTTCTGACAATCAGTTCATTTTTTCACCACTAACTGGATAGGTGTCATGCCAAGATGTGGCCTAGAAAATGAAGTCTGGGCTAAGAATGCATAGGAAAATGTGAAATGACAGGCTAATATTCAAGACCTTTTTCAAGATCGTTGCAGAAGCCAGGGCTGAGCTCTCACTTGGCCATGGTACTGGGTCTGAATATATTCTGATCCTCCTCTTCATGTCATATAAAAGATTAGCATCATTTAGTTCTTGCATGCTTCCCGAGATTGAAAACAAGAGTAACAAATTGAGCCCTAATGCCAGCAGATGTAACTCCATTTGTGCCAGTGAACTTTCAGTCATTCCTCCTGCAGCTATGCTTGCCACAATGAAGCTGTGGGAGCCGTGGGAGCTGACTGCAAAACATCGTTTTACTCAAATTACACTTTTTATGGAAGTCTGAGAATAACTTTTATCACTCTGGTGGAGGCATTAAAGAGGTTTTGGAGTTTGGGTTATTTACATAACTTTAGAACATTGGATTTGGATAGAATCACAAGAAGTTTTATGATCCACATCAGTTTATGTTGAAACAACCCTTTAAATACTGCAGTTGGGAATATTCCTATGACCTTACTCCATCCTGTAGTTCTTAGTTGTGTGCTTGTGCTGGACTCCATTCAATCCTATTAAACAGGTCTTACTGCAACAATTTTTTGTTTCACAACTACAATCAATGTGATGAAGAAGCTGATTTTTCACTGTTTTCCTTATCTTTGTAGCAGTCAAGGAATGTTCTTAGGGGAAAAACACCTGAAACCAAAGCCCACCACTAACACACTGAAGGATTTATCTGAAAGAGAACGAAGCCCTAGGGAACCAATTTAATACTTCCATTTTATCTTCTCATCCTGATATGTTCTGGAAAGCATTATACTGTCACTACACTTTGACTGTGCAGAGTGCATGAGAGCATTCACTGGCCAGAGGAACAATCCTCTTGCACAGGTATGGCTGACACGCAAGCTAATCACAGTCACAGCCTTGTTAAAATATCATTCTGCTATTGCCATTTCATTTGAAAGCCTGCTTCTGACTGAAAGCAGACAAAACATCAGCAAAGCTATAGAATAACATTTTTCCCTATTACCCAGGTACTTTGATTGCAATGTTCACTTTTTACCCAACCAAAATACTACCTTGCTACACTTGGGCTGTATTGAGCAAATACTATTGCTACACTGAGCAAATACTTTTAGTAACACACAAACTAAAGATATTAACAATTTTTCAGCAGTAAGAGGATGTTTCTAACCTTTCAATGAAGTTGTTCTCTCATTCACAAGCACTCAATGTATTTTACAGTCTTAAGAAACTTCTGTCATTAATTATGAAATTGTCCTCTTGCTACTTGAGTGCTTACTTGGTATTTTTTCTGCAATATAGTTCTTGTTTCACTTTTTGTAATCATCTGGGGGAAAAAAATCTACCTAATTTCTTACCATTGTAAGGATACACTGTAAAAGTGACACACTTGTTTTCATCTGTTTTCTTCCAGGTGCTTATTATGGTTTTAGCTTTTGGTCTTCTACTATCATATGAAAAAGTTACTGAGTATATGTGGTTATATGAGTGGTGGAGGTTGGAGTGGAGTTTCTACTATATATTGCTTGTAGTAACAGGGAAACTGACTTAATAGCCCATGTTGCCAGCTGGTCTTCCCCTTCCCAGCACTATGCACCTATGATGTAAAAACCAAGGGCTTAGTATATAACTTAAAAGTATACAATCTAAAAAAATCTAAAATAAAACCTGCTTGAGAGAAAATGTTGCAGGACAGCAGTTTGAACACAGTAATGCTATAAAGTGGTTATATGGCTCCCAGGTCAGAGCTGGCTTATGCCAGCTGCTGACAGCATATTTTACAGCATATTTTACAGCATGGAAAAAACCCAAGAACAAATATTCACACTAAAACAAAATATGTCTTCTTTAGCTGGGTGAAAATATAATCATGCCTTATAAATGTACTTGTTGAGACAATAGGAGAAGGACATAAGACATACCAAAAAGAAGAAGGACAAGAATAGAAGAAGAAAAAAATGACCAGTAAGGAGGTGTTTTTTCCTGACCATTAGAGTACTCATATTTTGAAGCAATAACCATACACTGTGGACAAATATCTAAACTAATTTTAAGATACAGCCAATCAGTTTACAAAAGATGTTATATGATCTACTTGTCTCTAATAGTAAGAAACAGGGTTTGATGAATGTTGCAGTTCCCTTCCTATCCTGGGTCCTGTTCATTTCATCAAGACTTCATATTTTAATTGGGTGTTATTTTCAAAACAATTCTGAGTCAGCCTTCTTGAAAATTTTGATTTATCCACTCATCAGGACAGAAAGACTGGAAATGACTGCTGACCTGCAATTTATCCCTAGAAGGGAAGAACTTCAGTTCCTGCTGGGAAACTCCTTGATTTCAAGATTCTCTCTTTGAATGTATTGCTTTCTTTTCATCCCCTTTCATCTTTCCATCTTAAACAACTACATTTTATTGATCCATATTTCAAGCCCATCATCACTCATTCTCTCTGCTGCACTAACAAGATAATAAGTCCTAATTTTGAAGTTGTCAGCATAGCATATGCAGTACTCGCCTTTCAAAAAAATTACAAATTAGAGTGTAGGGATGATTAAAACATGAACGAAATGCAGTGCATCTGTCAGAGCATCCTCTCTTACAGGTAACAACCTGTCTAACATCTCTTTAAGGAATGTAGCTAGTTTCCAGAGGTCTAAAGTCAAATACATTGACTTAAAAAGTACCTTTAGAGCAAACCGCAGAGCTCTGTACTTGGCAATTTAAATGACTGACCATTCAATTTATGAGCATTCTCAGCAATAAAATTCAGCCTGAACTTAATAATAGCACATTTTATGTGACAACGATGACAATTATAATCTATAGTTACCGCAGTCATCCTTTGGTCTGGGGGAAGATGACACTATTAATTACACACACTTGCCATTTGTCAGACTTAACTTGGCAGGCGATTGAGCTCTGAACCATCTTCAGCTTGACTTCTACATTTTCCATTTTCTAATCCACTGGAACGAAGATAATTAGAACAGAGAAAAATGAGAGTCTTTCTTTTTCCTGACTTGTTTAAAAATGTACCAAACCTCTATCACGTTAATGGCATATTCACTAACACCACAGTCACCTTAAGGCTGTGCCACTTCACTTAAGAAGCTGTTGGCATTTACTTCACAAAAACTATACTCCAGAGGCACTGCATTTCTTATTCATTTTAATTTGCATTGGGTGAAATGCAACATGGAAAGGCTCTCAGCCCATATGTAACTTTCACATAATTCTAACATTTCTTACTATTTGTGTCTAGAATTTTATGTTCCATGCTTGTTGCCATTTCTAACCCTCCAGGAGAATTAAAATATATTGACTATCTTCAAAATATTGTAAAAAAATCATCTCTCTAAATTCTTTGTCAACTGAAAACGAAATAGTTATTCCAAATTAGGAAATAAATATCTATTTAGGATAATATCTAAGTACTTTCTTTTTCTATACCTAAGGATGTAATTTCACATAAGGATTCAGGGTCAAATTCTACAACAGAGAAAAATTAAAGTATATGCATTAATTTTCTTGAGCTGGTAGACTCATCTAAATAATTCTCCCAGTCAGTTTCCCTAGTACACACTTACCTATGGAAAAGAAGAAAAAGAAAACAAAAATAACCCCAAAACCACCACCCCCCAAAAAGCAAGGAAACAAAACAAAATGAAGAAAGCCCCAAACCAACCAAGCAACCAACAAACACCTAACAGACAGATATTGATTTTTTTCCCCAACCAATCCAACTCTTCTTAGTAGGCACTTAAAACGAAGAATTTCAAAGCATTAGACTCAAGTCAACAAATTTAGTGGTTTTGGGCTCACAAAAAATGGTTAAAAGAGAAAAGAGAAGGAAGTAAAGCATTTTAAAGTTGAAATACCTTCTTAAAAATGGTTGTCCTTTGTCTTTCTGTTACAAAGCTCGTCCAATGCTCATAGCTGCAGCAATAAGCAGGCAGAAAATCTGCTTCTGGGGCCACAATGCCTCAGCTGTTTGAGCTCTCCTGAAGTGTGGAAGAAGTTCACCACACTTCCTTCTCCCTGTCTATTGCAGTAGCACTGATGTTCACCTGGCCTCACAGAAGGCAGGTTCAGAGGGAATAATCCTAGCAGAACACCTTGTTCTAGGATAGATCTGTTGCATGAGGAATAACAAGGAATAAATAAATCCTAACAAGGTCAGAAGAGAAGAAATGCATCAAAAGAGAGTAAAAGATGACCCAAAACCTCTCTAGGCTCCTGTGGACACAAAGGAAGTTTGGAGTGTTTCATAGGTAAAACACACACTTAAACTCTTCCCAGTACTATTCAGCCACATGAAATTCAGCCACATGGTAAGGTTTTGCAAAAACTTGCAAATGTTTACTCTTCAGCTCTGTCAACTGTTCTGTCTACAGACAATTCAAACATCAGTACTACAGAATTTGCTTGGCCATCATCTCAGCTGCTAATATTGGTGTCTCGTAGTTTCATATATAAATACTTTTAAAAAAAAATCCAATTTTAGAGATGATAAAGTTTTCAAAGCTATTCTCTGTACTCAAAGATGAAAATATGGCTTGAACTAGTGACATTTAAAGAAATATTGTTTATGCTGAATAGGTTGTTTTAAGTTCATACATCAGTTTCAAGCATTCAGTCATGAGCACTATTTATTGTGGAATGCATCTTATTTCTGGATTTGAAGGTATAGGACTGCAATACTGGATGCTATTTAGAAATAATTCAAGGTCTTAATATTTGATCTATGCTGAACATCTTAAAATAATATTAAGTAAGTGTGTCAGGGGAATTGTTGTGGGGCAATAAACCAAAAAGTAGTCATTAAAACTGAATAAATTCAATACTTGAGGCAGAACACTTTTAGAGTAGTCAAATCCATAATCTCAAATGCTACTAAATATCCATTCTCAAATATCTACACTTAATAATCATGCTGCTTGGCAGAGCATTTTTAGAGTACTTAATAACATTTGTGGCTCTAAATCAAGTACACCAAAAATATTTCCTCCTATTTAATTTAAATCCCCAATTACAGATCCTGCAGTTTTCTATTTGAGACTGTTCCTCTCAGCTTTGGCCATGAACCACCATTGTTCCAGAGAGACACACAAAAAAGGCACACCCACACAAACCTGTGCATATAATACCACACAAAATGTCCTAGTAGAACAGAATGGGCAGGAAAAATTGCTGAAATATGCCTTTTGCTGCACAGACAAGGAAAATTGTAAAGCCCCAAAGTTATCGGCTCAGTTCCTATCCATGTCCTAGTTAACAATCCCTCAGCATCCTCTGCAAGCAGTACTTCCATGGAGATTTTGTAAAGTTATTAAGAGTTCTGGAAAAGACCTTGTTAAAGTTATGTAACAAAGCAAAATGGACCTGTGGGGAGATTTTCTTTCTCAGAATGTGTTTACACTTTCATTAGTATGCTTTTGAGGGGATAAAAAAAGTAAGATGCATTAATATAGATAAACGTATACAGGCAAACAGGCACAGACACAAACACATCTTCTTGTTTGCTTGTACTGTGGCACTAATTGTAACAGTAGAAATAAAAATTACAAAGGATTTAGAGTGGAGCTTTACTGCAGTTTGTACAAGTTCCAGTGTTGCTTTCTTATCAGCAGAAGCTTCCTTTCAAGCTAGCAAAAGTTATGCCTTATTAAAGAAGTAATATTTTGAAGTTCTGTGTTTTGCATTTCTCAGAAAAGTGATCACATTCAGCAGCCAGCTGGATGGAGGATTTCAGGCACCAGCAGCTGTTCAGGCTCAGTGGCTGCCCTGTGCTGCAGCTGCCTGTGGACAGCCCTGGTCCCTTGGGCCGAGGCTGCTCTGACCACATCTGGCTGCTGAGATCTCAGTGTGACACTCCCAGGCTTCCCTTCCCCTGGCGCAGGAGGCTGTATAATGAAGGAGTTTACATTCCCGTGTCATCTTTAGAATAAAAACTTTGCCTACATTACATGGATGGAGAGGGGCTTTCAGGAGCTTTAGGTGTTTAGATTGCCATGCAGAGAAATATCTCAATGTCTATCTACTTGTTTCAATCCTGTCCATTAGTGGCTCAGCAAAATCCTTTCTTTCCAGTTTACTTTCAGATGCTTTGGCTCTCTCTTGCTCCTTCGTGTTTTTCTTTTCATAGGAATAAATCACAGCTGTTCCCTCTTGTCCTAAAGCCAATTGCACGAGAGATGGGAGCTCACATAAGAGCAAAGAGCAGTCCTCCTGCCAGCTGCAGCCTTGTACACCCAAGCAATGCCCTTGTGTGTACAAACTGCATCTACAGACCCCTGCAGCCACAGCATGACTGAGCTGTGTCGTCTATATGTGGGATATACTGATCTGTTCTATTTTATCCTTCTAAGCTAAGTATTTTCTGCTGCTCTTAGGGATGGAATGAAAAGACTTTTTCTTATCTTTCTGCTCAGCAAGTGTTCAGTCAGTACCAGTTCACTTTTCAAAAAAATCTATCAAGTCCAGCATTGCTGGTTTTGTTTCAGAGCCCTTAACCTGCATTTAGCAGACTTTGCAATGATATTGGCATTCTCTACCAGGAATTCTGCTGAGTAGATTTGGAATTTGAGACATGTTGAAATCTAGAATCTAATACAAACATTTAGGGCATCATGAAATAAGGTCTGTGGGCTTCTAGGTTCAGCAAATACAAATTTGATACAGATCATACTCTGTTTTAAATAGAATGTGCAATCTCAGAAAAATCTAAGTCAACATTTAAATGTACTCCTTGCAAGCATGTATATTTGTCTCCCTGCCTCCTCTGACATCCTGATGTATTCAACATTTCCTTTACATTTGTTTATGCCCAGATCACCTTTAGGTACTCTATTAAGCAAAACAAGGATTTTCCATTTGCTAAACTCATTATTGGCTCATTGTTCACAATAGATAAACAGACCCACCTTTTCTTACACATTTCTATACAAGTTCATGTAATGCTTGAACAGCAGTTAGGTCATCTCCAGGAACTCTCAGTTGTAGTGGTTCTTGTTTTATGTAGTTATGTTTCTTATCCCAGTAATCTACAGTATTTTGTAGATTAGCTCCCCATTAGCATTAGCATGCTTCCTCTAAGCATCGGTTCCCCATTAATATTTCACAGCAGTTGTACCAGTCTCCACTGAAGTAGCACATTTTTCTCTATAAGCTTCTGTATTTTGCCTCTATATAGAATTGTTCTTCACTCCTTTTTGTATTTCTTTTCTGGTAAACACTCACCAGACACGGCCAATGTGCTTGCTGGCTGTATTAATTTTGCTGGCTCTGATTGCATACTCCTGCAAAACACTAATCTATCTTGCATCTGGTTTCATATTTTCCACTTGTGGACATATGTTTGTGTCCATGTACCTTTCATGTTTCATGATGCTGTTATAGATTTACAACTTCACAGACACTTGCTCATTAGCGTTTCTGTGATATATTTAGCTGATAATAAGCCTAACAGTAACTCATGTTTCCTTAGTCAATGTCTACTGTATATACCTTTTACTTTCTAGCATTTTAAAGTATTTTTAATATTTCTACTAGTCCAGGTTTGATATATTGGTTTGGATCTTTGATTTCAATCAAAATCAAATCACAATAATGAAATCTGTCAAAGTAGCATGACCTCATGCCTGATTTTCTAAGTTAATGTCAGTCAAGAACCTTCAAAAGAACTTTCCTTACTTTTGCTGTTTTATTTGGAAGCTATTTTTCAATTACTTTTCTTTACATGAGAACACAGTATTCCCTCTCATTCATCCTGGCTTACTGGCAGACAGATTAAACTGGCAGAGAGTTTAAACTAGCAGACAGTTTGAGGTCTGTCCAGCCCCATGTCCAGAAATAGCAGGGAAATGCTGACTTTTCTAAATCTTCTTTCCCAAAGAATACATCTGCCCGCATCTAGATAGCACATCCTTACTTTACTCTTTTCCAGGACTCTGCTACAGCATTTCAGCTGAAGGTAATTTTATTTGGGTTTTTGTTTTTTTCTTTATGGTCCCACATCTCTTTTAATTTACTTTTTCTCTCTGCTGGACTTTGCTTTGGATGTTTACTCTTTTCCAAGTGTCACCTCTGGTACTATGCAGTATTTACGATTTTTAAGGAACCTTTAGCTTGACACAGAGCATAAAAAGCTATATACAACTGTCTGCCACGTGCCACTGATTTCAGCAGGTTGCTTGAGCAGCCCTGACACACGCCACCACAGCCTGTTCAGTTCTTAAAAGGCAGTGACACATTCCCTTACACTGGCAGCCTAAAGTTATCCTCTTCAGGACGTGATAGTTACTCAGAAAACTTGCTGAAGTCAACAGGGCACAATTGAAGTACACACTGAAGCTGCTGGGAAGCTGAGCATGAACACTCCCCAAAATGGGTTTTGGAGAGAGTGGTTGATCAAGCTAGGAAGCCAAGAGAATTCAGACTTTGTTGTTAGCAACATTAAAAACAAATCCCCAAACTACTTTCTTCCCTACTTCCACTCCTCAGCTTTGAAATGAGATGCTAAGAAAAATTAACATCTACCTTCTCAAGTTGTTGCATTCTTGGGACCACTATTGAGAAGAAGTGACAAACAAAAGAGGTAAAATTTGCCATATAAAACTTTTAATTTATATTTTACTTTTGCATCTCTAGTAGTTTATATTGTAACTTGAAAAGGCGTAAAGTTGCTTAATTAGGCAGGTCTGTGATAATTTTTCCATTGTCACTTTCTGAAAGAAAGTGACAATGGAAACATTACAAGGTGGCAAAATGGAACAACATATACTTTTACTGAAACAATTGTCTTTCCAAGCTCTCTAGCAGATATTAAAAAAAAAATCAAAAAAACTAAACACATAAATAATATTTCACCCCAGGGAAAGCCTTGAGGCAAAAGCCTGGTCAATAATCAAATCAATTTTTCATTAATTTTTTTTTTAATTTGTAGAGAAGGAGTAGGGACGTGAAGGGAGTTGAACATTTGTATATCATTGATGGTAGACTTCAGAAAAGTTGGATCTAAAGCAAATAAGGCATAATTTGATTGTGAGGTGCACTTTGTCAGACAAAGCAGAAGATATTCAGACTTTAAGCTTTCTCTGCAGTGAAAAGAAGAAATGGTTAACTGGATGAAGACAGTGTCCCAGAGGTGAAGGTCTGAAAGTCTTAAGATTCACAACTGTTCCTTTTTCACATAGTCCCTACATACACAGAGTTGACTTCAAATTCTGGGGTTCTTTGCTGCAGCTTGTCTTGGGCACCTCTGAACGAACTCCACAATTTCATAAGGACTGAAGCCAAACTTGGAGTTCTACAGTTAATAGAGCTTGTTCCACAACTGTGCTGGCCTCAGCCATTTTCATGCCTTTTACCATCTTCATTTAAAGAAGCATTGTCCAAAAGAAGTTCCCAAAGATCATGGCTTTTTTTTATTTGTGGTTAAATAACATTTTAAGGTAATTAGATGCCTAAATATTCTTTCTGACTATAGCAGTCTCCTACTAAACACAATCTTAAACCTCTGTATGTTAATATTTATTTATTTGTTATTTTCTATTGCCCAGCAACTTGTTATATGTTTACTTACAAATATAAACCAGCATATTATTTCTTTTAAAATCTCAATCAGGACTTCATTCAAAAACAAGCAAATTCAAATTCAAATTCACCATTATATTAATTTACAACAGCAAAAATATTGATAGTGAGTACAACAAGGGGAAGATTCAACAGCTCACTGTTACCAGAAGGGATTGTCCTGTAATTTTTAACCAGGGGTCCATGAGAGCACAAGCCTCAGATGATAGAAGGAGCCTTGGTGATACAGGCACAAGACAATTCTGGATAACCTGGAGCAATAAACACAAAGTGAAATTGTTGTTTGATGGTCAGTATGGGAATGCCACCTTGGAAGTGGAGCAGAACCAGGTGCAGTATGCGGCCACATCCAACACATGTGAAACCTCCAATAGAGAGGAACAGAGAAGGCAGAACAGGAAGGTGCCATCACAGTCCTGACAAGCCTAGGGATGAAGGAGGGAAAGAGAGAAGGATCAATCCCATTCTGGGTTTCTCCATTGTGGATGCAAATCCTGATCTGCATCTCTGCCCTCCCACAACAATCCTCCTTCCTATTTTGTAGCTCCCACAATTTTTTTCTGCTGTAGCAACTGAACATAGAGTGCTTTCTTTTCCTGCACAGCAGGATCAAATGGAATTGTAAAGAAAAACTTGTGCTGGTCTATCTTTTCTGCCCCAGCCTTCTCATGTAGAAGGGTGGCTGACACCTCAGCAATGAGCCAGGCTAAACTCAGATACAGCAACTTCCTGCTTCCCACCCACTTCCCTCCCTGCCCTCTCCCATCCTCACTTCTCCCCAGCACTTTACTCCCCCAGCCTGTGTCAGCCCTGGTCTTAATTTGTCTCCCTTGGGAGTGGGTTTCAGCTCACCATCTCAGCAAACAAGGGATTAGCTCATCAAGGGCCAGGTGCATGCCTGCAGCAGCACAAGGAACAGGAATACCTTCCTAAGCAGGGAAGGGGCTGAAGGGAGGAAGTGACAAGGTGAGGAAGAGCAGGATCACAACTCTCTGTTGCAAACAGCTGTTAGGTCAGCTCAGCCCTTTCCAGTCATTTCACTATTCTCAGCACTGAATCCTCCTGACAGCTTTCCAGCACTAAACATATCATTCCTTATCACCTTGCTGCAGCAGTAAGTATTTAGGAAATTTGATGTAGAATAAAAAGCCTATATTTATAGCAGCAAACTTTCAGATATACAGAAAGGAAGAATATTTTTCACCAAGCTTTTACACTAATTACAATTAAAATTTTAGTTAGAAAGCTATCAAAAACTATTTAAGAGATGACACCAAAAAAAGCATTTAAGTTCTCCAACGTTGTACTCAAAAGGGTTTGGCATTTTTTTCAAAACAATTTATAACTGTTAGAATTGTTCCTATTGTACCTCAAAACTACAAGCTATTTCAGCTGTATCTGTAATAAGTGTCACATTTTGGCACCTGTAACACTCAAAGGTGTTTCTTAAAGGTTTTTGTGACAACTACCCATTTACTGCTTAAATTTTGATATCTATATGGCCACAAGCCTTGATCATTTGCCTTGACCAAGGCAAATCCTAAGGTTTATCCCCACCTTCCCTTTGCAGTCAACGGGGCTACATTGCCATTGACTCCTAAGGGAACTGTTTTCAAATACATACATAAGCACAGGCAATATTACTAGCATGATAAAATACTAGGCAAAGTACACTTGGCCTCATGAAATGCTTCTTAGGCAGATATTAACTACAACTACAATGCTCAGTTTCTCTAGAGAAACTCTACATTAACTTGAGAACTGTAATCAGATTTTCTATTCCACAGGCTTCACTCTGAGGTGCTTTTGCAGAACAACATTAATTTTGGTGGTTTTTTTTTTTTTACTTGCAGGGGTTTGCTTCAATGTCTGTGAACTGCACTAGATATTTTTTCTCCTTATAGAATGGTGGTGATAAACACATCTACTGTTGTAATACATAAAAATAATTATTCTGCTCTACTGCACATGGCAACAGTTACTGCATTTAATGACCCAGTATTTTCCTTTTCATTCACTGATTACAGCAGTCGTCTGAGAAAGACACTCATGGTCTTATACAGATGGATATTACTAAAGGAATAAAAAACTTTTTTAAAGAGACATTTCAATTAATCAGATTACATAGAAATGTTTTAATAGGTTGTCTCTGTAAAAAATAGGTCTAGAAATCCAGTTTTAAACATATGAGTTCTCTAAAGCTACAGATCTATCTGCCTCTACACATTAGTCACTACCATTAAGAAATGCCCAGTCTGTTACATGGAGGAGAATATGTTCTATTGGATGAAAAACTATTGCAGCTTAATCCAGTTAAACTTAGCTGGTGATTTAGGTCCTAGTTGGGTCTTAAGCATGTGTGTTTTCTGAGGCAGACATGTTAATATAGGACCTAGAGACATTATAATAGAGTTATGCTATTTATTAGGGAAAACTAAAAGTTGGTCTCTTGTCCTGAACAGACAGGCAGATGTGAGCTGTTTTCAGGCTGGTATTTGCTAGGATTTTGAAAAACCATAGGGAATAAAATGAATTATTGCATTGAAATAGTAAATGCATAGTTGAATACAGCTGGAACCACAAGGAGCACAGACCTGCCAAAAGCGAGAGCAACATCCCACTACTAAAGGTCCAGAGACATATGGATGACACTCTTGGTTTTAGTTAGCCTTGTAAGGAGCAGGGATTGGGCTAGATGATCCCTCTGGGTCCCTTGCAACATGAGCTGTTCTATGAGTCTGTACATCACAAGGGTTCTATGGCAGAATAAATTAAGCATCTAATTATTCTTTCTTGGACAAACTGCTGCCTTGTCAGCTGGCACGTGGCCATCATGCCAGGACACTTCTTCCCACAAACATGAAAACAGAGTTATGCTGAGTCAGGAGATGAGACACTGGATGAAATATGGAGCCAGACTTAGGTGCTTCTTCAATAGGAAAGGGTTCATCTGCTACTTAGAACCCTTCTGTCAGGTAGGATGTATGTGGATTTTAATTTTTACAACCTTCAACATGATAACAAGGAGGATATAGATGCTCATTGTCTAAGCTTATTATATTATCATGTGTTTGAAAGAACCTTAACTTTGTGTTTTGGAAACCCAAGTGGTTTATACTGCATAGCCATTAGCTAGCAGAAACAAGCAGTCTCACAAATTACTTATCTTCTGTGTTGAGAAGTCACCTCAACAGACTGTCCCAGTTGCAACTCCCTGTGCCAATTGCAAAAGAATTTAAAGGTCTTATTTAAAGATAAAATAAGATCTGGGATACCTTAAGTGAAGAAGTTCCTTTCTGCCACCACTTGGAAGTGATTTCTTTTTGAAGTTAGCAAAAAAGTGACAAAGCTGTTGGCTCTGGGATTTGAATTGCCTTCATGGAGTATTGAACATACTGCATGAAGGTGATTATAATATAAAAAGGCAGAGGGGGAAGCTGTTTTGTGTCTAAAAAAAATGAAGTTTTGGAAGTCTTTATTTGTTTTCCTCTTAATCTTAGCTGGAATGTGTGTGATGGATCAAATGTTGAAGTCTGATAATAGCCAGATCAATTCAGTTTTGCTCTCTAGCTAATAGTTCTATGGGGTATTCACTAGACATATACAAAAAACTTGTTCTTCTTGAATGTTTATATTGTGAATGAAAGCTTGAAAGCTGCAGCTTTAGAACTTTTGAGTGATTGATATATATTTTATCCACATTGTTGGCAGAAGACAAAATTATGACAGATTTGTCTGCAACTTGCAAAGAAGATGTAGTCTGCAAAAAGGTCGTTCAACATTCATATTTAAAGATATTTGAAGTTGCCTGCAAATTTAGGGTGCTGGTAGGAGGGCATGTGGGAGGAATATCATTCTAGATATGAAAAGCTTAATCAAATTCTTTGGACTCTTACTGCTGCAAGTAAGAAATGTTTAGAAGTTCAGTCTGTTCTTTAGGCTCTCATTAATGAGACATTTGGTTAAATGTTTTCCTTTCACTTGAAATAGAAATTCAGAGCTACAAAATGCATGCTATCCCCCTCCTCCTCTCTTCCTCTCCCTCCTCAATAAGTTATTTCTTTTAGTAAATGGATGCTAAACTGGAATGTTCAGTAATTTCCATTCTCTTCAGATTAAGAATTCTTCTGTCTGGGCTGAGATATCATATTCACAGATGCCTTAGCACAGATTAGAAATGAAACAAAAATAGCTGGGAGAGTAGAAGACTCCCTTTGTGAATGGGGAATCACATTCTGCTGCATACCCCAGTGTAACAACTGGTTATACAGGAAGAGTCCCTTAACATATTTTAAAATAAACAGTGGATCCATAATGCAGTCAGAAGAGGGAACAATTTGTTTTTATCTATTTCAATACAGCACAAACAACTTCAAATACAACCTTTGAGACTGTGAACTCAAAGAGAATTTCTAGAATGTAGCACTTCAAATTTCCTCATTGTTTTTCAGCAAGAAGACTGCTGCAGATAAAGACACTGTTTTCTCCTTTTCAAAGAATCAGACAAAGAAAAACAGAGTTTGGACTATTCCCCACTACTGCTTTTTTTTTTTTTTTTCTATTTTGGGGAAGGATATCATTTGGGTTGGCTGAACCACTGTGAACATCACAACCAGCCTGTCTGGTGGAGCAACTATCTTAGATTAGGATAAGTTGAACCCTTACCCCCTATACAAACCCAAGAGTTTCTGCTCCCACTGAACTCATCAGAAAGACAAAACTGTGCTGAGCACATCTGTTCCTGGGAGATACTGGGGTCCTGCTTTCCCTGTGAGCAGAATGGCACTAAAAGGCTACAGAAAGAAGTTGCAGACCTGAGGACAAGGAAAGGAGACAGAGATACAGCACAGGCACGGGGTTCTGAGAACTGGGACAGGTTTTGCTGGGGCCTCATTTCCAGTGCCTTCAACCCTGCAGGTTCTGCCTGCCATGAGAAGGGGAGGATCTTGAGCAATTAAAGGCATCAATGTGCCATGTGAATCTTGCCAGAGGTTCTGCTATGTCCTGTCCGTCCAAAAGAGAGTTGTACCAGATGGTGAGTGATCCTTTCACAGCCCTGCTGAATATGTTATGTCTTGTACAGTAACCCTACACAGGTTGTTGTGAAAGTGTTGCTCATGGTGTATAACCTTTTCCAAAGCCCACTGGATTTTTGCTCCTGACACCCTTGCACTCTGTAGTTTTTGTAACACCAGAACAAAACATGACTTGGAACACAATCTTCAGCAGGATTCAATCTACCGTATTGAGCGCCAAACAGTGCTCACAGCAGCTTGCCATATAGGGCTGATGCACAAGTTATTCAATTCTTTTCACTTTAAAAAAGATTTTATCTCTAGTGGTCAGAAGGCTAACAGGACTCAGCTTCCCTGTTAAGTCCAGGGGCCTTTCATTCATATAAAATATATTAATATTGCTCAAATGCCCGGTTTCCTCAAAATGAAAAAATATCTCTATAAAAATCATACTTTTAAGAGAGGATTTTTCTCCTTCAAAGGGCAACAAACACCATTTCAAAAATATAATGATTCTAGGAGTTATCTTGACACTATAAATAACTAGACAGTTACTTTCTTACTTTGGGGAGAAGGAGCTTAAAAGAATCAAGAACTAAGCACTCACAGTAATACAGAAGTAATAAATAATCCCTTATTTTTAGCCACAGTCTGCAACATTTAAAAATCATTTAAAAATCAGCATTTTTCAGTATATTAAAAATTACTCCTCTAACAAGCATGTGTGTGGGAGTGAGGGGAAGTGTTCCACACTTATCTGCTAAGTGCTGACTTTTGAGTATCAGCCAATGGAACCACCTCTAGCATGGTCTGTGCTTCAATCCTCCAACCTTGTAAGTACAGTAAACCATATATTACTCCTTGGGAAGTGCTGATGTGTATGCACATATGTATGTGTGTCTGTGTGACAGAGAGTAGGTGCAGGTGTGTGTGTGTATGCATGTGTCTATTTATACATCACTGACTTTTTTACTCTGTAACTTTGCCTTTCTCCAGATGACTAATCCTAGCCCAATTAAGGGCAGAAAAAGCTCTTATTGGTAAAATGTATGTATTTCTAAGCTTTCAGTGTCAAATTGCTTGACTGGCTACTCTGCCTAGGGCATGCAGCATGATGAGTACCTCGGTTGATAGACATTAAAGTGGCTTTTCTGAGACCCTCTAGAATGCCCCCATACAGGGGTGGCTGTTCTTCAATGTACCATTCTCCACATCTGGCAATGTATTATGCCCACCACTCTAGCTATGATATTTTATGAAAAATCCTCTTAGCTATGATATTTTATGAAAAATCCTCTGTTAGGATTTTTCCCCTCCTGAGAAGCTGAGGGCCTCAGGAGAGAAATATAAACAATAACTATCTGCTGCTGTGGAATGCAACAGGTGCGTCTTTCATTAGTCTATGTAGATTGTTTTCAATTGATAACCAATCACAACCACCTGTGCCGAAGCTGTGAGCAATCACAAGATTTTGTTATACATTCTGTTCTAATCTTGTTCTTTATAACCTTCTGATCATTCTTTTCTCTTTGTTTTTTTAGTATAGTTTTAATGTAGTTTTTTAGTATAATATATAAAATAATAAATCAACCTTCTGAAATAGAATCAAACCTCCTGTCTCCACACATAAGGTGTTCACATCAACACACCACCACATGGTGTGAGCCTTGACAACACTCCCATTTTCCAAGGTCCTCAGGCATAGCCTCCCTATTCAAAATTTTCACAGAATAGATGTGAAGAGTTAAAGAGCACTATTAAACAGCCCAAGGCCACAGAAGGAGCTTGCCATAAGTTATCACAGTGGGAACTTGAGGTAAGCAGAGAAGGGAGGAATTCGCATCAGGACGCGCTGATTCCAGCCTGGCCAAGGCAAACTCTGATTAACACATCCTTAATTACACGTCTGAACAAAAACTCCCAAAAACCATGATGAAATGTGTAAAAGGAAGCAACTGCTCAAACACGTATCACTGGTCAAACAAAGACCATCCCAAGTAATCTTCAGTCACATCTGCGACTGCCAACAACCCCCAAAGCACCTCCAGACTGATTTCTGGGACTTTCCACCAAAGGACTCCACATGATCCACAGTGTAAAATTACCCCCCAGGGGAGGTATCTGAGCATTCTCCACTGAACCTGAACCCACTGAACTCTTTGTTTTGTGGGCTTCCCCCACCCCCAAGGGATCAAGACTGTGGCCATCACTTTGACCAATAGACATCAAAATTGCAACAATCTATTCTCATAATTGCATCCATGGGTGGTGCTTCTCCACTGTCTTGCTTCTCCACTATCTACTCTTATCCTTTTTCACTTTTTCTTCCCTTTCCTTATATATTTTCTTAAGTGATCTTTATATTTTCATGTGGCTAAATTACTATAGATAATAACAATCAAATTGGTTACATACTTCCTTTCCATAGCAACAAAATTGTTTTAAAATAAACCTTCCATTTACATATTTATTTATAAACGCTGGTCATTCTGTGTCATTTCACTCTAATCCACCCCAAAAGATTTATTAACAAGAACCTCCGTTACCTTGCCTTCAGGGGCAGGTTGTGACGATAGGGGAGACATACATTCCCAGTACTATGTTTCTTGCCAAAAATACAAGAACATTCTGGGATAGCTTGCCCTAGGAGAAAACTACCTCTCTTTACAGTCAGAGCATAGAGTAGCCAGTGAATACACCAGGACGTCTCAATTCATCAGCTGGGTGAGAAGAGAGCTTGCTTGGTCTAGAAGGTTATATGCAGCTGTACTAGTGCCAGACAGACATCAAAGAGCCAATGAAATCTGAAATCAGTGAGGATGAGGAGAAATGGCTGGAGGGAGAAAGAGGAGAAAGCACTTGGTCCCACAGTTAATGCAACAATGGGCTTTCAACAATGAGAAAAGAAATATTGTATTGAGGCAGACTATTGAGCTATACAAACCCGTGTTACCTCTCACACTTTCAGATTTTCCCCAAAGGCTGGCCACCCTCTGCTGTCCAATCCTCTTCCCAGTATGCATAATTGCTGGACTAGGAATGTTAGAGAGCACATCACCAGTGTCTACTTTTAGTATCAGCTTAAAGATCTGTTGTCAATGAATTTGTCTAATTCTTTTTTTGCAGGAACTTTAGGGATCTGGTGATACTTGTCTACCTCCACAGTCTCCTGCAAATAGCACAATGTCTAGCTGGATGCCAGACACCAGCTGTGTACACCAGGGATCAATGCTAGCACCAATATTGTTTAATATATTTATTAGTGATCTGGATAATGCACTCTCAGCAGTTTTGCAGATTATAAAGCTGGGAGGAGTGGTCAGTACACCTGCTGTGTATGGTTTTGCTGCCATTTAGAAGCACCTTGACAGGCAGAAAATGCTAACTTCTGTGCCCTGGTGAAAATGCACCAGTATATAGGGGGGCCACTCAGCTGGAAAACACCTTATCAGAAAAAGACCTGGGTGTGGCATTCACATTTTCTGAAAAATCCTTTCACCCACGATTTTTCTCCTAGGAAGCTGAGAAGCCTCAGAGAAAAAGAAAAACATTATTATCTCATTTGCTTCTCCTGTGTTTTGCTGCTTTGGAATGTGATTGGAGATTGTTTATCCAACAGGTGATTGTTTCATTGGTTTCTGCTGTGAATTGTTTTGACTCAATGGCCAACTGGGGTCAAGCTGTGTCGAGACTCTGGAAAGAGTCATGAGTTTCATTATTATCTTTTTAGCCTTTTGTAAGTATCCTTTCTGTATTCTTTAGTTTAGTATAGTATAGTATTCTTTAGTATGGTATCATATAGTATCATAAAATAAACTAGCCTTCTGAGAACATGGAGTCAGATTCATCATTCCTTCCTTCATTGGGGCACCCCGCAAATACAATGTTGTCCCACCATCTTAATTTTATTTGCCCTTCTCAGTAGCTTTTCTAACTCTACCATGTCCTTCTTGAGATGCAGAGACTAGATGCACAGGGCACTGAAGATAGGAGTGAACTAAGGTTTTATATTGTGGCAAAATGCTGATGTCTGTCTTGTTCTCAATACCATTTCTGCTGATGTCCAATATTTTGTTGGCTTTTTCAGCTGCTGCTGCAAATTGAGACAATGATTTCAGAGGTCTGTCAATGGTGATTCCTAGGTCTCTTTCCTGAACTGTAGCTGCAAAATACAGCTGTATTTCTCTATCTGCCCGTTCTGCTGGGGATACAACAAGGACAAAGAAGCTGAGGGAAGGAAAAAGTAGGTCTGGTTGAATGTGTAGCAGTTTTCTTGCAGTTGTTGCCTACTAGCACACATCTGTCTGTGCTAGGACCTATACCTACAGCTGCCAGAACACACTGATGGAGGAACACCTCTGTGAGCAAGTCATAATCTGCAGCACCATCTCCCAACTCCTCTGCCTTCTTTGCTTGAAGTTCACTTGCAGCTGCCCCTCTGAAACAGCACTACCAAGGAAGGGAACCTGATTTCCTTTTCTCTCACCTCTATTCACCTGGTGGTAATAGGGCTTGCCCCTCCGTTTTATTATTCTTGGAATCACAGTTGTTTTGGGATTTTTTTTATGATAATTATAAAGACAAATCTTCACCAAGGCATGCATAAGGCAATTGCTTTATTAGCTTTCCATTACTGCCAAGGAAAGTATCTTAATTTAGCAGCTTAATTTAACTGTCTGTTACTGAGACTACTACTTGACAGCAGGGCTGACATAAATATTTGTTGAACTTGCAAGAGGAAAGCATCTACCAAGTAGGATGGAGTATTCAAATTGGTGGAAAATTAACATCTGTTTCACTCACCTGCTTCTCGTATTGACTGCATTACAGGGGATACATGTTCAGAAATGAGTTCAGAAATGCTATGCTTATGCCACAAGTGCCATAAGTTGAAACCACAGCTAATAAGAAATGATATTGTATTCAATACCCAGCCAAGCTTTACAGGGATTCTTATCTAACTACCTTGAAAATGGCTAAATTACATGGTGCAGGCAACTTCAACTTTTGCACTTTATGTAATCACTGTATTTGCTACTCCTGCTACCCAATCTTTTCTAAATTTTAAACTTGTGCTGTGGAAAGGCAAGATAAACTCTAGACAGGCCATTTTTAAAGTGAGAGAAGTGCTGAATGGGCTAGCATCCAAAGAACTAAGATTATAGGGATCTGTACAGCAGGAAAAAAAAGATCTGGACTTCCTCGGTGAAAGGAAAGCATCCATTAAATCCTCCACTGTGCTTCAGGGTTATATCCACAAGAAGTTCCATCTCCCCTTTCCCTAGGCATTCATTTAATATAGCAACATTCCAAAAGTGCATCTTCATTAGTTATTTCTGCCCGTACCAGTGCAGTCTTCATAGTAAAATATCTGTACACCTGACTGAAGGGAGTAAATCCTTCCTTACAGACTGCAACACTTGTGGCATCTGATAAACTGATACCAGTAGGGCCCCCTCCCTACTAAACTGAATTGTTTTCAGCCTAGATAATACCCCTTGGGGTTCATAGAGATTAACCTTCCTGATATCTATTATATCTAATCTGAAAAATCACATACACTAGAGCAATCCACCAAAAGTAAGGACATGCTCAGACAGCCCTTGAGTACAGACCTAAGCCTAAAACTTTAATCCTCAAAAACCCTGAATAGTTCCACATACAGCTGACATATTTTTCTGGTGAAATTTAAAATTTTCTGTTTCAACATGAAGATAGAACCATCATCACCTTAATAAAACCCTGCCCATATCACAGACAGTGTCTGAGAAGCCTGCTCTTGGTGACCTTGCTTGAGCAGGAGCGTCAGACCAAAGGTCCCCTCCAACCCAACCTTTTTGCAATTCTGTGCTATCAGAGCCCAAGAAGGATCCTCAGAGCTACTGCCTGGATAAGGTAGATTTCTAAATGTTATTCAGTAGGTTTTCTCCAGGCAGACATAAGAGCTGCTGGTGACTCTTAATGCTGTATGCAAAAGAGATCTGCATAGGAAATGCAGGGAAGGACATTGGCTCAACTTTACCAAGAAGTTCAGCACTTTATGGGACTTTCTTAGAACATGACAGATTTGATCTTCCTTCAGCTAATGGTTCATACCTCCAATTTTAACATAGCAGAATCAGTAAGGCAGCAGAAATGCAGTTCCTAGCCTTCCCTGCAGCATAGAGCCATGCTGTGGAAAGAAAGACAAGGGTCTTTGCATGAAAGAAAGGAAATGCAGGAAATCACTGAGCATCGGTGACTGCACTCTTGGTTTATGAGAAAGACATTAGGAAAGAGATATCTTGTTTTGATTTCTGTTCTTATCTTTCCCTATGCATTGTGCCTAAACAATCATAAGCAATGGATAAGCAGTCCTGGAATTCGAGCAAAGAAATAAAGGTTTTACCTCAAAAACAAAGCTTTTCTAGCTGCCAATTTTCCAAACAAAAGTAAGGCATCCTCGTCTTCTTTTTTTGAAAAGGAAGGTTAATAAAATACTTTCAGGCATGAACCTTCATTTAACCCCATACAACCATTTCATACTCATGGGATTGAGTGCCCAAGACAATTTCATACTTACTCCTGTAGGTACTCAGTTACACCCTCTGTTTTATATTCCAATTCTAGGACTGTCACACTTCTCCCAATGCCTTGCAGGCACCAGAGGTACCTTATTTGCAGCTACATGTTCCAAAATGACAGCACCCACTGAGCATCACAACACTATATGCTGCTGCATACCAACACGAAAATTCCAAGGTCAAGGAATCTTCACAATTTTCCAGATGCATGACTATCAGACTTAACTATTCCTTTATGTACTTGCAAAAAATATGATACAAATAAAACAATTAAGGATTGCAGTACTTAAATTGTTTACCAAATGGAGAAACTTCAAAACCCTCAGAATTTAATTGGGGCATTTCTCTATTTTACAAGTTTTTATTGACGTGTGGATTTAAGAATGGTAGTGGGACACACACCTCCCCCCAAATTACAGCAGCAGTAGTTTCTGTAGCCACATAAGCTCAATTTATTCTAACTGTAAAATGTATATTATTTACTCTGTAATCCACAGCCATTATAAATCACTTAAGGAATTCTTATCCAGTTATCCCTTCTGATCGCTGATTTGAATAAACATGCCTAACACTATAATTTTGAAGACACCAAATCTTGCCGAGTATGTATCTGACTGCCCTTAGACTATTCAGTTTAATGCTTTTTAAAGACTACATAATATTATAGTCAAAGCCCACAAAGACCTATAATGCTGTCCACATTATCTCTCTGAGCTGGCACTATAATCTCCATGTGAGCTCATTTGTGTACAACTGAGTATAACACTAAAGACTTTTTAAAGTCTTACTATAAAAGGAATGAACTCCTATTTTATCTGCAAAACTTGAGACTTCTCAATAGAAATCCTGGTAATAAAGATGGCTCTGGCTGAGATGTAAAAGATAAGCAACGAGACTGCAGCTGCTCTCTAGTTCCCAGGGTAATTTGGGGGAAGGAACTACGGCCTCCTGTGCTCTCTCCATGCAGTATTATACCTGAATAATGACAGGTCAGACACTGAGGTGTTTGAGAAATACAGATCTATTTGTTAAATTATCAGGTGTTCTTTAAATAATGGCAAAAATTCAATACAAAGAGGTTACACCTTCCTACTGAAACTGGGGAGAATAGAAAGCACTGATGCTTCTACGGCATGACACACTTCTAACCTCACTGAACTCTTGAACACATATATATAAACCTCGGCTATAAAAATAGGCAGCAGTAAAATCCTTACCCTAAATCAAACTCTCTGAGATTGCTGAGTGAAGTATGAGTCTTTCACAGACAAGAACCATGCAGGCTTCTAGGTGAGGCAGGCAAAAGAGAAGTTAATGGCATTAGAAAAAAATATATAGGACTTATTTGACTTACATTCATCATTTTCATTTAAAGATGGATTTGATTGACTCTGAACCATCAAGATACTTGAAAATAGGATGAAGTTTTTGCTCAGAACCCATTCATAAATGAAATACAGTCTAAATTAAAGTCTGTGTTAAAGGCAAGAGAAAAAAGAAGCTCACACACAGGCTTTGTGAAAGAAAAGTGAAGAGAAAAGGTGCCATTATTTTTCCAGTTATTATAGGACAAAATGCTTTACCATGGAAAGATAGATCTTGCAAAGCTTGTCTCTACACACATTTTTGTTTCTCCCTTTTTTTTTTCTTTCTTTTGAAAAAAAGGTTAATTCAGAGCTGCTTGTCTCAGGATCACAGGCCTAATGTAAAAAAGAATAAAGATTATAAGGAAAATATATGCTAAAATATCCATAATTTGAGAGCACTCTGCATGCTTAATTCTTGCTCCCCAAACTTTTGAATGTTAAGGATGGGACTATTGATTTTACCAGCCTCCTGATGTGGAAGGCATTTTATGTATCTCTGCACTACAAACAGACTATTTAAGTAGAACTTTGGCTTTTCCTGCCACTTTCTCAGTATGCAATCTTAAGTCCAGGTACAGAGATTTGATTTCCTCAAAAATGAGATAATTTCAAGAACTTCCTATTCCTAACACAATTGCTTCATAAATCCTTCTAATCTAATTCCTACTTAAAGCCAATGGGATTCTCTTCATTGACTCAAATGGGAATTGAAGAAAATCTAGTGAAACTGGTACATCTATTGTCTGGCTCTATTAGGACTAAAATGGTCTTTTCAAATATTGTGGAGGTTTTTTTGAGACTTTCAACTCATCTCACAAATATGAAACTATATTTTCATTAAGTTTCCTAAACACATTGAGCAGCAGCTTTTGGGTTTGGAAGTCAAGGAGGGTGCAGGAGAATGTGTCATTCCTGTCAGCTGCTTTGCTATGAATTCTGGTCACCTACTTTTTAGCAGAAATCTTCATAATAAAACTCATTGAGACTGTTCTGGGGGGCAAAAATAAGGTTCATAATCCAAGGTCTGAATTTACATAGGTACATGTACAAATCCAGCCTATCACTGTAGGTACTACAGCCAGTTGTGCTGATGAGAACTGAAATATGGCAGATAACCCCCACCAGGAAGGACCGTTCCATTTTAATTGATGTAATCATGAAGCATATTTCTATTTCATCAATAATTCTAAGTAGTTTTGAATATTTTTCCTACTTATTGTTCAAAAATTTTTTGTAAACAGAAAGTAAAATTTCAGCAACTGCTTTATATTCATATTCCCTTTGATTTGAATGATGATACTGAACACTGACAGGATTTGTCCACTGATTGTATAAGGTAAGACACTGTGGGGTGAGTATCTGCTCTCTGAACTGTTTTTCTGTAATTCCTGTAGCAAAAAAAAGCTAGTTTATTTTTAATTGGATGAGGAAATTTTATCTTTTTTTAATTTACTTGTGCAAAACATAGTTTCAGTTACTTCATTAGCCAAATAAATTTGTGCAGAATTTTTATTTTAGTAATTTTTTTTAACATTTCCCAACTGTTGTGCCTATAAGGTGCTATTGTACATCAGAACTTGGTGTCTCCAGAACTTGGTATGAAATATTTGACAACACTGGCATCCAATATGTTACACAGTTATTGACCACAAGAATTAAAACTAGCATAGAAAAATTCTTGAAAACTTAAAGTTTCAGTCAATGTAAGACTTTTAAATTCTATATGATAATACTATTCATATCTTCACATCAAACTTTTCCTAGCAATACAGACTGCAATTCAGGCAATGAAAAAAGAGTGGAGCTGGAATTATGGTATACATAAAAATGCCCTAGATGTTTACCCTTAGAAAGGATGTCTGAATTTAGACTTTGCATTGGGACCTTCTCTGATTTTGAAAGATTTATTATTTTGTGTGTCAAGTTGTCCTGGGAATATGGCTGCCTAATAATTTTCTGAAGTATCATGTTTCTATCTGCATTTTGATGCCCAGAAATTATAGGAACAAACTGAAAATGAAGAAAACAAATCTACTGGGAAGAAAAAGATAGTGCTTCTGAAACCCCAAAGAAAACTGAGTCCTAGTTTCTTTCAATAATGGCATAGAAAAATAACTAATTCAAAATATTATTGCCACTGAGAGAGGAATTTTTAAAATAAATGTAGAATTATGTTTTCAACAGACTTCCAGTTATGTTAGTTATGAACTCTCTGTACCAACAGTCTTCTGAAGTAGAAGTCAGTACACCATTCAAAATGACTCAGTGCAAGTCTGCAAATGTAGCCAGTGAAAGCTGAGGTCCAAAGAATACCCAAAAGAGCAGCCCACCTTAGAGCTTTAGGTGGCAATAGTTATCAGTGAGTGCCTGCAGAAATGACAGCCAGGAAAGAGAGGCTATTTCCACAGTCTGTCACTCTTGACATCCACAGGACCACAGCCCTGTTTTGTAGGAAATAAAAATTTGGGGAGCCCAGTCACATTCACGCAGTATTCGAGCTTTGCCAATCACAGAGCCAGTCCCAAACTTTAGGACTTCAGGCAGAAAACCCTGGGTAATTTCAAGATAACTATGTCAGGATAAGGTTTCTAAAAATATTTGGTGAACTTGTCAAAATGCAAGTCTTATTCCAGCATTTTTTTATCATCTAAGGCTTGAGACAAGAGCAATAAGAAGTTCTCACTGAATCCACCTCATATGTGGTCTTGAACTGTGACCGGATCAGGAAGATCTCATCTGTCACAGTGTTACAATAACTAAAAAGGAGTTATTCCTACTAAAGCTGCTGGTGATGTCAAGACAAGAAAGGTGATGTGTATTCCAAACCCATGCTGCTTTCAGATTATAGGATATGCATTCAGAAATCACCTCCATAGGAACGCGAGTCAACTGATGAAAGCAGCCTTTGCTGCAGCCTTTTTTCTGACTTTCAGGATTAGCAATCTCATTCTTCAGGCTGCAGAGCAGCAGCTCCAGGTGTGCGTTGGAATGTCTGAATGGACAATTTATGCAATAAGCATTGTCACTAAAATTAACATGCTCACAAAACAACCAGCAGAGAAAGAGAGTCAGGGTCACACTAAATTAATATAGACACAAACACGTGTCCTCTGAAAGCTGATAAGGCCTTTTTTAGGTAAGCAATCTTCAATGTCAGGTCAAATATAAGCTTGGAATCAGTTTGACAAGTGTATGATCACATTAGCCATGTGAGATACCTGTATTTTGCTATGGATTCTTGTAGGACTGTTTCAGAGCACCTGAGATGTCTGGACCCTAGAAGGTTTGAGTTTGAATTCTTCAGTGCTGGGAGTCAGATTCCACTAGGAAATAAACTTGCCAAGCACATCCCTTGGCATTGCTGCAAATACAAAGAGTAAAATTCATTTCTGAATATGCAGGCACTCCAAATCTGCAGCTGGCCCAGATGAATTACACTTGGGTGGAAGAACCAAGAAATCTGGCTGTGAGTCAGCAGAGAGCACACCATGGATTGACTGCTTCTGAAACCACCAAGGAATGGCCCTCTCTAAGTAGCTGTGCTTTGGATTTAAAAACATGGGAAGAGTTGCAAAATTATGCATAGTGGAATGAATTATTAGGCTGTGCAGAATAAATTTGTGATATATGGAAACAGATTGCCAAAAGGTATAAAAACACTTTTTTACTTGCTTGCAATTATGGCATACCTATCTCTATTCTCTAGCTTCCTATCCTTAGTGCTCCTATTCTCCCCAGTGGGAATGACTGCACCACAGAATGTGAGGTGGGCTAGACACTTCTGTTTCAATTCTTCACCAAAACCCACACTGGGGGTTCTCCACAATGTCTGGAGAAGATTAAGTCTTGAACAAATGAAATTCTGGCCTTCATCCTCAGACATTCTTTTAAATCTTAGCAGTAGAATGCACTTCCACATTATCTGGAGATCTACAAGTTATTTCTGTCATCTTATATTTTTCATCTCTTTTTCCTCTCCCTATGATACCAGCAACGAGATATGAAATTTCCATACTCAGAAAGACAAGACAATTTGTCTGGAATCACTCTATCTTTTCTCAAGGGTAAATGAGATAGTCTTAGCTGATGGACCACAGCTCCATTCATTCAGTCTTATTTCAGATATTTAATTGAAGTGCCTAGTGGAGGTTGCTGGTTGCTCCAAACTCCCAAATAGATAGTTGAGAACAGGAACATCCTTGAGGGTGTTTATATTCCAACTTTGATTTCTTACCTTTTCCACCAGCTTGAGAAAGAGTGGGATTACTACAGTTATGCTGATTGAATCCAGGCCACCTAGCAGCAGAGAAATGTGAGACTTCAGGAGAATCCTCTCTCGATAACCTCTATCCCATCTCTAAAGGCTATGTCCTTGTACAGGCTGAAGAGGGAGTTCTGCCACAAATCACTGATTCACAGCTGGACACTTGTAACCATGCACTGGCACCTAACTACCACCACTGTAAGTGTGATTTAGACATTTGTTGCCCAGCTGCTTTGTTACAGTCATAAAGCTAAAGTCCTTCACTTAAATCCATTTCTGAGTCTGTCATTTATTCTCCTCCGTGTTTTGATCAATAGCTCAGAGCACTTCAATACCATCTCACTGTATATAAGAGCTTGAAATTATATCCACATTTTGGCTGTCAAAGTGTAAAATACAAACTCATATCCAGGAAACATAATACTTTCCAGAAAATTATTAATATCTCCAGTACATAAAATCCCTGGACACTCCAAGGTGCACAGCAGCTTTTTCTGATTTCCCAGTATCCTACACTGCTAAATGCACTGACATTATCATAAATTGAGGGTGCTAAAAACCTACATAAGTAAACAGTTTTCAAATTTTAAAAAATTATGGGGATTTCATAGACAGATTAAAGACTTACAAGAGGATTCATTTAGTCATTCTTGCACAAATGGATGCAATTTGGGTAATAGAAGTAGGTTTTCTGCTGCTGGTTACTCTCTCTGTTTCTGCAGCTCTTTAAGCCTGAGACCTTCATGTAATTCATTATCCATTTGTGTTACGGTTATTTTTTCCAAATGATCTTTTGTTTTTTACTTCTTTTTCATATTTTATTTTAAGATTCTCCGGAAATGCATTGAGTATACTCTTCATCTACATGAGTTGTAGTTCTCCAAAATATTTTTTCTTTAAGTCTAAAAAGGTCATATCTTAGTGCCTTTGATCCCAGCTTAGCTGCATGGGTATCTATGCAAAACACAGGTATGATCTCTGTTGTATTTGATGCATGTACAGGAGCACCAAAAGTGACAGAAACTGGAAAAATCAGTTTTTCTCCCTCACTCCTTCTCTTTGATTTCTGATCGTCTAGGACACACCTCCACACTAATTTACTTTAAGGGAATCCTAAGGCTGAAGAGACAATCACACTTTTTAGATGTGATTGCGGCACACTTTAGAGAATTGAAACTAGCAAAAATGAAGGGTCTATTAAAATTTCATTTTAAGATTAATGCTTAAAAGCTCTAAAATAAAACCGAAATAATAAGGAACCACTTAAAATTTTTTGAAGTTATTAATTTTAAAATGTTTACCTAGAACATGTGGCATATGAAATCATTATCTGTGTCTGTGTCTCTCCTCCCTTCCCTTCCATTCAGTCATTTTCCTGCCTATTGCTTAACTAAAACTAGATTTGACAAAGGGGCAAAGGTCTCTGAAGTATTTTCTTTCCAATAGCTTCATGAAAGCAGTCTATCAAAAGAAGCTTGAGGCAAAGCCTGAGGTATGCACTCACATGTTATTAGACACTGGAGAATTGACCCAGAGCCCAGAGCAGCATCTCTTCTTTAGTGCTCACAAAACTATTTGTTCATCCCTTGTACCCTTGTTTAAATAATTGGTCCATTTTGCTTTGTAAATATCAAGGCTCCATAGAGCAGCTAAGTTAAACCCCCCAGGGTAAGATCCAGGCTCTGGTGGAGTCTATCAGCATTTTACTATTGACTCCCTGGGGTCAGGATACCACCAAAGACTTTTCTGCCTAAATGGACAAGGCAGATAAAAAAGTTGAGAGGGCAAATCAATACACCAAGTAAATTCTTCTCTTCAAATTATTCTTTCAGCTTTAATATATATACACAATGTCACCATAGCTGTGCCATGTCTGAGCAAAGAGAAAGTCTGTGGTATCAATGACATTAATGCATTAAAACTGCCCAAAATTTTAATTTGGCAAGGAAGTATTTATAGGGATTTTACTTTGTCTTCTTTTCACAACATCTTTTCAGTGGTTGCTAAAAACAAAACTGGTGATGATGCATTTTCAAAGGCTGCCTTCCTTGTACACTGGTGCACAGGGCCCAGCTCACACAGAGGTGCTCAGCCAAGGTGGGAGCTACCCATGGACACCATTTCTACCACCCACAAGTCTCACACAAGAGACCCCTGGTGAGGTGGAACCCCCTTTACCAACAATGCACATCAAATTACCCAGAACCTCTGCTGTCTGAGCCCACAAGACAGCAACCTGGTCCCCTGAGGAGAGGTCGCTGCAGTCCTCAATGTTCAACAACTATATTTGAATATTGGTCTGTGGAAATCCTAAAAGTGGCAGCTTCTACTTCTGAAAAAGTACAGCTCCTCTTACTTATTACCTATAGCAAACCTGCTGCACTTCATGCAATACATACATCATGAGCTCCAGCTGGAATATTTTTATAGAATGTTTTATTTTTATATGAATATTTTATAGAGAAACATTATGCAAGGAGAGTGTGGTATCCAAACCTCCTCAATAAATACTTGCATCAATTGCCTAGTGCTCCTAGGAAACAATAAGAAAAGTGAGGGAAAGCACAAAGTTTCAGTCTACTTTTTATTGATTTTAGCTTTCTCATTCACTGTGTGTTAAATATCACAAAACAAAATCCATTTTACCAGATGCAAGTGACAATTACGCTTTTACTTTTCTAGGCTGTAATGGAAAATTGTCTCATTTAGCCATTGTCAGATTTTTAAAATGATTTCTGACTGCAAAACTGACGCAATGTAAGTGTTTACTGAGTTTTCCTGAAACAAGCTGCATCAATTTAAGTTTTGATGTTAACTCCTGCTTTCTTGACAATGTGCACTCCTGTGCCAGCTTGACCACTTAAGTATTGAGACATTCTGTGCACAGAAAATACAGAACAGCATGTAAAAAAGCTTCCTTACCCCTTTCCAGTCCTAAAAAGAAAGTAGCAAAGGGACATTGCTATGAATTCAGTCATAGTAATTGGATTTAAAAGCAAAATCTAACTCAACAGATCTTGATTCATATATCAATGTAAACAGGACAAATGTTGTGCCCAAAACATCAGGGAAAACACTGGAACAACTCTTTAAATGTAAGGTGACTTACTGAATCTGCATCTTCAGCGTTTTGCAGTCTGTGTATTGTGGAATTTTGACAGCATGTACCTGAAAATGTATATGTGAAATCTGATTATTTACATTCATATTCAAATTGTTCTGTTACTATAGAAAATAAAGTGGAGCACTGCCAAGTGCTTTTATAAAATAGAGTGAGAAAGTAAAAAACCTCCATTTTTCCAGGACATTTGAATAGAGAAAATGTTAGGTTTACAGTGGAACTTAATGATCTTATAGGTATTTTCCAACCTAAGTGATTCTTTAATTGGGGACATGGTTTAGTGGTAGAATTGGCAGTGTTAGGTTTACTGTTGGATGATGATCTTAAAGGTCTATTTCAACATAAATGATTCTATGAATTTATACTAATTACTCTAAGTGATAAACAAAACTAATGGTCCATGAACATAGCCTTTCATGTAACAGAATTTATGATTTCTAAAGCGGTGAGTCAGTTCATGTGGATTCAGTACTGAAAAAGTCTGAGCAGCCTGTTCTTACACCCTCAATATTTTTCTACTGCTCCCATAATTGACAGTATGCCAACAGGTGCCTACAGAGTGCAGGCACATTTATGACTGTAAAACAGGAAATCTTGAAGGAAAAATTAGAGATTTATAGACTGGTATAACAAATGAGGCTAGGCGCTCGGTAGGTACTATCATATCACTGCTGAAAACACATGATCAGATCATGGCATAAGGCACAGGGTAAAATGTATGTAATCTGCTTCTCTACATGCCTAAATTATCATCAGGTTTGGCAACACTGGGTGGGTGCACTTAGGAGAGACTGAGGCAGCAGGACTAAAGCAGGTCTGAACTGAGGTGCCTGGGCAGATAAGGCTGTTCACATGAGCTGCTAAAGATAACACATATTCCTGCTTTTGGGCAAGATCATCCATCAGCATTTGCTTTATTTAGGAAGAAAGAAAAGTAGTCATAATATCTTGGGAAAGGAGACATGAGATCTCACCCTGAAACACATCCCAGAGCCATCTGAGGTTGCTGTGGGAGGCCATAGGAAGCTAGAAGGCTGGACTTCCCTGTCTGCTACCGCAGCCAGATACATGAAAACAAAAAATGAAGTGGATGTTGCCCCCATACCTTGCAAAATCAGTTACCCATGAGCACTCTTCAAGGGACAGTGAATGAGGAACAGGTGGCAAATAGGATTGGGAAACAAGAACAATATGCAATACTGATAACCACAAGTCAGTAAGACTGACACCACATGCTGAAATTAAGTTAGAATATCTTTAAGAGCTTTGCTTGTTGTGCTTCTCATTTAGTCTTGAAACATATTAAGAGGATTTTCAAGCATAGTAACCAGTCACTGGCAAGTGACGCTTGTCTTTCTGTTGTTGTAAGGGATATCATTAGAATTTCAGTTTTGTGAGATTAACTTACTTCTTCTGGAGTCCTGTGCTTCTGAAAAATGCTTGACTTCCAGTTTCTGTTTTCTGCCATAAGGGCCTGAGAACACCTGCTGTAGTCTGGGAACCCCCTATAGAAAACCTCCATACCAAGAACATAGAGATAGCTCTACTCAGTTTTCTTCCTTGGTTCAGAGACATATTTAAATGCTGGCAATTTTTATTAATATAATGTCTCATTTATTTACTTGCATTTCTCCTTAGTTTAGCAAAAAAAAAAAAAAAAAAAAAAAAAAAAAAAAAAAAATTAGTTCTCTTCTCATTTTACATCAGCCAGGGATCAGAGCTTGCTTTGAGTTGAAATTGCCTTAAGAACCTTCCTTCCATCAATGAGAGCAGTGCTTGTAACTACTGGTGATATTTCAGGACTTAAAAGGCACAAGATTGTGGCATGCCCTAACTGATGAGATAATTTATGCTGATTCAGAGCATTATAAAACATTAATATTCCTGCCAAAGTTCAGCTCACTGACCTCCTCTGTACACTGGTGAGCTCACCTGCTGAAACGGCAAGAGCTGAAAGCCTTGACATTTTCTTTCTTTTGACAAAATAAATAACATTTCTGTGTTCTACAAAATAAGAAAATGAACACAGGAAAAAAAATACTGACACATGCTTCTCGCCAAGCAATTTCTGAAAGATATTCCACGTCTCTTCTGGCCAACAGTTGAGCTCTGCTATGAAAACTCCAGGCCTCTTTCTCTTTAGCAGGATTTTTCCTCAAGCAAAGAAAATCGCTTTTAATCCTACTTGACATAGATTTTTGCATGGAGCTGCTTGTGCAAACTTGAAGAAATAGATTCTCATTCCCACCCTGGAGTCCTGTGCCCTCACAGTACTGCAAGGGGCTCGATAGCTGCCTGGTCTGTGGCACCTTCACGGCTGGAAATATCTCAGAGCAGAACCTGGTCATGCAGACCCCACTCTATGCATGGCAGTTTTGGTACTCAACAAATCTTCCAGCCATCAGCACTCTTTAGGATACTGAAAAGGCCTAGGATACTCAATAGTACTTAAAATTCTTTCTAATGTAATACATTGAGCTTTCTGGGCTATAGCAATTTCTACTTTTAGCTTTCTGATTTAAACTCTCCCCTGAAACAACAGTCTATGAGCTCACTTAGTTTTAAATTAATTTCTGTTGGGAAAGAATGGCAATTTTTGAAGTGTTTGACCTAAGTCATTCTCCATTTCCTGAAAATTCTTAGTTATGATTTTCTTCCTATATTAAATAAATTTTTAATGAACCTCACTACTTAATTTAGCCAAAAGTCTTCTTAGTTCTTCTCCTGACTTCCTTTAATAACTCATCCATCATATAAAATAGTAGATAATTTCTGGTAGTTTTAAAAGACTGCAATATATGTGATCTTTATATTAAACAGTTCATTTGAATATCAGGCTCAATATAACTGAGTTTCATTTCAATATCAAGGGTGACTTAAGCAATTTTCTTATTGACAATGATAAATAATGTTCATCCATTCTGAGACTCAAATTGAAGAAAGCAGGTATCACTTCAGATGCTAAATTCATCTGAATGTTGATACAATATGGAATAAGGTGAAGTTTACTCAGGGAATGTAATGCTTCATAATAATATTTTGATTGTAATATAATGCACAAATTTCAAGACAGAATTCTTTCTTCTTTTTCACAGCATCCTCATTTGTGATATGTCAGTCTTAAGTAAAAGTGCCCAAAGGCATAAGGAAAAGCAGAAATAGAAGGGTTACTTTCCAGGTACTGTGCCAGAAGAAAGCTGTTTCAATGTGAAATCAACTTTGTTGCACAAGAAACTTGGTTTTTTTCCAGCCCAGTCATGTAAGAGGTAGATTCTTACCCCTTATAGCACAAAGAGAAGTCACTAATCTCTGGTGAGTAGAAAGATAGGCAGAAAGGATGTGCCAACTCCCTCAGCTTTAGTGCGTGCATCCCATCAGGGCCTGTGAATTTGTGGGGGTCAAATTTGTCTGAAGTATCTCTAACCTGATTCTCCTCAACCAAGGAAAATCCTTCCTTTCTTCAGACTTTCTCTCTTGCCTCCAGGGTCTGGGGCTCCTGAGGGCTGGTCTTAGAATAAAGACTGAAGCAAAGAAGGTGTTCAGTAACTCCACCTTCTCTGGATCCTCCACCACCAGGGCACCCACCCCATTCACCAGTGGTCCCACATTTCCCTAGAACTCCTTTTGTTAATCCATCTATTTGAGGGAGCCCCTCTTGATGTCCTTGATGACTCTTGCTATATTTAGTTCCAAACAGAACTTAGAACTTCCTCTTTGCATCCTTGCATACTCTGGTAATGCTCCTGTATTCTTCCCAAGTGGCCTGTCCCTTCTTCCACACTCTGTATGAGCTCTCCTTATGTCAGAAGCTCTTTGTTCCCCTATGTAGGTCTCCTGCCTCTTTCTTGGGTTTTTACTCATACGACTGCAGCAATCTTAAGCTTAGAGGAAGTGAACCATTAATATTATCCAGCTTTCTTGAGCCCCTCTTGCCTGCAGGTCTCTATCCCATGGTACTCTATCAGGCAAATACATGAAGAGAAGAAAGTCTGCCCTCCTGAAGTAAAGTGTTGCAAGAATGCATTGATTTTTCTAGGAAGAAAGTAATATTTTTAATAGGATGCCTTAATGCTATTTTTACAGATTATCATTAAAAGTATTTCATATTCTAGTCATACTATTCTTCCAGTGTTGATGGATTATGTAATTATACATAAAGCCATTAGATTAGAGAAAAATCTCCAAAATCAGTTTTTAGTCAAAAGACTATTTTAAACTACATTTTGATCAATTTGGCTTTTCTTCTAGCATGTAATAAAATTGTAAATTTCAGTATTTTTCACAGAGCAGAAATCCCTGGCTTTCAGCATTCCTATGTATAACAGCAAAGTCCTCATCTTTAAACTCCAGAAGGCAGACTGTTTTGCTTCAGTTGACCTTTAACAAGTTATTGTCTTTCTGGCCTTCATTCTGCATTACACTGGCCTCAGTGAAATATGCAAATTGACTATCTTCTGATGAGCCATGATTCTATTTTCAGTGCTGCAGTTATCATTCAAGTCTGTCAAAACCAAATTGCAACACTTTGCAAAACAAGTACAGGAATATAAGCACAATCCTCAGCTGCATATGTCATGTTGGCACCACTTTCAATCCAGAAGGTATAGACTGGCTGTAAATTTCAAAGTGGTGCAGTATGTCCTGAATCACATTTGCTGCAGTATGCTCTTCACCAAAACCTTTAATGTGTGGTTCTGTGCATTTCCTAATGTCTCCTTGGCTGATTTGCAGATTTGACTTGAAACACTGCCTGATGGCCTGGCTGATGCAATGTGGAGCTGAATATTGGGTTGACTTGCCTTTGGACATATGAAAAATCTCTCCAAGCATCCTGCTTTGAGTTATGCATTACTCCCTTGCCAACTTACTCATAAGACTGCGAAATAGCTTTTTACCAAAGACAAACCTGCAAGGAGGAGCAGAGTAATGGAGGTCAGATTCTGGCCAGCATTTGATGAATGCTTCCCTGGTAAGTATGATTCCATGGCAAAAATCAATCCAGAAATTTTCTCTGCTGCAGTTTTATTCCTGTACTCTGCAGCTGAAAGATTCATTACAGATTGGCTTTTTATAATCAGTCATTTTAGGCAACTTTGCTTTCCTTGGAAAACCAAAAGTATGTGTGACGAAGACTGATTACATTCAGTTTAGGCATCCTACGATCTTTTACATTCTTAGAAGTGTGTTTTAATAACCATAGTAAGTGTGGTTAAAAAGATGAGCTGCTCCATCTGAAATGCATTTGCTCTAATGTCTTCCCCATGAAGCTCTCTGTTTTCTTTGCCTTTTGACACAGGTTCTGGTATTTCTCCCTTAAAATGGTATTCCAGACTGATAGTACCAGCTGTCCACCTTTTGTCCCCCTTGCTGACTCTGGTGTGACAGATGGTGCAAACAGCCTGGCACATAGCTGTTGGATCAATATAAGGGACAAAATATCTGCCAGATTGCTGATGACTAAGATGTTACATACTCTGGCACCATTGGACAGCTTAGCAAAAATGGCATTAGCCTGAAGGGAAAATAACCAAGATACATTTTCTTTTTTCAGGTTTGGTTTTTTTCTTTTCCTTTTTTTTTTTTTTTTTTTTTTTTTTTCAGGAAAACTGTTATTTTGAATTCTGGGGAAGAAACACTTCTAAAACCTCCTAGAATTTTCACATCACTACCACAGAATCACTGTAAGACTAAGCCTCCAGTTCTTCTGGTTTTTATAGCTGGATAACTTGTTATTGCCTCTTGTCAGATCCACTTCCAGATCTCAGCTACATTTTCAGACCATCCAGCAGCTCAATGAATATTTTGTGGAGTAACTGTCTTCTTTTAAGTGTGGTCTTGAATAGTTTTATTTTTACTCTGAGTATTCGAGCAGAAGCCTTGGTTCCTTTCTCATCCAAGCACTGGAGGACTCCAAAGAGGAAATGAATGCTTGGAGGATGTTTGCCTTGTTTGGCTTGCATAGGGTTTTTGGATGTTTAGCAGTGCAGCTGGCAATGCCCAAGTTGGCAGACATGACCTATTCTGTTCTTGACAGCTCTCCAGGTGCTTGGTCACAGATTTGTAGCTGCATGTTCAAAGTTTGCACAACTGACATAAAGAGATAACAGGCGAAAATCTCTCTGAAGGTTTTGTGTGTGACTGAAAAGCATATGAAAAATAGAAACATGTTTAATGATGCATTTTCAGTTAAAAAGAGCAAAGGAAATGGCACAGACTTGCCAGAGCCATAGGAATGGGGGAGGGGAAGGAACAAGAGTCATTAGTAACTGAAACCAAACTGTGGAAGTGCATGTGGCACATTCTCATCCAGCCTGCCTGTACTTCCCTATCACTGCTTATAAAGTTCACCTCTGACACAGTTCAAAGATTTCTTTGGAATCCTGAAATCCTGGAATGAGCACTTTTTTCACTGGTTTTAACAACAGATGAAAATAAGAATCACAGTTTATTACTAGAAGGCTATTTTCCTTGGTTGCCTCCCAAACTTCCTCAATGAAGTGTTTAGGAATGTCCAAGCTTTTTAAGAAAATCCTGGAGAAGCTCAGAAGCAGTGCTAGTGCTCCCCCTAGTCCCAGGGCTGCATTGACTCCATCCCTTCTGATGTCTGAGGTGAACCTAGGGACCATCTCTGGTGTTTAGGATCAGCTAATGCTTCAGCTGATAAGACTCTCCCAATCTGTGTCTCCCTATACAGTCAGTAATGACAATAATATGATGTTTAGGCTGAAAGGATATTACAGGTCTGAGCCTGTCCTTTTTCTCTCTAGGGAGGGAGCCAAGTACAAGGCATGAATTTCTGGTATCACTCTCAAGTGCTGACTTCATAGCAAACATTGGAATGCAACCCTGGGGCCACACTGCCTGCTGCTCCGGGGGGCTCAAAGCCTGCATTTCTGCTTGCCTGGGCTGGGGAGGTGCAGTGAGGAGCTACTGCTGGGGGCTGCAGGGAGAGCAACCAAGGAGCAGCAGCAGAGGTTGATTTGGGGATTTTAGGGGTCAGAGAGGAAAAATACAGAAAGGAGGTACAGTAACACCTGGGGGAAAAAATAGGGGAGGGAGGGAAGAAGGAAGGAAGGAAGGAAGGAAGGAAGGAAGGAAGGAAGGAAGGAAGGAAGGAAGGAAGGAAGGAAGGAAGGAAGGAAGGAAGGACACAGATGGAAATAAAAAACAGCATGAGTGGAAAACACGGAGAAAACAGAAGGCAAAGAATAAAATATTGGGAAAGAAAAGAGGATAAAATCTGGATGTGAGATGCAGTACCCAAGATGAGGACTTCTATTGATGGTAATTACCTGTCCTACTTGCCCTTGAAAATTCCTAAACCAGAAACACTTTAGAGTGATCTAGTCACTCTGATTCTGGTTTCTGATCCAAATGCAATACCATTTATAACTAGTCTGAGACATCAGTATTTTATTTTAAAACAAAATAACAAAATTATTTAACTCTTTGTTTCATTTATTACATGATTATGTCAAAAATGTTACAGGGTGACTCATCATTTCCATAGGCTTTCTTTATCACTCAGAAATAAATTATGTTAATACTGAGAGTAATATGTATAAGGCATAAAGATTGGATCTTAAAGGGGAAGATTAAGTTTTTCTTGCATTACTCTCAATGTTGTCTCCATTACATTTGTGTTCTGAGCTATTCCTTAGCTTGAACTAGACAGTCAAAAAAGGTATTATCCCAAATAAAGAAGTCTTATTTTCCTGAATCATCATGACACAAGACGGTCAGAATGTTCAATGAGTTCCTTTCCAAAGAAGGTACTGTGTGTTGCAGGGGCTCAGCTGCCTTACTTCCACCTCACCCACAAAAGTACCCCTGTGTACATGCATCTCAGAGGAATAGCAAAGTGCACCTTCACATTAGCAGGGTTTGCAGGCTCCCACCCTGCTCCATCCCAGTGTTTGGGGATGCAATTTGGCCCAAACCTCATGGGTTATGCAGGCTGGGAAGGTGCAGCCACAGTTTTCCAGCTGTCCCATTGCCCAGCGTCTCGTCCTGGAATCACAGAATGGTTTGGGTTGGAAGGCATCTTAAAGATCATCTAGTTCCAACACCCTGAGCAGGGCCCATGAGCAGGGACACCTTTCACTGGACCAGGTTGCTCAGCGCCCATCCAAGCTACCCTTGGCCATGTCCAGGGATGGAGCATCCACAATTTCACCGGGCAAACTGTTCCTGCACCTTACTACTCTCACAATGAGTCTGTCTTGACACCAGCTGGCATTGGCTCTGTCAGGCACAGGGGAAGTTTCTGGCAACTTCTCGCTGCAGGCATTCCTGCAGTACTCCCAGTACCAAAACCTTGCCCCACAAACCCAACACATCCTAATCTTTATACGTGGAAGAAAGAAATTTTGCACACAAATCTTTCTTGTACCTCAAATTGTATCTTGACTAAAAGAAAGTTTGCCTTTTCATCTCTTTCTTGCAGTAGGATTTAAAAATATTTTTTCTTTCCTGGAATTATTTTTATGTCAAAATATTGCAGCAGAAACATCCCTTTGTTTCTGTGACTACATGCTGGTTTTATGATAGAAGAGGAAATTTAAAAGTCCACTGAGGGAAGGTATGTGCTTCACATTTTTACACTTGAGCATTTTCACTTTTAACTCATTGGCTTCAAAAAATGTGCACGTTATAATACTAATTTAAAAAAAAATTAAAAAAAAAAAAACTACATAAGAAAAAAAATTGCCTAAACCTGACTTCCTGGTATTTCATTATGAAGGAAATTTTGGAAGTGTTTTTTTTCTGTTTACATATTTTAAATTATGAAACTTCCCTGAAAGTTAGCTCCACTTTCCCAAAGCTTTTTCTTTTAAATAAATACATTTTTAAAAGTATTTCATTCAGAAAAATGAATGTTTCTTAAAACCAACTGTTATTATTTTTCCTTTCATTTTTTATCATTATGCTTATTTTTTTTTCTGTTAACTTAATCCTTTAGCTGGGATTTCTGATTTGAAGAACATCTTAGCATTAAGTCAGAATAAAATAGTAAATTGCCTAATCTCATGTTTACATTAAAAAATTGAAAGTCATTCAGCCTGAATATTATTTTAAAGAATGACTATATTTCCTTCCTTAAATTCCATTTTTTAAATTTATTGCCATGACTGAAGTTGGCTTAACTATTTTTTTAAGATTTTATATTCATTACATCAGCAACTAGAATCTATGAACAGACCTCATATAACAATTTCAAGGTTTCAGGAAATTATAATTCTTCAAAAATGTTATATAATGACCAATTCAAAATGAAATTTACTTTAAATGAAATCTCATTTTAATTTAAAAATTCTGCAGATAAGAAAATGTATGAAAGTTTTTTTTTCATGGAGAACATCCATTCCTTCCTTTCAAAATGGAATTTCCTCAGATCTGTTGGATGCCCACGGAGAAACAAGGAGAGAAAAGACTGCTAAAACATGGATTTCTGCTGTGTCTGGACTTCCCTACTGTGGGGCAGACAAGCTCTGTCATCCCTGATGAGACAGCTGGCATGTGGCTGTGGATGCCCTGGCCTCAGAAATTACAGACCACAAAGGTTTCTGTGCTTGTTTCTAGGGAAGTCTTTGAAAACCAAGCCATTTCCAAGGAACATCCTGACTAAAAGGTGGGATATTCCCAGTAAGAAAGAAATACTTTTATATGAAAGATATGCCTGACAGCTTTAACTGTAGTTCTGTCTGTGCTATTCTTGAGGAAAGTGTTTCCTATAGGAATGAGCTAGAAGATTGAGGGCAGGAAAAGAAACTACAACCTCATCCATCTTCTACTTGTTCCCTTGTTGAAAGACCATGAAAATCATAGATCAGCAGCATGGGCAGAACCTGGTGTTGAACACAAGCATGAAATCAGGTTTTTCATGCAGGGCACATAGACTTCCACTAGCCCAATTCCAACACTTCTCAGAGCCATCATTTATCACATGCAAGGAAATCATGGATACATTTATGGCTTCTTGTGGTCACATGCAAGCTCATGGAGCTCCAAACCATAGATAGCATTGTATACCAATACTATAGACAAAAAAAATCCATCTTTTCAGTGTGGTGTACATATTCACTGTCATCTAAAATAGTTACACACATTTTCCATCTTGTGGCAAGGATAAGGTGAATTCATCCACCTGGAGTGCAAGAGAGAATGGTGTCCTCTTACAATATCTAGTGTAAATACACTGCAGTCATCATAAATATGTAAGAGGTGCTTTAAGCATGAGAGCACTCTGCTTAAAACCAAATATGTTATTTGAAGAGGAAAATTAAAAACTTACTTTTGCAGAAGGATACATGCAGGACATCTAGCTGTTTCTTCATTTGAAATGAATAAAAATGCATTCAAATCTCCCTATAAAATGTATACAGTGCAGTGGCAGAACTGCACATTTTGACTGCTTGAATAAATACCAAGTTTGTTGCTCCTACTTCAGATTTGAAATTGACTGTTTTGTCCCAGGTGGATCAGCTGGCTTAATTAAAGATACTGCTTTGTTCATTTGCTTGACAATCACAATTACTGTTATTATAAAGATCGTTCTGCCTGTTGGTTTCCAGACAACTTTCAGATATCAACAAATTTCTAATCAAGTCATGCGTATAGGTGTGAGAAGACAGCTCTTGAAAGCCAAATAATTCTATAGTTAAAGACACGCTTCCTCCCGCTCCTCTCAAGGAAATGCACTGTGTACATTCTTAATCTTTCTGCCTCTCTTGCTAGTTAATAGTGACCTGCTGTCTCTGTGCATAAAGATTAAAACTTGAATTAAAACATTACTTGGGGACTTGAATTACTCACTATGGATTTGCTGCCCCTGGACTTGACCCACTCCCCCAGCAAAAATACTTACAGTGAAAAAAAAAAATATCAAGCTGGGACAGGGCTTCCCATTTGGGCCCTAATACCGTCTGGAAACCTAATGACTCAATTCATTTTGCCCTCTGATTAATGGAGCAAGCTCAAGTATTATAAGAAGCACTTTAATTCCTTCTGATGTTTTCATTATGAATTCCTTTGTGGCAGAACTCATTTGCAATAATGCATATGTAGTTTCGGAAACCAAAAGGAAATCCTGTAGCCTTCAGGACATTATTAACCTGCAGAAATGCTGAGGCACATGTAAAACTCAAATATGCTAGCACCAGCAACCTCTCGAAACATTTTAAGAATAAAATTGATAAGTAAAGCTGCATCTCACTACTGGGAAGTTAAAAAGGCTGAATTAATAATGGTTAAAACCCTAATGGTATTAGTGACACTTAAGCTGTCTACAGAGATAATTTCTAAGGATTCAAAGATGTACACTGGCATGTTTAAAAATGTTCAGTAAGTTTACTATCTAAAGACATTTGGAACTGAATCATCTGCACCAGTAATAAACTTCCTCTTTCTTTCTTTTTATTGGCACAGTCCATTACGTTTCTTTTTAAACAGTGTTTTTCATCCACAGATAAAAGACCTGATATTTTTCCAAAGTGAAAAACTCAGTTTTATTTGACTTATGCTTCTTGTAATAACTACACACTGCTGTATTTTGAAACCAATGTTGTCTTATTTCATGCAATGAGTAAAAGACTATTATCTCTGGTAGTTTATGGAGTTATATAAAATAATCAGTGTCAGATTTCACTTTGAGGTAGTGGCATAACTCTGGCTTTGATATCTCTAACTGTATACCATTCACAATAAATGTTATCAGGGGCTGGTTAAGAAATTAAGGAAACTTCCCTGTCTGACCATTTGGGAGACACTTTGGCCATCACAATTGCACCCCCAGAGATTTTTAACTGCTGGGCCCAGGGCCCCTTCACAACAGGCATCCCTAGTGAGCTGGAGATTGGCCCCCAGCTCACCCCACTCTCACAGCCAGACAAGCTTTCCTGACCACTCCTCCCTGGGTTTCCCATAGCAGAGTCTCAGACCTCTGTCTCCTTTAAGTGGTTTTATCATGGTGCAGCAACAGAACAGTTTGAGCTGGCTGTCTCCAGGGAGGAACCTTGGACTTTTACACCCTCACAGTCTAAGCACGTGACAGTCTGGGATTTCCAGCCAGGCCATTGTCTCCTGCTGTGTCACCTGGCTGGTGACACAGGTCCCTGTGTCCTTTGTTGTACAAAGAGTTGGCACCAGGTCCCTCTCGCCTTGAGTGACCACCTACCTGCACTTAAGGTGTTCTCCAACATTCCACTAACCAGTGGCTGCAATCCCCGTCCACTATGTGAGAAATAGTAGGGACAAGAAGCATTACTAAGTATTTTATTCTGTTTATGTCAACCTTTTTTTACTGTAGTAAGAATCAATGCATGTCCACATGTTGCTTTGAATCCACAGATTTGTATAGACATAAAGATATCAACTATCCTTTGTGACTGAACCCAGAAAAAGAACAGAAGAATTTTCTGGTTCAGGGTAAGAATCTGCCTAGCTGAAGGACATAATTAGGAAGATGTAAAAACAAGGAAAATGTTTAACATCCTTTCTTAATTTTCTCATAGAGTCAAACTCTTTTCGTTCAGGATATTTCCTAAACTTGACATAGGCTCATTGGCAAACTGCAATGGATCACTTTTATAAGTACTTTTGCAATCATTCCTTACACTCATTCAAGTCTCTCGAGTTCACAAGGTCTTTTGCAAGTGATCACACAAGGCTACTGTCTGTTCGCTGGAGAATCAGCTGCTTTGCTTGCTTTGAACCCAGCTTCAAGTGTTGCCTGAAGGTTTACTTAATTCCAGTTCAGGAAGGAGACATGGGAGGAGTGTCCCTTGCTGATTACACAAAATGGAAACATCTTGCTTAACTTCCTGCCGAAGGAAAAAAATCCAGAACAACTCAACATTGCTTGGAGAACCTTTGTGGTAATGAAGAACCTGGCCTGGATAGCAGGCTTTTCCCATGGGGCAAGAAATTGCAGCCCAATGCTACACCAATATCTGAGGGGGGGAATTCCCAACTGGTAGCACAGCAGAGGAGGGGAACAAGGGGACTGCCCCTGTCTGTCACTGCCTTTCCTCCCAATGGATAAGGCCTGTAGAACATGGTGGGAAATGCCTGGGAGTGGATGTCTGGCTGGTGGGCTGTGCATCATTTCCCAGATGAAGTTCACAGCCCTAAAGGGCTGGCCTTGAGCACAGACAGAGTGAAAAAGGGTAGGAAAATTACTAGGAGCTACATAACTATGCAAGGGTATTCTACAGAGTAGTGAATGTATGTAAAATACATAAACAGCAAAAATCTTTAGGCATCACTAGTAGTTGTGGTTTTTCCTGCATTTTTATTGGACAAATTAATCTTTCTCTTCCCACTTTATTCCATTATAATTTTGCTGCTGTCTTTTGCGCCTCAAGTAATCTCTTCTGTTTTGAGAAGACCCAACCAATTATTCCTTATATGAGAGACCACACATTTTATTTTGCTTGTCACCCTTCTCTGAGCCTGCACCAGTTCTAGCACATCCTTTCTGAGAGAAGGGGAGTGCACATGATATCCAGAATGAAGGTAAATGTGAATGTGTACAGGGTGAAATTAACCTTTGGTGTCCTATCTCCAAATGTACTAGAAGTTTGAACTGAATGTGCATTATTTCCCTGAGACACAAATGTGAAATAACCCGTCCTTCACCTATTATCATTTATTCCTGACAAAGTCTAGCTGACAGGCATGATATTTAAACAGGTTTACAATTTGTTTTGTATAACTCTAAACACTACTCTTACTAATAGTAAACATCTAATATAATTGAGTACATTTTTTTATTTCTTGACAATAAGACTGTCCTGTAGGATGCTCAGATTTACTTCTGAACTCTGCAGATATGATGAAAAATAATTACCATAGTGACATTCCTGGTTTCTGGACAGCTGGTCCATCTCCTTGGGTTCTTTGAATAAACTCGTGCTGAATTTCTAAATTCACCTATAATGTTAATCACTGTTAAATTAATTTTATTTGATGCTGTATTATTAAAAAAAAAAGTCCAAAATCCTTTCTAGAAGGTCAGTATTGAGTATGAAACCATGCTGAAATTAAAATATTAGAATGGTAGGGCAAGAGATACAAAGATCAAGGAGCAGAGCCTTATTAAAATAATTGTATAATTTTTATTTCTGAATACTAGCTGTTTCAAGGACTGGCTGATGAAAAACAAACAAGACTTAACCTCCAGTCTGATGCTATCATTACCCATTATCTCTGCAAAGATGTGATATAGTTCTGTCCAAAAAGCTGGAGCTGTAGTTCACATATGTGTGAAATGACACATGCAGGTGGCCAGAGCAACCCCAAAACCACAGCTGAAAGGAAAAGTGTAAATTTGTTTCCTTACCTCGCCAACTGGAGGATCCCAAAGCAGCCCACAGGCAGCAGAGACACTCCAGTGGGAATGCCAGCACCGTCAGGCTCAGTCCAGTCCTGGCAGGCAGCAGGGCTCCTGTTTGCTACCGTTTATCAAGGACCCACAGATGTGGAGTTTACCAGCATGCTGTGATCTCCCCTGTACTTTTTATGACCTCTGAGCTTTGGGCTCTCTCCCAGGACAAGAGAGCTCAAGCATGTCCATGAGAGAGCATTCAAGTCTCTGTAAACACCTCCATTATCTCCACACAGAAATTTTACTTCTCAAAACAGACAAAGGATAAAGTAGGTTTTCATCACTGTTATTCTCCAAGCCTTGGTATTCCCAGCTGCAAGGTCACTTGAGCAATTCTGCCACCCTCTTCCATTATTCTGCAGCTTTTAACCTTTTCCTGCCAACAACATAAAACTTCACTTTTCTCAAAAGCCAGTTTAATTCTGACATCCACACGAAATAGAAACCTTCCCAAACTTCTTGTGAACTGAAAGACCTCCTGGATCTCAGCTGCTGAGTCACACTCAAAAATAACAGGAGCTAGAGTGGCAATCACAGCATCCCACTTCAGGCGCGGGTAGGTCGCCCATTCTGTGTTTGCAGGCAGTGTTGGAGGTCCTGTAAGGGCCAGGTGGTTGGGGTGACTCGTGCTCTAAGAGCTCAGCTGTCTGTAAGGGGGTCCAGACCAAGTGAGTCAGAAATAAGCTTCTATTCTGCACACGTGGTCAGCTCGTGACCTGGGCAGATCCTCGAGCCTCTGGCCTGCTGAACCTATTGCAGGAGCCTACCTTGATGCTGCTTTGCTCAAAAATCCACCTGTGTGCTGAAGCAGCACCATGGTGCCTCTTGTCGGCACAGATTGTGTCCACAACAGTAAATGAAGCAGTGTCAGCCAGTGCTCCAGGAACACAAACGTTTGTGCTGATGAAGTGTTGGAGACATTCATGGCATGCTTTTAACTCTAACTGGCACCTCCCCAAACATTTTCCTCAGGAGAATGCAGCAGCTAGTACAAGGTAAGTACAGTTCCTGAAAGATTTGATTGAGGGAACAATTACACTCTCTTCAGTATGAGGTATAATATCATATGAATTTGCCCTAATGCCATAACAGGCTCCTGGATCTGCTTAATTTACAAGACAGTCATAGCAAGCTGGATCCCCAGACCTTGTCCTGGATTTGTTGAGGGCTCACTGGATCCATGATGCTTCAAAAGAAATATTTCAGGCCATTGACACTAATGTTTTCTGCTGATAGCTGAGTTTGTCAGATATCCTGGTCATTGCTAGTGCCAGATCAGTCACTCTGATTCAGAAAAAAATTATTCTCATTTTGAAATGGGAAAACTGAAGTTTATCTCCTTTCTAAACCTGGAGTTTATTTTCATTTTGATTGAAGGAATCACTGATAATGATATAGTTCAGTCTCTAGAGTTCACTCAAACCTTGGTCTTCTCTAAGATAGTCAGTAAAAGTGTCAGTCAGCAGACAAATGTTCACCAGGAATGGAAACAAATTACTGAATCATTTAGAACTGTTTATTAAAACCATACTTTTCTATTACAATTGAACCCAGCTAAACTGAAACTAGTACCCAAGACTAGTCTACTTCATTTTAATTTACTCCAATCATTTCAAGCATCAGCTTAAAACTGTTTTATCTTAACTCTCTTTTCCACACACTGAATTTTTCATCTAGCCTTGACCATATCAGTAAATCATCTCAATGTCTACTTATTCTGATCTTTATTCGGGTTTAGGTCCATATCAATTAGTTCAGTCTTCAGGGATGTTGGTTTGAGAGCAAATTCAGATTTTTAAAGGTCAATGAACATCCACTCTACAAGTTATTTATACAGAATATTCACAGGAAATTAATTGCATAAATGCATGCACTATTAGTAAATAATCCATTTTATACTACTTTAAGTAATGCATGATTGACATGAATAAGTCTCTTGGCATATTAATCTGTTTTATAAATAGTGGAAATCATAATTACTGGAGGTAAAATGGCCATAATACAGATGGAGAAAATATGCTAAATAGGAAATCACTCTCTGTGAGTGAAATTTAATTATTCTCCAGAAGTCTCAATCCTGATATTGTAGAAATCATGCAATCCCTTCTGGATACAACTAAAAATTGTAAATTCAGTACTTTACTCTTCTAATGGTAAAATTATTTTTATCCAACATTTCAGCTTACCTCTATCTTTGTGTGTCAACTTCCTTAATCTTTGGTTTGTCACTGAATATTAGGGAGAAAGGGAAAGCCTTTTAATTTGAAGCAGCACTGTCTGATTATCTGTCACTAACCTGCTTTCACACAGAATAATGTTCAGGAGGAAAAGGGTTAAGAAGTCTTTGAAAGCACTTGACAGCATGCAGAAGGAGGGGTGAGAAAGCTGATGTTATACAGCAACTGTGAGAGCATTAGGGGAAGAGATGATAATGGATGAGGACAGACGGAGACTGTCAGGCCACAGGCAAAAGAGGAAGAAAAATACCTTGTCTGGGTAGTAAAAATACCTTCATCTGGGCATTTTACCTGCTCTCTCTTCAAGCACTAGGAAAATACTTTAACTGAAAATTTTCAATACTACAGAAAATGCACTTGCCCTGTGCTGATTGTACTAGACCAGATTTAGGCAGAAACTATGATCACAAAAAGCATTCCTCAGCTACTCTCCTCCCCTGCTACACACAGGTATCTTCCCCTAAACTCTTTTCTCCACTCACACTGAAAGCAAAGATTGATCACATCTGCTCAGCAGAAGGACCAGGCTTCTGGGACATGGAGGTGAAGAGCTCTTCCATGTGCAATCCTGCTTTTTCAAGGCAATTACACGGTGCATGGCAGAGCAGCCCCTCTCTGCAGAGCAAAGCTCAGCACCATGCCCTACATGGAGCATAAGCCATGCTCTTGCTCTTCCAGAACCAAAACTGGGACATCCTAATGGGAATTGGAGATGCTTTAAGAGATCACCTCTAGGCAGCTTTCAGATGCTGATGGATGCATTCATAATGAAGAGCAAGGAACGACTGATAAATTATTGGTATTTGTGACTTCAAAGGTTCACACCGCTCTGCTTTCTTGCAGTAGATGCTAGAGCTCACTGTGTCATTGTGGCATTTTTATGCTGTTCATAGGCAGAAATAGAAGCATACCTGATTCTAATAAGTGACATTTGTTGCTAGGGTAGGAGGTTTTCACAGGATTACATGCAAAAATAAAACATAAAATAAAACATAAAATAGGAACCTTAGTGCCTTGACATAATCCTTTCCTGAAGGGGTGAGATTTCTTTTTCGTTATTGTGTGAGCTCAGCAGATTCAGCCTAAGCACAGCTCATCAGCTTTCTATTTCTGCTGTCACTGGGTAAGCATATGTCACAATTCACTGAACACCTCAAAGTCATTTACCAGCCCTTTCTTAAACCAGTTCTGTAAAAGGATTTTCACAGGTGATGCAAACTACATGCTGGCAACTTCACATTACTAAGTTGCCAAAGGTCCTGCCCAGGGCCAGGACAAAGGGTATCCATGTTTTACTTTTACTCCTTGTCTAAGTTTCACACATGATAGACCCAGAGCCATAATATTGAAAGAAATTTTGTTACTTCTGTAGGAAGAAAACATTTCACTCCAGAAGGCATCATGTATGGGAATTGCAGGATTGCCTTAGGGATCACTCTGAAATTTACAGAGCACACTCACACACTGACGTACATGTGCCACCCTTGGCTGTCAGACATTGTCCTCCCCCTGCCTGCACTCCCTATGGATGCTACCAGGACATTGGGCCTGGACCAAAATGCTTGGTCCTGAGCAGCCTGTTTCTTGTCAAGAGCATCACCAAATGAGACACAACTAACTGGGGCTGCCTCCTTTGTGGCCAGACAGGAAATGCTGGGCTGAGTTTGTGACGAAAAAGGTAAAACCCAGTGAAAGGGGTCAAGGCAGCATGGAAAGAAACTTCCTCAGGCTGAACAAGGAGCTCAGGCCTGGTGCCTGCTGAGGGGCTCAGCCCTACAGCTGCTGAAACACAGAGCTCAGGGGTGGGATTTAGGCAGCAGTTCTCCGAAAGGAGTCATGAGTTTGTGGGCTTGCAAGGTAAACCCTTCCTTCAGTTGAAATCACAGAAACAGGAACTTTCTCCAAAGGCAAGAAAGATGATAATCATCCACATCCATCTCAATTTCTTTGAGAACTTAAACAGTAAAGTGTTGAGAGCTTTGTAACAAACTGGCTCTTGGATAAGGGCCACGGCCAGATTAATCTGCCTGAGATACAAACAGGAGGAATGTAAAGGATTTTGTAGATAGTTAGCTAGCTAACAGAAATCATACTAAAAGCAAGAAGGAGACGAGGATAAAAGCGGCAAAGTCATTGTGCCTTTGCCGAAACTTGAAGTTGTAAGAAAAGCTTGTTAGCTAGCAAGAATAAAAGAACGATAGTAGAAACCATAACAAAGTGAACACAAGAATGTAAACGTAGACGTAGTTGACTGATAAATGACTAACCAATAATGAGCTCAATTTTTGCAATATGCATTAGCCTTATTAACACTGCTATAAATGTGTGTGCCTATTCAATAAACTTTTGAAACTTGTTGTTCATCATCTAGTGTGCAAGTCTTCCTTCTCCATCAGTAAAGCAGATTTAGTAAAATATATAAGCCCCAGTTCCTAAAATGCCATATAAACCATAGATGAGAGAACAATCTGGCAGAGCTTCACAACCCATGAAATGGAACCTTCTGGGCAAGACGGCAACAGTTTCTGGCACAAAGTGTGGTCTGGGCATAGCCTGAGAGTAAGGGCAGACTACATGGGAGTAAACTCAGTCTTGAAGTGCTAAAGAAGGAGAGGTATGGACCAGGAAAGAGAGGATAGAAGTTGACTTGACAGCTGGCCTTGACATGAACCTTCACCTAACTGGTCCTTTGGTAACCAGGATTAATTCAGGAATTTAGGAAGTGTTGTCACTTCATTCTCTTAGACACATGTGCAGACTCTAGGACAGAACACTTAAATAATTGAGAGCAAAGGATACTTTTCCAAACATCATTTTTGATTAGTTTATTTAACTGCTAAAAAAAAATTCTCTGTTTAACATTCCAGAGGGATCCCATAGGGGTCTTTGGTAATAAAGAAATCCTGGGAAGTAATTACTTAATTCTGTTTCTTTCCAAAAAACATGGTCCTGCGTAAGACACCAGCTTAAGTCTCTAATAAAATACCATCTTTCTTTCTTAAAGGACCTGTAATTGAACTCAGCCCAGTTACTGCTACTGAAGCTGTACAAACTTTTGACACATTTTATGCTTATTAAGTTTTCTTTCATTTCAAAATGCCTAGGTCATCTTGCACACAAATAGGATAAATATATGGTAAATACATAGAAGAAACTACTCAATCTAATTTTTTAAAGGAGTAATGTATGTGATATTACTATTACATAGGCTTGATTTTGTTGTGTGGATGGATGAAGTGCAAAACCATAGATATTCTCTGTTTTTATAATATAGCTTTTTCTTTGATGCTTCTACGAAGTCCTAATATTGCTGACTTCAGTACTATAGCAATTATTCATAAATACATATCAATAAACACTGAGCAAGCTTGGTCCTGAAATGCACTCCTCAAAGACATGAAACACATAATACAGTCAGTTGCACATAATCCAGCAGGTGTTTAGTATGGATTTCAATGGCAGCTTGCATCTCTAGATGCAAAAAATCTTTGATCTGTGTGTCAAAGCACAGTGGTAATGAGTGTGCTCAGTGAACTATAACTTGGTACTTCAGGTTCATTTCACTCCTCTGAGTGTTGAAGCGATTAAAGAGAACTTCAGCAGCACCACTAATTAGCAAATTGCTGTCTCAGAGCCTCAGCATTTAACTCTATTTTATATTAGTTTGAGAGCACCACCAACTCTGCTCTTGTACCCTGTAAGTTCCACTCACAGTCCATCCTGGCACACTAGGGGTTGATGTACTGCTTTGACACACAGTTTGAAAATGAAACAATCCCTTGTTGCACCATAGCTAACATGAGCAAGGACCCCTGATAAGTCTATGGGTGCTTAACAGTGCTGAAAAAGCTGGTCAGAAATGTCTTTTCATGGCTCTCAGTTCCATCCCTTAACCACATCTGTATGGTTTATCAGTGCTGCATGCCTCTCAGAAATGTTGTAAAAGACTCTAGAGAGCAAACAAATTAGGGACAAAACATGAGATAGAACTGTCACTGGTTTTGAAAATCAAATCTCTATTCTTGCTTCATTGTAATTCTGTCTCTTATTCCAGTGGAAAGTTAATTTTACACCTTTCAAACAAGCTTACTTATGCAAAAGATGATTTGGCAAAGTACTGCTGAAATCTGCAGAGACATTAATAATTTGCCTGAAAAGAAACACCATTGTTTTCTCAATGAGGCTTGTTTAGAGGGGTATAGATATAAAAGTATTATTGGTAAGATTTACTTGTGTCAGCACTAAGAATTTGTTTGACTTGCAAAAACAATCAAACTGGTGTAGCATTCTTGACTTTAAGCTAAGACTCCTCTTGTGTCCTTCATGAGTGTGTACCCAACTTGACACTAGACTAATCTACCATTCTGCAATTCATTCCAAAAATAAAGAGGATTCCTTTAGTATAAGTATTTTTCATTTCCTCAATATTCGTCTTTGCTTCTTCAATATTAATATAGTCCCATTGTTTTTTAAGATCAGAATAATTGCTCTGATGCAAAGTTTTCTGTTAATTTTTCCAGCTTAATGTCATAAGCATCTATAAGTTGCACATTCATCAGAAAGTGTTAGTGTACCTCTACCACTGTTTCTGCATATCTGAAGTGTTACTCTGGAGTTCCTTAGCTTTGCTGCCTGAAGCTGAACTGATAAAATTCCATATCACTGCAAAGTCCCATAGTGTTTAATAATTTTAAAGGCAGCAGGATGTCAAATGTGAGCCTCAGGATCTTTAACATGAAAAAAGTGTATGAGACATTTCCTGCATACTGCTCCATGAACCTAACTTGCTCTCTTTAGTTTGTGCTGATGAAGGTTATTTCTGTAAGAAGGATATGCTGTAACTAGTGAAGATTTGTAGCTACAGTGTTGTTCCCTAGATTTCAAAAGGTTTTAAATAAGGGGGTTTCTGCCTCCCGCATTTGAAGTCTATACTCAGTGAGACTGGTTGAGGTGTAGAAGTCAGCAAAAAGATGATTTCTTACTAAATAGATAACAAGTATCAGCTGTTTCCAACAGAGAGAAAAATAATTGCAGAGAACCTCTAATGTAAAACCTTAGTCCTGAAACAGAGCAAGAATGAAAGAGTTTTGGACTGTTTCCTGCCATTTCTAAATGCAGAACCCTGCACACTGCATGCATTCCGTATGGAGATCCTCTGCTGGAAGTCAGCAAGAGACAATGATTTCACTAGACAAAGAGCTGTCTCCATCCAAAAATAATGGCTGCACTGCTTCCAGAAGTAGAAGCATCCTGTATGTCCCAGAATGGCTTCCTAATATGGTTCATATGTGTTCCTATTTCCAACACTGAAAATTAACCAGGGTATTTGGAAATAGTGCTACTAAGCATGAACTTTTAAAGGTGACTTTGTAGAGCCTAACTGTTGAATTTAGATTTCAGAAAAGCAAGTGGGCAATTAACTTTCACGACAGAATTGTAGTTGAGCAAGACAAATAGTGACAGAAAAAAAAAACAAAAACCACAAAGATGCAAACACAAAGCACTTATTCTCTGGATAAAAGTTTTCTTTTGAAATTTTAAAATGAGGAATCAAAGGTTCCTTTGGGGTTTTTTAGCAATTAATTTCTTAACAGAGGAATTTAATAACCATGGACAAACAAGATTAAGTGCTTTAAGAGAGATTTGCCAGGAAAAAAAAGAATATGACTTCTTGCGAGACATTTTCCACACATTCCATATAAATTATTTCCTTCTGGAAAGAAATAATAAAAAAATTAGAAGTAGGTAACATCTTTCTCAGGAACACTTCAGACACCTGCACTATAAATACAGAAAAGTATACAAGTATTAAGTTCCTCAAAGACAAATTCTTCCACAGAGTTTCATCATTCTGACTGACTACAGGGTTAGGGCAGAAGTAGCACGTTACAAACATATTTTTCAGGTAAAATCTCGACCCAATTCAAAAATCTTTCACTGTCTCCATTCGGACTACAATTTCACATTGGAGTGGTTATGTTCTATGCTGAACCCTTACAGTCATTTTTATTTTTAAGGATATGCTACTCATAATCAGCTCAAGGACCACACAAAATTTGTATTTATATAGAAAATGTAATGATGTTGTGATAAAACTTGTGGGATAATATAATCCCAGCTGTCAGATAAAGAAAATTAGAAAATATATACCATTTATTCTTTAAGAATATACATGTATTAAAATTAATTAATTAATTAATTAGAGTGCATTTCAGACAATGGATAGTTAAGCCAAGAATATGATAAGAAAACTTTTCATTAAGAAGGATTTTTCTGTAGTCTGCCTCTCATTTCTTTGCTTTCAAGTCAGACTTCCAATGAAGTATGGGATGCCCAAAAATTATATAAATAATAAATGTGCAATATATTATAAAATATATATTTTATTGTTTGAGATGACTACTCCAAAGAAATCTCAACTGCAAAAAAACTCACTTTGAAATTGATTTACTGATCTCATTTTAAAAGTTACATTAAAAACACCTGCTTGCCATCTGGACAGTGCGGCTCTAATAACAGCATATTTAAGTGTGGAAGATCCAATATTCAAGTCTAATGAAACCACAGAATCACAGAATTAACTAGGTTGGACAAGACTTTAGAGATCATTGAGTCCAACCTATGATCTAACAGCACCTCATCAACTAAACCATGACATTAAATTATTAGAAATTAAGAGATTGTGGGAAAAAATACAGAGGAAATCTCTACTAATTAGCTTAACACTTTAGCTCACAGTTTACTCTCAAAATCTTGCAATGAATCCACCAACCCCCTAAAGTATTTGAAGGAAAAGACTCCACAAGCTTCATGCAGCTTGCCTGTGGAAGGGCTGTGAACAAACTAACAGCACAACTGTTATAATTGGAGCTGAAATGTCAGGTTTAAAAAGTAAGAACATCTTCTCCTGCAGCTGGTGAACTGACAGAAGAACAGAAAAGCAATGTGAACAATATCTCAAACTGTCATTTCTGATTTAGCGCTAAATGTAATTACGGTGGAATGTTAAAAGAATATATCCATGCCCAAAGACCTTGAGCATTCATATACTGAATAAAACTGCTTGATGAAATGTTAAGTCTGCCCCTTTGCACCACATTTTTCTATGAATATATACTTTTATATTACAAAAACCGCACAAATTTTATCAATTTATTAGATAGACTGAGAAATATATTGAATACAACAGAACAGGATATTTCCTGTTACAAGCATACCATGGGAAATTTCTTCAATCTTCAAATTCATTGAAATTCATCATAATTTTCTTTATATCAATGCATCTATCAGAATTACTGAGAGGACCAAGTTTCTCTAAATGATACATTAAGCCCAAGAAAAGACTCTTAAATCAGAAATTCTGACTGGTGAAACAAGCTGAACAGGTCCTGATTTGTCTGTCTGGTAGTTAACCAAGAAGTTAAAAATTTTGCCATACCATATTATCAAGGGTTCAGGTTTTACTTATGAGAAAAAACCCGATACAACCGAATTATGATTAAACAAACTGAAGGAACTAATGATTCTGCCTTCAACGGTGTGTATTGGAAGATACAAGTTTACTTAATCACCATTTTGTTTGGTTTTTTAAATCCAAAAATCATGCAGGTGGGACCAGAAGTGCATTGCCACGCTGTTCTTTTCCTTCTGATTCAATAAGGAGCTGCCAACAGGTTTGTTTACTGGAAAGATCAAAAGCCAGAAGGGAAATTAGAATGGGTAACAGTGCATACCTGAATACTTAGTCATTAAGATGAAAGGTGATGTCAGCGTTTTCACCACAGCTAAACAGAAAAACACTTTAGACTTTTTAGTCTAAAAAGAAGAAAAAACAAACAAACAAACAAACAAACACAATTGCAACACAATCCCTTTCCAGTGCTCATCTGAACTAGACAGCTGCATTGTCTACTGAGGGCACTGTGCTTCGCCCTGTGCTGAGTTTCTGTTATCTTGGCATGCTAGAGAAAGCAGCTTTTCCTGCAGGTAGAACTATACCAGGGCATTGGGAGAAGTGATTTTGTAAGCCTCCCTCACAGAAAAACAAGACAAGTAGTGGCCAAAAGCATTGGCAAATACTGGGTCATAAAATAAATGTAGCATGATGTCAGTCCGGATGGAAGGGGCTGGAAATTGCCTTCATTCCACATTTGGAAAGTAGCTTCAGTGGAAGACTGTTGAGAAAAGGAGATATTTTAGAAATGTTGAGTCACTCTGTTTTGACATTTCATTTAATGTCAACTTTTATTTTTGTTTTGAAATGGTATTTTTCATTCCCAAATTGCCTTCTAAAGGGAAGGTTAACAAACATTTCAACTGACATCTCCAAAGATGTGGTTGTTTGAGATTCTTTCCCCAAAGAAACTTCAATTTACTTTTTTTTTCCAACTAAAGCAAGAAGTCTACTGCATGATCAGGTTTAATTTAAGGGCTTACAAAGCCAAAGCCTGTGGAGATCTTTGAATTATCACATCAGAAGGTAACTACAAGAGCACAACATCTTGTTATAAAAAAGAAAAAAAAAAGTCATAAAAGCGGTCCTCTCCCGTCCCTCATATTTTCCTTCTCCCAAATCCCAGTAATTTTCCTCCTTTATATGGCATCCATTTTCTCAGTTCTCTTTGTAAGCAGCAAGATCTGTCTCCAAGCAGCATTTTTCCTGAAATCATCCTCTTTTCACAGTAAATCTCCTTCCATGTATGTTTTCTGTGTTCTAAGGTCTTCCCTACCCTTACTGTCATTTCAGCCTGGTGGATGTCTGGACTCCAACCCTGCTGGACCCACTATTCCACAGCCTCTTTCTGAGTGACATTATGTCCCAGTTCAGCAAGATGCTAATGGTGAAAAGTGAAAATAATTAAGCAATCCAAGCATTCATACACGTAACTAATTAGTCTAGGAGAAGCAGGAAGCAGACAGTATGTTCTGAATAAGTTCTGTTAATGAAGAATGGTCTGACAGAGACAATTCTAATTGCACCATAGTATGTCTAATCTAATTATGTTAATAGTTTATTTGCACTCTAAATCATCTCTGTCAGCTCAGATATGGAAATCTGGTAGATATCACACCGTGCTAGTGAAGTCTAATGAGAACATCTCTCTTCCCTGAATGCTTGTTCTATCTGAGCATGAGTCTTGCATTGCTCTGAATACTAGGCCAGTTGGGAGTTCCTTGATGAAAATGCTCTTTGAGTATTTTCCTTGGGAAAGACCAGCTCATCACAGAAAAGTGTTTGCAGGAACATTGTTTGAGACATTCCTCAGATAGGTTCTTCCTCCTTTGGGACTTGTAGTCCATAGTACTTAGTAGTACTTCTAAGGCCAGGACCAAAAAATTACCATTTGCATAAGAAATATCCAACCCACACTGACTATTTTTCTTATAAATATATTCTTAACACCAACTCTTCAAATAAGCCCTCACCAGCCAGGGCTATTCTTCATTGTACTAGATAGAGCAACCTCATTCAGAGACTGAAACAACCCAGTCTACATCACATGGGGTTGGTGGAGAGAAGGTGGATGCAGTACTTGAAAGATGCTGGAAGTCAAGTGATGCTGACAATAAGGAAAATTAACCCAAAAGCCTGAAAAGCTATACCCTATACCAGTGTTTACATGATATTTCAAACTTCTAGGCAGAAAATTATTCAGAAAATTTGAGAGAATTTGGTCAAGGAAAAATGGTCAAGGAAAAATGGAGGACAGTTTCTTGACAGAAAACCAGACAGTTGGACCAGACAGAGGAAGATGACCAGGTGCCATGTAAAAATGGTCATGCTAATCTCAGCTATTACAGGTGGACTATTACCAATTATTTTAAAAGCATTGCATAAAATTCATTAAAGAAATATAATTTTTTAATCAGTCTAGGCAAGCAAAAAAAAAAAAAAGCAAATTCCTTCAGTACATCATAAGGGACAGGAAGATATTAGGCATCTCAAAGTCAAAATAAAGAACAGCAATCACAGTACTGCTGTGTTCTGTTCAAGTCACGTGTGTTCAGAGCTGCATAACTAAAAGCTGTCATGTCATACTGCAGCAGCCAACACTGAAATATCACAGAAACTCCTTAGGTAGATTGTCTAGTCAGCTAAGAAACTTCAGGTGAAAGACATCCCGAGAGTATGTCCAGTCCTGGGAGGTGTGTGAGGATTTCAGAGTTTCATTTATCCACACACACTTCAGAGACCGTTTGGGAGTCTTTAGTGTATTCCAGCTGGTCTCCATGGCTGTGGATATGCCATACACCTCTGTCACAGATGTCAATCCCTTGTGGAGGTAGTAGCCCTGCTATACTATGCTATACTAGGTATCTATGTGAAAAATTAATATAGAGCCTCATAGCAAGCTGCAGGTCCCAGAAAAGCCAAACACCTCTGGGATCACCAGGAAGAAGACCCTTTAAAGACCTGCATCTCCATCAGTCATTAATGGAAGAAGGAAGCATGTAGAGAAACTATTTCTGCTTTTGAGATGGGTGGAAGGACTCTGAGACTGGAGAAATCAGTTGAGTTACCATCCTGAGGTGCCTGCAGAGAAGTTGCACGTTCACAGAAAATCAGACTGATGACTATTCCTGTACAATAGTAGAGCTGTAGGTGGCAGCTCTGCACTCACAGAAAATCAAACTGTTGAATATTTCATCATAGACATAAACTCTGCTTTTGAGGTATGCATGGAGAATGTTACCAGTGTCTTAATAACTGTAAGAAGAATATTATGTTGGCATTGAAAAGAAGAGCTCTGAATGACATTCTTGTTGAGATACAATCTAATTTATCATTCCTTTTGCACCATTAACCCATATTTCTCCTATTGACTCCCCTGTCTGTAGCAAAAACATCTGTCGATCAAGCAGCTGTCCATTCCCATCTGTCTTCCTCATACCCTCTATAGTTGGTAGCACCAGTTACAAGCAACCTGGTTGATCCTTCTGGAAAATTTCTGCCCAAGGGAGAATATCCAAGAAATGTTGCACAACTACCTCAAACGTTTTTGGCCCCAGAAGGTTCACTCACGTCCAGTTGACAGGAAGGGCTCCCTAGTTCCTCTGTTTGGGCTGTGGGAGAAAATTACACTGGAAAAGTACCTACAGCCCAAATGATTAAAATATTCAAACTTCCATTATTGTCAGTTTACTGACTAATGTTTTGAAGATTTCCAGTAATTGATTTTTTTTTTAGTCTGTTTCTATGAAAAGAGCTGGATATTCACTACTCATTGTGTCAAAGAGCAGGCTGTTTGCTGGGTACAGTGGAACATTTTGAACACCATCCTCTAAATCTAATTCTATGGACACAGACAGCAAGTCACCCTTCAAGGTGAAATTTTTAATGAGCAGTTTAAATTCTATAGAGACAAGAAAATTCAAAAGCCAAAATTTGCTGAAAGGCATTCAGTGACACAAAGGGAAGAATTCAGAAATACAATCCCTCAGGTAGTGCCTGGCAGACATATTCAATTAAAAATTTTAAAAATTTTTTTCACTGCAGACTTTGTTTACAATAGTTTTTCTTTCTCTGATCCTCAAAAATTTCGACAAACCTTTCCAAATAACTGCTGTAATTTAAGAAAATGAGAAGCTTTACACACTCTACTTCCTAGCTTATGTATGTGCTAACATGTGCAGGTATATGTAAATGCATATATATGTACTTATATTTTTCACAATATTATATTGTGAAAAAATATTGTTCAGTATTGTTACATTCACCAGGCTACTCAAGTTTTCGAGGTGAGGTTAGTGGCTCTCTGGAGCTGTATGTGGAGAGCCAGGAAGCATTTTGCTTAGGAGAATGGGCCATTCAATGGTTTGACAGTACCATTGTGAATCAAGACTGTACATATATATATATATGTCTTCAAAATAATTTCTGCTCAGATCTCATCTTCTTCCAAAATAAATTTTAGACTTGAGGGAGAAAATGGCAAGGAGCATAAGAAAACCTTTCTGGGTTTAGAGCCTGTGTTTGTCTACCTTATATCCTTATCTCTGCACAGATACCTAAAACTAGTAACTTGAGTAGATAATAGTTTTTTTAATGGGAATTCACATGAGGGGAAAACTCTTTGGACCCTCATTACTCTGATAAGGCAACCAACACTCATGAATTCACGCGGAACTTGGTTGCACAAAAAAAAATTGTATTTTGCAGACATGGGCCTTGACTGTGAAAAATAAGTGCAGCTTTTTTCATTCAGATAAATGAATGGAACTGCACATGGGTTCAAAGGCAAGTGCACCCAAATATTTGCAGAACTGAATTTTCGCTTTCATCCTTAATAGTGATAGCCTAAACCTTTCTTTCACACTTGTTTCATTTGGATTTTGCCCCTCTAAGAGCTGGACAAAATACCAGAAGCTCTCTAGAAGGACTTTTCTTTCTAAATAACTCGGACTGCTATAGCTGTTTTGAAAAAGAAAATCTATTCATGTCTAACAAGCACATGGTGTTATTTGAAAATTTTTTATGTCAAGTGTTTTAACATTCTTCCCATTCATACAATAGATTTCAGTGATAATACTGCCTCCATTTAAAGTTGATTGACAATAGATAAGACCCACATTTTGGTTACTTATAATTTCACTAATACTAACCATTCATTTCAACATTCCTCAGTCCTTCTGTTGTTTTTATTTCAGTTTAAAATCACTCAACTTTTTCACAGAACAAAACACTTCATGCTTGTAACATTTTGTAGCTACTGTAGTGAGAACCATCAGAGCCTTCCTGCTGGGGGGAAAGCATTTTACAAGTAGCAAAGTCCTTTACATCAAGGACAGGCATTTTTCTTCCCATGCAAAAATTCATCCAAATGTTCATATTTTGGTCCCCCCCATGCTAGGAAACAAAAATGTTTGCACAGTGTTATAAGACTGGGTCAGTAAACACCATCAGTTCCTTCTTCTGCACATTGCACCTTAATAACACGTCTCCTTCTCTGCCATGCACTTCTCCAGAGATTACAGGAATTTTACCTCAAAAGGACTCCAAGAGGTACAGCCAAGGAAATCTAATAAAAGCAGTCCATTAGGAACTTCTAGAGTCAAGTCAAGACTCTTATTTGCTCCCAGTAGTAGCAGTAAATGCTCCTATACTATTTCTCCAAAGGATTCCCCATGGACAACACGACCAACTCATGTCGTACAATAGTCTTTTGTTTCTAGGAAACCTGTCATGTATTGTAGGAGGTGGAAGAAGCATTGAATGAAAAGAAAAAACAGGCTAAGGGAGTAAAAATGTGTCCTAGATAACTGTCTTCTACCCAGATGCCTACTACAGATGCCAAGTAAATAATTTATCATAAAATTGTTTAGTTGATCATTGTCTTCCTTAGATTTTAAAGCTAATTTTTTAGACACTTGAGATCTGGCTGTGGAAGTACTGCAAGTGCTACATGCTCAGTCTTGCAGCTGAAATTAATCATAACTAAGTTCTTGGAATACAAGATTTTATTTTAATGATAAATGCCCTGGAGAAGGTTTAAAAAAAAAAAAAAACATCAGGCTACAAAACCCCCTGTCATTTCTGAAGAACAACATGAAATATTAGTTTTATTGTTTCAATAACAGTAAGAAAATATAAGTATGTATTTTTTGAATTTCAAGGGTAACAATTCAAGAGACAGAACATGAAAATTCTATTATAAATCATTACTCTTTAGATGTCAGAAAATTAGTTCAGGTTTCATAACTACTTGTTAGGGACTGATAGAAATGGGTTTAGGGGAATGAATAAATTTCTGAAAATATGAGTTGATAATCTGAGGCCCATAAAAATCTCTGGGTTGAAAACAGGCTTAATAGTGAAAAAACCTCACTCACCCAATATTTGTTGAGAAACTGGAGCCCAGTGTTTTTGAGGCAAATTGCTGACCTCTACTACTTTGCTTCAAGAGGACTCAGTTATCTGAAGCAATAATAAGTTATTTTTTCCCTCTGTGGAACAGTCACCAGAAAGCAATATATTGCACTGCTTCATAAAACAAGGAGCCAAAACACCACAGCACCCTAAAAATATCACTGCAAACTGAAAAGTTCAGTTGGTCAAGAATATAAAACTGCCATTTCTTTTATAGAAAAATAGTTTGTTTTTTTATGTACTGGAATTTTTTTTATTCTTTTTTTCTCCTCTGTGTCAGTCAGAAGGAAAAAAAAATGAACATATTTCTTTTAGGCTTACCTGAATCTAAATATTTCAGTTGTCAAATGGAAATAAGCTACTATTTGTCTTCTTTGATATACTACTCATTTATCTATGTAGTAAAGTCTCCAAGTCTGGCAGAGTTGTTCTCCTTCTGATGCAGTGGGTGGGGGGGAAGAGGGGAAGAATCAGAATCATCAAATTATTATAGATAATTGAATACTTAAATACAGGCATTTTTGAGGAACATGCACACTTATTTGTGAGAAAGATTTATTTGTTGTAGAGTTGCACCATTCAGTCTATTGGAACTTTGTAATTGGGTTTTGTACTCAAAGGACAAATATTTCTTTGCTGGTGCTTTATTTAACCAAGTACTAATAGAAAAGCCCACTAGGTTATTAGTTTATTATTTTTTATTTAATGTGACAAAGAGTAGGCTATAATTTATCTCTTCCTGAAGTTGTAGGAAATATTACTTTCTCCTGTAGGCATACTGTCAACATAAAAAATGCTTGTGGTACAACAAAAATGGAGTATTTGGCAAGCACGGACAGATCCGATTTTGCTGGTATTTTAATTACCTATTTTAGAAAAAGTCCACCTTCATCAGCTTGGACTTTTCAAGTCCATCTTATAAATAACTCCCTTGATGGAAATTACTGAGACCTACCTGACAGCATGACCAGCCCACACCTCAGCTGTTACACACCAGAACGGCTCACAGCTGAGGATCAGGACTAGCAAGAAACCTGGGGAGTGTGACAGAATGTTTCTCTAACACTTTCTATCCTCAGACCCCCTTGATCCAACTCTATTTTATTATTGCAGAAAAAGAGCAGCATAAATTTGATACTTTTTCCTCTTTAGCAGGAGTATTTTGATTTTCTGGAGGACAACCAGTGAAATACAAAGAAATATGGCATAAGAAAACTTTACATTCATTTCAATTAGTGGCACAGCAGAACTCTGCAGATGGCTATGGCTGTCTAGAAGATGAGATTCTATTCCAGATCATGTTTTACTCTTTTCTATAAATGCAATGTTTAAAATAAGAAAAGGAGGGAGAAGGAAAGCCTGTATTTCCACGGGTACTGATACTGAAGGAGCCCAGTTCCTATGGATTTAGATCTTGCATCATTTTATATCTCCAAGGGTATGTATGCTGGAAGAAAAGTGAGTCCAAGTTTTACTCTGCAAACTTGGTCCATTAGAGCATACATGGACCACATCTTATCTTTATGATAAGATGTGACATGAGCTCACAGCATGGCTTGGACACAGCAGGGGTTGCAGATACAGTTATGCATTGCTGCTCTTGGTACCCAAAGCAGTGTGCATTCCTCCTCTATGGCCCTTGTCAGATCTTTCCAGAATTTCCTGGAATCCTGTCACCTGAGTACTCATAGTATAACAGATTCCTCAGCTGAGCCACTTCTACAGACTTCCTCTTCCACTGGCTACACATTTTCACAAAGCTTTGAGAATTCAATTACCTTTCAGGTTTCTACCTGTTGGCAAAATTTGGCTGAAATATTTGAAGAAGAGAGCCGTTAGAGGGTGGGAAAGCTGGAGGAAAGGGAAAGGTGCTGATTACGCTCCCAGACATGAAAAGTGGACTCAAAAGAAAAAAGGCAAAGCAAACAAAGAAGTCCAACTAAATTTCTCACATAATACATTTTGTAAAAGCTGCAATGTGTAAACAAAAGCAGTAAAACACACTTTGCCATATATTATCAGATAACATGAAGAAAGAAACAAATGGATTATTCATTACAAACTCCAATGATTAATGTGTTTTCAAATTCATATTGCTTTTCCTTATAGCTGTAAAGAGATTACTTTGTTTAAATGCATGAATTGTAGCTTCACAAGGATTGCTAAATAATTTTAACCGCATCTTCAACATTATAACAGTCAAAATTTTCCCTTGTTTCCCCATGCTGAACCCAAGTTTACCTAAACCAATAGAGAAGAGGATTTGCAATGTTCCTAAGAGACATAATGGATGATAAAATTCCTACACTTATTTACAGGCACAGGCATGGAAAACTTTATTTAAAGTACTGGTCATTATGGTTTTGTTTTGCCTATAGCACATAAATGTATTACAACATATATTCTTATTATAGGGTACTGCAGACAAAAGTAATGATGTATAGATGGATCAGGGCATAGACACTGAGGCTTTCAGATACTCTCAGAGCACTATGATAATAAATATTTCTGTGTAAAAGCATAGATCTTCTAGTGTCCTTTAGATCTTATTAAAGGTCCTTCCCCAAATCAGTGCCACAAAAAATAAATATTTTCTCTGAAACATCTCTGTGTGTCCCCTAAAGATACACCAGGACTTTTGCAAGTGGTCATTGTTACCTGCTGGTTTACAGGTTATAAGATGTCCTCTGTCTGTCAGAACACTGGGATTTTTTCAGGTAATCCCAATTAAAGTTTTTCAATATGAGAAATATTTACTTCTTTTTCCTCAATCCTGTATACCAAAAATGCACCCTCTGCCAAAGAAGAACTTCTGCTTTTTATTTTTTAAAGATTTCTGTGCACTATGGCAGACACATCTCCTGAAACTTGCATGCCCAGTTGCCTTTCCCTACAAGCCCTTAACTCTTCAGACTCAAAAATAACTAAAGGAAAAAAAAAATCTTTTTTCCCCATCCCCACCCCTCTCAGCAACAATGAAACTAATACAAGGCAAAAAAAAAGTCTTTTCCAGTTCCCAATGATGGATAAAACCAGACTCAAGTGATAATTACCTCCTCTTTAAGCTTTCACTGATCAAAGCTAAACTTTTGCTCAAAGAAACTTTCCTTCAGAAAATACTGAGTCCTGGCTGGTTCCAATCATGCTGTTAAATAAATAAAAGGTTTTTAAATCAGGCTGCTATCTAAACTGTACTAAGTATTTTTACCTGCATGAAGAATCTCATAAGAATGAAGTTGGGCCTGTACTCCAGTCTTAGAAAGGTATCTCAATTAGAAGTTAATTGAAATTGCTCTGTGTTTGATGATCTCCTACTATTTTCATGAACTTTGCTAAAATAAGACTGCTTGAGAGCTGTCTGGTGAAACTTTCCCAAGAAGCATATATAAGATTACTGCCATAAACGATTTATCAGGCTGCATCTTAACTCCATACAAAAACTAAAGCCACAACAAGTGCTCTTGAAATAGATTTATTGCTAAAATGTACCTTCATCAGACTTCTCAAGTTAACTGAAATCCAAATACTTCCTGGCACTTTACTCAGTTTATAGAAATCTGTCAAAAGCTTAGAAAATTGGGTGACTTTCCACTGACAGATTGCTTAGTGTCATGTCACATACTGAAATCTGAAAATGCTTACAGATAGCCATGATTCCCAGCCTCATTCTCTTCAGACAAGGATTCCACATTTCTACCTTTCTTTTGAAACTGAAGACGAATCAGTGTTTAAAATCTCAGTCTCCATGAAGTAGACTTAAAAGGTGACCTTCATTTGATATATCAATGCCCTAAGCAGGGTTTCAGCCTTGTATTTACATTTCCAGCCTCCCCCCAGTTCCCACAGCAGAGTGACGCTTGAAAAGTACTGTTTTCCAGAAAGCTTTTTCAGGCAAGGCCCCTTTGGCACTCACTTTTAGAAACAGATATGAAAAATAGACTTACTAATCCCACATAGTTTCTCCCACCCTGACTGTGCCTTTCCCTCCTCCTTCTTCTCTGTGTTCATCTGTTGGTGGTGACACTGCATTTCAGCCTCTTTTACAGCCCCAAAGTACAGGGGGTTTTCATTTTCACAATGGCAATTTTAACAGACAACAGCTGCAAAGCACGATTTCTCACCTAGAACCACAGTGCTCACCATTTGAGATCCTTCTGGTGCACTTGTTGGCTTTCTGGTTGAATTCTGCCACAGCTCCTCACTGAGCTGAATGAATCTGACTCAAAAGTTTTGCAAAGCACTGGAAGTTTATTTGTAGGACTAGGAACATAAATGCCTTTCCAAGCTTACAACCACCTGCAAAGCAGTCCCTTACTTTTTGTCACTGAGGAACATGAAGCTAATTCCCAGGACCTTAACATGCATCATAAAATCATAGAACCATACAGGTGTTTTCAGTTGGAAAAGACCTTTAAGACCTTTAAGACTTTTCACCCACCACTGCCATGTCCACCATGAAATTGTGTCCCCAAGCACCACATGTGCCTTCAGCAATGCTGATTTCACCCCTTCCCTGAGCAGCCCATTCCAATGGGAACCCTTTCAGTGGATACTTTTGTCCTGATATCCAACCCAAACTTCTCCTGGGGCAACTTGAAGCAATGTCCTCTCATCCTACCACTTGTTACCTTGGAGAAGAGACCAACTCCACCTGGCTACAACATCTCTTGAGTAGTTGTATAGACTAATAAAATCCCCCTGTGCCTCCTTTTCTCCTGGCTAAACCACCCCAGCACCTAGATCCTCATCTCTAAGCCTGTAACATTGTATGGGGCTCTGAAATATTTTGACAGAATCCTGACAATTATCTGAGGACAGTGGAAGAGGATTTTCTTTTGTTTCTTTTCATTGGTTTAGAAGTTGATTTCTTGTGGCTCTGCAAAAAAAAAAAAAAAAAAAAAAAAAGCCAAAAAAAAAACCTTGGCATGAAATTTTGCAAAATAATCACTTATGTGTTCAAATTTGAAAGGGTTGTTAATGAGACATTGATTAAAAACCCTATCCATAATACTGGAAAAACTCAACATTCTGATGCTCAAGAAGCTTATCTAACGTGAATCAGCTGGCTTCACAAAACACTTTTCTTTAAAAAGAGAAAAGAAAAACACCAAAATGGTAGGTAACCAGGGAATTCATCCACTGTGCATAGAAAAACACATTATGTCATACCAAAATAGTAACAATTTTACAGTCCTTTCTTGGGGATGCAATTCCTAAGGGCAGTTCACTGCTTTCCTTTCATGCAAAAATGGCTTCTGCACTCTGGCAAACCAGAGCTGTCCTGCTTGCCTGGTTCACCATGCTCCTCTCAGCTGAGCTAGTAACTCCTGTTAGCCACCACCTGCCACTGAATGCTCTGGTTAATCTCCTCAGCTTTGCTCATGTAAGTTTTTAGCAGAAGTACGTGAAACATTGACAACTACCACAGCAGCCTCCCTTAACCTGCATGCCATTAACATGTCTTTCTGCTTCTTGGCTGAAAATAAGCCCTTAAGTAGCTTTTCTTGCTTCAAACAATTTAATTAAACATACTTATGCAAACCCTCCAAACAGTTTTTGATTTTTCAGACTGCTCTTTCTGTATTGCAGAGTTGGACGGTGAACAGGTTAGGACAACCTCTTCTTTCAATCAGGAACTGTTTCAGGACTGTGCCCAGCTTTATTTTGTTTGTTATTACTGCCTGGCAGGAAAAGCATTTCTCATTTGGTAACTCTGTTCTTCCCTGGACTACAGAACAGCTGGCTTTGCTTTAACTTAAAGCCTTAGTTACCATTCTTTCACACCAAATATGTGTACAGACATAAAAGTATTCAGCAAGTGTCTGAATATCATTTTGAAGAGCATTTTAGTCTGGTGCAATTTCCCCACCTGAGGATGTAATTATTCTGTAGCTGGTAGGTCACCAAGTCCTTTAATCAGTACATGTCATTTCAGGAGATGTACCAGCTGGTGCAATTTTCGCAACACATGAAATATAAAAATGAATAAATGAAATTATGGCAAAGAAAAAGAGAGCAGACATTAAACAATGCAAAAAAAGAGAACCCCCAAAACAAAAGCCACACAATAAGAGAATTTGAAGAGTCATAGGCCTATCTTCCTGTACTCAGCACTTAAAAAAAGGATAAGACAATGACTGCCAGAGTAGAGTTTAGACACTAGGGAATTGCTTTTGTGGTAGCATCAGCTCTGAATACAAGTAAAACACAGGAATGACAACTCTGAAGAAGGGATTATTTTTAAGTGAAATGTCTGGGATTAATAAACTGTTGAAATACTGAAGGTTTTGTTCTTAATGAGGGCCAGACTGCTACAGGTACAGCAAATAATAAATTAAATTCATGCAACAAGAAAAAAATCTCTAATTTCACAAAAATTATATCAGAACTTCCAGAGTCACAAGAAGACAGGGAGACAGGACAATAGAGATTGTGTAGAGAAGAACTGTGTAAGGCTCACTGCATGGGGTTAGGACACCACAGACTGCAAGATCTGCACATCCCCCTGGAGGAAAAGCACAAGCACAGCCCTGTTTTCCTTCCCTTCCAATTGTAGTAGTCAGTTAATTCTCTTCAAGAAAAAAAAAGGAAAAAAATTTTAAAAAAAGCTGTCCTGGTTTCAGGTGGCAATAGCTGAGGCAAATAGCACAGGCAAAGGTGCACCTAAGCCCTGCCCAGCCCTCTGACCTGCTCATGGCACACTGCACTCCAGGCAGCAGGGGAGGCTGCAGCATCCTTCAGCATCCTGCAGCATCCTTCAGCATCCTTCTGCTGGGTGCTGGCTTCAAGTTCAGCTGCCTGTCCTGCCAGCAGGAGGAGGTTACATCCACATGCAGATGAAGGCACAGCTCCAGGCTCATGCACCCATGGACAGCCCATCTCCAGAGGGATGCCAGAGTTTTGGCAGCCTCCTCTTCCTCTGGGGAAGGGCAGCAGCTGTCAGACAAAATGTGCTGATTTGGAAATTAATTATTCACCTGCCAAGGCAATAACTCAGCTGTGCTCTGTGCTCTCCTCTGTCAATGTTCTCCAGAGGAGCACAGAAAGGCCAGTGGCTTTGTCAGCATTATGGCAAGGGACGTTTCTTACATGACTAAAGAATTTCTTCCACCCTCTTTGAAAATGCAGGTAAATGCATTTCTCAGTTAAGGTGATGGGTTAGGGGCTACTGTAGGAAGAACAGAGTTCCTGTACAGATGTATACATAATCTTAGATTAAGCTTTGCACTTTAAAGGTGTTTTCACTTTTTTTGAACTTGCTTTGTTGTTTCCTCAGATCTCACTACTGCAGAAAGCAATTTGCTTTTCTTTTTCAAAAGCTAATGTTGAATCAATAACTAGATTCTGCTAGCTGTGTCTCTTGCTAGATATTGTGCTGAATAGGTGATGAGCAACAGGTACCACAGCTTTCACATGAAAGCAACTTAAGTAACAAGAATGTTCAAAATCAGGCTATTTCTCTATTTATCATTAACCTCCAGTTTCATCTGGGAAATATAAAATATTTTTTTAAAAGGAGCTCAGAGAATTAGAGGGGATTTTTTTTCCTTGACTTAAGATGAAGTGTTTAGCTCAAACACATTTAAGGTATGCATGGAGGCAGCATGGAGGCAGAAAAATACATGGTGTATGGATAAATCAATAATATAGAATAAAATTTAAGAAAGGAAAGAAGGGGCATCCCATGGAAGTGATGGAATGACAGAAGAGAGGGTGCCTGGAGACACCACACCTCAGCCACAGTATCACCAGGAGAACGGAACTAGGACAAAGTAGGTTCATGGGACTTCAGGCTTCAGCCTGACATCGGCAGACAGAGGAAGACATTTTGCACTAAATGTATTTCAATTACAAAGAGTAGTACTCCTTGAAATCACAAGGCAGGGGCTTTTAAAAAAAAAGATGAAAAATCTGGTGTCGAAACTGAGTTGCCATATGAAGAAGCAAAATCTTCTTCAAAATATTAGTCACTGGCCATATAAAATAGAAACTTAAAAGATAGCATCCTACCCAGTGTCACTTCCTTCTCTAGAGCCATCAGGCTGGTAGTCTCCTTGAGCAACACATTGACTTTCAGAGTAAGTCATGACCCTTCTCTACACTGCCTGACAATGTGAAATGCTGTACTATGTGGCAGAATAGGAAATTCTGTATGCCTCATAGAAAAGTGTCTTTCGATTCATGTACACCTTAAAGTGGGATTTCTCCTCTTTTAAATGAGAAAACCTGGCAGGAGAGTTTAAAAAACATTTAGTACCCAGCCTCATCACCATCTGGTCAGATTTGATTATGATACAGCTGAGCAATCTCCTGCTAGCTGCACCACAGGGGAATTTCTTAAAAGGCTGCCATTTACCATTTATAACTGTAGCAGGGAATAAGTGGGATATATGACTAGCATTTTGTGCCAAAAGAAGGGGCTTGCTTTGGTTTAGAGACACTGATTATTTCACATGCAAACCAACAAATTTGTGTAGATAAAATAATTTACATGAAGAAAAACAGCAGGCTTGCAAAGTGCCATTAAGGCTCCTAAACCAAGCAGAACATTTACACCTGCACTATTAATTGATCACAAGAGCTCCCAATGCCAATGTGTGTGAAAAATTGTTCCCTTTAAGAGAACAGATGCTTCATTGTTAATAGGAGTTTCACACATAAAAAATAAAAATTGTGGAAGACTGCCTGTTCAGCCCCATATATTCACAATGAATATTAGAAAGTCTTAATTAAGCTCCATCCCATCACCAGCAAAACTGAATTATTATAGGAGGCAGAAGTTGCAAGAACACAAAAATAGCACAATGTTTGATCACTAAACTAAGAATATTGAGAGTACCCATTCGGGGAGAAAACATCCATAGACTGGTTTTTTTCACATGGATAAATAAGAAAAAGAACAACTGTGATTGTCATGCATCTGGAATGAAACAGCCATTGGCTACATTACAGACCAAAAACGAGAAGCAAAACACAATGTGCTTGTCACAAACAGAAAATCTGAATGAACTGTGATGCCACTATCACAGCATAATAATAAACAGATATTTTCTGTCCTAGAGAATTATTTCTACCTTTATCTTAAATGAATCATGGTTCATTTGGGATTGGTTGTCTTGCTCTCATAATTTTAAGAGATTCTGAGCTCAGTATTTTCAAGTGTAAAATGTTTTCAAATACACTTTGCTGTCACTTGGAATCACACCTATCAGTAATGGTTGTTCTTTTCCTGCTCTAACAGAATAATCTGGGCTAAAGACACCATCTAAGTAACTTCTTGCTCCCTCTCACTTTTACAATCTCCTTAGCTAGAAATATTTTTGTGATTTTTGGTTATGGTTGTGCAAAGACCTTGCTTTTACCTGCCAAGTTAATAATTTAACTTTAATGGCCAAAGCCATGCTAATCAAATAAAATCCTAATGGTTTATAACAAATCAAATCACCTACATACAAGTTCGTACACAATATCATGTTGAATTATTCTCTTCATAGTTTCACAGAATTATGATAAGTCTCAGGACCAGATGTAACTGCAAACAACACAGTAGAAACGGAATTACTTATTTTCTCTACAATTCCCTTGCTAAAATGCCAAAAACATCTAAACACAGACACCTAAAAGTGTTGCCAAGTGTTTCAGTATTTTTTTTAAATTTTGTTGCCATTTCTAGCAGTTATATATTTGATTGAAATGAAATTACTCAAATCTTCACATGGTCAGGCACACATCCAGGCCAGTTGTCATATATGAATGACATTAGTAAATTTTGAGGGCATAAACTTCTGTCATGGGAGTAAATTTTGGGACACTAACAGCTGCAGAGCAGCTGGACAAAACAGACCTCCCTAAACTCCATTTGCAAAGGTAGGAGAAATTGTGCAATTAGGAATGGTCACAATGACATTCACATTTTTCCAAATTAATATTAATTCATGGGTAGTATGATGGGGTGTTTTGGCTATTTTCTCATCTCATGCCAGTGTTCTACATGCCAGTCTTGAAAAGAAAAAATTCTGTAATTACTATTAACATAATTATCAGATTCTGGAACGGTCTCAGGATTATGGATGTCTGAAGAAGTAAGCAATATTAAGTACGGTCTGCTTTCTTCCTGTGTTTTGTAATGGAAAAGAAAAAAATCTCAAATTCCAAAATACTTGGAATACTTAACATTGCATCAGTTCCTAAACCCATCCAAGTCTTACTTGTTTTTCCTTTTTCCTCTGGAGACAGCAGAATGACATTTCCTGTAAGAACAAGAGTGTCCTGTAGCACAGGAGTCTGGGAATACCTCTTTTTCATTACCCTATCTCCCATAATGTCCAGTAGCAGAGGTCAAGAATATGAGACACATAATGACACCACTGAGGTGTCCCCACAGCTTTCATGCTCTGTGACTGAGGGAATCACAACAGCCATCTCTTTATGTTCAACAGCAGCTGGAAAATTATGGTTTGTGTCTTGGTCTCTGCCTCTTAACCTGCCTGAATTTCCCTTATCCACATCTATCAAAAAGGGATTAAGGAAACCAGTTCTTTGAAAAAGTCTTTCTTTTGCTCTTACACAGCTGCTTGCTAAGTTCATTTGCTGCCTCTTTGGCAACTGTATTATGAAGTCAGAGTGAATAGCTTTTCCTTACTCAGATTTTGATGTAACTTGGTTACAGCACAGAGCCAACAGGTTTTTCTGTTGTACTGCCAAGGCTGAGAGGCCCTAAGGTCCTCTCAGAGGGTCAAAATGAATGGGAAGCCGAATTTCAGTCCTTGTCAAAAATGAAGGAAGTAAAACCTGGATAGGAAAGGTAAAGAAAAATTATGCATATCAGGAAAACTGGACCCTCAGTGGCCATGAAAAGCTGCTCAGCTCTCCAGGTTATATCTGTACAACCTTTTTAAAAGATATATCAAAAAACAGACCTAAAAGTGTTATCCCTGTTTGAAAAAAAAAAAAACCAAACCTGCAAATACTGATGGTTGATATCAAAATTCTCAGGATACCAGCAAAATAAATAAATTTTAAAAATTACAGCAATCAATATATCTTGTCCTACAACAACTGTGAAAGACAAGCCAACAGCAAAGTTTCTCTTGCCTTTTATCATGTGAATTTTCTCAGATAACATTCTCATCTGAAAACAATTTGAAACAGTATTTACAGCAGCTTCTCAGTCTACACAAGATTTAGGATTTGACAAATTATATAGTCATGGCATATTCTGACTAAAGCATTTCTGCACACATTAAATTATTTCTCTCTGTATACATTCAGAAAATGATGGAATGCCTGAGCTATAGACTAATCTCTCACTATTTTCTCTTCATTTAAAACAGATCTTCGTATTAAAGATCCTGCAAAAATCTCAACCAATGAGACAATTTCCAGGTAATGTAAAACCTTGTGAAAATACCTTCAAAGATTTATATGGTGCTTGTTAGTGATAAGCGTGTAGTTATTATTTTTTTTTATTTAAATATTCCAAGCTACTGTCCAGTTGCATAAACTGGGAAAATAATAGAAAAATCATAGTAGAAATTTCTTTTCGTTGTGCTTTGTAATTTTTAGTGCATGAATTCTCAAGGGTTTAGATCTCCTTGGATGCAACCAAATATTCACAAGAAACCAGAAACGTGCACTACTTTTGAAAAAAAGTAAGGCCAGGTGGCATGCATGTTAAATATAAGCGCTAATCTACATTTTGACCTATATTTTCTTCACTGAGCTGACACACCTGTCCTTTTCATAGTCCTTGAGAAGAACATTCAGGCATGCTTCTAAAACATTAAAACCCAGCAATGTCTTGAGGTTCAGGAAGATTAGTTCTCAAAATCATTTTAATGAGGTCAGAATCTTGAAATCTAGTAACATTTGAAGTGGAATATACAGAGGTGAGAAGGCACAAAGTTGCCTTGGCATGGCAGGGCTAGAAACTCCTGCCACTTGTGTGTATATTCTAGGTTGCAAAGGTATCCACTATACAGAACTTCCAGACACTGGAGTCTTCTGTAACTGCAGAGTGGTGCAGGGATCTCACTGGAGTATGCCATGCTTCCATTCCTTTCCACCCCTTTTAAATCAGGCCTGTTCTGCTATTCCTTTTGACGTTATAGGAGAAAGCTGCATGCTGAGCATTAAGTGAAAAAATCTTGAGCTATGGTATTAAAAACTGTACATGTTGGCAAGGCAAGAGCGAGGAGGATGGTGCAGCCAAAAGCAGAATTGAAATTTGTCAGTCTTGCTCTTCCTGGATCCATCACCTTGAGGAGAGAGTCAGGACTCTGCTAAATGAGGGGGAAAAGAGGGGAGACATCAGGCAGCATGGTCAAGCTCTTCACAATGAGAGCAGCACTATGAGGGGGACACCCACAACCAGTGGCTGGCAACTGCAGTATTTTTAGGGAGCACACACCTATTTTCCAAGGAAATTTGGTACATCAACTCCTATGACTATTCCCCACAGGGAAAATGTCAACTGGAGAGACAACCTGATGGCAGATGGGCAGGAAAGATCAAAGTACTCAGTGCTTTCCAGTCTCTGCATGTGCCAGCATGATTTCAGGACAGAGACAACCAGAACTGAGAGAGCAACAAGTGACAGAATATTTATACAAGCAGGATGAGATCAAAACCTGGGTGACATACGAAACATGCTCAACAGCACTTATGTGATTACAAACTGAATGTTTATTGGTTGTGAAAAATCATGAAAATTATGGGAAGTTAAAAGAGAATTATCCCAGTCCTATTTTTATTCCACAAAAACAGTACAGGTATTTGCTGAAATGACAATATTGAACTGATAATTTTTGAATATATGTTTCTATTTCATAAAATACAAAATGCTGGCATTTTTTGAAGTCGGTAACTCCCACATTATCCTTAATCAATTAATTAGTTCTCAACAATAGAAAAGCATTCTAACAGCTCCAAGATGTCATAAAGACTTTATTTTTTAATTGAATAGTCAACATTTCTAAAATGAATATGTTAGAAATATTTATTTTTAAGTTTTTTTTAGTTTACTAGACAACAAATACTTTGCTGTTGTTGGTTTTACTTTGCTTGACTTTTGAACTACTTTAAAGGAATGTCTCCCTGTGGATTTTCAACTCATAGCAGTTTTTACCCTAATCACATTCAAATTAAGAGGATCAGAGTTTTTTGCAATCATCTTGGCTTACTGAATTTCAATGATATGCATTTTTTACTGTTGGTCTAACTCAGTTTCTATTACAAAATAATGGTGCCAAAATGTGAATCCTGAGGATACCCACTTTTTTTTTTTTCCATGAATAGTTCTCTACTTAATATCTTCTATTCTTTTTACAAATTTCAGCATTCATATCCAGATTCAACATAAGACTTAATCAACTTACAGAGTGGTCTGTGTCTTTGTGTTTGTGCTTGTCACATCTAGTTGTACATGTAGATACTGACAGAATGTCTAGAAAACACTTTCCCAGACGATTAAAAAGTTTTAAAGTTTTTCATCACTGAACACCAAAAGAAATGCAAACACTCTTCAAGACTCTTCGTGAGCAATAAGTGGAACTTTTTCGCTAGGGGAAAAGCACTTAAAATGCTTACAAGGGAAGAGATCTTTCTTAGGGTCTGTGTGATTCTTATAAAGAATTTTTACTTTATATTGATCCTACCCAGAGAGTATGGTTTGGTGAGTGTCTGGACCAGCACACTTGTGAAAAGCACTTGTGAGCTTTTCATTCTTACCCTGCCTGATTTTAACTAGAAATTACATGGTAGGATTAACATTTTTTGTAGAAATAGATGTTTTCCTATTGCTCAAGCAAATACCAGAACTAGATGTGTGTGAATTTAAAAGAATTTAGGATTTCATTCCTTCCCATTCTAGCAGCTAAATAAGCTTAATATCTCTGGAAATGCAAGACTGGTTAGTCAAATAACTCGTTAGACAAATATTTCTTTGGCTTGAATACAAAAATTCAAACTTATGCTCCACTGTTACTTTGGATAATTTTCAAGAACATAACATAGTTCATATTAACTTTAATATATGTATTAAACATGAAGTAGCTCCAAAATGTCCCATTTATATAAAACTGGAAACTGATTTCTTTGAGAACTTTTTCATATCAAGCCCCACTGAGACACTTAATTTGGAAGTCTAAGACAGAGAAGTTCCATTCCTTGGGTTTTTTTTGTAATCTACTCCAGGAATAACCACTTAGAAAAAATGCTCTTCTTGCTACACTTCATTCCACTATCACTTTATTAACAAGTGCATGATTCTGAAGCCCATTTTGTAAAGTTTTTACTGATTAATTGAAAGACATGGGGATTCATGAAAGACATGCAGGTGTTTCCATGAATAAACACACACAAGTGATTACATTCAATTCCCTGTTTGTAAGAAATTTGAAAAATTACCTTTAAGGTCACAGACATTCAATTGCGTTTAACAAGCCATAGAATATCCGGAATTAAATTATTAATTCTCTCTGGGTCAGATTCCACTCTGTAACCCAAGGAAACTATAAAAGCTGGTAACTTAGGACAGCTTGGTGACTTCCAAGAAGTTCAGCAAGTGCACAAGTATAAATTTAATACTGGAATTGTGTAGTAACAGTGTCAAATGAAAAACTTATACCAAATCTCTGAGCTTTGTAGTTTTGCAGCTCCCAGGTAAAGAGTGGATTAGCTGGAATGTTTGATGAACATTACTAGTGAGCTTGTCTTACCAGATGAGGAAATAATCACCATAATATTGAAAAAGACACTGCACTGAAAGAATCACTCTGATCCATTCTGGATTTTTAACTGCAAGTGAGCAGTATAAAATACACCAACTAAGATGTAGGGATTGTATTGTTTCAGCAATGTTCATCCTGTACAGAAAATTAATCTTAAGAGAGGGCTTCTCCCCACCAGAAGTTGCTCCAAAACCAAATTAATAGCAAGCTGAAGAAGGCTTAAGTTCTTCTTATGTATTTAATTGGTGACAGGGAAGGAGGGAAAGAAATATATTAAATGGACGTGAACATTTTCAGGCCCTCTCGACTCACCTTCCTTATCATATATTTATTGAAATTTAGCACTAATTAATTTGCTAGAAAGAAGTCTTTTCTAATTACAGGCTAAGTACAGTGTTGGAGACTGAAGTGTGTGGTATCCCTGTCCCGCTGTACTTTCTTTTCAGAGGCATCCACACCTATTTACAGACAGTCACTGCTTAAGATAGCATTTTTAAAATGTCATTTTTAAGGCCAAACAAGCAGTTATTCATTTCTAAATATTGAGTAGAGACAAAAGAGCACCGAAAAAATCATTATTGCAGACAGAGGCAGAAATAATTCTGGAATTACTCAGGATGTGGTACTGGTTACCTTATATACAGGAACAGAACTGAGAATAAATGCAGTCCCAGCATTGTGTCATAGGAAAGAGAAAGAGAGAGTGTCTGTGGTTTTGGTTTCTGAGACAGCTTGAGGAATTGCAAAGCATTTCTTAAAAGAAATCTCTAATAATGACCACCAGAACAGCTAGACTGAGGTCAACAGTTGGTATTTTGCATATTTCATCTTTGCACAGTCCATCTGAAATTATCACAAAAATATGTCTCTCAGCCCAGGTCAAACACAAGATTCAATTTTTCCACTACTAAAACCAAAGTGCTTGTCTACCATCAAAGGGTAAAACAGGAGCAGTGCAAGATAAGTTTTAGACTATGGCTTATGTTTATATTTCAAACTTAATATATTTTAGCTCTGGCCTTGCAAAGGGCAATAGCTCAATAAACATCATCCACAAAAAAAATTCATGTAACCATGCCTGACCCCCATTATCTTTCACAAGTCAACAACCTTACCTAGGAAAGGCTATAGAAATTCTGTAAATAGACAATGCATGACTCTAATATATTTTTGTAGGTTCCCAATGACCTATATAGATCAAGGATTTTCTAAGCCAGAAATTATTCTTCATGTAAAATAATATTCTTGAACTGACATTTCTCAGTAGTTTATTTGCTTTTTACAGGTCTGAAAACTTCTGACATCTACTTTTAATGCAGAAAGCCACCCGCTAGCTGACCTATGCACTGTTTTGAGAAGTTACCATCTTATGTGTGTTCTAAAACTGAGACCTGATCAATATTTTCAATAACTTATAAGTCTTTTACAAGGAGAAAGGACTGTGAATCCTCCTAGCTAATTTATCAACTCTGGTCTACCTGTTTTGTCACCAGCCCCACCTGGGGCAGCTCTAGTCAGTCATTTTCTAATTTGAATGCAATTTCATACCATTGATCAGCTTTCTTGCCTCCTCAAGGACCTTTCCTGGCTCTCCTCTGGTATTAGATGAACTACTTCTACACATGGGATTTCCAGTTTAGAATACAGATTTGGCCACTAACAGCATTATATCTCCTTTTTCTTTCCTCCAAGTTCTCTTTCCAAAGTGGTGATGGCTTCTTCAGAGCTCATCACCATGCCGGTGAGATGACAATTGTTTGTCTCTCAGTTACATCACCCTGTGTCTCTACACACTGACTTTCTAGCCTCAAATGAGTCACTTGACCATGTGCTTGTCCAACACTGGGAAATTCCCTTCCAGCTCTTTGCTGTCAACTTTTTTAAATTTAATTTATTTATTTTTATGTCTGCAAACATTATTATATCTACTTCGCATACTATGTTTGGTTTATATTTTAGGGCACTTTTTGTTTTTATAAGCCACCCAGACAGGATTTTGTTTCATAAAAACACTTGACACATTTTTATCACCAGTATCACCAGTAGGCAATTGCAATGATATTTCCCAGGTCTATGCTTTGAAACAAATCCCCACTAGCCTTTTTTTATCTTCGTTTGCAAAAAAAAACACACATATATATATATATATATATAGGCATGCCTGTCCACAGCAGGGGCATTGAAACTAGATGCTCTTTAAGGACACTTCCAATCCAGCCCATTCTATGATTATATGATAAAATAATCAACAATGTTTGGCTAAAGCATTTTGTAATTCCCATCTTAGGACAATTTGATACAAAACATTATTTCATTTAGTTGTTACTTTTGCTTATTATTTTAGGGGGGTATTTTGGAAGGTGATAGAAAATGGAAATGTATATTTGAGTCTATGTATTCATATGAAAATATTGATCTGGAATTATTATCTGCAGTCAAAAAAACATTTTTAGTATAAGTTTTAGAATGTTTTCAGTCTAGTATTCCCATAGAATTTTCAGTTAGTTCAAGTGTTTTCATACATATCTAGTAAATACAATTTGTTTTACTTTTAAAACCCCTTTTTCTCTGAAAAACCCAAATTTTCATTAATTTTATAGCTGCATTCATGCATTCAGGTATTTTAATCATTTGCTTTAGAGGGAGGCACATGGAAATTTATGTTTAGAGGTAATAGGAGTTATCTATATGGTGTTGGAAGGTCAGAGTAAAAGACAGAAAGAAGACAAATGTAATGCTTATCTTTCAAAGGGCCTATGGAGTGCCCAGAAACACAAGACCCATGGATCTTCAGGTCTCATAAAAATAATAAGGGGCTTGGAAGAAAGGAGGGGTTGCAGAATGAGGCGTTGTTTTTAACGAAACAGAAGCATATCAAACCTCCAGAAGAATAATGGGAGCAACCAAACAAAACTGGTTTGAAAACTACAGGTCTCTCACTAGAATTCAGTGGCCAACTGATGTCTTCAATTAAATGCTAGTAAAAACAAATTTTATCATTAATTGGACTCTCACATGTATTTTTTAGTTCCCAATAAGCCTAAGGTCTTCTTAGTGCCACACAATTACCAATTTTGAATATTTTCTTTAATCCAGTTGAGACACCATTCACTAAGCTTCTCAGTCTTCCTTAATGATGTATTTTTTCTGTTTGATCTTTTTCCTACTTTGTTCTCACATTGTAACTGTAATAACTGATGACTCAGCAACTTTATTATTAGATTGAAGGAAGAACAAGCAGCTACTTTCAAGATAACTTTGAATTGTTAAAAGAAATACGGCCAAATGTACGTAGTCATCCCTGAAGCCCATTACAACAGAGAATAAGGAAATAGAAATAGATTTTTAGGCATGTGTTAGATTCTTGGACTTCCTAGAAATTAAGTTAGTATTAAATTAACAAGTTAACATTAAATCTTTAACATTAAGTTTACATTAAATCTTTATGCCAATATGGGGGATTTATAGCATTGCCTGTATCTGCTCCATGCTGAAATGTTCTTGCACTTTGGAAAAAGGATTATTATTAAAACATTTATGAGGTGTTCTACACTTCATTTTTCCAGAAGTTGTATTTAATCTTTATTTTTAAAACTGGAATTGTGAGTAATCTGTGCTCTAAGGTGACACATGAAGTAAGGAACTGTGCCCTACTTTTGCACTGGTTTTGCTGAACAAGCTTGAGAAACTTACTTTAAAAAAAAAAAAAATCTATTTTTAACTTCAAAATTACCAAAATATTGTATGTCTGGGAATCAGCATTGTTCCCTGGCATTGTGTCTGGGAATCAGCTTTTTTCAGACTTGACTGAATAACACTTCTGGAGAACTAAAAGCAGCCTAACTCCTTTTGCAGCAAGATCTGGCAGCAGTGTACTAATCAGCTAACAGAGCAGAGGCAAGCTTTTAATGCAGACAGCTTGTCTCCTCAGAGGTTTAGGCACTGGAATGAGATAACTAAAATAAATTTATAATCTATTATACTATTCTGCATAAAATTCTGTCCCACTTCAGTTCTCCAGCTGCTGTTTCTTTTCTGTTACCAGAAGCATAGAAATTAGAGGGAGACAAAGCATTCACTTCTATTGGTAAACAGTTCAGCAGCTTAGGCAGTAGATCAACAGACAGCAGATGATGGAAGGGTCTGATGAAACAAGCAAGCATCAATGAAGGATCTAGCATTCCCTGTACCTCCAAAGGCTAACAAAAGTGCTGCATTTTTTAACTCGTGAACTGAGAACTACAGAAAACTTCAGTAAACACAAATTCAGATTTTTCAGAAACAGATGTAGCAGAACTGACAGTAAAATTGGCTGCAAGTAGCTAATCTGGATAAAATGGTAAGGCTGTTCTGGTACACTGCTGAGGAACAGCATTGTATCTCTATACATTTGTGCTCTCTTAAGTCAGTAAAGTAATTTCCATTGATCGAAAAGTTAGCTTCAGGCTTTATATTCATGCACAATTACAGTAGCAAAAGAAGTAGCATGTGTACAGAAAAAAATTAACCTATTAGTTTTCTTGGAGGGTTGTTAAATAAATATCTTCTGTTTAATAAGATACCATGTCATGCAGAGCTGTATTAAATTTCAGTCTGTTATTATATTTCTACAGAATTCCTTTATAAGTGCACTGCACTTCTATGGCTTTCAGAGCACTGTAGAAGTTTTTGTTAATATGAAGGTTGCTGTTAAACTAAGTATATCAGCAACAAATCTTAGCTGAGCAAAAAGACTGCTAACAGCTATTTTAAAAATTGTTTACCTAAACAGTAAGAATATTTCTATCCCTACAAGCTCCAAGTTTATGCATTGCTGATGATAGGAAAGACATACAAGCTGTAAGACTCATCTCCACTAAGTTTCCATCTACTCTTCAGAAATGCTTATTCTCCTACTTCTGTTCATATTACATTTCTTTTATGATCTGCTAAAACAAAAATGAAAAAACCAACCTATGAATCAGTGAAATAGCACATTTTCTTCTTTTATAGTATAAGAACTTGCACTTTTCTTTTTATTTACTAGTCAGTAAATCTAAGCACATTACCTGCAACAGAAATAAACATTGCCAAAACTTTCTGTAGGAAAACCATTAGGAAAAAGCCTGTGACTTTATAGTTTGCTATTGCTGTTTAGCAATTGGGCTTAATCTATGTAAAACCGGTATTCAAAGCACAAATAATTATATCTGAAAGTATTTAGGCAGTCTGTCTACTGAGATAATTGTTTATCAAGGTGACCAGAATTGTCTCATAAATTCCTGGTTTTCTCTTGGCTGTCTTCTAGCCATCTGTTTTCTTACACGTGGGGCATGTCAGGTTTGAGCAATCCTGAATCTGCCAGGTCAGACGCTTCAGGCCAGAAACCTGCATGACAGCTGTCCCTGGGGCTGAGCCTGAGCTCGTATCCCCCTGCACTAGGCTGTTTAACACCCAAAAAGCTCCCTAGGAGCAATGCCATCTCTTCTGAGCTTGCACAGGGGTTATTGGGATCTCCAGGACAAGGGCTCTCAGCTGCTATAAATGTGAAAAGAACAGCCAAAACAGGGGCACTTCATGAAGTGCCATCACCATTTAATTTCCCAGAGGTTTTGCTGTTTTAGAAACTCCATCTCACAGTGCACTTTTCATAATTGCCTTTCTCAGGAGCTGCTTCCTCTGCCACTGGTCCCATCCCTGGCTAACTTGTTAATTAACTTTTTTTTTTCTGCTGACAACCAGGACAGACTTAGCAAATTCCTTGGTGTCTACAGACAGTAAGTTGAAAACTACTGATCATTATATTCACTGCTAGCAGAGAAAAAAAAACTGTATGCAGCCTTTTAATTCAGGCCTGCAGTAGACACCAAGATTTTTTTCATTTTCATCTTATTTTTCCAACATTTACCTCAAATCTTTCTTAGCAATCCCACTTACAGATTACTGACATGTGTATCATGCTATGTTTTGCTCCAGTTTAAGAAATCTTCAGCAAATAGTGAATTCTCAGTAGACTATAAAGGAAATTAACTACTTCTAAGTTAGACCAAACTTTACATGGGTATTAAGATGCAGAGTATTCCCATTCCTATGGGAGGATTAAGAAGACAAGTAGTAAAAGTTTGTAAAAGTTGTAGTAAGGGATTTCTGAGACTGCTGAATTACATTTAGAATGTAATTGGTCTTTATAATTCAAATTATTATTCCTTAAACCTTTTGAATTTAATGCAGTTACTTCTCTGCCTTTCATGCATCACTTAATCGCTTTTTGGAGAAAAATAATCAATGTTAAAAAATGCATTTCATGACTAATAAAAATGTAATTCCATGAAGATTGGTTAAACTTTTGGGAAATATTCCAGTCTACCAGAAATCTTGAATACCCACAGCTCCAGCTAAAGTCAGAGTGATACATGTCTGTTCAGTACCTCCAAAAATTCAGGCCCATAACCCGCTCCTCCCCTCTCCAGTTCTGCAGGATCACTTGGAAAAGTTTTGCTAATCTTACTGATAGACATGGTCAAGGACTCAGTCACACTTCCTTGGGAAGAGATGCTGCAGCCGGTATGAAATACAAGTAAACTGACTTTGCTCCTCCCAAACTGAATAATAAATTTCACAGACATTTTTCAGAGGATTTTTAACCTGCACTGTGTTTTCAGTTAATGCTGCAATGCTGTTAAGAATGTTTATACTGGCCCAGACCAGTCATACAGACCCCTGCACCACCTGCAGATGGTGACTGGCAATACCAACTCCTCAGTAACAAAGGAGAGACTTTCCAAGCCCAGGTTGTTAAAAAATATCTCAAAATAATGTCACAATGGTCTCTTTTCCTTCTAGCACTTTATTTTAGCATTTACTCTCATCATCTTGACTATTTTTTTCTATCTGTATCTATTAAACTATTTAAGCCAAGAGGAAAATCAGGATACTGGAGCACAGGGGGTGCACCCACCACGACAGATCTACAGCACTGCAACAGAGAGGGGAAAATTCCCTCCTTCCAGGGGAGGTACCTGGACATTCTCACCTAAAAATGTTAACAAACATAAATAAACATAACAAATATGCTAATAAAGATATTAATCCATTGCACTCTGTCTTTTGTGGGCTTCCCCCACCCCTGACAGATCAAGACTGTGACTATGCCTTTGAACAATGGACACAGAAATTGCAACAATCAAGTCTCTTGGCTAAATCCACAGGTGGTGATATTTTCTATTCTTATACTTTCTATCTTTCTTCTGCTTATATATTTTCTTCTCCTTATACATTTTCTTTCTACTTTTATATTGTTGCATTTCTATACATAATAATAACCAAAACAGCTACATACCTCATTTCCATTGCATCAAAATCGGTCTTACACAAACCCTATGTTTCTTATGGGATACATAAGTCTTCATATGTCTCATAGCTTAATTCCACCAAGTTTGAAAAATAATTTCCTTTGCAAGTTTTAAATTTGTGATATTTCAGAAAACTATTTCTTTGTTCCCTTTTTTATGAGGTAAGGAGAGCAGAATTTCATTATCTGTCATCTCTAAATTGCTAGTCTTTTTAATTTTCTCTCCTTAACCCTGCACAGGTCTGCCTAAAATAGACATTCTGCATCATTTAAGCATCATAATTAGAGGGATTTTCAAACACCTAATCACACTACGACCATTTTTTTGATTGCTCTTTAATTTGGCAATATCCTTCCTTCAGGCAACTGAGCAGTAGTTCATGTGAGAACAATGGTATATATTAGTTTCTTCTTTATCCATGTTACTTTCTTGTTTACTTTTATCAGCAGAGGAACTGGGAGCACCTTTTCTCTATGCTCAGAGTTATGCAGATCCCTCTCTGTGTACCTGTTATGCAGATCCTTCTCACAGGAGCAGTGGTTGTGTACAGTGAGGCTGAGTTTCAGGTGTCTCACTAAGATTTCAGAAATGCTGCTCTGCAGCTGTGCCAAGAGCAGTACAGACCTGTCCACCAAAATGAAGGGGTCAGTGTGGCTGGGCTGGTCGGAGCCAGCAGGTCTCTGCTCTCCTACTGCAGGCCACCATGCTGGTGCCCTATTCCCTACAGTGTGTATTATTCAGCATTCCTTGACCTTGCACACACTTGTTTTATAACCCTGAATTTGACTATTCTGAATAACTGCCTGTCATCTGCAGATTTGACTAATGAGCACATTTTTTTCTCTTCCTATATATTCTTTATATATAGAACTTAAACAAATGAACAACACTTGGGCATTCAGCTGCTAACCTTGTGTCATGATTGGAGTGGAGAGAAGGTGAGAGGCTGAGTTAAAAAACTGTCAGATCACTCTGAAGTAACCATGCACAGTTTTACTTATTCTGATGATAACACTTCAATGACTATGAGGTCCTTCCACTTTGAAAGATTATCTTTAAAAGGAGAAGGCACAAAATGAGATAAAAAGTCAGTGGCTGATCAGCATGACATAATTTACCTGGGGATTTTCCACTGGGTTTTAATGGGACATTCAGCCTTAATTAGTATATTATCCCAAAAAGCACCCATCAAAACCTTGATATCACAAGACATAATCAGTCTTGAAAACTAGATGTACTTGGTTAAAAAAAAAAAACATATTCAAATCTTGAACAAGGTTATCAGAAGGAGAGTTTTAGTATAGGGTTTGTAGGTTTAGCCCCAAATAATGTCCCTGACTGAGACTGATAATATTCCTTTTGGACTGAGGAGAGAGAATGCCAGACTGTCTTCACTGAAGAAAGGGATGAGACTGGGACTGATGCAAGAGGAAAGCTCCACATAAATAATTTAGCAGGGACACAACTGAAAAGAGCCCAAGTAAAGGCTCTGTAAGGATGAAGGTGGGGAAGGCAGGGAAAGCAGCCACAACCAAGAGAGAGAGAGAATGCCATCTTCTTGTCAAAAGGGGAAAAAAAGTGGCCAAATGGGTAACAGGGTTTAAATAGATCAGCTGGTGCAAGAGAGCACAAAAAAAATGACCAATCAATGTTTGGGCTATAGTTTATTACTGCCAAGGGAAAGGTGAATGCCCTCGGCTGTTTCCTGTCTCCCAGAGAGGCATGCAAGGAAAAAAAAACATGTGAAAAGGTTAGTCAAAGACATGATGCTCTCTTTCTGCTGTTATATTTAGCTTATTTGAAGGATCTCAGATACAGACTAGTTAGTACAGTAAAATGACGCATGATGGACTGCAATGATGAGATCGACACCCTTGCAGAGCACAGAGGAGGGAAAATCAGAGTCCTATGATATATTAGCCTGTGGGATACTCTCCTAAGAGCAATCATACTTACCTGAAGGTGCATGGACAACCAGTACAATTTATGGCAGAGTGTGCAGGAGGTGAGTACTGACCCCATAATGACCCAAAGAAGAGCAAAGTGTCCTAACACTTTCCTCCCTCTCCAAACTTCAAGCTTGGGTTCCAAGCACTCCTCTGTGAAACAAGGCATGAACAAATATCTTGTTTGTTCCAAACCTCAGACAATAGGTACACATTACTAAAAACAGATGTTCTCTACACCTTCTTTACACATTTTTTTCATGTTCTGCAGTTTAGATGCCATTTCTTACACATATTTAATACCACTGCATTCTAACTTATTCTCAGGAGTAACTAAAATCTAGTTCTCCCTCAATGTGGGCTTCTTGAAAGTACAGGAATCTCAGGCCATGGATGAAGTGTTGAGTATTGATTTCTAGTCTCTTAAGCTCCAACTGTATTATTCCAGCTAAAGTGTACTGTATGGAGGTATTATTTAAGGATTGGAAGAGAGAAAGAGGTATTAAAACAAATATAAACAGGAACCAAACTTCTATTTTCCTCCTGTTACAAAATGTTAACTAATTTTGAAAATAACCCAATTTGATTAAGTAAAAAAAATCCAATTTAAGAATTAAAGAGCTCATTGGAATTAATACACAGCATTTTGTTTTCCTTGCCTGTGTATATTGCTTTCCGTTAGAGTTTAATTTGTTAAGAAAAGTGTCCTGATAGAGCCTTATTAAAGGAAAATCCACTATTGCACTCAATCATTGCATTATTATAGACTGAAGTGAACACAAAATATCCGAAGAATGCTTAAGGGGGACACAAGCTTCATTAGGAAAATAATCCACTTCAATATGATAAAACATAAGGTAGATACTCACTCTACCATGGCACAGATGAGGACTCTATTTTAAACCCATAGCAGATTGAATTTTTGCATGATGCTTTCTTTACACTGCCTTCCTTAATCTAGAAATACATTAAAATACTCATCTGCCAGCTGTGCTGTTTTCAGCTGTAGCAAACTAGTGATTAGTATCCTCCTGACATTATTTTCTCCACATGGAATAAAACATGACTGTCACAGTATTACAGAAAAGAAAAAAGATCTGAAGTTCTTTATGCCTTGTCCTGGGGGTTTTATCTTATCCTTGAATTATTTCCATAATTAACAGGTCTGCTACAATTAAGCATATTTGCAAATATGTTTGGTGCAGAAATGTAAAAACCTGAGTCTGCCAAGATTAGAAAAAAAGCTATTAACATTTCAGTCTTACGTATCTGTAGAAATGCTTTCCACAGCCACCAAAATCACTATATTCCATGTGAAAGTCTGTGACATTCTGTGATACACTCATGGTCAAATCCAGACCACTGGCATCAGAAGGCAAAAATCATTTTGGCTATGTCTGCTCTTCATTCTCAGCGTCCAAGGTCATTTCAAGAACTCCCTATATCAGCTTAAGAATGAGACTGGCTATACTTATGTGCTTAAAGATACATTTTATTTTGACATGCTGTTGGCAATTGCTAAGTATTAAATCCACTAGGAGTTTTTCTTTTACTTTGATAAGGATGACATAGTAATCAAAACCAATGAACTAAGTGCAACAAAATGTCATCATTTTGTGCCATATCACAACAATCAAAACCACTGAACTAAGTGCAACAAAAATTTTACTTTTCTATCTTATTTTTAAGCACATACTGCATACAGTTTTTCATCCTAAGTGCAAAATATAACTCACATGTCTATAGGATGCCAAAATCCCTTAGTCCATCTAAGCTACATCTGTATTAGCAAGCAATAGAGACCAACAGAAGTGGCTATGTGAAGTGAAATAGCTGGTGAGGACCTGGCATCCTCCCTGCTCATATTGCATGGGTTTTTCCTGCATCAAACTAGCTGTGTTCTGCTCTCACAGACTGACTGCCAGCTCACCACTGGTGAACTCCTGGAGTGCATCTTCCAGATAAGTTCCACACAAAGGGAATCGTGCTCTGAGGCTGCTCCCCAGTGCAAACTGAAACATAATACAGAAGTACATTTGAGAGGTTAACTGAATTCAGTGGGTGATCTGTGGATATCCTGTTAGCTTTATTCCTCCCTCAAAGCTAAAACCCCCTGGAGTGCTGCTCTATTATGTATTTCTGAGGATGAATCCTCAGACTTAGCAGACTGCACTGAATCCCTCTTCTTAACACATTGGGTGACACTACAAGAAAACAAGTGTTTTGTGGCACAGCCCACCAGGAGAAGGCTTCTATCAGAACAGATTTCAGAACTCCTTTAACCTGTCAAACACTTTTACCTTTCATTTCAAAAGGGGTGACAGGACTTCAGATATCTGATAAAAATTACTAATCCTCGGTGAGACCTCGAGCACACATGGCTTCCTGGTATGGATTCTTTTATCTTGGAGAATTTACAGGTCAAAGTTCTTCACTGCCCAGCACTGCTCCCCACAAAAGCTCAGTGCAGTGATAGGACAGGTACATGTCCATCATCACTGGCTTCAGCAGCTGCCAGAAGGAATTTGCAGTAAGTAGATTCTCCATGACTCTTTTGTCCTTGGCCATTTTGCTGAGGCCCCAGTGGCTCTGACAGTAGTTTTGTAGTGTGGGCACTCCTCTGTTTGATTGTAATACACTGGCTTCCTTCACACATATCATCAAAAAGCCATCAGGTAAGGGTTTTGGGGTTTTTTTTCCTCTTTCACCTAGGGGCAGATCTGAGTCACCGACCTTGGAAAGAAGGAATCTATATTTCAGTATCATGCTTCCCAAGAGAAGCTGTAATTCAGGCTGCTGAAATACCTAACAATTTGATTTCTGTAGATAGCCACTGAACAAACTTCTTTTTAACAGCAAAATGACACTACTCTGGTTTACCCACACAGACTATCTCTTCTTTTAAAGACAGAAATGTGATCTTCACTCAGACCATTGCAAATAGTTCTATTGATGTTATACTTTTCCTTCATACCAGAAAAAAGTATACCTCAGAGCCACTCCAAATCTTTCTCAAATGCAGGCATGTGGAGAAAACTGGTTTTTCTTTGATTTTAGATAAGAAATAAAATCATGACTTATAATAGGCTGTCGTTTTTTTGTTTTAGATCTGGTGACTTCAGCTCTAGTACTAGGGCTAGGGTAACTCTTCTTACTCTACTCCAAAGGAGGAATACCAGATTTTATAGCTAGATGTTTTGTACTTCATCAGACTGCAAACTGGTAACTACACTTTAATCCACTGGCACAGTGCCTACTTTTCTACCACTATTCCCAGGGCAATGTCACTGTCACCTGGAGCAGTCACTGATGACCTGCAAAAGGTAGTTAGTCTGTTTGTGACAGGAAGGGCAGGAGAGGGAAGGGATATGCAATCTACAGTGAGAATAAGACAGCATCTCAGTGATAATACATGCTTGGTTCCAAAATTTTAGGAACAAAAGAGAAGGGCTGCCTTTAGCTATTTTTCCTCTTAGAGGAAAGCAGCCTTCATCTAGCAAGTAAGATGAAGAAAAGAGAAACTATGAGGCAAGTAAAAGAATAATATCACGAGCTATGGAATATCTGAAATACCTTCGGGTTACATGGCCAGGACATGAGGAACAAACAGGAATAACTCAAAGGCTTAACTAATTTATATAATTGGTGTCACAAATTCCTAGTGGAATATATTAAGTATACAAGGAAGCACCTAGGGAGGGTTGAGAAGCACCTGAGATGCAGTGGTAGAGGGGTTATTTATCAAGAGCACTTTCTGGACTTTGGGAAAATTATATACAGTGAATTACCATTTCAATGGTTTCTGGAATAGAAAAAAAGAGATTTTAAGGCAATATCTCCATTTCTAAAACAATGAGAGGCTGTTGGATGTGGTTGTTTAGAGACAACCCAAGGGAGGCAGCCTGTTGGTGACTAGAGACATGACTTTCCTTTAAGTATTTTTATACTTATATTTATACTTATATTTATTAAGGAACAATTATATTGTAGGGCTCAAAATATTTGCTGCATGTACTGGAGAGAGAATTTTCTTTGCAAGGAAAATTATTAGGATAGTAGCTATTTTTAAATTATTCTGCCGGAGGCAGAATATCATTTGGGTTAAGGAGACACTGTTGGAAACAAAATTTTAAAAAGGGGCTACAAAATATTGACAGCACTTTGAGAAAGTAGATATCAGGAGAAATTATTTATTGTCAAGTCTTTTGAATGGATAATTTAGGGGTTTTTTAAAAAGTGAAAGACCTGGTGGTTACTGGAAACATTATACCAACGACACAACAGAAACTATCTCAAAGATAAGAATTCTAGTAGAAGATATTTTGACTTTAGTAGCAGTTTAGAGATCTGAAAATAGAAAAAGGATCTGCACACAAAATGAAAACCAGGGCATGTATCTTAAGGTAAGAATTGCTCAGATACCTTAAATTCAGCAAGGCTAAGGCTGAGTTGCGATTACCAGGGGACACAACAAGCAACAATAAAAGATTCTACAAATACATGACACATTAAAGAAGTAAAAGGAAGTATTAAGGAGATGAAATAATGAATGACCCGAGGAAGGCCATTGCATCCAATGCATTCTTTCAATTTTTAAATACATGTCAAGTCCAATACTTAATTAAATTAAATGTTTAAAGGAGATAGATAGGCATGTCTTCCTGAATATGGGTGAGGACATTGAAAAAGATAGAGATTTTCAATTTAGCTTAGTTCAATGACTTTCAATTATGTATCCTTAACAAAGCAACCCCCGTAATCTCTGAATCATAGCACTTACCTTGGAGACTTGATGAAGAGAATTCCCTGAAGAGAAATAGAGGGCAATCACAATGTCACACTTCAAAAAGGGGAAAATATCTCTGTTTGGGAGGGTAAAAACCAGTCCTTGAACTGTTCTTCCTTGAAAGACTCTTGGGCAATTTGCTAAAAATTCTTTTCTAAGGCACAAAACAGTAAGACGGTAATAAAAAAGAGAAAACATGGACTCCAGGAACAAATCATGTCAAGTTGACATAATTTCTTTCCTTGATTGCTGGCATAACTGGATAAGGGAATTTCACAGCTGTGATATATTTGGACTCTGATATACTTTCCTAATATCTAGAATAAATTTAAATGTTCTAGTATACAAGCTATAGAACTGTATACAAGCTATAGAACTGACTTCTAGATGAAATCATGTTAAGGTGGATTGAAGAAAACTGTAGAGAATATGATCTACTAGGGGAGATTAAGGAAAACCACAACAGTTTTGTCTAACAAAGAGCTGGAAAAATAACATTTTCTAGTATATCAGAATTTTTAATATGCAATCATCTACATATATATATGAGGTAATGTACACGAAAGTTGGGACAGAAAAGCTTGAATTGCAACATAGGAGATTGAGGCTTGATATTGGAACAAACATTTCTCCTTTTAAGAATACCATAATGGACTGCTTGCTTTCTTTGGGCATGTAATACTTTTGGTCAGAGAAGTCTTCTTTCACTTGCTTTGCATAAGTGATGACAGCAATATTTCAAAGTCCTCTTGCCTTCAAGCAATGATTCCTTCTTGGATCAACCAAAAACATGAGAATTATGCAACTACACAGGACTTATAGAGACAACTAATCTTTAACCCCAAAATTGATGAGAAAATAGTTCCTTGTTCAGCAGCAACATACCATTGAGTTCACTTGGAGCTCCATGTTTGATTTGGCACATATATACAGAGAGCTCTGCTTTCCTGATCACCCATAACTGACCATCCTGAGCTGCAAGGTATATAAATCCCTTTTAAGGCCCTGTGGGATTCAAAACAATGCCCAGATTTGCAGAAGGTGCAGACTTCACCCAACACTAAAAGTGCAAGGAGGAAATTTCACCGAACAAAAAGGCAACCAGCTATGTTTTGTACCATGATCCACTGCTGTTGACACTTATAAAATATATCCTTGAGGAAGCGCCTGCTATACTCTTCCAGAAGCTGCTCTAACCCTCAGGGTTTAGACTGACTCTAAGTCAGGTTTGGTGCTCCCCTCTAGAAGTGTTACTTCCGGAACAAAGCTGAGGCCTGACTTTTTGTGTAGCAAGTGTGCATTGTCCCATACCTTTCCTAGAACACAGAGGCTCCCAGCAAGGCTGTGCTATCTTTCACTCTGATCTTTTTGTACACAACAGAGAGCAAAGATTGGGATGGACAGTCACTCCTGAGTTGCCAGCAGACTGAATTTTCCCCTTACTCCATGACACAGTCCCCAGAGTGCATGGTGTCCTAAGTGTTTTGTTAGACTTTACAAGCATTTCTCAAGCTGGTAGCGTTCTACATGGCCAAAAGCAAGGTCTAGTGAGTGGAACTAGCAGCATGTCAATGCAGTGATTTAGCACATTCACTGAAACACTCTGCATGCACAGTGTGCCTGGTTTCTTGTTGCAGAAAGGGAAATATCCTGTGAGGGGGAATCCAGAAAGCAGTCAGCCAAATGGAAAAGCATGTGGTGCCCTATTCCAACATCAGCTGTTCAGAGTATACAGTATAGTCAGTGATAAATAATCTTAGGTTTTTTAAATATTTCTGAGAATTACTTTATAATGCTAGGAAATAAATTATGAGAAAAGTAAAATTTAATGCATTCGTTATCTAATTCCTGAAATAATAGTGGTAATGTACCATTCAAGCATCCTTCTTTCCTTTATAAACCTCCCTATTTACATGTGTAAATCTCCATTGCTCTTTCATTTCAAATAGCAGCCACCTGAACCTTTCTTTCTGGTTTTTAGTATTTAGGATGGGGGATTTTTTGTACTGTTTTAGTTATATTCTCCTTAAAATAGAGCATTTGCAATTAATATTCTGACATCTTTGTTTCTTCTGTTTATAAATACTCACCAGATTTTCTCAAATGCTTTCATTATTCAGATTTTTTTGTTGATTCATTTCTTAATATAGTTCTTTCCTGTATTTTTCCACTAGAACCTGACATTCATGTAAAAAAATGGAGTTGTTTGGACTGAAGTTATTAATTACATATCTGTTTTTTCTGCACACCATCCAGACTTTTATATAATTTTTCATTTTTGTAGAAATCTTACAAGAATTGCAGATAAACAATAGAAACATTACATCTGGTAATGTTTTTCTTTCTGATGACAGCTATTTGTGACTCACTTGAATGTTTTGCGAGAGCTTTCTGATTACTGCATCATTTTCTAAAAGATACCAGAGTTTTTGACCACACTGTCTAGGAACTTTTAAAAAGAGCAGCAGGAAAGGAATGAAAATGAGGAAATAAATCCTTTTAACCAGGGTTTTAGTGTCTTTGTAAAGCATTATTATCCAAAAGGACAAATATATATGTTAAAGCCTGAAACTATCACAAATAGGAATTACATTCCTGCTAAGGGCTGTATTAAAGAGTTGGTGATGAACTTCACTCCTCTGCCACTCCCTGGTAAGGAACTGAGACTTGATCTCCTCTGGTTTTTGGGTTTTTTTCTCATTGCTTCCCATATTTTCCACTTGTCATGTCCTTCCCTCACCGTGTTTCTCTAACACCAGGCGGCACGGGCTGCAGCAGCAGTGGAAGATGGCAGAATTGACCATGAAGAGACACCCACAGAAGGGCTTAAATCAGCAAAATCTCATGCTCCAGCTTTGAGGAGACATGCATCAGTCTTCCAAAGGCTAAATAAACAGAAGGCATCTGTGACAAAACCAAATGATTCTTCTCTTAGTGTTGCTTCGTGTTCCTTTATGTCTTCCTTTAAAACACAAAGCAAAAGATTAGCCTGAAGACTTTGAAGGACTTTCTTTAGCCACACCATTTTCCTTCTGAATAACTAGTCCAGCTTACTTTAGTGAAGTATATTACATCAACAGTGGGGAAAAAAAAAAGGAAAAAGCCATCCATACTGGCATTGAAATGCTCTCATGCATCCCCCTAGTTATATTTACCAGCTTATCCAGTCCTTACTGCCTCAGGGCAGCATGCCTTACATTTATAGATTAAAAAATTCACTAATATTTTCTCCACTCTAGGAAGTTTCCACTGCACTCATCTTGCATTGTCTCTAGATAATAATAGTATTGTCAACACCAGTGACCAGCTTGCGATGGGTCATTCCTCTGAAGAGCTTCTGTTCAGAGTAGCACACAGAATCTTTACCATTTGTCAATGGCATAACACACATGGAATACCAGATGCCATAGCCTGGACACCAGCATAATACTTGCCTTTCTATTCTTCTGTATTTGTGGTAAATTGGTCAAAACGCAATAAAAAATAATTTAAAGCATTTTTTCACTTACTTAAAAGATAATTGAAGTAATTCTATGGAAGTAAATGAAAGCACTTATTTAACAAAATATACTTCACTGTAAAAAATATATATATAACAGCAATATTTTCACTGATACAGGCAATAAAATCTTTAAAAAATAACTTAGTTTGAATATGTATTTATATTTTCATTGCTGACATTCTTTTTATTTTATTATCATCTTATTCAAAATTTTACCTATTCTCTTGTATTCAAGAAAATGTGCTTTTATCCAGCCAGGTTCAGACTGGAACCTAGGAGGTCTTTGTCTAAGTTAAATTTACATATATTATAATGTTCCTTCTCCCTTTGTACTCTGACAATTGTACTGAAGGTGATATAACTGCAGCACTTATGACTTTTTCAAACTAAGCAAGTACTCAGACCTGTCCAACATGCAAGGAATGTTCATGGACCACTGGAAACAAAACACAGTATCAGGATTGCAGTTCCAACTTAGTGTGGGATCTTATCCAAGCAGTAAATTAAGAGTGACCTAATTTTTTACCTGACAGTGCCCCTCTTTTATAACACACCCTACATCTAAAATGGCGAGGGTCAAACAACACGTTCCTAAATTTGCAAATTTAAGAACACTGTCCCGTAATAAACACTGAAATATTGTCATCCCCACCTATCAACTTTAAACATAAAAAGTCTGGAAAAGGAGAAAAAAAAACATGAGCTTTGAGGCAACTCTGGCTATTAATAACATCTACCTTATTTTACATCACTTAATATTTCTATAAGGATCCATTTTAGATTTTTAACCCTTCATACCATCTCCCTCATTATAGTAATCTCTAGCACTAGATAAAAGAATATTTTTTCTTAGCCAAACATTCAAAAAATAATATTAAATTCAAATAACTTATTTATCACAAGTATAAATTTTATTTATTAGCAAAAAAATTGAGGATTAATTTAACCCAAAGTGTCACTTAAAAGTGGGAAATCATATTTGAGGTGATTGTGCCCCTGCTGTGCTTCATTCAGTGGTACAAAAGGAATTTGTTTATTTTCTATTTGTTTCCAACACCTTACAAAATAGACCTTCTAAGTACAAAAATGAATGAAGGAAACAGATATTGAATATTATGAAAGGTAAGTTTTGCTGGACAAAATAGTCAAAGTAATTTCTTACACTATGAACATCAAGGAGTTAATAAAAGTTTCATTTTGTGGACAATAAATGTTTTTTATTGGTTAGAGAACTATTTTAAATAGCTGAAATTCTGTGTCTCTTTCAAGAGCTGAAAATGTAATATTTTCTCCAATAGCACCCATGTTCAAGCACAAGTTTGAAGTCAGATACTAGGACCTATTAAACAGAAGGTGCATTTGAAGAGGTGGAACAGCTGAATGGTAAAAAACCAAATATTTTCCTTGAGATTTTGTACATGTACAAGGGATATAGTTTGTTTATCATGCTTTATCTGAGGACCAGGAGCCAGGATATAATGATCATGGTTACATTTTGAAACAAAACATGGTAATATTGAAAAACAAGTGTTTACACAAAAAGACTGGCACTTGTAGCCAGTTAATTAAAATTTTATTAACCTAAAGCCATAGAATGTTGGGGAATATTTCTGTTCATTTCAACAGAATTTGGTTCTGCCCTGCCTGAAGCAAATGCTGGGGGAAAAAAGTAAAAGTTCAATTGAAAAAATCCAAATGTGACTGCTCACATAGTAACAAGCAAAGAGAACATACGGACATCACTACCAATACAGAATTCAGTCATTTCTGGTAAAATATATGTTCTTCTACTTTCCTGAGTAGGCAGATTTCATTATCTCACCATACTTTGAGGTGAAAAGCCCACCAGGTTATAAATGGTCATGATATAAAGACGACAACTAAATCAGTCATGTTGTTATTTATTGTTATCTTTGTAGCTTACTTCCTGTTCTATTGATTTTTTGTGGGGTTTTTTTTGCAGGCATTCTAGAGCCATTAAAATCTTTTTAAAAATCAGAACAAACCATATTTTCTTTTCTTACAAAACTCTTTAATGTTTTGTTAAGAATTGAACTGTAGTTTGAGGGATTTTTTTAGGAACTGTTGAAACAAGTTATATTGTGGCTTACACTAAGACCTGATACAGCCAATTACTTTTGCATGTGTTCCTTTCTAAGCACACAAATAATCATCCTAAAAGAACTTTTCAAACTGAGCATTTTGCAAATTACTTTGCTAATGTTAATAGTCTTTAGCATAGAAGAAAATCTATAATGGATCTATGATGTATTTAAGCCCTGAGGTTACATACTGCCTGTGATTTTCAGAATTTCTTTCAACCCTACACCTAAACACACATTTATATGTGGCCTTATAGAAGTTAAACAAGAGATAAGATTCTGTGCCTTACACTGTCCCTCAGATACTGTTCAACAGTCAGGAGTGAAGACCTAGGGCTGTTGGGAAAGCCTTAATATCAACATTTTCTCAGAGGAGAGGAGGGCCTTGATTGAACACAGTGAAAAATGACATGATTGCATTGTAACAAGAATCATGGAGAAGAAAGCTTAATTCTTGTGGTAGTCATGAGTCAGCATGAGACCCTGTTCTAACTGATGTACAAAATGAAAAAACACATTGCTCCAAAAAGCTAATAAAAAAAATCAAGAAGTATATTTTTAGTAATCTGAGATGGAAAAAATGTGATACATTATGATCTTGTACAATAAAAATGAGATATTATATATATATTATATATATATTATATATATGTATATATATATATGTGTGGTAGGATCTATTAAGAATCAGTCTTTGAATAACAACAAAAAAAATTAAAACAAAGCTCTCTGCACTAAAATAGGAAGAGGTAATTTTACAATGTAAATTTCCCAGTGCACACTTGCAGACTCTTTTTCAAGCTGAATATATTTTAGTGTTGATAATATTTACCCATCCAATCCTACAGGGAACACTGATAAAAAACCCAACTGATTACAGTGTGAAACCTTCCAAGAGTGGCCTGGACTTTGCCCAGCTGTCTCCCACTATTTTTCTAGTGCTTTTCAGATTTCATGTTATAAACTTAATTTTGAAGAAGTATTATTCACATTTATTTGATTTCCTGCACTTGCCTCTTGACAAAGAAAAAGAAAAATGAACCAGTATTGACAAAGATGGCTTGTATAGACAGGTGATTAGAAGACAGGACATCAGTCATATCCATCATGAAGTAACATGTGTGGTGGCACAACTGCAACTAATGAATAAAATATTTAATTTTCACACCATGAAAAGTGAGACAAAAGTGAAGAATGCAGCAATTTTGCATAAATAAATAAGTGACCTTACATAAAAAATATGAAGGGATTTTATTATATAGTGTAAAAAAACTGCAACAAGATTTGTTAATAAAATAATCAAATGGGTTTTTATATGAAGAAGGAGAAGGAACAGAGCAAGAAAAAAGAATGTAGAAGTTATTCAGACTCCCATTAGGAAACAAAATATTACATCAATATCTTGTGTGAGAGGTTCAGTAGCTGTAAATCAAAATCACTTCCAATGTCATAATAGAAAGACATTGCCTTACTCTACCTGAAGATTTGGCCCCTAACATTTTGCTGTAAGTAGGAAGATCTTTAAAGAAATATTAAGAAAAAGATTAATCTTGTAACATAGCTAAAAACTACAGATATCAATTAAATACTGGATAATCATCCACACTTGAGAAGATTCTTCACTGTAATAGCAACTTACTCTAGGCAAGGTAGTTCAAAAAACAAAAGTGAGGATTATTTGACTAGAGATATCAAGCGCTACCTAAAAGCATGTGTGCAAAATTAGACAAAAGACTTAATTCAGCCAGCACAAAGATGCAAATCCACATTTTATTTCTCCAGTGTGATCAATGCCCTCCTTTAACAGAAACCAAGAAAGATCAGACGCCAGTATGAGAAAAGGAATTTTACATTTGCATCTCTCTGATCTTTTAACTTAAGCTCCCTGCCCTTCCTATTGGACCAACCTTTTGCCTACATTCCTCCCAAAAGCATTCAACATACGTAATATTAACTGTGCAAGTCAAACAGAAAATTCTTCCAGCCCACACCTTCCACAGAAAAAATACAAGGACTTGTGTTGTGCTGGAAGAAACAAAAAGAAACCTCTTTAGAAGGAGACACAGGATCTGTTCTCGCTGATATTTAGGGTCAAGCTTAAGGTTAGTTCTCAACTATGCTGCGACATATAAACCATCCTACTGCAACATGGCCCACTTAATGCCATCAACATTGACATCTTTGAGAGCCAAAGTAGGCCCTCTGTCCAATTTAACATGCAGTCTACATTTTAGGCTAGTCCTTGACAGAGAGAAAGTGATTTAGAAGGATTATGAAGTAGAAGCAGAGCATAGAGTGATCTCTGCTGACAGAACTCTAGACTTACGACCACCAAAGTTAATTTGAAACAATTTCTGAAATTGCAGAAAGCAACAAGCTCACAGAAAAGCAGCAGTAAGATCAGTCTAATCAGGCTGGACAGCTTGACTCTGAGATGGACAGCAACAGGAGATGGGCTTCTGAATAATCTTCAGGTCTACCTTGCTTATCACAGCTGAGACAGTACCCTGCCATGCAAGCAACAGAAATTGTATGTTCTAATCTACCCAGCTTTGCCACATATCTGTAATCCATCCTGATGAAAGATTATTTTTAGAGAGCATTTAGAAAATAGCACAGTTTTGTTTTGCTTGTTTTCCCATTGCCTCAAGGATCACTGAGAAGCTGGTGGACATGCAACATGCTTCGTGTATGGCTCCCATTGCCTTCTCCATGACAGCCCCAAAGGTAGAGGAGGAAGAGGAACTCCAGTGATAAACAGGCAACAGTCAATTCTGATGACAGAAATAAGAATGAAAAACTGATATCTGATTTTTTTTTCCCCTTCATTTCACCTTCAGAGATAAATTTTATCTCAAATTTTCTCCTGAGAGCATGTTCCATGCAAGATGAACTATAAAAATGCAGTTATTCCTTACTGCTATTGTGTGAACTCAAGAATATGTTCCTTCCTTTGGAAGTTTTAAAGAATGTGTTAGTGATGTTACATTGTCAAAAGGAAGTCTTACATCAGTCAAGTTACGAACAAAAGAAAGCTAATTTTTCCTTTGACTTCCAGATAAATCATTAATTATACCACAAACCAGATCAAATTGGGTTCAGGTGCTTATAAGAAGAAATGTGTTAACAGTGTAAAATATGTATGTCAAGTTTCAACAAAAAGGACATTTAGCTAACAACCTGTAAGCTCTTCAGAGATGCAGGTCAGCATTTTTTCTATCTTATTTAAGGGAAGCATTTGTTTGGCCAGCTGTTGGTCATAATCTGAAGTTCTTTTTTAATTGGAGCATTTAACTTTACCATAATAATTATATATGCTGCATCTTCTTACCTGCCTAGCATTCACTGTGTTCATCCAAGGTGCCAGTCACCTTGCTGTCTGTCCTAGTCACTGCACCATTGAAATGTACCTTCACTTTGCTTCAGGAAACAAAGAAAATTTATACACTATTATTAACTCAGTGGTCAAGCTGCTTTCATATAACTGTTTGAGTTAGAAAAAGCTAAATAGGGTTTTAGACCCACTTGTAGTACCGTAATCATGTGCTTTGTCCCATACCTCATCATACCTAGTTCTTTGGAGTTATTCACAGCAGTTTCAGGGCTGTTCTAAACAACATTTCTAACCTACAGATATTCAAGATATTTTGTACATACATTTTTTCAGTAACCACACTTTCAAGTCCTCAAAGATCTAATATTAGATTAACACTGTCATTGTATCATTGAGAAATATACATGGGTGTCCTTAGCCAGCCTGTTTATTGGGGACTTATTGTTATTTAATGCTCCGAGACAGGTGCAAAGAAACCAGGAGTCTTAACACTGTCAGAAAAAAAAGTCACCATAAAAGTACATAGTTGCATTTAACTTTCTTCTATGAAATATATAAAATTTTATTTATCCTCTGTGATTATCATCCTCTTGTTACTTATTATATGGCCGCAAAAAAAAAGTGAGATTTTTTTCTTTTTGCCATTGGATTAATGAAACTACATTTCAAACAAAGCTGAAGTTCAGGATTCAACAGGTTCTCCGTACCTATGATCTGGTCAAGTGAGCAGTTCACAGAGAGGAAGAGTGAAAGCTAAGTTTGAACAGCATGCATATGGAAGTAACAGCATTGTTTGTCACCAAACTAAGGACAATAAGCGCTTCAGAAGAAAAACATCAGATTCATTTTGAATCAGATTCATTCAAATTTCAGATTCATTTTGCTTTTAAAGATGATGTTTCATCTTTAGACACAGCAATTCCACATCAACTGTACCTTAACAGAAGAACACATCATAAAAGAGCCTTTTCCCACCTATTTTCAGCTGTAAAAGTCATCATCCTTAGTGACTTTTCTCCATGACCTGGTTAAGCATGGTTTGGCTGATTTCTCTCGCAGTGAGAGCAAGCCAAAAATCCTTTCGGCTTAGGGTGAGTCCTAAAAGGCAGCTCCTCCCAGAATCATGCAGGGATAAGACCTTGTGATTCATTTTAAAATCACACCTAAGGAGTTCTGGGTCCTTGTTTATCCATCTGTTTTGTATGCCTACTCAGTGTGGATGCCCTTACAGTCGCTTGCAGTTTGTAGAAAAAATGCAGTTCAGGCATCCATGATTCACAGCAGAAGAAAGCAAATTCTTCACAAGACCATGTATTTGGCATCCTGTCATTTACATCACACATTTCTGACAGAGACAGCCTATCTTCTACCTGTTGATAGGGAGACACAAAGTTTAAGTCAATGAATCTTTCATACAGGAAGCTGCAATTCATCACTAACATAATGTGAAATGGCCCCTACCCACTGAAAGTGTGATTTTCTCTCAGATGAAAGGATGTCTATCTGATAATTATGTCATGATTTGTATTTGTTTTAGAGACATCAATGATATTTTAAAATAAGGAAAGAATTGATTTCTGACTGCGACCAAAAATTAATATGGAGGAATACTTTCAAGACAACAGCTATTATTAACAACATTTTCCTGTTACATATTTCCATATATCTATTGCAGCAGGATTCCTTCTAGACCAAAGTCACAAGGGTTACATAGTCTACATATAGGTGCATTGTTCCAATCCTTCCCATCTCACTAAGACATATCAAAACACCTCATCCAAGACCTGGTACTCTCAGTGGAGGAACCTGCTTTCCTACACAGTCTATACAGGAGATCAGTGATATATAACTATGGCAAGTTAGATTTTTGACTGGCTAATGGTACAAGGACCAGATACCTTCATAGGCCTATTTTACAATTTGAAAGTATTTTTACATTTCAAAGAGCCTTCAGAGTAACTTCAGGTGATTTCATATGGAGTAAGACCTTTGCTTGGCCAGTTGGATAGGCTGATACAAGATTCATAACCCAAAATAACTATCTAATGTCTCTTGTCTGTAGAGACTGCAAAACTATAGTAAACAAGCAACTGGATAATTGGGATCAAAAATATAGAAATACTTACAAGAAAGACATGCAGGGAACGCCATATCACATTAAGAAAGGAGTTTAAGGTGACAGTGCTAAACCAGCTAGCTGTTCCCACCAACCTTAGCAGAAACATTTACAAAAGCAAGACACTCAAAAATCAAATTATTTAGCAAGATACCAAGATTTAATTTAGAAGCCAAGCAGAACTGGTTTTCAAAAGCATTGCTTACTCAGGTTTTTTCTCCAAACCTCAAAGAAATAGAGGTAAGATAGAATATAGCTGTTGAAAACAGGACATTTAAGTAAAAAACTCAATATGTATTTAAGTCTCAGACAATCAATTTAGAAAATGTCTATCCTTTATTTTCTGTGTAAAGCAAATAATACTAGCCTGTTTCAGCTGCCAAATGCACAGCAGGAAAGTGAGACCCTCTTCAAAGTAAAAGTTATCATCTATAAAATATGGTTGGAAAATTCATGTGCTCTCAAAGCAAACCTAAGCCTTTTATATAAAACTTAGAGAAAGCAAGAAAAGCAGAGTGTGGAAGCCTGCAGAATTGAGGCAAACACAACAATTTTTAAATGGAATTTGAAGCTCAGACCAAAGCTACAGCCTTTGGACGTCACCAAAATTTTATTTGAGCACAGTAGTGACTTTTATTACTGTTCTAATGCAAAGGAATGTGTCCTAGAGAGTGCCCTGACAGCTATTACCCTCCTGGGTGCTGCAGAGTAAGACAACCAAATGGCTTTGCAGGAGGACTTTTCGAGTGCAGCCAGTGTGTCACAACAAACACCATGACCTGTGTATACTGTCCTGATCCTTTCACATATGTAAGACTAGAAAATATAGTTCTTATTTTTGCTTTCACCTTACATGTTGATTTTTTTTTCTGAAAAGACCCTTGTTACAGAAGTTGTAGCTCAAAATCTGGGGATGTTGATTTCCTCTGAAGTGATAAATGGCCAATTCATAACAGGGCTGGTTTGTGAACCAGCAATCAATACAGGCACTAAAGGATGGTTTAGATGGCCATTCTGGTTTTTATCTGTGTGCACAGACAACAATAACACAAAAACACTAGTATCAGAGTATTGTGTTGTTACCTCATCTCTCTTTACTAAGGGACACTGCTCTTCATCAGTGTCATCACCAAATCAATGGGTCGCTTAAGATGTCTGTAAGCGCTCATCTTGTCTTTTGCTTGAAACGTATTGCAGCCATTTTTCCGTTACATTTCACATAAAAAGGATTTGCTGAAGCTCTGCAACTGGGATAAACCAAAGAACCGATTTACTGAAATAGTTTAGAAACGGTTTAATATTGCAGCAGTGTCAACAAAGGAGATTTTTAAAAATATCCTTTTGACAACAAAAGAAAAATATCCATTCCAAAGTTATGCATAAAGGGAATCCTTTTAAAAGTTTTCATACCTGTCTAATAGGGAAAACAACATTCACCTGAAGGGTGATGGGATTTGGATCTACAAAGACTTCGCTATTAACTGTATTTTCGAAAGTGAAGTGACAACCAATGCTATAAAAAAAATATCTTCCCCTTGGCAAACCCAACAGAAGAGAAAAATGAAAATAAACAGAAAAATATGATGCAATGATTAGAGTCTCAGTTTTCCTGTATCCACAGCTTTTGGCTGCTTAAGAAAAATTTCCATTGGTCAATTTATGACCCACCAGAGCTAGTTGAAACGCCTGGATTCTTGGCTTCAAACCTGTAATTTTGTGATTCTGTGAACAACCTTTCTCTTTCTTTATTCCAGATGTTTTCTGAAGCTATCTGTGCCTACAGATTTTTCCACAGCAGATCATGAGTATTATGCCTTAGCAATGGCTATCAGATTTCATGAGCCAAGGCAGCATTCACAGCCCTTCACACACACAATGCAAGGACTGCAAAAACACCCAGCTGAAATCTATCCTGCAAAAAGGAGAGGAGAGTTTGTGCTTATATTTCTCTGAACTTCAAAAGTAGCAATAGCAATGGAATGTGGTTAAATAACAATGGAAGTATGATTAAAGATTCTTACACTCACTATAATTTAGGTCCTTTTCACATTTGCTCCTTACATGATTTCTCTACAGTTTCCTCACTACCTGTTTGACAACAAATGAAAATGAATGGAGGAAGTAATTAAACAAAAATAGAATTTACTTTAAACAAAAGAGAAAGGACTTAAACTTCTTAAACTGGTCCTTTGATGTGGATAATTTTCAAAACTGGGCCCTATTATAGATTGAAGGATCACGTGAAGTTTTTTCCTTAGCATAATCAAGCTCCAGTGGAACTTCTGAAGAACTGTTAATAATAGCAAAGAGTACAAAAATATTATATATAAAGGGCCAAAGACTCTAGCATAATGAAATAAGGAGACCATATCTGCAAATTCAGTCAAGGTAAAGGCAAACATTTCCATTGCATATTATTTTAAAAGAAGATAAAGAGCACTGAATCAACAGATCACTGAAAATATTATTATTTTGTACAAGCTGAAGGTCAGTGCAGGTCATTCCCACTGAAGCAGACAGAGTTTGTTAATTTAATCCAGCAGATTTGGCAGGGAAATCAAACAGGAATTTAATCAGCAGCAGAAGGTGATGAACATCTCTGAAAATTGAATAATCATTTTGCCAGACAGTAAACATCATTACAGAAGGAAAAAAGGAAAGAACAAAAATTTCCCCTTTTCATACTGTTCATTAACTTCTTCAAACAGGTAATAAATGATTTAAAACATCTGCCTCTGGAACACAAAAACACCACAAATGAGAGCAGCCGGTCAATAGTTTAGCACATTTATGATGACATTACACTTCTCTTAACTAAAGCTCTTCCTTCTTCTTTATTGTAATTCTTCTTTAATACCTGTCTCATGAAGTAATATTGCTATTGCTCTAAATAATATATATATATATATATATATATATATTAATTCACTGTTTCAACTCTTATCACTTCATGGGAAGACAAGAAAATCAATGCTCTCAAATACACTTTCCTATGTTTTTCAAGAATTGTTTAAGATGGGAGGCTGACATTTGAAGCACTTCAGCATATATACTGATATGTCAACATTTTGTTTGGGGGTTAAATTATTTTTTCATTTTCATTAAACTTCTTCTACCAAAAAACACTGCTCTAAATCAGTCTTTCTATTTCTACCTATGTCTAATTTAGTATTTTTCTTCCCATATATATTATAGACTTACATCGTAAGAGAATAAATTCTGCCATTAATAAGCAGAAATTCAGGTAAACTGGTGTGGTAAAATACTCCATGTCTTCCACTGACATAAGACTTAATTCTTTTGGTTTATAAAAGAAATTCATAAAATGGAACTTTGGATTCTAAATCAAAATAAATCATTTTCTGAAGTCACTTAGATGACTCTGTATCCAGTCAAGTTAGGTTAATGTTTAGAGACCTCATATTAATGATACTTAAATTTTGGACTTATGCAAATATAAAGAGAAAAAAATCTCCATTGGAAAGTTCAATTCTGAAACAATTTTGTATAATGGAAAAATCAGTGGGTCTAGGATTATATATTGATATATTAATATCTACAGGAGATATTTATTATATCTCAATTCCTCCATAAAATTGCATTTCATAATTTGCATAATATTAATTAGATGCAAATTTCCACAAAATTTGATCAACATCCTAATTTTTCAGTTTTTAGAAAATAAAACATTTTTTTATTTTAAAAGCAGAAATGTCATTTCCTCTTCCAATGTGAAATTGGTAGGCCTTTAAGCCCTTAGCCCTCAGCCCTCATCTTAAATAAATACCCCACTATGCCCACCAAATACCTTTTCCTGAACCAAGGAAACAAGCAGCCACAAAGTGAAATATGCAGGTTTTTCAAATCAGTTAAAATGAATGTGAGACTAGTGAAATAAATAAGAGATTTGTATCAAACATTTTACATTTACATTGCTAGGATAAGAAAACATAAATTCTGAATGGATTCTGCTGGCCTGATCTGACACTTCTGCTGACTCGAAGGAAGCCAGGCAAAGCAAGTTTGTAGGTTAAAAATCCCAGGACTTTATTAATTCAGTGCTTATTTTCCCTTGAATAACAGAAATAGTTATGCTGCTAGTACCAAGAAATAAAATGTGCTGAAATCATCTTTGATGATGCTCAAGGTGCAAATCTCCTCTTTCATCTACAGTAATTTAAAGTACTGCAAGCATCTTGCTGCTGCATCACAGAAATAAGATTTCTGCTCAACTCCTTGGCAGGATCCAACCAGCATACAGTATAGATCAAATACTACTGGCACAGCCAAGGATGTGAAGACAAATTCCAAGGCATTAGTAATTCCAAAACTAGGAACCTTTTAATCAACTCACTAAAGGCAAGCACACTCAGCACAGTGCTGTCATACAATGTAATTTTATCTAAGCGTGCTGAGAGCAACTTGGGGAATTGCAGTATTTCAGAGAAATCAGGAATGTTTCTGAGATATTGCACTCAGAATGCACTGTTTACATAGATTTTTTCATGCTGTGTTCCACAAAGAGCCTGAAGCAGGTCCACTGCTGCTTGTGTATGCAGAGCACCATAGCTGAGGTAAAAAGCATTTCAAAGGTGCTGTCTTGGTAGAGGGCACGTCCCACAAAAGATTTGTAGGATATATCTACATTGGCTTTTCACTTCAGATCAGGAAAGTGCTTTTGAACTGGATCTCCCTACCAGTTTCACTTGCTGCTCAAACGCATGACATTTGAGAGTGGTTCTGGGTCACATCAGCAAGGGCACTTGGGCTGTTACTGGGGTGCAGTGCACAGGACACAGGACGACAGCAGGAAAACCCCCACGCCCTGCACATCCAGATGTGAGCTCCTCTGTGCCAGCTGTTCTGCCCTGCTGATCCACTCCTGCTACGTTGCAACGCTTGCATACAGAATAATTTGGTCTGCCTGGAATGGACTGGGGTGGTAATCAGTGATTTCCTTCACTAATTCTGAGCCTAACTTGCAGTGGTTATTTTGGGCAAAGGGCATTTCAATCTGTTCATGGTTGTACTTAATTTACCATAGAATTACTCCAGTATGTTCCATGTATCTAACACCATGTTGTATCCAAGGTGTTAGAAAACAGTGATTTTCTAAAGAAACGAGACATCAAAAACCTATCAAATTTTGTTGTAAACTGTGCACCTAACTGCTGAGGAGAAAATCTTCAGTTTATCAGGTGGTGCATTCACTAAAATGCCTTGTCCTGCCATCTTTTCCATTAAAAAAAAAAAAAAATGTATGCTACAGAAAAACACTTAACTAGCAAGCCCACTGCTTGCTAGAAATTCCTGGTGATTTTCTCGCCTTACATAGCTTGCCCTTCACAGTTGTAATTGAGTTAGACCTTTATATTACAAAATGTGAAGGCAAATGCAAGCTTGGTTCCAGGAGTATCTCCTATTAGTATGCACACTTTAGGAGGTACAGCTTTGCTAAACCAGTATCTGTGACTACAGAGGACCCACTAGGCATTTTCAGTTCTATCTCCATGTAAACATGTGTCATCTCAGTGCTGTACTCCACTCTATTTGCAGAGAAAACCTTCCAGGTAAAAAATGGATACTTTGAATTGTCAATAAAGATTTTGATGTAGAGAGTCTTAAAAGATGGTGTATAAGATTATTGTCTGCATTTTCATCCTGAAGAAAAATATTACAAAAATAAAGCTCATTTTCAAAGTTGTTTTAGAGATAAATGATTCATACCTATCAGCTAGGAAAAAACAGAGAGTTACAATAGAAAGAAGGGGGAGACAGTGAATTTAACAGAAATGCCACATGGTTCTTTTTTAATGATGATGATATTTTAATCCTAGGACACATATTTGCAAGGTTACAAATGTTGGCTGAGAAACAAAACCCTGCTAATTATTTTGCTTTTTAAGGAATGCCTCTCATTCTTCAATAGATCATTTTAAAATTTATTATCAGTATGTCAATAAATAATAGGGTTTTTTTTAATTGTGATCATACAAACATTTCTGAGATGTGGATCACAGACAAGAAAACGTTCTTTTAATTTTATTTTGTAGGTTCCAGTTGTTTTGCAGCATTATAAACCTTTATATATTTCCCCCAGTATGTTTTGCTGATAAGATCTAAGGTTTAGCTCACGACAAAGAATTTGAGTCCTGTGTCACCTCTGTATTTAACAGCACACAGCACAGCAAAAGGATGACAGTCCATGGGGAGTCAAAGCTCAGTGAAAAAATCTCTGTAGGTTTTAAAATCATACTCCTTAGAAAACACAGGTCCAATAAACGCAGTGGCTGTGCAAACTCAGCCTCTTGAAAATAATGTCTTCAGAGATACTCTGAATCCATCCATTCTTAGCACTTCCTATTTGTTTTTTAGAGAGATAATGATTTACTGATTTTGGTACATACCACTTAGAGCTGAAAAGAAAATTTATCCTTAGCTTTTCCACAGAACATGGACATTTCCAATACTCTGTCTCAGCTTTTTATGGTAGAATGAGCCTTTCCTAAAATTAATGTATGTTGTCAATAACAGCACTGAAAAACCACATATTTAGAGACATAACAATTTATTTGAAGCATCCAGATAAAATGAACAGCTATTCTAATGATACCGTCTAAAGAATTTACTAATCATGCAGGTTGTGTCCCTCTTTCCACCGTGGATGTTTAAGCAAAACACAGGATTGATTCAGGAACTGGGCAAAATAATTTTTAAGTTGTAAAATGAACATCTTTTTCAATCCTACTTATTTTATCATTTTGAATAATTGACTGATAACCTGCTCAAGGTCACTTAAATGGAGGCCTCCCCACAATTATCTCTCAATACTAACTGTAGTATTAACAAAAGGCATAGAGGATTTCTCAAGATTATCAACATGTGCCTCTAAATGAGTTTCTGCTTTCAATACACATACAAAAGATGTCTGAATTCAGAAAGTATTACCTTCTTCCTAAATATGCCAAGTCCAGTGAAGCTGCAGTTTCAATCTTTAATACAATCTGTCTGTGTAGAAACAGCTGCTAAAGTGGAAGTACTCAGCAATAAAATTTTACACTGCACAATTTCTCAAATTCTGACCCTCTTTACTAAAAGCAAAATGGCCATAAACTGGATAAAAGGGAATTGAGATGATAATATACGTTGCAAAAAATATTCACTGGTCATGTTAAAACCAACTGGAACATACAGAGTTCCTTGGAAGAGATATGGCATAGAGCTTTTACACTTAAAACTCTGTCTTCTTAGAAATATTTGTGCTATAACAAGGAAAATGGAAGGAATGAACAATTATGAACACATAAAGAAGAAACTGAGCCACCAAAGAAATGGATATTATGAAAGAAGTATGGAAACAAATTGAACGGGGTCACAGAAGATCTGGTTTTGGCACTCTGAGTGCAGTTACAAAAATAGACTTCCCCATGAAAGGCCCTTACCTCCCATTTATTCTTCTGAGCTGCACCTATGTGAAAAACTAATATCTGCTGAATTCAGTCTTTGGAGCCCTGTATCCACCTATTTGTGTCTCTTTGCCATTGGTTCCCAGATCCTGCAGAGTCCTTTACTCCAATGCCCTTTTATAATACTGTGCCACTGAAAAACTTGTCTTTCTTCTCACAGCCTTTCTTTGATTTTTGATTGTTTTCTTATGTTATTGCTTTGATTAATCATTTTAAGTTACTAATCAGCAGAGAACCAGCCCATTTAACCAACTGTTCATGTGCTGATTCTTCCTTTCATTTTCTACTCAGTTTACTGCCATATACAATATTTAATGAAGCTCAGCACTCCTTGATAGGCAGCTGTTCAATAGGATTTCAACTTTACAAGCAGCACTTCAAAGCATCCCTCTGAAACTGGAGACATAGCTACACCAAAATCTTTTTGCCTACCTTAGAAGAGAGCTATAAAACACATTTTCCCTACAGAAGGTTTTCTTGTGGTCAGGCTATGAATAAGTCTTCTCTATATCTATCATCTCTTATATTAATTTTTTCCTGTAGAGTTGTTTATTTCAGGCTTCATTTACCTACTTATTTAATTTACACCTACTGTATGTGCAATTAGGCAATTATTACTATATTCTTGATGCTAGATTCCTTATTGGCTATTATGTACTTTGTTACACTGTGGAGAGCTGGAAATACATTTCTTTCTCTGAAGATTTATTTGCTTCATCCTTCTAATCTAAAATAAAAATTCCCCCATTAGCAGAAAACTAGGACATAATATGAATATCGCTATGTATTACAGAGGTACTTTGAAATTTGCTGAAAAAACCTAGAGCATTTTCTGAATGGTGTGAATATAAATGCACATCCAGTGTCTGTTTTAAAGAAAAAAAGTGATCCAATTTTCTGTACCCACCTATCCAGCTCAGGTGTGTGAACCTTGGAAACAGTTTCTCTTCCTGAACAGCTGCTTCAGAGAGAGACCTAACACAGAAGAAAATCTCATCTGTAGCTCTTTCTCTAGTGTTTTCTACCAGCTGTTTTCAACTCCCACACGTGCTGTGTTATAAACCCAAGGGATGTGACAGCCCTCATTTCCTATGGAAGCAAATTGAGGACCTTAAGAGGCTCTTGAATTCCATTCCAGCATCTGACTTTGCAGCTTGGAAGCCCTGGATGTCACAACTCACATCTCCCTGCTTGTGGGTCTATTAATTGAATACTCATGGGAGCTGGCTTGAAACTGAAAGCTGAAGAGAGGTAGGCAAGCCCTTGAACTGCCATTAGAATTGCCTCCACTTACCTTTATGCTTCCAGCAACAGAGTAGCACAAGATGGGTCCCAATCCACTTGAATTATGAGGATTTAATTTTAAAAGATAAGATGAAAAACAGCACTTGTTTTGATCTTACAAGAGCACTCCAATCCAAGGACATTTCTTCTAAAGTATTTAATGAGTGAACAGAACTTGGTGATCTCACAATCATGCCACATAATTCACGTGCTCAACTTAAATTTCACCCTGAATCTTTTCACACACAAAACAGCATAAACACAGGAAATGGATTTCTCTCCCTATACAGAAATCAAGTTATTCATCACACATACAAAAAAGTTTGACATCAGGCAGAATCTTAAGAGAAATTGAACTGCATGTGTGTGTGTTACTCCTGTGCTTACATAGCAATCCCCTTGCTCACTCTTCTAAGGGTGCTTCATTTCTAAAAGTCTCTCAGAGTGCCAAACCTTGATTTCTTATGAAGTAGTGCTATTTTGATACATCCATGGTAAGATCACAGTGCACTTTAGATTGTCACTCACCAGACTTCATAACTTCTGTTTCTGCCATAACTGAGAATATTTGTGAAACTTTATTTTTTCCATTTAAATTTTCACAACCAATTCCAATGTAATAATCTTCTACCTTTTAAAAACACTGTAACTTGTTTTCTAGCATTAATTTCATAAATGGAAGTTGAAGGATATAAAATGCTAAAAAAATTTTATGCTGTTATTTGCTATGATTTTATTGGGCCTACAGGTTCTCTACTTCTTACTTACAGTCCATGCTTCCTGCAGACCACTTAGTTCAAGATACTGGAAAATTTTCTCAAATAATGCAAATTTTCCCTGATGTAAAGAAACTGTTTTACTCTTTTCTCTGACCAGCAAGATTCAAATTTACATATATCTCTGTGAACAGATCACATGACACATCCCCATTATGACCTCTATTTTCTTTAATTGCTCTTAGAAGCAGCCTAGTTTTATGCAAACATAATTAAACTCTCATCCTCTTTTCAGACATCCATTGGCATCCTACTTATAATTAACTAGTTTGTGAATTTTTCTCTTCTCAAACTTCTTTTGTTAGTACTTCCCCCCTTTTGTTTTCCCTGTTTACCATTTGTTTATGTCTTTCTAATCACTTAGTATCATTAGAAGTATATTCATCATTTATTTTTGGAGCCTGGTTCAAGATTCAATTTCATCTATCATCACAGTTTATATCTGTCACATTAAATCTGAAAGGCTTGTTAAAGGCATCAAGTTTATTATTTTATATAATATATTTTTTATTTATCCGCGACTTAGATTAGAAGTTTGATTCCTATTCAATTAGAAACATTTTAAACTCCTGCTACCAAAGAACTACAAGGTGTTTGACAGTATTATGAAGTGCTTTTCTGCTGACATTAAGGATCTTGAATGCTCCTTCTGTTGATTTCTAAAGGCTGCATACCTGAGATGGCCACGAGAGAAATTTGTTCAACAACCTTTTTCTTGCAATGGCAGGCAGATTTCTTTATTTTCCCAGCACAATGGGGACTTTTGAACCTGCAGAGACAAACACAGCAGCTAGCTAAGGACTTGGAAGTCGAATGCAGGGGAGGACAGCCCAGATGTAGTGCACAGACACTAACCATGGCTACTGTGGTACAACAGAGCTCAGTGAGTTTTGAAACAGTGCACGAGTAAACTACGACTCCAGAGAAAATTTCAGAGGAGAAAATACCTTTGATCTATGAACATGTCAAAGACAGGATGTTACACTGCAGGAGGAAAAGTATAATGAAAAGCAGATTTTTGAACTGTGGGAGGAAAGAAGTCCACTGCATCAGAGTTTCCACACTGTTGTCAATTGTTCCACTGGAATAATTGTCTGTTGGTATCCCACTCTTATTAAATTAATTTCTCAGAGAGAAGCTTCTCACACAGGAAAGCTGAATGCCATGGGCCTAATTCTGTTATGCTAAGGGTCAATAACACCACTGTGCTTACAAGGCTCCACACATTTGAATAAGAGAGGGCCCCATTGGCCACAAAAACAGGGTTTTATTCCAGTTCTGTTCCCAGAAATGTACAAAGACAGCAAAACAATATGCAGCAGGTGATTGGGGAATGAACAGCTGAAGTCTATCCACAGGAGTCATGCTGTCTGATTTTGGACTTCACATGCAGTGTCTCTTATAACACCCATGTCCAAGAACAGATTATATGTAATGGAACAAACTCCACATATTCCTGGAGAGGACTGAATTTCTGTTTGCCCAGCAGTCCAATAAGACAAAAACCAAAGAGCAATGGTATTCCTGGAAAATTGAGAGCATGTAGGAGTTCCTGTAACACAGTAATCTGGGATACAGGAATGTTTCTTGATGTTGAAGTCGGAAAAGAAGCTTAAAAGAAAATATGTTGAGAAGAGAGACCAGAAATGGCCTGGGAACTAAAGATCTCAGCAGACATCAGATGGCATGAGAGAGACTGAAAGTTACTAACTGAAAAATGAGGAGGAAATGTTTTCATAACAATATTTAATTGAAAGTCTGTTCAAACAGAATTCAGTAAGCTCTCTGAGTCATTATCGTGGTTTCTCTTGCGTTTCTACAATCTATTAAGTAAATTTTTGAATAGCAGCACTCCACAAACTAGTATCCAGCTAGGAAAGAGAGCCTCAGAATAGTTTCTTTTGGGTCCCATTTAATTCCTTGTAAGAAGAAAAAACCCTCAATCTCTAAAATCTGCAACAATGAAACATTAGTCATAAGTGTAATGGGAAGGAAAAAAAAAAAAAAAAAAAAAGTAGTTTTGGAGTGAATACTGAGGCGAGTTAGTGTGACCTTGATTTTGGACAAAATCCAGAGGACAAGGAGCACAGCATCCAAGCTGTATGATCTCCATGGACCACACTGGGACAAAGACCAGATAATCCTCTAGAAAAGCAGTAATGACAACCATACAGAACTCAAGGTGTTTTATAGGTCCAAAATCAGAGACATCCTATACATCTTTACTAAAAAATAAGACTTGAAGCTAAATAAAATGTGATATAAAATCCTGCTTGAATGTACTAATGGCAAATCATGCCAGCTCCCTTCTTCAATAAGATAACTGATTTTTAAGACTGAAAAGATATGGACAAAGTTGTCTTCAAGAAAATTTCCTGTGCTCACGCTGTGAGAAATCATCAATTAAAATAAAGGCTGGGACTACAAGAATTGAAGGTAGGCAAAACTTAAATGAAATAGTGAGTTGTTCTGAAAGGAATAGTTTCATTGTAGTGGAGTTTCCCAATAAACAGTCACCATTAATGATCACAACATAGTGAGATTAACAGTAGAATAATTTAAAAAATTGCATGGTTAGATGACTCTAAACTTGCATGGGAATAAATGATGTACTGGGAAACAAACAGGAATTTTTATAGGAAATTTATATAGGAATTTATATAGGAAAAGGTAAAAAGACCCACAGTCAGGGCAATAGCAAGTATTTCTGTCATAACCTGGGAGTTCATTGGCAGGGAAATGCTAATGAGGAAGGAAAAGAGCACTGCAGTCTTGAACTGTTGGTTAGTTTTAGATACAATTTGCCTACTGCAATGCCTTCATGGAAAGTACAGATATGATCCTAGGTTATATCAAATGAAGTCTGTACTCCTGTGGGAATATGGAAGATAACTGCTATATTACCAGATCTCACAGAGAACTTATCTAGGTGGACATCTTTCTTTTCAAAAAATGGGAACTCAAACTGGAAGGACGCTGAGATGATTTGGAGGCTAGAGAAACAAGCACTACAGTGAATACTATAAGAATTTGGCCTGTTTATCTTAGCAAAATGAAAGTGAGTGAATAAGATGGGTCTCTACATTAGAAGGATAAACACCAGGGAAAAGAATAATTAATTTGGACAAAATGCAACAAGTGCACTGGGATAAATGGATAAATGTGGTTATGAACACATTTAATTAGGAAATTAGGACAGGTTTTGTCTATGGAGGAGATGGTTAAATTCAGAATTCAAAATATATCCTTCAAATCAAATTCTGGTTAAAGATATGAGGGTACAATGATGTTGGATAGCTGCTGCCTGCTTCATGTAAACTTGGAGATCATACTGCACCCATCTAAGGGTCACTATGTTCACAAATAGGAACTTTATCCCCACAGGACAACTGATTAAGTCTTTAACATATAGAAAGGAAGTATTTACATTTGAAAGAGAATAAGACTTACACACATGGGGTAACAGGAAACTCATATTTTAAAAATTTTGACACTTCAGACACTTTCAGTTCTAAGACTCAGTTGGAACTTACCAGCCAGTGCTTTCTTAGTATTTCCTCCTAAAAAATACTACTATGCTGTGTTAGGAAAATTACTTGCAAACTTTGTAGGATTAAGATTAAATTCCCATTCAATTAACAGAGTACTTCGTGAATCTGCCAACCAAAAATATATTTTTAGCATCCGCTGGGTATTCACCAAACCATTTTTTTAAGTGTAATGGATAAGGTGTCTGTGGCATGCTTCAAAAACCATTGTTTCCATGTCCTGCTGGGGTTTTATTTTCATTTAAAATTCTTTATGTGTTTCCTCTTCTGGCTGTCAAAGGATTGTCAACATATCCCCTTAATTATTTATTAAACACTTTTAGCTTTCTTCTGTTTTTATCTTTGTTTTTTTTTTAATCAAACTAAACAAATTGTGTCAACACAAGAAAAAAATATTAACCATGAGAAGAGATGAAAACCTTCTCTCAGTGATTGGATGCATATATATTGAACACAGAACACAGTAGCTCCTCTACACTGATTAATATGACACACACTGAAACAAACTCAGGGCAAATAAACACACAAAAATAGGGCAAATAAAGTCAGAGAGAAAAATATGCAAAGTGAAGAAGAGAGGAAAATAATACAGAAAATAAATATATGGATTTAACTCCAGCTGTTTGTCTAAGTCTCTGACTAGGAAATCCATTTAACAAATTCAAGGAGACTAAGATTCTTTAGCAAGAGCTTTTTATTCAGTATTCTTTTTTACATCTGGCAATCTCCAAAACTTTAGTAAACTGCCTGCTCTATACTGTGTAGAAACACCATTTATTAAGGTCAACCAAGTGTATTAGAATCCCACTCGTATCAGACCTGAACTTTGGAAGACATGACTTGAACAAAAACCTACCTGATATTTCTTTTATTTCTGTTAAAATTGAATTTTATATATATATATATATATATATATAAACAGTCAAAGAATGCTCCTTTTATCTATGTTGCTCTTTTTCATTGTAAGAGAGTGAAGTGTTCCCTCCCAGTTCTTGTAACATTTTATAACTTTGTGTGTGTCTCTGTCTACTGGTGCATGTGCACATGTGTACATATAAATTATATATATATATATATATATATATATATATACATATATACATATATATATTCATGATACATTAAATTCTTTCTATTTAAGTATATTTTTATAATTTTAGAATACTTGCCTGTGTGAACTTTGCTGTGTCAGTGGAAACTAACACTGCGTGGTTGGCAGTCTGTATAAACAGTATCACTTTCAGGAAGAAGAGGATTTGGGTATTACAGTGACATAAATATTTTGGGACTTCACTCTGATGTGATATATCTACACATATCACCTTATTTAAGAACATGCTAGACTTCTTGGCAGCTCAAGATAGGTGGAATCCAGGCCTCGGTTACTAACAGAGATATTTTTGGAGGTGTATATATACATGTGAGGCAGCCAGTCTTTTCTGAACCTTTCTCTTCAATTTTTAGCTTGAAACTTTCTCAACATGGTATGAAGCCTAAATTGATGCTGATCCTCTAAGATGGCCTTTATCTGAATGAATATCCAATATACAATGAATGCTGCAGATTAACTAAAATTCAATGTCCAGAACCATTGGAACTAGGGCACAATGGCATTTCATTTGTGACAGAAAGTAGACATTGTATGGCCTGGTTTAATACAAACATGATACCACTACAGTTTTAGCAGCCAAATAGTGTCAGGGTAAGGGTAAGAAGGTGGTTCTCATTTTTAGGAGTACCCCCATTTTTGGCAATTACTATAGAGGTAGGAATCTCCCTAAGGCTTACTTAATCTTGGTAGAAATAATAATTTCCATCTTTCTTTTCTCAGAGAGTCTGAAAGGAAATACCTTTATTTAACCAATTCTCAGTGCTTAGTGCAAAAATGGCATTGATTTTGTGTGCTGGTTTTGCTGGGATGAAGTTAATTTTCTTCACAGTAGCCATCGTGGAGCTGCATTTTGGATTTCTGCTGAAAACAGGGTTTCTATTGCAGAGATACTTCAATTATTGCTAAGTGTTGGAATTTTAGATGTTAAAAGTGCACAGATATTGTCTCCTGCATAGTGGCTTCCTTCTCTTCCCCCAAATTTATATGCTAAGGATGACACAATATGGTCTGTGATGTCCACTGGGTCATTGGGGTCAGTTGTCCTGTTGTGTGCCCCCCTGATTCCTTGTGCACCCCAAACCCACCCAAAGGTGGGGTGAGGAGCAGAAAAGACCTTGACACTGTGAAAGCACTCCTCATTAACAGCAAAAAAATCTCTGTATTACCAGCAATTTTCCTACCACAAATCCAAAATGGAATCTCACACCAGCTACTATGGAGAAAAATAATTCTACCCCAGCCCAAGCCAGCACATTCAGCTATTTTTACTTCCTAGCATTAATATCCTAGATATTTCAATGTCATTTGCTAAACCTGAAAATTGTATTCAATCTGTCCTTAGCAAAGAATTTTCTGCAACTTTTGCACATATATTAGGCACACAGTTCTCCATGCATTCTCACTTGAAAGCTTTATGTGTTTTAGAACCAAACATCATCTGCAAAAACTTTTTAATTTGTTGCATGCATGATATAACTTACAGAAAACAACAGAATGTAGAAGAGCAGCAAGGACTTTACCGCTTTAATGAAAAATACTCTGAAATCTAATTATCTAATGAGATATACATTATCTCATTAATAATTTATCATTAATAAATTATTATTAATATATAATAATATATTAATTGTTATTAATTAATACTATAATTAATTAATATACAAAAATTTAATCTGATTCTTAGAAGGGGCACTAACTTTTCAAGGGTTAGGAGAAAATCCCAACCAACCCCATCTTTTTTTAGTGCCCAGCAGAAATGCTACAAAGCATTCCTTCAAATACCTACAAAGCACAATTAGAATTGTATTTATGAGTTGTCCATCTCTTGCCAAAACAGAATAAATTTGACCTGATTTATGTGTCTAATTAGAGACATAAGAGTTTTGAGGGTTTTATCAGTTTACAAGCCAAGGGCTCTGGCAAAAACCTTTGTGTCATATGTCTAATAAATTAAGCAGTAATTCGTGCCATTCACAGGTACCTTCCAAACTTCTGTAATGAAGGTTCTTCAACTTCGTTAATTGTTACAACTCTGTTGTAAATTCCGGTTTTGCTTACCAAAATGTCTTTGAGGAGAACTGGAAGATAAAATGGCTAATTCTACCCAGCAGGTTGACTGTTTGCATTAACACCCACTCACCATTGGGCTTTTCACCACTATCACTATTCCTTAATTTAATTTAAACATATTTCTTTATAAAAAATAACAGATTGGCAAAATGAGATTCACAAATTCTATGCCTGTCTACAGAGGAGAATAATGCCAGATATTTGGAATTCCTGAGGACCCCCGCAAATGAAGACTTCGCAAAGTTTGTGTTCTTTGGTTGCAAAGAGACAACATTAAAGGCTTAGGGAGAGGCAGGGGTGGAGTTACAAAATAAAAGTTGGAAGCTGCTGTCAAACTGAACTCTCTGACTTCGGCATGGTTTCATGTCAAACCTTCAAACAATCTTATTTGAGGATAAGAGTCAGGTTAGCTACTGTGGTTTGACTCTGCTCCAATCCAATTGATCCTAAGGTCAAGTAGACCAGATGAAAAACTCTTGCAGGAATTTGCTTCATTCCACACACTTCATGCTAAGATATTTCCATGGTGTGCTGCCTCTAGGATGGTTGTTCGCTGGACCAATTTCTGCATTTAATAGGCTGCAGACCAGCTCCTGGCTTACCAGAAAAGCACACATGTTCCTTAAAAACATTATTTTGCATGCAGATTGTCCCAGGGTAGTTGTTTCATATAAATTGGTTTTGCATTTAAAGAGATTATAAATCCCCAATTTCTCAGCTTCACCCAAACTTCCCCTATAGTACTATGTGAGTATGAAAGCTTAAAGCACAATAAATGCTAGTTTCTGAAGATAAAGTTTGCACAATTAATTAGAACTTTTAAAATGGATTACAAATTGTAAAACACTTAATAATGCATATCTAAATTTTAACAGCAAAATGGTTTCTTCTTAGGAGCTCAAGAAATAATAGTCACCCAAAAACTCTTGTTGCAGAAGGCAAGGATGCAGAATTCATCAAATTACTCCATCTGCTGGCTGATTTCCTCCAATCCTGGATGATTTCTCTTAGCTGTGTATTCTTGTCCCTTTTTAATGCAAATGAAACATTCAAAGCTTGATCAGTGTCCTTTCAAAGCAAATGAAATATTCAGGGTTGCCTTTGATATTCAAAGCACTTCCTGGAATCATGACTCCCTCTTTTCTCTCTCCATTTCCAGTTTAAGAAGACCTTTATGTTGCAATTTTAACATATTCTTTCTTCTACAGAAGGCACAAGACAAATGCTTTAACACTTTAGTGGCTTTCCTAGCCTTTCTATGTTGCATATCATAAGAAGTATAAATTATCCAACAATTTGACTAATCTTATGATTTTTGTTGTGCTTCTGTTGTTCCATGGAACATTCATGATGCTTTAGAAATACAGATGTCCTACTCTTTAACAGAGTACTCAGAAATTGTGCCTGATTCCCATCCTTCCCACCTTGTAACCTGCCTACTGAACAGTCTTTCCTGGACCCTCAACTGAACTATTTATAGAAATTCTACTTCTTTATAAGTCAGTGTCTACCTGTATCTTGTATTCAGTCATGCTCAGCCAGTATTCATTCAGGACAGCCCCACGCACCCCCTTTTCAGGACTTGTCCGCAGCTACACAATTCTCTATACAACCTTTCCTCCCTCATGCTTTCCATATCACTTTCTGAATATCACCACTGCCACCCTTCTGCAAACACATTGTGAATTTTTTTTGCAATGGGACCATCCATTATAGCACATAAATATGTCTGTATTTAAACTGAGGGCACTTCTGGTTTATTCAAGGTGTTGAGCTAGTGCAGGAATAAATAAAAGTGTACCTCTAAAGAATTTTGAAAACTAGAAAGTACAACTTTCTATATTAAATTATCACAATCTACATATATCTTAATTTATTTGAAGGTTTTGAGGGAGATGTAACTTTAAGATTAAGGCTTTTGTGGTCCCTAATGTTCTTCCTCGGAATTTCAATTCTTGCAGGTCAGAGCATATTCTGAAATAGCAAAATGCAATGAGCAAAAATATTTGCAGTCTTGAATCAGGATTAGGCACAGTAACAACCAGAATTGCCATTCTAGAAGTTCGAATTGATCAAGGCAACAACTGCTAAGTGCAGACACATAAGCAAGCTGCTGGAGGTTATCCACTTCACTAATAGAATAACAACACATTAAACAAAATGCACTTGGGCTTGAAACTCTCTCAGTGAATGCCTAGGTTTCTTTGACATTAAGTGAATTACACAAACTACTTTAGTGTTTACTCACAATAACCCCCAGACTTGCCAGCCACCAACCTGAGGCACCCTGTCGTGCTTGGTCCCAGGTTCAACTAAGCAGGAGCTCAGGCCTCTCCTCATCTTTCTGCACTGCTTCTCCATGCACGTGTTGGAAAGGCTCCCCTTACAGGCCATGCTCCCTGCACCTGCACTAGAGATGACCCCCGGCAAGAGTCACCACATTTTTCTATGGGTTTCATCAGAGGGCCCAGGTTTAAAAGACAACAAAGAAAAATGATTCAGCACACAGATAAGGGCTTCAAAAATACTTTTATCAGTTTACATCCTGACAAGGCTGAGACCAACAGTCACAAATGGAAGAGTGGGTCAATGATTCTCTACAAAGAAACTTGTGTAACCCAAGCTGTCATCACTTTACCTCAGGAAGGAAAGAAATGCAGAACGCAAATAAGAAACTGAGTCACTATCCCTCCCTAGCAATGCCTCCTGAGCAAATTAAAGCTGCCCTCCCATTCTAGAAGCCACAAAGAACAGTGAGACAGAAACATACATATTACCTTGAAATAAATCCTCTAAGCACGCAGCTGGAGCAGCACAACAAAATGTAATTTATGTCTGTTACCACAAACTTGGGTTAGCACAGCTAAAGGACTCAAGTAGATACAAATTGCAGACAGGAACTTTTAGGTGAGAGAACCCTTTTGTTCAGATAAAGCCACTCATAAAGCCACTCCTACCTTTTTGTACACCAAAGAAGGGATGAAAGAAACTCATTTTTGGAAAAGAAATATGGGGAAATTAAAACAAAAAAGACACAAAGCAGACCCAGTGATGGAATTTATATAAGAATTTGGTACATTGCCTTCCATATCTCAATAAGGGTAGCATCTCTTCAATGGTGGTATTTCTTTTATTTGTTCTAACAAGACTATTACATTTCAGGCACATAACAACTTGCTGAATTCTGGCTGCAAGACTCAAAATTCGGTGTAGTTCACCAAGCCAAACTGCGCAGAAATAATCGGTCTGTAAGAAAATATCCACCAAAGAGAGCATATCAAGTTCACACGACAATACCTTTAGCATCTATTTGCAACTCCTTTTGTGTGATGCAGCGCATGAAATTACATTTAAAACAAGTTTAGATAAAAAAGGTATGTCAAATATAAAGATAATACCATGTGAATTCTATGCTGAAATCATTATTATAATAATATCTAACAAAAAGTCCTTGGCAGACTAGTTAAAGGAGAAGATACTGAACTGAACAGAACTGAACTGAACTGTCTTTCATTTTGTGTGAGGAAATTTACGTAATTAATTGAAAGCACTATCAATGAGACAAATTAAAATAATGCCATACTTGCATGTGCACAGATATGCCTGTATTTATGTAGTTCTCAAGTTTTTTATACACACATAACTATTTCTGACTCAAGCCAATCAATGCTTTGATGGAAAGGATGCATTTCAACCTTTTCATATCATCACTATATTTTCTTTTCTCAGAAGATTAAGTAGATTACATGTGAGTGAGACACATTCTATTCCTGGAAAGGTCACTATCTCGGACACTGTGAGGGGATCGTCTTATGAGTATTGGACATTGATACATCTGTCCATCACTAGTCCATCTGTCCATGACTACAGGCAAGGATTCAAGCAGCTCAGCCTAAATATAAGAGTCTTATATTTAGTGTATACTAATCAGTGTGAACTCATCAGTTAACACAGTCAAGCCAAGCCAGATTAAGCAATGATAGGAATTGAAAAGAAGATCATTTGGTATCTTCACACAGAGCATAGGAGGATTGACTAAGGAGTTTACAAACCTAATACTTAGCCAAGTTCCACACCTTCACATGATACGAAGCAGAGGCATCTCACATCCACTTAGAAGCAAAGCAAAGGGTGAAAAGGAGAGTCAGCATCAGCTAGAAGGGGTGTGAACGAATGTCAGCTCAGGTTGTTCTAGCTGGTGCAAAGTGGAGTAGCCCAGTTGGCAGCTCTATGTCTGAGCTTGCTTGCCTGCTTTAGTAGCATAAGAATAAAGAGGGGGGAAAACACCATGGCCTCAGGATGTCTTTGCACCTATTGCTTTACTCTCCTGGCAAAAAATGAATTTGTACTTCATGAGGAAAAAATACTTCTGCAGTTAAATAACATGTGAGTGCATCAAAAAAGATTCCCTGAGCATCATGTTCAGTTGTCCTGTGTATACTTCTGCTGTCATTCATGCATACTCTGTGGTGTCCAAACACTGTCTTATCACAAGCACAATAACCACACCAACTCCTAAATAATGTAACTAAACTTCTGAAAGTGAATTACCATGTTCTGCAAAAAGCTCACCTTCAGGCATCGAGTTGCATTGCAGGAATAAAAGCTCTTCAGATCTGCTGCATGATAAAGCACTACAATTCTAGTACAGTTTTCCAATCTCCTCTTAGGTAGAACCTTTAAGTTACACCTTTCCCTAGTGCAGTCCTTTAATTTAAAATTGATTTTCTCATCAAAAAAACGTGGCCTAATTGCATAAGAGGCTCCATTGCTCAATGAACAATTAGTAGTATTCAGCGTGTTTCAGTCTCAAAGCAGCAGACGTCAACAGCCTTGCAGATTTCAGATATCAATTATTCAGACTTCAAATCAATCAAACATCTGAAAACTAGAAAAAGCTTGGTTTATATTAGTCTAACAACTAACAACAGCCTAGTATATATTTTGAGCAAAATGCTTTTAAAAAGAACACATCACTTCCCACTTAAAGTTGTATGTTCTTTTCATTCTGGTCTTTATTTCTCAAGGACTAAGAAGCAACATGTTTTCAATGGGAAGAAAGGTGAAGGCAGCTTTAGGCTCTCCATGTGAAGTCCTGTACTAAGGGTATAAGAAGGAACATGAGAAACTAAACAAAAGGACTTAGTAATTGTTTAAAGTGGAATTAAATTTAAAAAAAAAAAAAATTTGATGCTCCTGTTGGCAAGAAGGGGCCCAGCTAAGATAAGCTCTGCAAAAAAAGTACTTTGCTATCATTAAATGTTCATAATTGACAACTCTAAATTGTTCGTTCCTTATCCCTCTTATATGCTGCTTTCCTGGTTAGAACATTTTTTGCTGCTAATTTTATTTTTGTCCTGTGATAATGTATAAAAGTTGCTGTGAAATGAATGTGACCATACTGTGAGTTTAATGTGCACCTCTTGCTGTTATTAGATGGGGCTGCAGGGCAGGCCTGCTTGGGTTTGCTGCATGGGAATTCCATTATGCAACAAACACAGCTAAAGCTGATAACTGCTTTAGATAAATATCTAATTGAAGATATTTTTCTGTCTGCAGGGGAAAGTAAAAAACATTCACTACATACCTTGAGAGGGAAATAAACAGCATGAACTAAGGAGGATAACCTGAAAGGAGATGTGTTTTGTACACAACAGGACAAGCTAAGTCATCAGTCCTTTGTATAACAAAAGTTGTAGACAAAGATTAAAATAGGACAATGATAATAACAGGAGTTATTATTCAAAGATTTATTCAAACCAACCATTACCAGGAGATTCTCTATGCCCCACTTTGAAGCTTTAACAGACACTGATAAGGGTTGCCACCCCCTGACTGGGCTCCAGCTATCTCATAAAAGCTACATTTACTTTGCAAATCTCCTGTCCTTTCAAATTCCCAGTCCTAGGCACAATTTACAGCATAGTCAAGCTCCTTATCAGGGCTAGATCCAGGCATGCATCTAGCCAACCCTCAGCACTGCAGCTTTCACAGGGGGAAACCCAGGCATGATGGCCACAGGGATGTTATCAGCTAAGAATAGCAGCAGCCAGTGCTGATTCTTGGCATTACTGATGCTGATATTGTGTATGTGGCAGTAGGGAAAATTTTTCCTCAGCACAATTTTTATGTATTCTAAGGAAAGCCGTATCTGAAGCAGTATCCAAACTCCAAGTATAAAGTGCAGCAGAACTGCAATGTTAATTGGACGTTATATATTCCATAACATGTAGGACTTAGCAACCAGGCTTTAGATTTGTAATTTTCATGTTTGGAACTAAATCTTACACTAATGTGTAAGATTAAGGAAAACATGTACTTGAGTGCACACTTCCCAAAGAAATTCACTAAATTCAAGTACCACTGTCTTTTTGACATTTCAACTTATATATATAAATTGTACTTGAAGCAACCCTAAAAATATCACAGATTGCCTTCCTTTTCTGAAACTGTCGACATGAATTTTCCTGGTTTAATCTTTTTTTTTCTCTACAAGAAACTCCTTCCCTCTCCATTCAAATATGAAAAATTTATCTGTTTTCATCCACATAAATCTCTTTCCAAATGACTGGTTTTTTTATCTACCATATAAGAGAAGAATTTCAGATTACCAGTGACCTCACCCAAAAGCTTTAAATTTTGGAGTCACTTCAAGTTTATATGGAATAGTATCAATGCAACCAAATACTTCTTTATCTTTATTGTAACTGAAGGAAGGACTGCTTAAGATTTCTGACAAAAATCCCTAGAAACTACACCCACTATTTTTTAGGCAGCTGGGAGAGAAGGTGGTTGTTTTGTTGTTTACAAATAATTATTTTTCTTTCCTAACTACAGAGGAAAAGAAATACTGTTTATGCCCTTTCTGTCTTCCAGAAGGCAGCAGGTTTCTGCACCACTAATTGCAACACACAAGAGGGACAAGTTTTTAAATATACATTTCTGAAAATCAGGTCAAATTTCAGAATATGACGTTTTGCATCTCACCCAAAGCATAGCATTTTGTCTTTCTTTTTTTGTAGTTCCCAGCAGAGCTGTATTTTCCATTTGCTGCAAGGGTGTTGTCAGGAACATGGGGGCATTTCCTTAATTCCACAAAGGAATCTGAGCCCATTTCAACACTGAGTTTCCTCCTGATGGGGAGAACCAACCCTGTGGTGGCTTTCCAGCCTCAATTGAACATGCACGCAGCATATCCTTCTTCAGTCTTAAGAGCTCTATACATGCAGCAGTGATAACAGCAGTACAGGGGAGAGAGAGAAAGGAGTGCCACTGAGGGGTATAGATTTCCTTAGAGCCAGATCTGACAAGAGAACCCTGCAAGAACAGAAGATCCGCAACAGAGAGTCCCATCTCAGGAAGGCTGATCTCAGATCAACAGTGCTGCAATTTTTTCTGTGCCACACAGCACAGAGGGAGCACCACGATGATACACACGGAGCTAATGCAAGAGGCTACAGCCATCTCACATGTAAGGCCACATTCAGCCACTTCCGGCACCCATTCCAGTGGGGAATCAGCTCTACTGACTAAAAACAGCTGTGAGTTTCTCAGTTTCTCAGTAGCCACCCCAATACTCCCAGGGAGCTACTTAAAACTTTTATACGGCACCTTTACTCTTTACTCTTTAAGACACACACACACACACATACAGAAAAAAAAAAAAAGAAAAAAAAACTAAAAAAAGTATACAGCTCAAAAAGTGCCTCACAGCATGAACTTAACAAAAATAACAATTTCCGTATGTTGGTCTCTGCACGTATTTAACTATATGTTTATGATGTCTCTATTTCCTTGATTTTATAACAATTTCCGTATGTTGGTCTCTGCACGTATTTAACTATATGTTTATGATGTCTCCTTGATTTAATTTCATCTGTTCAGGGCTCATCAACAGTTTGCAAAGAATTTAATTAGGACAAGTTAAGTAAGTATTTGCAATTGCCATCAAAACTGCACAAACATTCCAAACTGAGCTAATCTAAGAAATCTACAGCTGTGAGTCCTTGGAAGAACAAGAAACCCAAATGACACAAACTCACTTAATAAATTCAGAAAAGTTATTATTCAGAAAGATATGTGATTCAGGTAAATACATATAATGTATTTCATGTCAGTGGTTACCTCTGGTTGTCTTGAACTATGTTGAGAAGAAAAAAAATACTTAAATACATATACCAAAACCCAGGAAGGCAGGAAAAGTGATTTCCAATTCCTGGTGTGAAAATAAGGCATTGCTCTCAGTAAAGCAAGGATTGATTTTCCCATCCTCAATGTCAAGCTAATTTGTTTCTAATTTTAATGGGATTAACCTACACCGAATTATCCATTGGCTTTTAAGAATACAGCATCTTAAAATACTGCAGCATTTGTAGGTTTAACTTCCAGCTTATTTCAGGCTTAGAAAATAGTGGGATCTGATGAGCATCATGTGATGCCAAGTAAATCTGGGCTATGTGGCATGAAAATTCCCTTGCAAATAAATTTATCACACAGTGATGCAGCTTCCCAGAGGACAGACTGTCAGTTTTTTAAGCTGTCTGGATCCCACATTCAGTGGGGTACTAGCTAACAGTGTTGTTTAACCTCTTTTCACAAGGAGAACCACTTAGAGCTTTGTAAAAAGAGGGTGGTCACAATGCATTCTATTTCCCAACAAAATAAAAATCAGGCTAAATCTTGGATATTTGTTTTTAATTCACATTTGCCACTATTTTATTTGCTTACTTCTTTGTTTATATGCTAAAGTCATCATAACTTGTTTAAATTTTTTTTTCTGAATACAATTTTTTGATCAAGTGTTCTGTGGATTAAAAGTTGTGAAAAGCAGATGTACAAATAAATGAAGCTATCTTCCACTGTATACATTGCCCCTACTTTCCATAATATATTTGACTAATGTTCAGGAGAAAACGGAAAAACACAGAGCTAACAAATGACATTTACAGGAATTTGACCTTGCCAATGGGCTAAACCCAGAAACAAAATATGAGTGTTTCAGCGATGACGTTAATATGTGTGTGTGTTCTTCAAATTTTGCATTTCTGCACAAGTGAGATACAATTTAAGAACATAAAAGGAAACTAAGCCCCAGGGTAATACTACTTGAGGAAGAAGTTATCCCTTTAATTATTATTTCCTATAGAGCAAAACTAGATTATTTAGCTACAGTCATAACTAATAAGTACAATAAAGGAAATAATTTTTTAAGACAAAATCAGCTTCTGGGGCAAAAGAGTGCAATGTCATACATGTTACTCAACTGGATAAATGTTTGGCAGGCAGAGGAACGGCCATAGATGATGTGCCCCAAAGACACCAGTGACCCAAACACCCTTGGGGGCTGCAGCCAGCAGCACAGCATGCAGAGATTTCACCACGGGCCACAGACGCCAGGTGTTGGCTCCTCCGCAGCTCTCAAACAGAGCCAGGCTGGGAAGAGCAAAGGAAAGGCTCTTTAGCCATGTAGACTGTGCACTGGCAATGATGGATGGGCAGTGCCTCGGGTGTTTCCATTTCCATCCGAGCCATCCCAGCCCCCTGTCATCTACTCTCCGAGAGTTAGACAATGCCAAGGCAAAGCCATTCTTTTCCTGTCTTGCACACAGTTCACACAAGTCAATAGCAGACTTTTATCAAGCAGTAAGCTACTTCAATAAGCCAAACTTCTTTTGGAGTTTCAGGGTGCATTAGCATGCAACCTAACTGGAAACTTTTTTAACAATAACATTCTTATAGCTTAGGCGAAGCAGATTTTTCTTTTAAACTGTTTTCTATGCAAATGTAGGATTGCGTATTTTGTGTGTCTTCAATGCCACCTTGTGGTCAAACTTCTTTCTTATTGCTTTTTTTTTATTTTGCATTTTTACTTTTAAAAAGTGGTACACAAACAGCAATGAAACAAACAAACAAACAAAAACTCCAAATAAAAAAAAATTGTACCCAGTATATCCAAAAGCGTATCCAGATCAGAATGTGCAAGATGACACAACTTTTCAGACTCAAATATTTTCAAAGTCTAAACTGAGAGAAAAGAAAAAAAAGGAAAGAAGAAAAAAAAAACCTCAACACCAACCACAACATAAAGAACAAGAAAAAGGTCAGACAAAAAAAACCCTGAAATTTATTTTATTCTGAAGCCAGTAACAGAAAGGTTCATTGCTGTTGATTCACAGCCCTCCTGAGGTACTTCGATTGAACACAAATTTATGAAGTCTCCAGATATGCTGACTTAAGAGCTAGTGTCTACTTGTTTTCTCTCCATAGATCAATAGCTCCCACTGTGTATTTGTTTCCTTCTGATATTTAGCTACTCTTTCATTATTATTAGAATTCACATTTGTTAATGTACAGCAGAATCCTATTTCACAATGAAGGTTGCTTGGTGTCATAGAAAGGCATACATAACATTTAACAGATTATTATTAAAATATAATAATGTAAAGTTTAAGCAGCAACAGCACTTAAAATGCAACTGGAGAAGACTTTACTTTACATATAGCAAAGGGTTTATTCATGACCAAAGTATTTATAGTTCCAAAGAAAATGCACAATATCATTACACTTGTTGATTCCTGTAATCCTGCAATCTTCAGCACTGTGGAGCCTCAAAAATCATAGAACTGGCAGTCACCTTTCTACACTTACTTCCTGTAGTCTCAGCAGAGAGGCACAAAGAAAGGCCAAGAGGATGAATGGTTGTCACCATCTACCCTACTATTTCCATGCAGTGAATGGTTCTTATGAGAACAGCTCTGACTGGTAACACTTAAATTCATTTTAAGGCTGTTCTAATGTAGTGGCAGACAATAAGGCACTCCTAATCCCTAGCAGCCTTTTCTCACCACCACTATTCCCAGGAGACATAACCCAAAAGTTACTTCCAAGTGAAACCATTTTACATTCTAATAAATCATAAAAAAATGTTTATGCAAGAGAGATTAATATTGTCTTAACTTGTACCTCCACAGAAGAGAGTCAAGAATTTATCACATCCTGAGACCAACTGGCTTTAGGACATTGAGTACACCTGCTCATTTTTTAAAGGCTTAACTCTTCCTTCATTAACGAAATGTTACACAGTCAAGAAGCAGCACAGCTACTCTATACTCTGAAATAGCTGGGAGGCATTGTTGTGTTGGGATTTATACTTCTGTACATCTCGTCCAGATAAAATATGAGCATCATGGAAGATATCACTCTGAAATCTCCCTCCAGCACTAATTGTCTCCTTTATGCTCTGGGATTTGTCAAAAGCTTTGATGAGCAGCATATGCTGGCTCACATGCTGGCACCTTCCATTTCAGCACCCTTGACGACTTGGTGAACTTCTGTTCATAGTGGATTTATGAAGTAAACACCTATTGTAGAAAAAATCAACAACTGAAAAACAAAATTAAATAACTTCAGTGAAAATATTCATTTGCTTTACTTCTTATCTCACCTTTCTGTCTGTTTCACCATAAGTTTATGCCTCCCTTTTGAAGTATTTAATTACAGAGATTTCATTGCTTAATTCTAAGTGTTTATTACTTCAGGAAGGCTGTTTCATGTAATTCTGTTAGTTTAGGAAATAGACGTTTTCACTGTGTTTTCATACTTGTTGGACATGGCTTAACCCATTTCAGTAATTAAAACAGATTTACTCCTGCTATAAAAACCATAATTGATACAACATTTTAATTCCCATTTGCTCCTTCGAGTGGTAGTTGTATTCATGCTTAGACTTCACGCCTTGTTACAATTTGACAGCAGCTTAACAAGTTATTGAACACCAACTTATGGTAACTTTATATATGTTCCTTTTCTTAGTGCACAGCAGATGTGAGATACTTCAGCAAAACATCAACTAAGAAATACCCGGGAAGCCAAAGAAATACCCAGCCTTGCACCCCAGGTGCCTCTGTTGAGTGTCAGCAAGGATCTGTGCATGCCCACCATGGAAATCACAGCTGCTTTCTTGTCTAGCATTCAGCTTCAGGGGAAAGCAAGTGATGAGTCTGACACTGACCTCCATTTTGGAGCTTTTGGTGTAAGAGCTTCTTACAAATTACCAGATACAAAGTCTGTTGAAGTCAGTGGCAAAATATCTGCCCCTGACCTCAACAACCTTTTTGCAAGGTTTCACCCCTAGAAAAACTATGTGCTAGTTTAAATAACTAGCAGAATGCTTGGCTGCTGCAAGCTGGAAGTTTTTAGGGCTGTATCAGGCTATCAGCATGTTCTGGCACTGGAGCTAATTTAGTAACAGTAGTACTGGGGAGAACAAAAAAGAACTTTTCAGAGAACCCAAACAAGATCCAACATTGAGTATTTGTTTATTTCTCCTCACCCAGAGCTTTTCTTTGAACATTACAGGACTTCATGCAGTTTTTTTCTCAAAATGAAGTCACCCACATCCAAGTTTCCTGTTTCTCACAGATAAAACAAAATATTTGAATTAGGACAATGGAAATAACTTCTTCAGTTCATTTTTGGTCTTCAACAATCACAAAAAAAGAAACCCAAACAAACCAACTAAACAAACAAACAAAAAATCCCACACTGATACTGAAATTTTACTCTTTAGGCCACAGAACATGGCCAAGAATGGAGCAGGGAGAGTAGAAGCTGTTTTCCAGAAATATACTACTGTCATACATTTTTCAAAGTATGCTGTTCTGAAGAGGGAAGGTTGTCACTGGGAAACAGCTGGCCATGTGGAAGAGTCAACAGCTGCGATGAGGAGGGAGAATATACTGGAAGCTATTGTTTCTTCCCTTGAGCCAAAGTATAACTTTATGTGTTTCAGAAAGATAGCTAGATGAATTTGTGAATGAAAGTAGAGGTGGTCAGCATGGCAGTAAGGGGAGAAGTTATTTAATGAGAGAGTTTTGCCATTTCCCATGCCATCAGAACTCAAAAGCCTTTTTAGCAGAAAAGGAGCTTGCTAGGATATGGATTAACTTTGCTCCTGTGTATTACTCAATAAAAGTGATGCTTTTCAAGGGTAAAAGCAAAACCAAGAGTATTTTTATGCAGTATTTAAAAGACCACAACCTCTTTCAGTATGGAATATTCTAACACATAAATTAAATTGTCCCATAATTTACTAAGGAATTTCCACAGAGGACAATTTACAGGGTTAAGCCAGGTTCTTTTGTGATGCTAAAGAAGGAATGATTCCACCAACAATAACACAACACTAGTGTCAGGCAGACATGATGCTGAATCAACTCCACAACAGTAGAATTAGGCACAGCTACCAACCATTTTCAAATTACTGATTCAATTTTAAATACAAGCCAACTTGTTTCTCAGCTCCAAAACAGTCCTGTTTATTCCAATCCACATGCACTACTCTACACCAAACAGCTTCAGTGTTTCATTTAGTACCTCTGACTTTACAATATAACTACATTTTAGAGCAGGAAGAAAGACTTGTATGGGAAAAGAGTATTTCTTATTCTGTTATATAATTTCTAGCCCTTTTCTTAATTACAAGTGTATGTGTATGCAGCTGGCACTGACATAGTATTTACTCATTTATGAAAATTCTTACAACATCTGAATGTTCTGTGTGAACTTGCATTTGAAATTAATGTACTACCAGAAGAACTTATTTCATCACCATTTTACTTTGCTCTACTGATCTGTTAAATGTGTTACACCTTTCTTCCTTTAAACGGCATTATAAAAAACCTGACCTGTCATTTTTTTCCTAGGGTTAGAAATAACTACGTATGCTTTATACAAATTAACTGTGCAAAAAACATACTAAGACAGAATTTGGGTTTTTTCTTCAGCACCAAAGCAGTAATAACAGGGCAGAACTTCGTATGAATATTACCAAAATTGGAAAAAATTCTATAATTTATTTTTATAACTTTACCAGCACCATTATTGAAATGTACTAAATTCTTTCAACTATTTTTATACCAGTGACTTTTAGATAATATAGAAACATATTATTTGAGTTACTTTCAAAGAAGTCAGTCAGGATAAGTAATGAAAATCAAGATTTCCAATTTCTGTCAAGATGTCAATTTCCAACATAAAACAACACTTGTGAGCCCAAAATTAAGTAACACTAGACTACAAAACACAAAGGATCCTAAATTACATCTATTCAGAATACTTTATTTTAACTTTCCCTTCTAAGTTGTATTTTGGTACTGTATATTAGGATGATTTTTGTTTGGCTGAAAGCTCTAAATTTACAAGAAGTGGGAGTTGGTATAATTGGGAATGGTTTAGTCATTAGTCAATCAAAAGGAGTACGTTCTCACAGACAAAGATAAAAGATTTATAGTTTACCACACCAGCTTATTAATGAACATTCATTAAATACCACTACAGTGGTCATTAGGCAAGTTCCTCAAAGACACTGAGGCATCCTTAAGCATATCAGCCTACTTCAGTTGCAAAGCACCACAACATCTAAAAGTTAGACAAATGCCTTGCAGAATGGAATTCACAAAGCTCCAGATAGTTATTTTAGGCAATAGGAAAGAAGTTCTTGTAATCATAGGGGATTTCTTAAGTGAGAGTAAAGGATAAATAGCAACCCTCAACCCCTTGTAGATCACCTTAATATTTAGGACCATAGTTGCTGTCTTTGAAGCCTCTATTTTATTTTCATGAACCATTGACTGAGGCAGGACAATGTTATCAGCTGATGCAGATTAGGAAGTTAAAAAATACCATTTTGTAGTTTATGCCAAAACCAGGGTTGTTACAGATCCATAGTGACAACCAGAGAAATATAATAATAAATCCTTTTAGGAAAACCTTGTTTCCTTAGCTTTGCTGTTCTTTATGAATGGTCAGACTGGGTTTCTCTACACTGTTTCATCTTCTAATATTGTTTTTGAAACTAGATAGGAGACAAGATACATGCAATTTTTCTACTAAGTCATTTAAAGAGCTTCTGGCTTGACTCTCATCTCTTTGTGAACTGATTGCCAAGCTTAAATTTATCAGCCTGCAATGATTAAATCCAGGTCATTGTCTATCTTTTCTTTCACCACACTTTCCCTGCCTCCATTTTCATTGAGATCTCAATTAGAATTGGCAGTGACAGAATTTTCAGAGGACCATTAATGGTAAGTCACCTTAGGTAAACAACTCTAGTCAAACAAGTGTGCCAAACTAAATAGCAAAATAGCAGAAAAGCAGACTTCTATTCTAGAACTCAAGTACAGGCAATAACCAAACAAAAAAAAATTTATGCTAAAGGTGATTTTAGACTACACTTCCTCTGATACGCATTTGAAGTTCTCATCAAGCTCTTGTGTCATCACTCAACCTCTATATTCAAGTTACTGCACTCTCAAGTCCAATTCCTGAAACCATCCAAAGTCATCCAGTTTCAATAGAGTCTTTTCACAATCAATGCAATCTCAACCACAGCCCATCAGGAATATTTCTTTAAAGTTTACATGGAATTTCCTGTGTTTCAATTTGAATCCAGTTTGCCTCTTGTTCTGTCATTGAGAAATCTCTGTCCGTTCTTTACTCCCTGGTATTTACACATAGATAAAATATCCCCAAGCCTTCATTCCTCCAAGCTATGCAGCCCATCTTTGCTTATGTCAGATGCTCCAATCCTATAATTGTCTGTGTGGATTAATTCACGGATGGAGAGCCAGAACTGTAAACAGCATTCTGGATGTGGACTGACAGAGGAGGAAGAGGAGACCTTCTTCCCTCAACTCTCTGGCAATTCTCTGCTTCCTTCTGCCCAGGAGATTGATGGCTTTCATTGTTTTAAGGGAACTCATGTTCATTTGGTGTCTCCCCAGGAACTCCAAGGCCTTTTCTGCCAAGATTCTTTCCAGCTGGTCAGCCACCAGCCCATTCTGGTGTACAGGTTTATTTCTTCCCAGGTGCAGGACTTAGCTGAGCTTCACATTGGCCCGTTTCTCCAGCCTGCTGAAGCAAATCTGAATGATGGCACAACCACCTGGTACACCTACCACTCCACCCAGTTTTTGCATTTCCTGCAAAGCTCATTTGTGACAGGATGGCTGGCTGTTAGATGGAAGCTTACAGCTTTTTTCTGTAACCTGCTGCATGCTAGAGCCTGCTGAACTCTGCTTGAGTTCCCTGTCTCTTCCAGCCCTGCCTCATTTCCTGCTCCAGTTATTTTCTGAGTCCCTGCTCTATTTCTAAAGTAGACCAGTGCCCCAGGCAGTAGGAGTAAGTCCAAAAAAATATCTTATTTCAGATATAATCTCTTGGATTATTTCTGACAATTAGCTTCAGCTATCTAGTGTTGTTTGTAGCACGAAGTTAGTGACAAAGAATAGTGCTTCTGGATGGCAGGAACATTTTAAATTTGACCACGGACAGTATTCTTGAATAGTCAGAATCCTAAACTAGAACTCCAGCACTAAGTTTTGGGAAAAGGTCTTTTCCTTTGTAAATAAGAAAACAGTTTGGATTTAAAAATTCTCTTGCTCTAAGAACTTACAATTGATACATCAATATTAGCAGCAGAATTGCTGAAAATTAATTCCAAATCTAGCAAAATATCCAAGTTAACAAGCTCTAATTAGCACAATTACTTCCATATTGAAGACATATGTGTAATTGTGTTGTCAGTCTTTGCATGTGAGCAACAATTCCCCTACCAGTCAACCATAATAAATGTATTAACGCAATAGTTCTACAAAAAAAAGTATTTTCCCAAAATTGGATAGCAGACAACTGTGCTTTATTTAAATTAATTATGGTATTACTTGATTTAAATATTTAAGTAATTTCAAATGCATCAGCAGATTCTGTTTCACAGTTGTTTAGATTGTATCAAATTTCTAACAACATCTGACAAACTTAGGGTCTTTTTAAGTACCTCAGTACCCTTAACACTCTTATCCTTAAGAATTTCTCCCACCTGGTCACTTCTCAAAGGCATCTTAGTAACTGAGAAATTACATATAAATTCTGACAAAGCCAATTCCTTGTCTTCTTTCAAATCCCTCTTTAAAATGAGGAAGCTGTCACTATTACAATGGCACCCAGCAGTTGAGATTGCTATCATCACACTGGACAGTTATCACCACAGCCTCACATCCAAACCATCACCCTCTCACTACATTCCTAAAACCATGTTCATTTCAGCTTCCTCCCCATGTGCTTGCCTCACCTGTCTCCAGCTGTTTCTCACATGAAACCTATGCCATGGCCTGCAGAGAAGTTGTCAGTGCCTGTGGTTTGTGTCCGCACCACATCTGACACCAGGGACTGGGATTTGTAGGCACTAAGGTAATAGGAAAAAGTTCTGCAAGTTTTTGTAGCAGGTGTACAGCCAAAAAATTCCTTACAAACTATAAGGAGTTTAAAACATGGTATTGGAACAAGACTTTCTGATAAATTTCTGAGACAGATGACTGGGAAATAACATGGTTATGGGAGGAATGCTACAGCATTTTGACAATTTTGTGTCATCACATGCCTTTGTAATTCCTCATGGGAAGTATAACGACATAAGAATGTCATTCCTAAACCACTGTGCTGTTTTGGCTGGGGTAGAGTTCATTTTCTTCACAATGGCTGGCATGGGGCTGCGTCTTGGATTTGCACTGCAATCAGTGCTGATATTAGAGAGATGTTTTTGCTATTGCTGAGCAGTCCTTGCACAGAGTCAAGACCTTTTCTGCCCTTCACTCCATCTATGAGTGGTCTGAGGATGCACAGGAAGCTGGGAGGAGACACAGCCAAGACAGCTGACCCAAACAATATCCCAGACCATAGGGCATCATGCTCAGCGTATAAAGCTGGGGGGAAAAATGGAAGGGAGGATGTTTGGAGTGATGGTGTTTATCTTCCCAAGTCACTGCAACATTTGATGGAGCCCTACTTTCCTGGAGATGGTTGAGCACCTGCCTGCCCAAATGAAGTGGCTTTGCTTTGCTTGTGAACGGATCTTTTTTCTTACTTATCAAAATATCTTTGTGTCAGCCCATGAACTTTCTTATTTTTATCTTCCCAATTCACTTCCCCATTCCATTGAGAAGGGAGTGAGGAAGCTGCTGTCTGGAGCTTGGTTGCTGGCTGGGGTTAAACAATGACAACCACAAAATCCATCAAAGAACCACAGCCATGAGAAATAGGCCACACTTTTTCACAAGATATGATCCAAAGCATTTTAATTTCAATGGATTCTTGTAGAAATACTGTAAAACCTTATATTTTTTTTAACAATTAGAGGAAATGAATACCCCTATATACCACAGCAGAAAATATATCACTGCTTTTTGTTATTATATAATCAGATTTAGGCAAAAGGGTTTCCTGTAAAAAAAAAAAAAACCTACATGACAAATATTCTGTCTTTGTTCAGTAACTCTTTCCCTGTAAGTCTATTCCCTTCCTTGTATTCTTTACATTTTACAGCCTTGAAGTGTGTCAGGGTTGTTGGTTGTTGTTGTTGTTATTGTTGTTGTTGTTGTTTTTAATCTGTATATGAATTACTGTTATTTTTATTACCACTTGTTTCATTATTGTAAGTATTTTAAGGCAGCCAGCTCTATACTCCAGTGGCATGTGTGTGGTAAAATCCTGAAATCAACAAGCCTCCACAGAGAAGTACCACAGTTGCCTCAAAGGATAACAGTACAATTTTAGATGCTATGAAAGCAAAAGTAACAGACACACTTGAATGGGCAAGCATTTCTTTAAGAGTATGTGATTATACCCAAAGAATAACACTGTCTGATTCAATCAATTTTTTTTTTTCTTAAATATGAAACAAATTCTTCTGTGCTGCTTCCAAGAAACAACATGCATTATCAGAAAGGAATGCTGTGAAAGGTGTTAGTTCAAAAAATGAAGAATGGAAGTGTTTTCTGTATTTGTCTACAAATAATATACTTGAAATCCAGAATGCAATTTTTTACAGGGAATGAGAAAATAAAATTCTCCTCTACTTTGAGTTATTTTTCAACTCATTTCATTGAACTTTAACTGTGGTGGTCATGTGGTCTTTACTTGTACTTTCAACAATGTCTAAAAGTATCAGTTAAAAAAACTAATTGTGTCATGTGGCTTTGTTGATTTCTCATAATTCAAGAGAAGTAGTACACAATTTTTTTCTTACACATGTTGGACAACATTGAACAGCCCTCTCAAACAATCTTGATCCTCTCTGATTTTTTACTGTAGTTGTTTTCCTCAGCTTCCTGTTACTTGGCACCGATGACTTAAATCCTCTAGAGAAATTAAACTATTTCAAGTAGCTTGAGTGCCACTTTTTTGAATCAGGATTTGTGTGATAAATCCAGGCCAAGGAAGAAATTTTTTTCACTTTAACAATGTTACTCACTAAAGAACAGCTGGTCCTTTACTCCATACTCATTCAGCAGGGAATACAGCAGTTGTATGTTTATCTGATCTCTTTCTGACATATTCCCTTGGCTAAAGAAGCTTATTAAATGACAGTGAACCAAATATGTTGTCTGATGTCTCTGTTCTCAAATGATCTTAGTCCACTAGGGACAAGCACTCTCTAGCAGCTGCATCTGCAACTCCTACTCACAACATGTACACAGGGCACTTGCCACTTCCATTCCCAACTCCTGTTTAGGAGTCAACACTGCTGTTTCTTAGGCTGTAATTTCAAAATAAGGTTAGATATGACAGCATTTCAAAATTAATTTTCAAATTCTTTCATAATTTTCCAAATTCATACTGGGTTCTTTGTAGCACCTACATTTTTATGTTCCTTTTCACAGACTGCTGAGTTTGGGGATTTTGAGCAGGAGTCCTCTTGGTGTCAGCTCACATATTTCCATGGGCAAAAACATTAATGCAGTTAAATTTTGTGTGCATTGTGCCACTCAAAGGAAGAGCCCTGTCAATCCCAGATCAGGTCCTAAGCTGCAATAGGAAGAGCACTGCCAGCTGGTCAAGGCTGGTCCTCCTTCCCCTTCCTTCAGCCCCTCTGAGACTCATCTGCATTGCTGTGTTCAGTTCTGGACTCCTCAGTACAAGCAAGACATAAATGTACTGATATTGCCTCCGTGCAGGTCATCATGAAGAGGACTAAAGGACTGAAGCACTTCTCCTACAGTGACAGGTTGAGAGAGCTGGAACTATTCCACCTGGAGATCAGAAGGCTCGTGGAAGCTCTTAACATTACATATGAATAACTGAGGAAGGAAGACAGTAAAGAATATGGAGCCACATTCTTCTCAGTGGAGTTCAAAGGAAAGACAAGAAGCAATGGACACAATGAGGATTTTCACTATGTTCTCAGTGAAGAATGTATCCCTAGTACCCAGTGTGAACCTTCAAACTGCCATTTTTTATCCCTGACTGTTTTTACACTCACTGGCACTACCAAGAAGAGTTGGGCTTCCTCACCTTTGTACCTTCCCTTCAAGTATGGAGAGTTGCTGCTATGTCATCCCATAGCCTGTTCTTCATCAGACAAAGCAAGCCCAGTTTCCCCACATCTCTCCCCAGGGAGCATGAGCTGTGAGCCCTTCACCACCTTGGTAAGCACCCTTCAAGTGCCATCCTGGAAACTCAGTCACCACTTAAGCATTTCAACCTGGCTGAGCCCAGCCCATTTGCACTTGGTTAAATTACAGGGAATGGTTTCCATCTTTCCACACCAGCTCTCCCTCTGTAGCACCATTTCTGAGTCACCCAAGGGCATGCTGTAGTCATCTTGCTGACACTTATAGTTACACTCAGCTTACTCAACAAGTTCTGAGCAAGACTGTTAGTGTGATTATATGTAGGTCTGTGTGTTACTGGAACACTGCACCACTTTTCCAGCCATTTGGCAAGCTGTTCTCAGAACTCCTAGTCTAAAGAGCAGCTACAGAAGCAAATTCTCCTGACCACAGACTTCCCCATGAAAAAAATTCTGATTAATCTGTTATCAAGATTAAAGAACTGTCTGAAAATCTTGTTAATTATGCAATATTTCTTTCCTCCAGAAAACATAATCAAGCATTCCCTCATGTTCTTGGTCAACATCACACATAGACTTTGATCAGAATACAGAAGGAATAAAACACAGATGGACTAAGTGTCACCAGAGTATTTTTGTTCTCTGGAAAAAACTCTGACACACTTCAGCAACCACAAAAGTATTATTCTTTCTCCCCAGATCGTACATGAGTTGAAGCATATTGACACTCTTCTAAATCTCTGGAGCTAGCCAAACCTGCACAACTTTACATTCTGGTTAGTGACATCATGCCCATTCTGCATGTGCCAAGAGAAATTTTCTCATTTTGAATCAACTCCTGACTCCTGTGGTGTTTCCTACCTTCAGTCTCAGACTTCTTACAAAGCATGTCTCATAAATACCAGTTCAAAGCTGTGAGCATGCACTGCTATCATCTAGGCATAATGGTTTACAGGACTGCCACACAGCTTGCTTTCCAGTAACCATTTTAATATAAGTGGTACTTTGAGTGACGTGGAAGTCATGCCTTAGGGTAGGCATGAAAGGAAAGATTTCACTGGCATTTGAATCCACTTCCACTTTGTCAACACCCATGTAAAATCAGCTTTCCAACTGTATTCACAGACAGGCACCTAATAGTACTCAGGATGCAGACTAGAGAGGGGATTGCTTGTCCAGAGATACATAAAAGCATCTGTGCAGAACAGCTTACCAGGTACTTATTTAATAGCCAGGTTCACACTCTGGCTGGCTTTTCATCTTATCTTCTGAGAATGCGTGTGCAGGACCTGAGCTCTTGTGTGTTTTCTGAAAAGTCTAAGGCTAGCTTAAGGATATTCTATCCTTAAGATAATATATTCTGTCCTTAAGACAAGCTATCCTGAGATTGCTGCTGCAATCTCTCAGCATCTTCAGCTATCTTTTATAAATGCAGTTTCCACAACACTAGTTTACACCAGGGCTTCTGAGAAGTGCTTTGCCAAGGAGTTCCCTAGGAACATGCTTTTGGCCCTCTGGACCGCAAAGTCTCCCTAGCCGGGGTTGGAACGGCCCGGCACACCTCGGCACAGGCAGCCTCGTCCCCTGCGCTCCCACCGCCAGGCGTCACCCTGCTGATGTGAAACCTGAAATCCCAAACCGACCGTGTAAAAAAATGAGCAGGGAAGGAAATCAAACGGCACTTGCACAAAGTGAGCATCCCCAAGTTAGCATCCCTTGCAAAAAAAAGTAACTAATGGGAAACATGTGGCAAATAGCCTTTATTCAAAGCACAGAAAGATATGCTAATGAAGATATGCTAATTTTTTTTTTTTTTAAGTTAAGCTTTTAACACAGGAAATACAATTATTCTGTCTTCTATTCCTTCTAAGGCAATCTCTTCTTTTCTTCCAGATGTACCATTCAGCTGGAGTCTACGTCCATTTAACATCTACTGAAAAGGAGAAAAAAAAAATCTACTCCCCTTCCAAGATACAATGACATGGAACTTGGCATCATGTACGTGAAGACATCCTGAGGAGGATACAATGAGCTCTGCAGAAAAACATTTCTGACACAAACTGGCCACGAGTTCTTCAAAGTCAGGGAGTCACTACATGTCAAAATATGCACTAAAACAGAGATTTCATAAGATAATGATAGTTCACATTACTGCGTGACAAAAATTTCAGGAGACAGCTGCCTTTTCAAAATCGCTAAAATTTAACAAACCAACAAATGTTGGTTTGTTAAAAACCAACAAACAAACAAACAAACAAACAAAAAAAACTTACAGGATCATGGTACTTTAGGGAAAAAAAATAAAGTGAGGACTGCTCGTATGCGAAGCGGGGATTAACAGGGCATTTTGTCAGGTTTAGGAGAGTGACCCGTTTGGAGGAACCGGCAGGGAAGAGAGAACGGAACGCAAGGAGAGCACAAGGGCTCCCGCGATCCGAAGGGCCTCGGGGCGTGCTGTGACCCCCAGCGCACCCCTCACAAGCGGCGGGGCTGCCTGCAGAGGTCCGGCTGGGGGAGGCCAGCAGCGCCGGCCGGGGACCGCATCTCGGCACCTTCACCTTCTCCTCTCCTCCTCCCTGCGGCGGGGCGGGGAGGGAGCAGGTGAATGCGCCCTTTGTCCGGCCGAGGGCCCAGCAGACCCACGTCCGGGCGCTCTTTGGGCCGGCCGGTGTCGGAGGGCAGTCCCCACCGGGAGGCCGCGCCGTCCTGCCGCCCTCCGCTGCTCGGGACGGGGCATGGCACCGCGGCTCGCACCCGCCGGGCGGAGGGCAGCAGGATGGGCGCGGAAGGCGGGGCCGGGAGGGGAGGTGGAGGCTGCAGCCGGTCTCCCCCGCCTCTCATCTCCTCAGAGTCCGGCAGGCGCTCCCCTGTTGACTCGAGGCCGCCTTCCCCTCCGAGCGGCGCTGCCGGGCGCTGCCCCCCGCGGACGGAGCCGAGCCGGGGCCGCCGCTGCTGCCGCCCCCCGCGGCGGGACCTGCGGCGGGAAGGAGAGGCCGGGCTGCCGGGCCGAGGTGAGTGAGCCCGGGTCGGACAGGGACCGGCCGTGCCCGGAGCCGCCGGGGAGGTGTCCGCGTGCGTCCGCCCNNGCCACGCGGCCGGGCCGGGCCGGGCCGGGCCGGGAACCCGCGGCGGGCTCGGGCTCCCTGTGGTGGGGTGCCCCGGGCTCGTTCTGGCCGAGGAGGAACGCCGAGCGACGCTCTCCTGCTCCCACCCTCTGGGCTTTCATTCAGTTTTCCACCGAGCTCAGCAGAATTTTTGAAGAGCGGGGAAAGTTATGAGCTCGCGTGCCGAGTGCCTACAGCGTCCTGCACGGTGCAGCGGGCACTTGGAAAGCGAGACGCTCATGCCCAGCAGTTTCGTGTTGTAATTTTCCGATAGTGCCGAGGGAGAGGTGCAGGCACTGTCCCGCACCTCTTCCATCACCTCCTTGTTGTTATCATAGCCTGTTTATTTTACCCATTTTTTCTTTTTTCGTGGAACCAGCCCTGCAACCCCTTACTCAGGAAAACTTCCCAGTGACTTGCGATGATGTTTTCCTGGGATAATGTCTGCACAGTGTGGATCCCTGATGGTTCAGCGTTACAGTGAGCGTGCTGTCTCGGTATTTATAAATTCAGTACCGTACTCACAGCACTGGAAACTTGGCTTTCTGCAGCAGGACGCCCTGCACCCTCGTTGACAGCTGCGTCCCAGAGCAGAAGGGATGTGCACTGAGGATGGACGTTAATATAACTGTTTCCTTTCACAGCAGTTCTGAGTTAGATGACTAACTCCGTCTCGTGTAGGACTCCTAATTTTTCTTCAGGTGTATTTCAAAAAGACTTATAGATGACTTACAAGACTTATAGATGACTTCTTTCTGGCAATTTGTAAAAGGCACTGAGTAGTGAATTGTAGGTGCTCTTCTTTTAGAGTTTTCAGAACTTATTACCGGGAAATAATTTTGTGTTAACTGGTGTCAGAAGCCAAGTGGAATATGATACTATGACACTTGAGTTTCCTTGCATGCAGTCATATGGCTGAAACCCATAGTTCCCTGGATGAACACATGCATCCATTTGCACGCACTTTCTTTTTTCTTTTGGTCTTGTTTTCTGCTGCATAAACCTTTAACACTGTATTTAACATTGTATTAAACATTGTATCCCAAAAGAGCCAATAAACCTTTTAGGATGAACCATTTAGGATAATCCTAAACCTTTTAGGATTAGCAGCTAGCGTTCTAGCTCATGGGTTGCTTTTGTTCACATCACGACATCATTTATTACATCCTCGTGAATATAAACATTAACTGGAACTAATCATGGACTCTTTGTTTCTAATTTTTCTGAATGAAGAGTGATAGGAGCATGAGAACTAGGTGAATCAAGCTTTTCCTTACAGAGCTTCCCAAACTAAATTATGCTTTTGGACCTCTAAGACAGTGTGGTAGCCAGAAGGTAGGCCTCAAAAACGGTGATTGCCCTTCATATTATGAGTTCCTTAATAATAGGTGTGGAGTTCACTGTATTTGTTATTAGGTTTTTTACAGGTAAGTTCACCCTACTAAGTTCTAGTTGTAAACTATTCTTTGAATCGTAACAGCTAGAAATTACATACATTGAAACATGTAGAAGTAGAAATTCTAAAATCTGAAGCTTTGTGAAGATACACAATACCCCAAGATTTTTGATAAAATCACCAGGACTAGCCTTAGGAATAGGGGGAAAAAACAGAAGTGTGCCTTCATGAGTCCATGCTTTCTTGTGTGCAGGATATGTTACAAAGGATAACTTTTTTCCTACACCATTAGCTGGTGTAGGAATGGCTTAACAGCCTGACCTTCAGACAGAACTCTTATTGACCATCCTCTGCAGCACTTGTCTGAAAGGTTATGCTCAAAGGGAGAGCTGACTACCAGGAGGGAAAAATCCAAAGAGAAATACTAAGGAAAAGAATACTTTAGCTTCTGGTGCCTGGTGGCCTGGCAGAGAGCAAACCCTCGTAGCAGACAGTAAAAGACTGTAAGACTCATCCACTGAAGGAACCAGACACAATAAAAGAAGGAAAATTGTCAAAGTCTGATTTCTCCATACAACCTCCCAAAAGATTTATGGATATAAAAGAATAAGTAGTTAGAAAAAACAGTTTAATATCTAGTAATTCAGCTGTTCAGTAGGAAAGTACATGGAAGAGCCACCTAGTAATTTTCTTAAAGGTTGTCACAGAAAGTCGCCCTGTGGTATGGCACGCAGAGCTTCCAGTAGCACGGTGCCAGGGCCTCTCCTCCTGCAGTGTGCAACACATCTGGAAAGTCCTTGTTGCAAGGTCCTGGCAGGCCCTGTAGTTATTTTACGCTCTTCAAAATACTCTTTCCTGTTATCCTAGGATTGTCAGAAACATCTCTATTTCAGTTTATTAATTCTCTTCCTTTTTTCTTCTTTTTCTGCCATCTGATTTTTTGTCATTTATAATAGCTTAGAGCCATTTCTGCTGCTACTTGTGGTGATGACTACTGCCAAAATACCTGGGAACAGCATGAGCAAAGCTGCCGTTTCTTAACAATCTTGAAGGGAGAATACACCTCTAAAGCCCCAGAGTGACTGTCAGGTAGACCAATCCTAAACCCTCAAATATATTAGGAACCACATCTCCATGGGCTTCTTGCATCAGACAGTCTCATGAACTTAAAATCCATCCAACATTTTACATGTTTTTTAATGCAAGCTGTTTCAAACTAATTTGTGGTCATTTAAAAACTTGAAGTAATGCATTAATTCCGCTGGTGACAAGGATATTATGCTTCAATATTATTTTTTGTTAGTAATTTTGTTCTGTTGATTTTTGCTCTCTTGTTCTCTGCTTTACTCAGAAAATAAGCTGAGCTTTTTCCATTTTCAGAGGAGAGACTTTCCTTTCCCTAGTTGACTGTGCCTTTTCCAGCAAATGTGTGGAGGACAAGGAAGAAAACAATTTGAGGGAAAATAGGCCTCAAAGTTCCAGTATGGCATTTCAAAACCTGTTTTACATCCTGTATTTGTTTTGCAGGGAGTTTCCACAATGGAGAAGAGGGAAGGTGATAATCATGCCATTGATCAGAATGCAGGTCAGAACATCATGCCAAGAAGAAATACAGGAAATCTTAACTACTTGGTAATGTTTCTGTAAAAAAGCAGCTCATATGTCACATAGAATATTGCAATCCTTGATTCACTTTTGTCCAGAGACAGTGTTACAATCACACTGGCATATCATAAATAATTCTGAAATGTTTTCACAGTATTGACATGAAGAGATGAAAAGATAGAGAACATCTCATTCAATTTAATCACAGTCCATGATAAAAAATAAACAAAGCTTGAGGCAGCTAAAAACTACATGAGGGTAGCTTCTAATTGTGTCTTACCAGATGAGCAAAACTCCATAGAAATAATTCGGGATTTTTACACAGGAATATAAAATTTATCTTTGGGGGAATCTTCGTGATAGCAACATTGCACTCAGGAAGTTTTCCACATCACAGAAAAAAAGGTCCAGAAAAAAAATCCTTTAATCCTTTCTTGTGCATAGTGTTTGGGCTACATCATTAAGTCCATAGCTGAAATTTGACATTTGAAATCTATAACTTATATAATAAGAAGCTGAAATGATGCTTCACATAATGTAGTCCTTCCTTCCTTGCAGTATAGATAAAATATATATAAAATCACTGCAGATAATGAAGAATGGGAAATCTACACTGCAAGTGCTTTACTTAAATGCTGACTATTCTGTTTGAAATATTATGTTTCCAAGTTACCTTGTCTTTAACAGTGCATATGTTTTGTATATGGTTCCACTGCAGTAAGTTGTAAAAGTCATGATGGCAAATACTGTCATTACAGAAGTTTCTAATCTTCTCTTGAACTCACTTTGTATTTCCATTCTGTCCCTTCCAGAATGTGGATATGCAGGTTGCCAGTCCATCAGAAGCAGCTGCACTTTTTGATTTACATCAAGCACACCATTTTGGTGAGTTTGAACACACTTCAGAACAGCACTGCAAGCAGGATCTGTTCCCTAAGTGGCACTTGCCAATGAAGATAGCATGTGTGATCTCATTATTAACATTTATTTACACTTCCATGAGAGATGTCATATATCCTTTTGTAACCAAAAAGGAAAACGTTTTCTATAAAATTCCAATCCTTGTCATAAACAAAGTTTTACCAGTGACTTCAATTACCCTTTTAGCACTAGTGTATTTACCAGGAATATTAGCTGCTAGTTTCCAGCTGTACTTCGGCACCAAGTATAAAAGGTTTCCCCGGTGGCTGGATAGATGGATGGTATCAAGGAAACAATTTGGACTTCTCAGTTTCTTCTTCGCTACGCTGCACGCTTGCTATAGCCTGTGCTATCCAATGAGAAGATCATACAGATACAAGCTGCTGAACTGGGCATTCCAGCAGGTATGATGGGCACACGAACATCAACCCTTCAGTATTCAGAGAATCCTTCCAAATCTGGATGGGGGAAAGACATTTTCATTGCCTTTGTGTGATTTTCAAGTACATTCACAGAGAGCACTGTTCAGGGATGGAGTAGGATCTAGTTGCCAAAGCATGTAATGGAGTCAAAAGTCATCACAGCTGTGCAAGTGTATATTGTATATATAAGTAATTTTCTTAATTTGGGATTTTTTTCCATCTGTAAAATGCACAAAATTGTATCTTACAGGAACATTTAAGTCTTTGACACACTGTTAGTTTAGTGTAGATTTCTTCTCTGGACCAGAAAAAACTGAGCACTGAACACAACATTTTTAGACACCTTTGCAGCAGTGAAGGAGGGCTGAGCTAAATCACAGTAATCTGTATTTGCACAAACTAAATTTGTGAGTACTGATGGCTCACATTTGGACTGATACACACTACCTTGTTTAAAGATAGGATTTCAGTCATGCTTCTGACTCATGGTCAGTAATTGGCTTGCAAAGCTCTCCAATGTCCTCTGTAACCAGAGAATTCCAAATGGTCACCTATTTCCTTGGGTTCCATAAGTAATGCAGTATTAGGAATATTCCAATATAAGGTTCACACTGCAAATACATGTTTTTATTACCCCTAAAGTCTTTATTATTAAAAACTATTAAAAGCACAATATGGTGATGTCAGTAGATTCTTAAGGTTTTTGTAAACAGTCAAAAGACCGGTTGAAAACTCTGAAATCAGCCTTACTGGTAATCTGACTTGAATGAATTACTAGAAATTTCCTTGAGATTTCAGTCTTCAAGATGCAGAAATTATCATATTTGGGTCATATTATGCCATGGTGATCAGTAGCAGGATCAAAGTGCTGTTTTAAGTAGTTGTAAGTAAGAGAAGCTTTGACATCAGTTTATTAAAATCACAAATGTACCAATTTGTGTTTTTTAAAAATAATAGAGCTAAACAACTGCCATGACAGGATTTTTTATTAAGAAGGCCTGCTGAATTACCTCCCTGAAGGAGAGCTGTTAATATATTTCCTGTTGTTAGTCTCCCTGATATGGTATTTAACCATAGGTGGGTTTTTTCCTTGTCAAAACCAAGATTATCCTTGCTGTGAAGGCAGGTTAAGAGGCCTCAGAATCAGGCTCTCCTGGGCCGAGACACTGATGAAGTCTAAATGCTTCTCTCTAAAAGCTCACCTTTGCTCTGGAGATACTAGTGAAGGCTTTGTCATCAGAAGTAAACAGCAGTTATATTCAAAGACATTCAAACAAACCAAAATACTGTTTTTCTTTGCTTATTTTATTAATATTATGGTGAAAACAGTAAAATTGTATTTAACACAAACAGCCAAGTGTGCCAGTCTGTAATTTTTATGGTGTTCTTTTGGCAGGTCAAACAAAAAAAAGAAAATGCCTGGATTGAACATGATGTTTGGAGAATGGAGATTTATGTGTCTCTAGGAATTCTGGGACTTGCTTTGCTAGCCCTGTTGGCAATAACATCAATTCCATCTGTCAGTCTCTCTTTGACCTGGAGAGAGTTCCACTACATTCAGGTGTGCATGAATATCTTTACTGTATGTTGTTAGTCCCATTTGTAGAACTGTGTGTTATCAGCTAAGGCTATTAGGAGTTAGAAATATCAAACACAAAGTCAGTGAAACCAATGGAAAAGTTTGTTCCATACTCTTTGTTAACTGGTTTGTGAGAAATGTTCTTTCCATTACTCTTTTGTTGGGAGAACAGGCCATTGTGTTCAGTGTATAAAATGGAAACAAAAGACAAGTCCGTACCACTTTTTTCTTCTCCTCCTGACTTTGTGACCAGCAGCAGTTGTCCCTTTGAGACCTTTCCTTAGCTCTGGTGCTGAAGTCATTTTCTATGTATCTTATCTCTCTGGAACATCCCATGTCCTGCTGAATTTGGAGTAGGTGGCCTTGAACCAGTCAATGCTGTTCCCATATGACACAGTGTATTCTGAAAGAGACATCTTAGAACAGATGCTGGATAATCAAATCCAGCCAGTCTTGAGTTTGCTACAGCTGTGCTTGTTTCCTTAACCCAGGCATCTGGGTTGCTCTTGATTCTCTTATCTCATATGCAGTAATAATCAGGGTGGTTCTGCTGACATCAGTATGGTCACACCACACTTAAGCAAGTGTTGGATCAGGCCCTCAAACACCAAAATCTGAAAATTCAATAATCTACTGAGGACCTGGAATTTGAAAATTTGGTTTATATTTTAAAAGCAGATCTGAAGTGTATAATCACCAATTACTGATTTGATATTCTGTACACTCTTTGAAGTCTATAATTAGTCTATAAGTAAGATAAGTGTACAGAGCATAGGGAAGAGTCAGGAGGAAGTCTCCAAAAGTATGACTGCTTTCACTATTGAAAGACTATGGTGAAGAAACCCAGATGAGTAATACTTCTGTGTTGGACTTACTTTATAAACAAATAACTTTATTACTTAAAAATAATGTTCTGTAGCAGAACAGCAGTTGGAAGCTGTAGCATTCAGCAGTTGGAAATACAGTGTTTGACTTCACTGATGAGTACAAGATTATTAAGTGACAAAAAGCTTAAAATTACTAGTAAATTTTCTTCACTTCTGAATTTTGTAAACAAGCTAAGCCAAATTTAGCACTGTAAGTGAAATGAAAGACTTGAATTTCCTGTAGTTTTGCCGGGCTTTTGCCATAGTACTAGACTTACTCAAGTTTGTGATTTTAATTTAGCTTAAAATTTTTCTTTGCAAGTATTCAATTAATCCCTTAATATATCTGGTTTTGAACACATGATGATTTATCACAGAATTAAAGTAATTTAGTATACAAAGGTAAATTCAGGATTGAGCATGTTTCAGGAATAACCTCCAATCTCTTCTGTATTTTAGCTAAGTATCAGAGCAATACTTGAAAAATGTTCCTCTTCCATTTTCTTTACACTGGCATAAAGAAGTCTTGACAGTTGGAGTCTTGATTTATAGTTGTTACCTTTTAGTTTAAAGCCAATGGTTGCTTTTCTTTGACTTGAGCATGTTGGTCAAGGCCCATCCAGATTTCTGTATTTGCTTAACAGAGTACTTTTTTTGCCAAGTTGGGAAAATAAATAGCTTGCTATTTTCTTTCTCTTTTCAGAGCAAGATGGGATATTTAGCCCTGCTGCTATGCACTGTTCATGCACTGGTGTTTGCTTGGAATAAGTGGGTTGATGCTAACCAATTCATCTGGTATACACCACCTTCATTTATGGTTGCAGTTTTTCTTCCTATTGTAGTTCTGCTTTGTAAATGCATACTGCTCCTCCCATGTTTTAGGAAGAGGATAAGAAAAATCAGAAGTGGTTGGGAAGCTAAGACACAAGCCAATCAAACCAGCATAACTTCCAGACTGTAGATCAAATATGGACATTTCCTGTCTATGTATCTAAATATGCTCAAAGCCATGAAATGTTCACTCATGGGCTCTGTTTTCACATTTGCTATAAATGTTTCTTTCTCACTTTTTTTTTTACTGCAGGAGTATGAGATACTTGATGCAATTTTTTTGTTCTCAAAGACAGAAAATGAAAACATCTATTTTACACTTTAATCTAGTCAGTGCTTTGGTATTTGATTATTTCTTTCTTCTGATTCATTGCTTTTAAAATCCAAGTGTTTCATTGTCTCAATCCCAGTTCTTTTGTATGCAAAAACAAACATAAATTATTTCTCCAAATGACCACAGAAAGTAAAAAAATTATTACACCACAGAGCCCAGGAATGCTTTCTGCTTTGCACAGCCATGTGTGTACCTTCATTAAATCTCAGAATTATAATGGGACAAAAACTAGAGTATTTATCATCCCGTTGCCTCTTAGCACCTGCAGCCTGTGTTTCACTCTGCAGAGTGGGGACCTTGGCATATGAGCCAGACAGAAACTGTGTATTCCTGCCAGGTCTTGAACATACACAACTGAGCAAGCAGAATTACAGGGATCTTTACAAGGTAAATATCCTGAGACTTGGGCACAGTCTAAAAAAAGCGTTTTTAGACTCAGATTTCCATCTTGTCCAGGACTAGGTGTGTCTCTGTTTACTTGAAACGATAAAACATTTCCCATTTTTTATTCCATGAACACATTCTTTTGTTTCTGATGCTGGAAATTTTCCATGCTTTTGACCTAAGCCTGCAGCCCTTGACATGTGCTAAACTTTATTTGCACAAATTATTCCAGTGGGATAACTCCATCAGGTAAATGTGTTTTTTTGTTTACTCTAGGGCCAGCACAATTGTGTGACTGGAAGAAAAACATTAAAAATAGACATTTGAATCTTGCCAGTGATTTGGTGAGATTTTCATGTTAAATGGTTTCCAAATGCATTTGCTTTTACAGAAATTTTCCTAATAACTTTAATAAGCTCATTAAATCGTACTTTCCTTACATTGCATAGGTCCATGAAAGTTTTAAATGAATTCATTTGTTAGTATCTGTTTTGAAATTATGTTATTCAGTAGTAAATATTTTCACCCAACATCAGGAACATTTCTGCCAGTCTGCCTGCAGAGTTGACTAGGACATGGACTGTTGATGCCACCTATTGCTGCAATCCTCTGAATGAGAATTGTAATTGGTAATGGCTCTGGTATTAAAACAAACAGGAAAACAACATATGCCTAAAAAAATATAATACATGGCGCTAATAAATCTGTTGCTCTTTTATGTGGAGCATAAATAGCAGACAATTAAATAGCTACAGGGATTTTACATTTTGTATTTTCCTGGTTGTTACCATTCAGTTATTGCAACTTAAAAGTTGGCCTTTTTTAAATTTGCACATAGTGTAATACTGTGAAAGTAACTGGGGACATGGTGACCTATATAATATAGATTGAAATCTGTGGCATTATGTATGAAACCAGTAATGCATGGCAGAGGCCAAAACCCTACAATACAGGAGGCTGGACTGCAATGTAAATCTAAGAAGTTTCTAACAGAGTAGGAAAAGTATGGCGCTCAATTTATTTGCATTTATATTTCCATGAATGAAATAAATATTTTATAAGTAATAAGCTCTATGCACTTGTTACAGAAGATAGTCCAAGATAGTATAACTTCATTCATTTCAACTAGTTAATATGGTTTTAATTTATAACATAAATTACAAGGGCAAACCAATGTCAAGATCATCACATACTACCCAAACTGACCTTTTACGCTCACCATTCAGCTGGGGACATTAAGCACACTTCAGACTTTTCTCTTTAGCATTGCCCAGAGGCCAACCCAGAAGTGTCTTCTATGACATGAAATTTACATACAAAATGCTATTCCAAAAATCACACATGACATCCAAACATTCGAGCTTGCTTTTCCCTACTGATTGTTTCAAGTAGGAGCCAGGTTTTCTGTGTCACATCTAGCCATTTCTCTAGAAACTACCACTGAATGCTTATAGCCAGAACTTGAGACTTCATAGTAAGTCTCTTCTCTGCTTTCTAAGTCTTTAGTAAACTGTATCTTAGTAACTCACTTCCCAGTCTGCAGGCTGCTCAGAGAAGTGGTTGACTCACTATCCCTGAAGGTATTTAAAAGACACGTAGATGTGGTGCTTAGGGACATGTTCTCATGGTAGGCTTGGCAGTGTTAGATTTATGGCTGGACTCAACGTGAATTACTCTATGATTTGCTTTTTAGGCATTCAGATACAGCAGTGAGGAGGACCTGTATACGGCTAAGAAGAAAATGCTATTCACAGTATTTAATTTCTCAGTTTGTGGCAGACATGATTTAGTTCAATACTGATGAATCTAAGTTCATATGTACCTTTTAATTTATGTTTATGTACCTGTTTCAAATTCAGTGTATTAATAGGCCTATATACTATTATAATACATTAATTGAATGTGTGTGTGCATTTTAGGCACTTATTTGTATAACACTAATTAGTTTTATAAAACTGTGCATCATTAAATGCTTCAATGTATGCTGTATCTGCCATTGTGTCATACACATCCAGCGTAAAAGGGTAAAAAGGCACAGTACACTCTAGAAGAGCTGCTGATATAAAGAGTCAAGGGGAACCATTTTCTCCATGCTAGTGAAGAGCCTCGAGCCTCCAAAGGAAAGAAAACAAAGATGTGAAAAGCAAAATGGACACTTTCATAGTGTAATGAAATTGCATTTTTCCTGACAGTACCTTTAACTGTATATTCTAGTATTCAGAGATTTTTGAGAAGGAAGAGAAAGCTTTGGAGGGACCCAAGATCCGTGGAAATACTGATCAAAGATCAAGAAAAGTTCAAGAATAGCAAGGGCATTGAGGAAAGGCATGTGTGGGCATACTTTTGTGTAAGAATCCATTGTTCTAGTGACAGTGGCTTTAAAATGTGTCTATAAGGCCTGCAAAGTCCTTTCTTCTATTGTTACATGTCTCAAATATATTTGAGAGACACAGAATTAAAACTCTGGAGATATAATTTGTTAAAGGGGCATAAGGAATTTTGTGCCAAATTCATTTGGAGAGGTCCACATATCCAGAATACTCTTCCCAATAAGTGACAGCAACAATCATTGTTCAGGAAGCTAGAGCCAGGGCTGTGTTGGCTATTGTGTAATGCAAATTCCTGTTGACAGCAGCATTTACTGTAAGCAGTCCCTCCCTTTGGCCACTCTTCTCTGTTCTTTCAGTGCTGCAAGTTGTTGAAGATGTGTTCATCAGAGTAGAGCATTGGATCCAGTTGAAAAGTAATGCAGAGAGAAGAATGATTCAGCCAGATCCACTCATGGGTCCGCTTCACCTGACAGCCAGCATCCTACATATGTCAGTAGGAAAGACTCAAAGAGGAATGATGTAAACAGGCAGCTTAACTTAAACCAGCCCTAAATGAAAAGTTCCAAGTGCTCCTAAAATTTAAAACTTACATTATTTCATCCTACTTAAGTAGCAAGAATATTCCCTTGCTTCACTTTTTTGTCATGTTCTTAGCTTTCCATGAATCAGTGGGCAAAAATGTGCTCTAGAAATTGTCACCAAAACCCGTATAAAACTGACTTACGTCTACGTGACTGTGGGCTGTGTGGTTTCATTTGTAGAGATGATGATCTCACATCTCCCTTTTTCTCCTGTATCCAGAGTTTCTAGTACCATCCTTTAACAACACAAAATGCTATGCTAACCATTTCTGAAATTTAAACTAATTTCTTTTAAACTGATTTTCTTTAAATGGCATTAAAGGAATAATTTAAAAAATAAAATAAAATAAAAAGACCAATTTTTGAAAACACTGAAACCACCCCCGAATAATGTAATCTGCTGTTGTTGCTGCAAGTGTCTGGCAATGACTATCATTGCCACTGATGTTTTTTCAGTAATGGCAGGATTTCTTGATCCCATGAGCATATTCTGTTGCTGATGGCAAAATTACTTCTTATTATTTCTTTTATTAAAACAAGTCTCATTAAATTCAGATGCCCCAGAGTTCAATTTTTCCATTATTCTTTGAACTTTTCTGTACATTAAATTTAACACTTGAATGGATGAAGTGAGGCTAATTTATTAAGTAGACATAATAAGTTTTCAGAGATTTTCAGCTGAAAATACATAAAACCAATCCATTAACTAAACTCTTTAAACATAAAAAAGACCACAGCTACTTCCAATAAAGATGATACAAAAGAAGTTTGAGTTGCTTTGTATTTTTTGTTTCTTTTTTATGTATATTTCATCTTCATAGCATGAAAGTACATTGCTGAGGTAAATATGCTGTGACTTGTTAAAGATGTGTAGTTACTATGGGACTTGTAGAATACTACCACTGCTACTGATAGAAGTATTTGGTCCTTAAATTTGTTTTTTTGGGCTCACTACTAAAAAAGAAGCAAGGCAAATGTGGGGATTTTTTAACTGGATGGTCAAATTTGTAGTTTGCAGTCATGTGCAGTCTTTATATGCAGGCTTACAATTTATTGTTGAATGTACTCTACTGAAAAAGATTTTTCCACATGAATATCTCCATTACTTGGGATGATGAGAAGTATCTTATTGCTGGACTCAAAGGAATGGCCATATAACCCACCTCTAATTATTTTTCTGTTTTATTTTTTCCTGTGACTCATATATAAAACTGAATGGCACTTCTCTCTTCCCTGTACCTGTGCATGTACCAGAATAACTTCTGAACAGTGCATCTCATTCATTCAAAAATATTCTAACAGGAAAACCTTAAAAAGAAAATAAACAAGCTGGAACTGGGAAAAAAAACAAGCCACTTTCAAAGTCCTCAAGTATCTGTGCAACTTTAGTTTAAAAATCTAACAATTGTTAGATGTCACTCATCATTAAAATCATAATTTCCCCCTTCTAATTTCCATAGACTTTGTTCATCTTTATTTATTCACATCATTTTTTTCACATCTTTATTTATTCAGAAAATAAACAAGCTGGAACTGGGAAAAAAAACAAGCCACTTTCAAAGTCCTCAAGTATCTGTGCAACTTTAGTTTAAAAATCTAACAATTGTTAGATGTCACTCATCATTAAAATCATAATTTCCCCCTTCTAATTTCCATAGACTTTTCACATCTTTATTTATTCACATCATTTTTTTCACATCTTTATTTATTCCCTGATAATTAATGACAGACCAAAGTGTATTCTGGGACTGTATGAAGCTGTGCAAAGAGGCATCAACATGGAATCAGAAGGAACAGGGCAATTGGCAATCTGTGGAAAAGAGCAAAGAAGACATTGAAAACACTCAGATTTTCTTATGAAAGAGTAAAGGAGCCCAGTGGATGTTAAAGGGTAAAAATAAGTAGGTGGAGGATACTGAATGAGATCCATGAACTTCATCAAGTTAGGAGGGAATAGAAACCCTGTGGAAACGATTGCCATTTCTCTCTCCCTGACCAGGCTGGCATCCACAAAACCTTTAGTAAGAGAGATGGGTAAAATGGAGGACAACTCCATTCCATTCCATTCCATGGAATGACTGGTGGGACAGTCTGAAAACTCTGAAGTGAATCCTTGAAACGGAGGGAATGGGAGGGTTGGTTATCCACATGGAGCTGGCGAATTGAATGAATAAATATAAAGAGCCTGGGTTTGTGTAGAGTTTAACCTGCACAACCTATTCAGTTGAAAACTTTTCTCCAACCCTGAAATACCATTTGAGGCATTTCTGGGGACATCTGTTCAAAATCTACTGATACAGATGAATACAAGTGAGGTTTTCAGTGGTTCAGTGACATACCACTTCTGAAGTCTGGGGAAAGAGTCAGATATTGCTCCACTTTTCATAATGATCTTTATATAAACTGAGTTGTTTTCAAATAACAGCAGACATTGCTGTTTTATTTCCTGGTAAAACGTACATCATGTGCGAAACAAAGGAAAATTCTTATGTAAAAGACAATGAAACTAAAGCATTGTTAAACATTTCTTATGCAAAATAAGGAACCAACTGAAGCCAGATTTAGATGGTGCATTACTCTATATTCAGAAAATTCCTACAAACTCTAGTTTTAGCCTTGTGCTGATATCACTATTTCAAATATTAAATCATCACCATTTGGTTCTTGCAGAGACAAAATCTCCAGTGAAATAAATGGGACTTTTAGTTACTCAGAGCAAGATTTGTCCCCTACAGTCACAGAAATACTTCATGTCTTCACTGTCTTGGATTTACCAATAACTTGTTCAGCTCCTCCAATGTTTGGGATGGACTCTATCCTGCCAGGTACTTTCCATCAAGGCAGCCTTATCAAGGGAACAGCAATAAAATTTGTTACCATTTTTTATTATCAGCCTGGCCTGAAACATTCCATATCCCAACACAGCAGCTGAGCCATGCAATCTCACAAAGTTTTATTCAGTCTTGTTTAACATCCTTACTCAGTTATTCCTAAGCACCTCTGCCATGATTACAGAGAAGGGGCTTGGTGGCCTTGCCCAGCTGTTTATTCTGTACCACAAACATCATCCATTGCTGGGAGCTGGTTTCAGCAGGAAAAGCTGGGGAGCTGGAGCAGGGAGTGCACCTGGCTTGCCGCAGTGGAGGGCTGTCACCATTAACCCTGCTGAACTGGTCCCTCTGCCACCCACCAGACTTCCCTTCCTGTTTTCTCCAGACCAAGACCATGGACCTGTGGTGCAGACAGGACAGCTGTGAGGTGCAAATGAGCCACGGGGCCAGGCAGCATGGAGTCAGAGCTACGGGAAGCCTCTGCCATCTTGGGGCTTGTTCCTGGTGGTGAATACCCTTTTGTGGGTAAAACATCTTCTCTTTTGCATACATTTGCTACTAATAACAACTGTTGGTTTTATTGTGTGTTTCTTATTTCATTGTTTTGCTCTTTTAGTAAATTGCTATTTCAATCCATAGTCTGTGCTTTATTGTCCCTCCCTTACCAAAAGAGGCAGGAGAAAGGGAGTGGCGTATTTGGAGCATAGCTCCCTACTGGTGTCAAAACCAGCACAATGTCCCTGGAAACTCTTCCATACAATTGAGTTCTTACACCTTTCTGACACCAAGGTGCTAAAAACATAAGGGAAAATTGGTGGTGGGGAATGCCAATGGCAAGGAAAAGAAAATGAAGCACCTAGGGTAAGTAGGAATGAGATACACTAGAATGAGGTGAGGATGAGTGAATGAAGCAGGGGGAAACTGTGAACCTACAGAAAGTTTGGGAGATGGAAGTGGGGTATAATTTAAGTATAATCTATTCTATTCTATTCCAGCCTTATCCTCCTTGATGCCACCCTTTTCCCACCTCTGATCCCTCCCTAAACATCCCACAGTAAGCCTTGCACATTCTTACAATCTCCCTAAAACAGCCAATAATAATTTTCAGATTTTTTTTCCTTGCATATCAGGTCCCACATAGCTTTAAAAAAACACCTCTTCAGTTCACATTACATTCATGGGAAACAGTTTCTTCGTTTGATGACCCTGGCAGGTTTCACTCCAGTGACAATGATCTGGTCATTCCCCTTGGATAGTCTTGTCAGTATGCAATTTGGCTTCATTTTCATTGATCAGCTTGCTGGGCTTTCTTTGCCTGTTACTGTTCCTCTGAGCCTCATTGGATCTTTGTTTTTGCCACAGTTAGGCTTTGATAATTTAACCCAGCAATACAGAGAAGTGTTTCTCGCATGAGCAGAGTGTGGAGCAGCTGCATGAAAGGAAGAGACTAAAAAGGTGGGAGCTCTTCACATGAGAGGGGAGAAGGTGGAAGGCGATTAAATAAAGATTTACAAAATATTGAAGACAGTGGGCAAGATAAGCACAGAACTACTTTTAACCAAATATACCTTGCCAGGAATAGAAGGGATTCTACAGAAATAGTAGGAAATCAGTTTACAGCTGATTAAGAATGTGCATCTTTTTGCAGGGTACAGATTCTGGACCTTGCTGCCACCGAGGGCTGTGGGGGCAAATGGAATCAGCAGGTTCAAAAGGAGGTTAGACAAACCCAGAAACAACAGACCCTAAAGCAACACCAAAAGGGCTTTGTAGGTATGTACCCTGTGACATCACTAGGGTAAATATGGATTTGGGAGGAGAGTACAAAATACAGTGGCCAAGATTGCATACTCTCCTTAAACAGCATTTTGTTTTGCTGCTCTTGAACATGTATTAGTGGGCTAGATAGGCTATTGGTCTTACCAAGTATGGTTTGTTATGTCCCCTTACATCAAGAGTAAATCTTTCAGACTAATACATTACTGTAAGTTTCGTGGCTGGAAAACAAATGTTAGGAATGACAATTTAAATTTTAAAGAAAAAGCTATTGCCTTGATAGTGGAAAACTGCTTAACTCTTAGGATCTGTAGCAACTTGTTGATCTCAGTTCATATTTGTGGAATTTACTACATAATTCTTCACAGGACTGGGAACTCAATTAGTATTTAATTGCTCTATAAATATACAGATTTTTCTTTTACAGTGCTAAGTTGTACTGAATTATGGTTTCATTTGTGTTTGTCGGGGAATATTTTACACAGCCAGCATGATCCCATTCATGTTCAGAATCAATTAACTGAAGACCTAATATATGACCAGGTCATGCAATAATGATACTACATTAATATTAATTTTAGTATTAATTAGTCCATTAGTATTAAATATTTTTATGTTTTTCACCACCATAATGATACATAATATGCAGTGTAGTACCTCACCAGTACAGACTGAGGTCTGACATGTTGGAAAGCATCTCTGAGGAGAAGGACCTGGGGGTCCTGGTGGACAACAAGCTGTCCATGAGCCAGCAGTGCCCTTGTGGCCTTGCAGGCCAATGGTATCCTGAGGTGTATTAGGAAGGGAATTGCCAACAGGTCAAGGGAGGTGATCCTGCCCCTCTACTCAGCCCTGGTGAGGCCACATCTGGAGTGCTGTGTCCATTTTGAGATCATCAGTACAAGAGAGACCTGAAGGTCCTGGGGTGGATCCAGCAGAGAAGAACTAAGATGATTGGGGGACAGGAGCATCTCCTTTACAAGGAAAGGCTGGGGGAACTGAGTCTCTTCAACCTTGAGAAGAGACAACTGAGAGGGGACATCATCCATGACTGTCAGTATCTGAAGGGAGGGGGTCAAGAGGATGGACCAGGCTCTTCTCAGTGCTGCCAAGCAATAGGAAAAGAGGCAACATGCAGAAACTGATGCACAGGAAGTTCCACCTGAATATGAGGAAGAACTTCTTTAGTGTACAGGTGACCAAGCACTGGAACAGATTGTCCAGAGAGGTTGTGGAATCTCCCGCACTGGAGATATTCAGAAACTATTTGGACACAATCCTGTGCCATGTGCTCTAGGATAATCCTGCATGGGTAGGGTGGTTGGACCAGATGACCCACTGTGATCCCTTCCAACTAAAACATTATATTATCTTGATTTTCACTTCTGCTCTCAAGAAAAACCAGAGGTTTTGTGAAGGAAATTTGAAATCAAAGAGCTAAAAGAGTAAAACACACTAGTCTTAGGCTGTCAAATGGTGGCCAAGCCACAATCCAGCCCATGTTTTCCTCAGCTGCTTTAGTATTCAGGCAAGTATTAGTGTCTTTTGAATAAGTTTTTCAGTTTTGCAATATCCATACTTCACTAGGAAGGAGGGTATGTCTGTTCTTCATTAAGAAGTCAACCAGCTGAAAGCTTTGGTCTGGATGCAATTATTTGCATTAGAAAAATAATTTACTTTTCCCTTTACTTTGGGTCCAACAATTATTGCAGCCATAATATCACACTATTAGAACCTACTGTCTCATTTTGTAGATACCTTTAAAGATGAGCAGCCACAAATCAAGAAAAAAATTCTGACCTCTTACACCACAAAGCAAATGATGTTTCAAGAAGTGGAAAGGTCACACATGACTTTGTTCTCCACATGAAACCAAGAATAAAGGTCCTGAAACCCTTCAACTGGGCATCACAATAGCTATGGAACACCATAGTCAGAGAAATTTAGGAAAGGTTTCCTTCCTTCCTTCCTTTCATCCTTCCTTTAGCTTCTTTCTGGTGAATAAATTTTATCAGATAGATCATAAAATCAGAAACAATCCTCACTGTTTTTTTTTCTTGGATTGCTTTAGAAATAGAAGTGTAAACTTTTTTTTTTTTCTTGTGTGGGGGGAAAAGGAGGGGAAGAGTAGTCCTCTACTTTAGGTGAATCACACTTATTTTGTAATTTCTCTTGGGAAGAAAGAGATGCATTGTTTCACATGACTTGCTAGTATTTCTCAACTACAGTTTAGTAAATATGCGCTATAAAGGCATTTCTTCTCTTTCCTTCACCCTTTCTCTTTTTTCTTTCTTTTTTCCTTTCCTTTTTCTTTATAACATTCTTCTTTTCTCTCTTTCTCAAAAGAATATCTAAATGGTTTTAGTTTTTTCACTTAGTGCTTCTTTCCTTGTTTTTGATTACTGAAATTCAGATCCTACAAGATCTGAATTCAAGAAGCAGTGATACCTGGACAGTTACTGAAAAAGTGACATCACAAATTAATTAAATCCTTTCAAGTGAAAGAAGAGACAGACTTTAGTTGAGGTGTTTACCATTCATTTTTGTTCTTAATTTAATTAATAGTAAGGTGGTGGTATTTTTAATAATCTATTTATTTCAACAAAAACACCACTTTTTTTCAAGTAAACAATAATATATCTCTCAGATTCATGTTGTCCTCACAAAGTATGGGTAAGAAGTATAAGTTTTATTTTTAGAGTAATTGCAGGCTGCCATAAGAAAAAATTAGTTGGTCTAAATGTTCCTGGCTGGGAAACACTGTATTTTTCTGCTAGGTTATAAAATTAGCTGTATTGAGCATAGTATGCCAAAAATTATTCTATTTGGTTTTGTTGCCCTGATAGGAAGTAAAATTTTATGTGTTTGTTTTCACTCTCCTGCCACAAGGAAATCCCACGGCTTTGCTTTCCCACCGCCAAGAGGAAGAACCAGAATATCTGTTCCATTTGCCATTTGGAAAGTCCTTTGTTATGTTCTATCCCTTAAAGGAAGAAATAATAATGCTGCCCTGGACTTTGCTAAAAAAAGAAAAACACCTGCTAAAAGAAAATAATCTCCTATTTTAACAGATTGTTTAAGGTAGTCATTTAACAGGGTACCTGATAACTACACTGACCATAGATCTTGGTACATAATTTGAGAGAACTGTAACTATCCAATTTCATCCTCTTACGACAGAGACATTATCCAATTTTGCTGAGAGCTTAAGTACATAAAAGGTATTTATATACCCTTGGTCTCATGCAAATCTCCATGCAAAATAGGGCCCTCTATGCTCTTCCTGTTTGAACAGATCAGTTAAACAGCAATGGAAGGAAGGCTGTAGTTGTTTTAGTCCCAACTTCAAACAAGCATTTTCAAACTGCAAAACCTCAAAAAGGAAGAAGGAAAACATAAGAACAAGTTAAATCTATCAAATTGCCTTAATTTTAATTTTTAAATGCACTAGATACCCAGTTAGTTGTGTCTGTTCAATGGCCTGGTAAATGACCACGTCTCAAGAGTTCCCTCATTTACCCCTGTGCCAAAGGTTAATGTCAGATAGGTTTGCACATAGCAAGAAGAGAAACAACTGGAGAAGAAATTAACAATGCAGGTGAGAAATGTCACTGAATGAGTTCCATGGGGTTGTGGGTTAGGAATGAAGGAGTAGGGGCAGAGCTGGCACACCCTACATAGTGCAGGCTGCAGGACAGAACCTGTGACACTTTCCCATGAAAATGCAGCTAGAGAGCACTGACAAGGTCAAACAGCTGCTCAAGAAACAAGTAACAAATAATGCATTGTTAGTCACATACCTGCGTAAGAAAAAAACTCCCTACTTGTTAAAAGAATCAACACAGATCTAATGATCGTCTCCTAAGCGTTGGAGTCTTCAGTTCAAGACTTCATCATGCAATAATGTTTTAAAAAATCCCACAGGAAAGCAATGACATACATTCCAATTTATAGCCTTCTTATTAAGACTTTAACTCAAATGAATTAAGAATTATAAGACTGTGACTGACCTGATTTTGTGTGATACATTATCATTTTAAGGCACGTGACTCAAGTGCCCATTTTCATGTAAATACTTTTCTGATAACAGAAGTCATATAAAGTAGCAGATAAAGAGAATCAGCCACAAATAATGCAGGAAAGAACATTCTGCTCTTTTATTTTGATATATTTTTTTGGCTGGACTAAAATTTTTAAGTTCATACTATTGTAGCTGTACTGGGTACCAAAAAACAAGCCTGGGATAATGACTTTTGAATCAATAGCAAAGGCGAATATTAGAACAAGAAAATGAAGAGCTGAAATGCCAGTTCTCACCATGGAGAGCACCAGTTCACTTCTGAGTGGTCTGTCAATGGATTCACCTTTTTGGGTTTTTTGCTGTGTAGTAGCAACTCAGTCCTCAGTGTCTGGAAGCTGAAAATGCAGTTTGGAAAATCAAGCAATACAATTTCTGTTTACCAAAATAAATTTTACCTGTTTATCAAATTTTAAAAAATACTTTAAAAATATATGTTTTCAACATCAAGAAAATTAATTATTTAATAATTGGGGAGGGTAATGAATGCCTTCTGAACTACAACAGAAAAGTGACACAGTCATCTTTTCAAATTCTACAGCATGGTTGTCATGATTATATGTGGAAACAAATGTTTGTATTGATTGCATGGTTAATTTTGCTGAAGTCCTTGGTTAATACATTATAGAAACAAGTCAGCATACACACACAGAAGATAAAAACTCTCACCTTCAGTGTTTAAGTGTCATCATATGGTTTCTTTTCAATCACCTGTACATTCATCAATTTTTGCTGCAACATGAGAGACACATTTTCATATGGATTGGTCAGTTTGAAATGCATTAAAAACAAAGAAATGAGAATTATACCTTGTTACATATACTACACAGCTTAATGAAAGGTAGAATTTATTAGGTAAATCAGACGATGTTAAAACCAGCAGCTATGCTTTTTCTGGGAAAAGCTCCATTTGTTTTCAGCTGGAAATTTCCATATCAAACAAGGTAGAATTCAGATCTTGGTGCTCAGCTTTGCTTTTATGTGGCTGATCCATATGTTTCTTATTTTGAATAACACTGAAATTAGAGCACAACTCCCATCTACAGAGATTATACTGGGCACACAGCAAACATGGGGAGTGACCTCCCTACTAACCAAACCTGGGAAGCTGTTCTGGGCTGCAGGGACACCCAACACCCCCTCAGAATTAATTTTTCATGAGAAAAATTAAATGCAGGAATAGGTTGCCCAGAGAGGTGGTGGGTGCCCCATCATTGGAAATATTCAATCAGGCTGGACAGAGCTCTGAACAACCAGATCTAGTGGAAGACGTTCATGCTCATTGCAAGGGTGTTGAACTCAGTGACCTTTAAGGGTCCCTTCCAACCCTGCCATTCTGTGACATATGATGGTACAATTCCACAGCCCTGCAGCTGGCACAGGTTGCAGCAGTACCCTTCTGCCAGGAGAGGATAAGGAAAGGCGGCTGGTGACAAGGTCCTGCTGAAGAATGGCTTGGGCCAGGGCAGCCAAGGTGGGGCAGGGCCTGGGAGGCACGTTTTGCCCTCCAGGCCATGAGCTCAGCTGAGGACAGGCCAGTTGCTCACCGCTGCTGCTGTGCCAACAGCCCCTGGGTCCAGCTCTGCCTGTGCTGGGGGTGTTGCGCAGGCCAGAGGGGCTGGGGCTGCAGCACAGCGACAGGGGCCAAAGCTGAGGGCACCGCAGGGCCACCCACAGCCCTCCTTCTCTACACCAACTCCCTGTGCTATCACAGATCACAGAAACACAGCATTGTTACAGTTAGAGGGGACCTCTGGAGAACATCTAACCAACACCTGTCAAGGCAGGGTAACCTGCCAGTTACACAGTTACACAGGAAAGCATCCAGGTGGGTGTTGAATGTATTCAGAGGCAGGCTCCACAACCTCCCTGGGCAGCCAGTTCCAGCGCTCTGCCACCCTCAACGTGAAGTAGTTTTTCCTCATGTTGAGGTGGAAATTTTTGAGTTTTGATTTATGGCAATTGCTCCTTGTCCTGTTGCTGGGCACCACTGTAAATAACCTGGCACCACCCTCGACACCTATCTTTGAGATATTTATATGCATTGTCCCTCAGTCTTCTCTTCTCCAGACTAAACAGGCCAAGCTCCTGCAGTTTCTCCTCATCAGAGAGATGCTCCAGATCCCTCATCATCTTTGTTGTGTCTCTTGGACCCTCTCCAGTAGTTTTTCTTGCACTGATGAGCCCAGAATGGACTCAGCACTCCAGATGTGGCCTCACCAGGGCCGAACCGAGAGGTAAGACCACCTGCTGGCCACACGCCTCCCGATGCACCCCAGGATACCACTGGCCCTCCTGACCGCAAAGACACACTGCCAGCTCATGACCAACTATCACCCACCAAGGCTCCCACGCCCTCCGTAGCCCCCCGGCCGCGGTGGCGGCGGGGCCGGAGCGGCCGCAGGGGGCGGGTCGCAGCGGCAGAAGAGGCGCCGCCTCCCCGCCCGCCCGGCGCTGCGGGCCCGTGTGCCCGGCGGGCGGTGGGGCCGCCGCTCCTGTCACGGGCGGTGTTGTCGTTGCAGCTGGAGATGCCGGCCCGGACCAGGGCCCCGCCGAGCTGCTCCGGGCTGGATCTCCGCACCGCGCTGCCGCCCGCCCAGGGGGCACCGGCCCGCGCCCGGCCTCCCGCCGGCCCCGCTCCTCAGCCCGCGCCCCGTAAGTGCCCGCCCCAGCGGGGGTCACACAGACAGTGGCCCGGCTTGCGCTGGTTCGGTGTTCTCCTCCCGTAGTTACTTTTCCAGAAGCAGTTTTCCACGTGTGTCACCATCTGGCTGACACAGGTCTGTGATGTTCTGTTAGCTAATTTAAGAGCATATGTCAAATCTATATCACTTGTATTATTTTTTATAACTCTGAAATGAGTTAGTTCGTAAAAGAAGGTTGGTTTTGTTGAAATCTCTTCCTGAACAACCCATCTCAGCTGCTTCTTATCATCTGCTTCCCATTTATTTACTAATTGATTGCACAATAGCTTGATGGAAAATCTGTCCAGGGTCTGAAGTTAAGCTAACAAGTCTTTGTTTTCCTTAGTCGTCCTCCCTTCTTTAAGCAATATGTGCTAATCTGCCTGTCTTGTCATCTGTTTAGTTCTGAAGATGTCACTTTGGTCAGCATTTTAAGCATCAAGGGCTGATTTCATAATTGTCTGCTGACTTGAAAATCTTTATCTTATCTTTAACTTTATCCTTTACTCTTAAGTTACCTTTTCCACTTTGACCTCACCGTCTGTCTCCCTGTAGAAGGAATTTCTTTAAATACCTATTCACAGTTTACTTTTCTGCTGAGGGCTGAAATAGACATTTGACAATAGTATGAGTTCTAACTTGTTCCTTTTCCTCTGAAGTTATAAACCTTGCCTTCTGTCTTTTGGTTTTTTTTACTGTATTTATGGAACTTTTACTTGTTGCCATTTGTCTTCTTCACTAGTTACAAACTCACTTCTGTACCATCCTTGTTCTGATTTTATCCCTACACGATGGCACTGTTTCTTTGTCTTTTTATAGTGCTCCTTAGCCATGCACACATTTTATTTTTTTAATCTTGTGTGATTTTTCAGGTCAGGAAAGCTGTCCTGTTGCAGTTATACGCTCTTGCCTCTGAATTGCAGATGTGCATTTAATATAGTCCCTTTCAGTAACTGCTCTTGTATATCTCTTAGATTACTTGTCTAAAAGTCATGTCAGCCTGTTCCCTGAGGGTTTTTTATGAAGTCTGTTAGTTTGATTCTGTTACTCACACTGCATTTTCCTTAGAACAGGCAGTGAGAAACTTTGGCCAGCAGAGTAATTTTCAACTCACCAGAGTAATTCATCATGTCCAAGTCCTGTGTGCCCATTCTCCCCAGGATCCTTTGGACTAAGAATGAAAGTAGGCTGCAACCATGGTTAGCCATGGTTAAATGGTACTGGTAGCCCATTTCCTTATGGTGGTTCCCTTTCAATCTCAAAGTTTTGGAGCACATTCTGGTCACATGGTATGAACTGAAATGGGCTGCTGTAATCACATGGTGAAAGCATACATGTTCTGTCATATCCACTTACATCTCTTATCTCGTTAGATATTCTCATGTTCCTGGGTGCAAACCCATCCTGACACAGGAAATACTGGTAGTTTGGTCATGTGTTAAATATGTTTCAGGTCACATGGTAAGGAAAAAGTCCATGCTTTTTTGAGTGCATGCATAAAAATCCTTGTGCTCTGCCTCTGCCAGAAGGATTCACTGTTAGAATGTTTTCTTTGAATACTAACTTTATGGTCACTTTCACATATTGTTTTCTGTCTTTAACTTCTGAGTCAGTTTTGGTGAGTTTGTACCTTCTTCCCAAAGCTGAAATTAAAAGTACTTATTCTTCTAGTAGCTTCCTCTAATTTCTGAAACACAAAGCTGCTTTTAATTGTGGGAGGTTCTTCACCACACATGCTGTATTACTAGCCAGTGGCTGGTTAATGTGCCCCACTGATGATTAATTACCATCATATCAGCTCTTGGATGGTTCTGTGTGTCCGTTGCTCCCAAGACAGCAGCCTTGTGGTTTCTTTTTGCTCCTTCTTAGCCTGCCTCTTTTCACTGCTTCCTTAATTTTCAGACTTTATTCCTGTTCTACAATTATATTGGCTTTGCCTGGCAAGACTTCAGTAGCAGGATGGGGAGGAGTGCTGTAGGGGTGGTTTCTGTGAGAAGCTGCAGGAATCCTACCCTGTGTCTAATGGTGCCAGTGTCAGCTGGGTCTGGGATGGACCATGGCTCACCAGGGCCCAGCCCATCAGCAATGGCTGTTTCCTCTCAGGTAACGTAGGTAAGAAGGGGGGAAAAAGTAATTGCAGCTGCAGAACAGAGGATGAGAACATGTGAGAGAAATAACTTCAGTAGACATCAAGGCCAGTGAAGAAGAAGGAGGTGCCCTGAGCACTGGATTTGACATTCCCCTGCAGCCTGTGGTGCAGGCCACGGTGAAGCAGCTGTCTCTCTGCAGCCCATGAGGCTCATGGTAGAGCAGAGATCCACTCGCAGCCCATGGAGGAGCCCCGCACCAGTGTAGGGGATGCCTGAGAGGAGACTGTGACCCCATGAGAAGGGGTGGAGCAGGCTCCTGGCACAGACCTGTGGAGGGAGGAGCCCACATTGGAGCAGGTTTCCTGGCAGGGCTTGTGACCCCATGGGGACCCACACTGCAGCAGCCTGTTCCTGCCTTCTGTAGAAGGGACCCTCACTGGAGGAGTTTGTGAAGAACTGTAGCCTATGGGAAGGACTCACACTGGAGAAGTACGTAGAGGACTCTCCTATGGGAGGAACCTCATGCTGGTGCAGAAGAAGGACTCCTACCCCTGAGGAGGAAGGAGCAGCAGAAACAGCATGTGATGAACTGACCGTAACATCCATTCCCTGTTTCCCTGTGCTGTAGAGGGGGAGGAGGCAGAGAATCAGGAATAAAGTTATGCCTAGGAAGAAGCTTACTGGGGTGAGGGGAAGGTGTTTCTTTAGGATTTGTTTTACTTCTCATTATCCTGCTCTGATTTTGATTGGTAATAAAGTGAGTTAATTTCCCCAAGGAGAGTCTGGTTTGCCTCTGGTGGTCGTTGGTGAGTGATCTCTCCCTGTCCTTATCTCAGCTCTTGAACCTTTTGTGGTATTTTCTCTCCTCAGGCCAGCTGAGGAGAGGAGTAATAGAGCAGCACCTTTTTGGTGCTGGCCTCCAGCCAGGGTCAACCCCTGCCAGGGATGCAGAACCACCTAGGTCATAACTGTGGTTTCGTGTGCAGACTTCCCTCCTGAGCATTGTTTTGTTGCTTTTTAATGTTTTTCTTAGAGCTTTATTGCAGTTCTGTGACCAAGGATATAGCAGTATTTATTTTATTTTCCTGTGAGCCTTCGCTTCTGTTCTTCTTCAAAATACATGTTACTACACTGAATTTGAGTCCCAAAATTATCTTCCCTTTTACTGTTGGGTGAAATCTGTCTCTTCCTGCCATTAGCTTTCTATGTAAGGTTGTTTCATGTGTTTGTCTCCAGGATTTATTTTACTTGCCTGGATAGAAAATTGTGTTAAGCATATTTGTGACTCATGGCCTTGAATCCTTTACCCTTGCATCCACAGTTAATCCTTATACATCCGTGGCCAGACCAAGCAGTCTGACCTAGAAATGTCATTAGTGATCTCACAACTAGGTCTTGATAAATTTCTTTGTTGTTTCTGCCATTGGATCCACATGGGCAGCCCATTTTCCAGGCTGACAGGTGAGTGTGTCAGATGGATATTTGTCATGGTGTCATGACATCTGCATTTTTGAGACTTTTGCATCTCTTTCTCCATGGCCAGGAAAGGATATCACAATAATAACCTGCATAAACTTTTAATGGAATTCAACTTCCATGTACTCACTGATCTCATGCTGATCACAGGCCAGTGCTCTCTACATTGTACAATTTTCCAGTTTTCTTCACATGTTTCTACTCATTATTCTACTGACCATTAGTTTCAGGAGTACAAAGTTATACTGTGGGCCGGTATTCAAGGGCAGTGGAAGATAAGAAATAGAACATGAAAAAACTGACAAAATTGGTTAGTACATACTTGACTAAGGAAAAAATATAATGAAACTTAGAACCAAAGTAGATAAGAAATAGAACATGAAAAAACTGTTGTTCACTTAAATAACTATTATTGAAGTGCTGAAGTACTTTATGTTGCTTGTTTCTCCTTCTGTTGGTGACATATTGCAAGACGAAATTGGTTAGTACATACTTGACTACGGAAAAAATATAATATGAAACTTAGAACCAAAGGTTTTGCTTCCAGAGGTGTTAATGGATTTTGAGGTCTCATAAAATTATATTATGCTGATTTTTCCTTAATTTTTTCTTTTCTTCTCTTTCCTTTTTTTTTTTTTTCCTCTCTACAGAAATCATTGTAGGTTTGGTGTCTTGGAAGTATGGAATCAATCTCTATGATGGGGAGTCCCAAGAACCTCAATGAAACTTTTCTACCACATGCTGCCAATGGCATCAAGGATGCCAGTAAGGTCACAATAGGCATCATTGGAAGTGGAGACTTTGCTAAGTCATTGACAATCAGACTTATCAGATGTGGGTACCATGTGGTCGTAGGGAGCAGAAACCCTAAACATGCTGCTGACTTCTTTCCCCATGTGGTTGATGTCACTCACCATGAAGATGCAGTAGCTAAAACAAACATCATTTTTGTAGCCATACACAGAGAACATTACACCTCTTTGTGGGATCTCAAGCATTTACTTGCTGGTAAAATTTTGATTGATGTCAGCAATAACACAAGAGTAGACCAATATCCAGACTCCAATGCAGAGTATTTGGCATCACTTTTTCCTGATTCCCTAATTGTCAAAGGATTCAATGTCATTTCAGCGTGGTCACTACAGTTGGGACCAAAGGATGCCAGCAGACAGGTAAATGTTTTTATTTGTATTAATTTAACTTATTTGAAAGATGAAAATGACAGGAACTGAGTGTAACAGCCGGAACTCATGAGATTTACATTTCCTGACTTAACATGCCTAAAATGCTGGACCTTTAGCTTACGATTTAGTAGCCAATAAAACCCTCAGAGTTTAATTCATCCCACTGTAAGACAAAAAAAGTGGTCCAGTTTTTTCCCTGTTCCCTGTTTGTCTTTAAAGACTGCAGAGGAAATGTGAATACTAGCTTAGAATGAACTGACCTTTTGGTGACTACAGACAGAGGAGAAGACTTGAGTCTTAATGTTTTCCATAGGAAATACGTTCATGTGTTTCCTTATGCTTTATACAGGGTAGAGACAGTCTTTTCCAGTGCATTTTAGTGGCAGCATTGGGATGAACTATTGAAAGAGATGCACAGAAATCTCAGGTTGCAATCTCAGAAGTTGAGAATCAGCTGTTCTAAAAGGTGCTTGCATTCAATGTAGCAGTAAAGTGATTGAAATAAATTATCTAGCTTTTAGAGTGCCCAAAATCATAAATGTGGGAACAGAAGGAGGCACATATGTTTCTAAGTGATCATTCATTTGATCCAGGGCTGCTTGGGAACATCATGTTCAAATTCCTTCCCAGTATGTTCTGCAAATCCATCCTGTGTATAGGAAATGCACCTTTATGTTTTTCGTGTTCTGCTGAAGTGATGTAAAGGATTTAAGCCTGTGCAAGCATCCAGTCCTTCCCAGCTTTATGAAATGTGAGAAGTACATAAGAAATAACTGATATAAAATGACTGTTGGACTAAATTCAATTTTCTGGCACTTCAGGTAGATTTAAATAAAATGCAATTGATATGGAATTAGCATAATCTAAAAAATAATTTCACCATACTTCTTTTATCCCCTTTCAGAGTAGCACAATATTAATTCACTTCAGTCAAAACAGATCATATTTGCTTCAATGCAAGTGGTCAGCAAATAGTGTTGGGCAAACTGTAGCCCATTGTAAATTTTAATGGAACCCTGAAGTACTTTGTAGCAGTACACTTCTTTCACTGTGTAATAAACTGGCCTTTAGAATAAGTTCTTATTTGGCTACTAGTTTTTGTCTTTTCTCTTAAATACACAAATATGAAATTTGTGGAAGCCTGGCTTGTGAAATAAGGCTAAAATTGTTACCCACGGAGAGATTACACTGTTTGCTTCTTCTCAGTCTGTGGATGCTAAAATTGTTTAAGGGTCATTGTTCAAGATTCCTGTATTTTTGAGAGATTTTGGATTTTCTCAAATGCTTTTAGCTGTATCTTCAAGTTAGTCCAGTCCTGTAGACATTTCAGTAAGACAAGTTTCAGTGTACAGATTACCAAGACATTCCCCATTATTAAATCCAAGAAAAAGCCAATTTTGTTGTGATTACTCTGTTGCTAAATCAGTGTGCATGTTTGCACTTTGGCTAGATTTTTATGTGATTTTATTGTCATGTTGGCAATATAAGCTGGGATAAAGTGTACAGTTTTAGCAGTTGTGTTGTAGTTTTGATTTTGAAGTGCTTAAGGTTTTTGGTGGATTTTGCTGGTTTTTTGTTTACCTTTGAGTCTTTTTCTCTGACTACAGACAATTCCCTTGACTCTCCCTACAGGTCTATATATGCAGTAACAGTGTTCAGGCACGCCATCAAGTTATTGAGCTTGCCCGTCAGCTCAGTTTCATTCCTATTGATTTGGGGGCATTGTCATCTTCAAGGGAGATTGAAAACCTGCCTCTGCGACTGTTCACCCTGTGGAAGGGGCCTGTACTGATTGCCATTAGCCTGGCAACATTCTTCTTCATCTATTCCTTTGTCAGAGATGTCATCCATCCGTACATAAGAAATCAGCAAAGTGACTTTTACAAGATTCCCATTGAGATTGTGAACAAGACCCTGCCAATTGTTGCTATCACTTTGCTTTCTCTAGTATATTTATCAGGACTTATTGCAGCTGCTTATCAGCTTTACTATGGCACTAAGTACCGGCGCTTTCCTCCCTGGCTGGACAACTGGCTCCAGTGTCGAAAGCAGCTTGGACTGCTCAGTTTTTTCTTTGCCACCGTGCATGTGGTGTACAGCCTCTGCCTGCCTATGAGGAGATCAGAGCGGTACTTGTTCCTCAACATGGCCTATCAACAGGTAAGTCTTTATTTCAATAAGCAAAAACGCCTTGGCTGGGTGCATATGGCTCCTCAATACAATAATTGGTTTATTCTTAATCTGTTCTATGCTACCGCTTTTGGCACAAAAGTTATGGGTTATCTTATGCATAGGTGGTGCCAGATAAGAAGACTAAAAGAAATATCTGTGCATTTTGCTCATCTTGTGGGTCAATCTGCAGTCAAGTTTGTGAGGTAGGGGGAATCAAGGACATATCCTGCTGGAATCAAGGACATGTCCCACTGAAATTCCTGATAGCAATATACACAAGAAGAATGTAGGATAGACAGGATAAGAGCAACAGCAGGAAGATTCTGAGGTATGTTCCTTTCTATGTATACTTAACACCTGGGGGAAGTATGTCTATCATAAATACATTTACAAATATGAAAAGTATAAGGGCCAATACTGTAATCATGCTTACAGATACTTCTGTGTTCCAAAAAGGAAAAAAATGAAGATGCTGATATTTTGTAACATTTTGGACCAATGCTAAAAATACTTTATTCTTTAAAATTCTGTGGACATAATCTATTGCAGGCAATAGAAATCGACTCATAGTTTCTGGGAACAATTGATCTTGCATAACCTTGAAACATTCTCCAACAAATCTTTCATCCTCTAGAAGAGAGTCTGATACTGCTGTCTGTTAGTCAGACAGCTTATTGTAACCTTTAAAGTGGCAGAAAAGCAGCATTGCCTGAAAAACAGCATTGCCATTCACCACATAAAATCTGTAGGAAAGAGAGAAGTGATAGAACAGAAAGGAAAACCAAATAAGGAAATAAAATAAAATGTAACAAATTAACAGAGAGTATCACTAAAAGAGCTAGCATCAAAGACTGAACTTAAGGGAAGAGCAAAACTGTAATAGGCAGCAAGAAACCGTAATTCACACTTAAAATTAGTAATACTAAAGGATTCACTGGTACTTTTACTAAGAATTTATCTTAGTTTTAATGATACTGTAAAACTTTCTCTTACTCATATTTCTGGTGCGCCTTTTTCAAGACATGTCATATTGCAATAGTTAACCTGGAAGTGAAAAAAAGAATTTAATATCTAAGTTTCTTGGTTGTTAAGGTCATGAATTGTTTATTTTTTCTGATAAAACTCTCCAGTGAGAAACATCTTGGAAAAATCTGATGGCAATAGTGAAAGAGAGAAGCAAGCCTGGACTCAGCACAGAAAAGCTGAAGGAAATTATGCTAAGCTATTTCGAAATGTAATTAAAAAGTCTAAAATCTAACGTCTAAATTAAAAAGGAATTGCAGGTTTATCCAACTTATGTTACAGAATTTAAGTCTGGAGAGTCTGAAGAACACAGCTCCTGTTCTACAGTGTATGAGAATGTGCAGAATTACCTGATTTTATAACAGTATTCTTGTAAATGGTATATAATGTTACATTTTCTTTTAGCATCTCATCTAAAATTTCCATGTTTTACATATTTTTAATCTAGCAAAAGCCAATACCAGCAGTAAGGAAATAGTTGTTTTTATCCAAGGCATGAGAAAACCTCTGGAACATTTGACCACATTTTATAGTTGTCCTGTGACTGTGAACATTAAGTCAGCAAAATAACTTCTGTTGGTATTTTTAATATTCTTTCTTCTAAAGTTCATCCTTTCTGCTCTTTCATCAGGTTCACGCAAATGTTGAAAATTCTTGGAATGAGGAAGAGGTGTGGCGAATTGAAATGTATATCTCCTTTGGAATAATGAGTCTTGGATTGCTTTCCTTGCTGGCAGTAACTTCCATCCCTTCAGTAAACAGTGCCTTAAACTGGAGGGAGTTCAGTTTTATCCAGGTGTGCTACTTTTTTTATAAGGGGGTTTTGGTGCTAACAAGAATTCCTTCATCACATTCATGATCAACATCATAAACAAAACCTCCTTGCAATGTGACAGGAGCCTTTTTTTCTCTGTCTCTGCTAATTCAGTAAAAACAATTACTTAGCAAATATGTTACCATGAAGGCACATTAAGCATTTAATGAGTGCAGAACAGGACTTTTCATTTTATGCTTCTTGATCTTAAATAACCAACATAGCTAAGACCAAATGATCACTAATCTATTCCTTTTCTGTTCTTAGAACTTCTTGCTAAATTCAAATTAGATAAATTTGGACAAACCTGCTAAATGCAGTGATACTGATGAGATTCTTGTATAGGTAGATGCACACAGCTGTTAAAAATGAAGACTTAATTTGCCCTGCAAGATTTTTATCCCACAACCCTCTGGCAGCCGTAGTGTCATTGGTTAAGTTTTACTTCCTATCCACCGTGGGACTTGACACAGCTCTCAACTGTATTATTCCCATTAGCTGAAAATATCCACTAGTGAAATATGAAGCTTTGCTTAGTAAAATCAGAGGCTTTTCAAGGCCTTGGCACACCATCTGCTGCCTTCCTCCCTCAGGTAAATACCTAGAACATGCAAATCTAGCCAGCATAAAATACTGAGAAACACTGGCTTTAATGAACAGCTAGCTCAATACTTGCCCTACACATAACTGCCAGTGGTTTTTGGTAGCAGTCAGGTATAAGAAATTTTACTAAGATTCAATTGGGTGAAAATTCCTAAGTGTGCACAGTTTTAGGGTTTGTTATGTTTTGTTTTCTGACTTTGGCTTTAGTACTGTAGTCTTAGCTCAGTCTTTTCTGATTAACATTTTTTTCAGCTTAGCCTAATAATATTGCCTAATTCTGAGCCCTGTTCACTTCAGAATGTGGGCGCTGACTTTAAAGTTCAGGGCTTGGGTTGCACTTCATAATTTACAGATACTTTAAAGAGAGTGGTGGGGAACACTTCAAAGGCTGTAGTTGTTTGACATCTGTCTGTAATGTCTTTTCTTTTGCTTCTGGTTTCTGATGAGTGATTTCCATTACTGGAAAACTGCAGGTAGACCTACAGAAAGTTTGCTGAAAAGTATTTCAAAGTGGAGTTACCCTGATAGAACTGTTTATTTACGGTCATGGCTTTGAGCCTTCAGAGAGACTAAATACTCAAGTGTATTGTTACAACATCTCTGCCATCTGGAGTTCTCTGTGTGGGGACAATAGTACTGCTGTTGGGTGATATAAAACATCAGTGTAAAAGGAAAAAATATGTATTCACTTGTGAGTGACATTATGACTTTATCCAGTAACTTTCAGCCACAAAACCAGCATTTTTGTCTTAGTTTTCCTTACTCATATTTCAAAATTTCAGCCTTTAGTTACTTGTCAAAAAAATCTTCTTGCTTTCTTCAATCAGAAAACAGACTTTCAGTGATTGCTTACTAGAGTAAAAGGAGTCTGTATTTCTGTATAAGTTTCACTGTTCCCAATATGCAAGGAAAACAGATAAAACATTATAATACTTACTCTCTTCTATGTTTTTCTTCTACTGAAGTTCAGTTCAGTGAAGGAAAATTAAACTTAAAATTTTCAATCTTTTCTATGTCAGGGGGATAAACAGCAGAACTACTAACCTATCATCCCATTGCTGCTTTTCTCTTCAGTTGGGAAAAGCAGTGTGTCTCTAGCTTTAGTCCTGAATCTCAGATGATTTGCCATGGCAGCTGCTGGACTTGTTACACATCTGACAGATGAAGAATCAGTTGGTCAGCACACTCAGACAGTGTCCCAGCTCAGCACTTTCCGCTGAGAACAACACATTCTTGCTTGCTCATCTTAGTAAATACAGTTTCATCAAAAATAAGGGTGTGGCTTCTTCTAAATAGTTTTACCACTAGAACATACTCAGTCTTGAGTCCTACTAGGAAAGTCTGAGTTTATTAAAATGTACAGTATAGACTAGCCTTGTTCCAGCAGAACAAGCCCTAACCAGCATCACCCCAACCTACAGCAGTTCAAACAGTCTTTGAACACAGCCTTCCTAATACTCTAAAGCAGTTGTCAATATTTTTGCAAAGAAGTAATTGCTGTCTTTGATATCCCAAATTCTTTTGGAGATGCCTCCATCTTACCTAGTCTGGTTTCAAACACAGGTGTCAGCAGCTCCAAAAATTCCAGCCTGCTTCATCAAGGGAAAAGGACTTTGAGAGAACAAGTAGCGCAGGCTTCACTTATAGTATGCATATGAACAAAGTGAGATATGAGAAGGTGTAATAGTGCAAAAGGAAATTACTGTGTCAGTCCTAAAAGGAGCTAAGAAACCAGCAGAAAAGAGGAATTGCTACAGTACAGAGTTGACCACTGTACAAAACAAAGGTCTGATTACTTCATCATGATTTGGAGAGAAACACTCATAACATCCAGAACAAGGAGCCACAGAATAAGGCAGTGATGAAGAGTTTTCTCAGTAGGAGATCCTAGATGACTGAAACTTAGTGTGAAACTTTGCAGTTAATGGAACCCAGAGCTTAAGTTTACTGAGAAAATCAGGAGAATAAAAGCTGAGAAGAAAGCTGGGGCTGATAAACTAATGCATCAATTTTCTTAAATGCCACTTCAGTATTCTTCTTTTTCTCATTTAAATATATTTGGATAAGGAGCAAAGGAAGACATGGACAAGAAATACAAAAGAATTCACATTTTGTCAGAGCAGGCAGAATAAACAGCTTAAACCAACACACTGTAAACAAAAAAAGACATTTATTGAAACCAGTCCTTGACTGTTCACATAAAATACAAGGAAATGGAGAATGCTGTCTGTAAGCTATCCTGCATTGGGTCCTTCAGTCTAGTGAGGAAAGTTAAACTGTAAATATATAATGTAAACATAAATGACTGCTACTTCTGTTTTCAGTCTAAGACTTCAAGTACAAACCCCATCATTTAAAGTGGCAATGGACAGAGCAGACTGGTTTTGAAAGCTGAGCTTCATGTCATTTAGCAAAAAACAACACAAATGTGCCATTTGAGTGGTAGGAAGCTGACTTTTTCGTAGATAATCCTTTTCTCTGCTAGCCCAATCCTAAAGTTTTTTGGAGGCAGTGTGAGTAAAATATTTCTCATGCATACAATTTGAGCAAAAGCTGCCCTGCCTTAGTTCTCCCACAAGAATAGGATACTTTTTCCCCAGAGTAAGGTAGGCTGAGGCCTGAGTATTTAGCAAGTTTATGGGTAAGATTCCAGTCAGAAGTTACTACAAACAGTTTTTAAGTTTAACAGTAGCCTGTTACACAGAGAACCTGAAGTATATCTTGCATAAATGTTGAATTTAGAAAATATCTTTTGTACACATAAATTATTTGGAACTACTCACCCATTGTGAATGTGGAAATTCCTGAAGCAGATTTGCATCACAGCACATTTTTGTCTCTAAATACTTACATCTTGCTGGTAACATTTTAGGGGTTTTTCTTTTTCATCTTTCCTGCTCCTCTCACTTTTCTTGGTTCCTTTCTCAAACAATACCAGTTTGTCCAATTTATTGGTAGCCTTGGCTGGAAATCTCCCATATTCGCTAAAAGCAGACTTTGATTGGGAAGGAAAAGAAACAAAACAGGGAGGACTTAGAGAAAAGGTAAAAGTTTTGGGAGTCTATAGGAAATGTGCTAATATTTTACTCAGCTTTCAGGAAACACAGTATTATGGAAGATAAGAAAACAAAGCAGCCAAAGATACTCTTCCACTTTTCCCAGCAGCCATCCTAAAGCCCAGACAGAGGGTTGCCAGGAATTACAAATGATTTTGCTTCTCACTGTACTGTTCAATGTGAATTTACCAGTGAAGAAACAGTATTTCTTCTTGCTGCTTTCAGAAGTCCTCTGTTCTTAAAGGAATTATCATCTGGAGCCTGGTAATGGTAATTAAGGGCCCAGTTGAAGAACATAGCTGACATTGTTAGCTGACAGAAGCTATAGCAATGTCTTTATTAGTTTTTTAGACATGTGATTGAAATTGTGTGGTACACACTAGCACATGCTCTACCAACACTTCAGAGAAGCAACTTTTCACAGGGCAAAAAAAAGAACTTAATAAAAGTGCATCATGTTTTTCTTGTCCTTTTATTGTTAGTTTAAAATATACTGGATATGTACTTCTTAGTTTCCATTTTGACCATTAGATAGACATATACAGATGTCTCAAAACTATAGCCTGCAAATGGAATTAAAATAAGCACTAAAATAAAATAATTGGAAATGAATGTATAATACTTCCCTTCTTTTCTATTTTCAATAATTGTTATATTTCTCATCAGTAATCCTGATGAAGAAATGAGGGATATGATTCATTTGTGCCCTTCTTCCTGCTGCCAGTAATATAACAATGAATTCAAGATAGTCATACCAACAAAAATCTGCAACATAATATTAAAATATCAGGTTTGATTGTATTGTTTGCTGTCCAAATTTCTTACCAGAAGTTCCGTTCAGATACCACATACGCCATTTTAATTTCCTCATGTGTTTGTCCAAATGTTCTGTTTACTATAGGATATTTTGGGAACAATTGTTTTTCTTTTAAGAAAAAGTATGCAGCATATCTAAAGATTAACAAAATGGCCGTGAAACCATTAGCAAAAAAAGATACATAAATATTGGAAAGTCAAAAAACAGGATAGCAATCAATCCCAAGAAATTCATAGAAATATTTTCCTTTTATACCCTTACAACTGTGAATCCTTGCAAATAGTATTAGCTCAGACATTCTTTTTGCTTTAGAAGCTGCTTAATCTTGAAGTAGAAGGAATTAATTCTTTCACTACTTATTATAGACCCTTAGGCTGCATTTTTCTTTGCTTGTCTGTTTGCTGGAATTAGACCATACCTTGGTAGCCAGTTACCTTTCTTAATGCTCATTCCCTGTTTCAATGATTTTCCACAAATGTTTCCCAGGCAAGTTAGTCATTACAGCAGTTTTGGCCAGAGTTTTTCTTCATTTGATCACCACTAGAAGTCAAAGCATAATAGTCTTCTTTTGTCATGGCTTGGGAAAGTTAAGTTGATGTGTTGTCAAATCTGCGAAGCATTACAGCTACAGGGACCTTAAAAAGGTAGATTCACAGAACTGCTGAGTGACCCCTGTTATCACCACCTTCTGTGGCAAGCTCTAGATTTATGTGCTGAGAGGTCCTTCCTCTGCAGGCTGCTGTGGGAACCCTCTCTTTCATCTCTTATCCAGCACTGCCGGTTTATGGTAGACTGCAGCACTGCTTTGTGCTATTATCCCCAAGCCCTGCAGTTCAGATATTCCCTTAACCAGTCAGCAACAACTGAAGGAGAAGGTAAGGGATGGTTTATGCTAACATTAGACAAGTGGATTTAGACCTTTGTGAGGCAGAAGTAAGCTGTGCAGCTCAAAGCGATAAAAATATGCAAGTTTAGGTCCAAATCTCTTCCAACAGAATTGCACTGTTCCATAATAAGGAATCTTGGAAGTGATCTATCCTCATAATTAAGAAATAGGAAACTTAATTTCCAATCACAATGGATGTTGTTCTAGGAACTACTCTGGAATTGTTTCTTATTGGCATACCTATCTGAAGTTGGCTTCCATTACTTAGAATTTGGGCAGACATTATTTCAGCTTTGACTAAGGCCTGTATATGTTAGCAGAGGTACTCTGTAAATCAGTGCTCAGTTCAGACTGTAAATTTCAGAATGTTAACTTAAAACCATATATTGCTAACGTAATGTAGTGAATAGGCAAGAATGAAAGGCATTAACTTGATATCTAAAAGAAGTGTTAAAATAATCCAAATAATGTATTAGAGCTGTCAGGTGAAGGACCAAGTGCTGTTATATTTTTTTTTCTTGTTTTCTCTTTATTCACAGTCTACACTTGGATACATTGCTCTGCTTATAAGTACTTTCCATGTACTGATTTATGGGTGGAAGAGAGCTTTTGAAGAAGAGTATTACAGATTTTATACACCACCAAATTTTGTTCTTGCCCTTGTTCTGCCTTCCATTGTAATTCTAGGTAAGATCATCTTACTTTTGCCATGTGTAAGTAGGAAACTGAGGAGAATTCGAAGAGGATGGGAGAAAAGCCATGTTATAGAAGAAGTAAGTGGGTCTGTTCCACATCTCTCTCCGGAAAGGGTAACTGTAATGTGATGATAGTTGTTAACACCATTGTACATGTTTGGGCTTTGTTTTTTTTGTCATAAACTTGCATTTTTAGGAGTTTAGTTAAGTAGGAGTCTTTGTAAAGTCTCTTGCTTCACTATAGTACAAGCTCTTAACCAAACTATGAGAAGTTTATAACTAGAAGATGACTACTTCTGACAACTACAAAAATATTTTTCTTTTGGATTACAGAAGGCAGATGATTATGAAATTTAAAAAAAATTCATGTTTCTTTGCACAGTTGTATCACAACAGTATTTTATTAGAACCAGGCTGTACAGATTTTTTTTTTTTTTTACTTAGAGCATATGTGTCAGAGTGCTGTTTATTAATATGACATTTTCTGGGCAGTGTTTCTTCTATTAAAACCACATTTCTGGGCTAATGAGTTCAGAACATAAAGTAAATTATTTAAGAAATAACTAGCATTTGAAACAAATTAATTTGTAATGATCACAGAATCACAGAATGGTTTGAGTTGGAAGGAACCTTTAAAGATCACTAAGTTCCAATGCCCCTGTCATGGGCCTTGGCAACTTTCACTAGACCAAGTTGCTCCAAGCCCCATCCAACCTGGCCTTGAACACTCCCAGGGATGGGACATCCACAACTTCTCTGGACAACCTGTACTAGTGCCTCACAGTAAAGAATTTCCCCTAAAAATCTAAATCAAAACCCAATCTAAACTGACTCTCATTTAGTTTATAGCCATTTTCCCTTGTCCTGTCACTACATGCCATTGCCCTCTCCAGCTCTCTTGTAGGCTCCCTTCAGGTACTGGAAAGCTGCAATTAGGTCACCCCTCAGCCATCCCTTCCAGGCTGCACAAACCCAATTCTCTCCACCGTTCCTCACAGGAGGGGCTCCCCAGCCCTGTGACCATCTCGGTGGCCCTGCTCTGGACTCACTCCAACAGGTCCCTGTCCTTCCTGTGCTGGGAGCCCAGAGCTGGGTGCCGTGTTCCAGGTGGGGCCTCTCTCCCCAGAGCAGAGCAGAGGGACAAAATCTCCCTGCCCTGCTGGCCACGCTGCTTTTGGTGCAGCCCAGGACACGTTTGGCTCTCTGGGCTGTGAGTGCACACGGCTGGGTCATGTCCAGCCTCTCATCCACCAGCACCCCCAGGTCCTTCTGGGCAGGGCTGCTCTCAATCCGTTCATCCCCAGCCTGTGCCGACACTGGGGGTGACCCCAGCCCACATTAAACACCTTGCACTTGGTCAAGTGTATTGCACATGTACAGTATATTTATTTGTGTGTGGTATTACACCATTACATGATTTGAATATGCAAACCCAGTCTCAATTATGGTGTGACTGTACATCTTGTAAGCAAAGGGTATTGTACGAAACCATCTTTTGTCAAAGTATTAAGTTGGATTTTAGACTTTTGGCATCTCTTTATTTCCATACATCATATAATGAAGATTCAAAGCAGTGCCATACATTTATAGAAAGATACGTGCGTAAACTAGTTTTTGATTTTTTAATGACTTTGAAATATGTGGAAATATTTTAAAACAAAAAGAAAAGCTGAGAATTCAGCAACAATAAAAATCCATTTCCACAGTGAAACATCCAATATATTGGAAGCATCACAATACTCATGTTCTGTATGTGTCTGCACTGGAGTTTCAGTTATTATATATGAATTTCCCAGAATGTGTCTTAAATTCTTAGTATCTTTTTGTGCAAATCCAATCTTCTATTTTTATATAAAGGTTTAACTTTTACAAGTGTCTCTGGGATATGCCTGAAGTTTTGAGAAACCAAATTATTGTTATTATACTTAAAAATCTCTAAACCTTGACATATGCATTTGCTGTTGCATTCTAAATAATATTCACAATTACTTATTACTACTGCTGTGTCAGTAGTAATTACTCTTCTCTAACAAAACAACCAAATTTAACTCATACCTTCAGGCTGCTACTGCTTAATTAGCAGAACTTCTATTTCAGTGAATCAGATTGTGTATTTGGTCCTAATTTTCTTGTATTAAATTATATTTTTTCTTATCTATATTTGCACTGTTTAAAATCTCTAATTTTCTTAGCTGAACCTTCTCTTATTATTTATTGCTCTGAAAGAATTTGTCCTATCATGTATCAGAAATATATAGAATTAAGCTTGAATTTATCCTTAAACATCACTGGTTCTGTAAATCTCATTACCTCTGCTTGTAATGAAATGAACAGCTTCAAAGAAAAAGAAAATTCTAGAATCAAACTGTGCCCCCAGTTATGCCAACCTAAGCAAAGAATTCATGTTAGTTGTTCTTAATTTAAAATTCAAAATATCTACAACAATTTTATTTTTATTCTATTATCCAAATTCCCCAAACTTGCACATCAACCCTGTGTATATCTGGGTTTGTTGCACAATTAGAGACAGTTGAACTTCCTTTCATTTTAAGCATGTTCAAATCTAGAGATGAAAAATAAAATACTTGCATGATGTTTTTTTCAGAAATACTTGCAGAAGTATGTTCATATGTCTTTGGACATGTTTTGTATTAAATGAGATGCCAATGGATTCTTGAAAATGGATGTTTGTGAATACATTTTTTGAAAAAAACAACTGTTATGTGGGTCAACAGATATTTGCTACTTCATTTTAGTTCACAAATTTTCAATTTCAAGTAGTTGGAAAGCTCAGATTTATCCTCCTTTTTCAGCCTTGGTGAGGAGTCAATTGGAAGGAAAATAATTTTATTTCGCCATTTTTGGAAAAATAAATTATAATAACAGCTATAATTTCTCAGGCTAAGGTCTTTGAGACTTGTCTCCAGTAGCTGACGAGTGGTAGATGCTTCTAAAAAGAAAGCAGGTGTCCAGTGATTTTTTCCTAACACAACTTCTCAGCCTCTTGGAAATGAAAAATTTTGGATTTATTTGAGACAGGTGCTGCCTCTGGATTACTGTATGTAATAGCTACGTTCTCCAAAAATTTTTCAAACATTTTAGAAATTTGAAACTTTTCTATTTTTTTTTAAACAGAAAAATAAAGAAGGAAAAAGAGGTTCAGTAAATCTATCAAATAAATAAATAAATGTTTGCATTCTTTGTTTTTTCCAAAACCAAATAAGTTTGTTTCAGGGTATTTATTTTATTGTTCCTCCTCCAATATGCAGCTATTTCAGTGATATTGGTGGTAATACACAAGTAAAATACTTTTTTGTCAAGCATTTTAGGCATTAAGTGAAAACCCTGTTGTTGCTGGAGACAGACAGGAGCCTAAACTACTACAAATGAGATTTTCACATAAAAATGAAAAACAAATAAGAATTACAACTTCTAACTTAACTTTCTCTGTAATAGCATTCCAAAAGGTGTATATTTCTTAAAAGGCTTGCAGAATTTAATGTTCTGGATTGTTTCCTATTCCATTATTGCAGAGTGAAACCACACAAGGCTGAAGCATTGTGCTTCATTCCTTTAAATAAAATTAAATTTTAAAATCTTAGCATGTATCAAATCTTGGGTAATTTTAATGGGATAAATACGACCTTACATTCTACCCCAGTCCTGCACATGAACCTAATTAAAATCACTAGAATGGGCTGGTATAACTGAGAGTAGAATTTCATACCTCTGAACAGATTTAGGCAGAAAGAAAGTATTACTGTTGACAGTCTGACTACATTTGAAAATTAAATATGCTGCTATTATTTTATGGTAGTTTTAGATTTCTGTAGAATATGTAGCTAACATTCATGTTCCCTACAATTACTTAATTATTTGGATGCAATAGTGGTCATGTTGCAAACTATGATATTGTATTAACTAAAAATTACTGTCAAAGTCCATAGATACTGTACTGTAATGCATCCACTGACAGTATATGCAGAAATGTATTGGCCCTCTTTCCTATGCAAAAAGTTACTTCTTCATTAAATTTCTTCAACAATGATTAAACTGCTAAATTTTAAACTGCCAAAGATGTCTGGAGCGAGTAATGATGAGTCATTCCTATTTCCAGATTGTGTATAGAAAATTAAAAATGTGTTTTAATTTTATATGTTACTTGAAAGGTTGAAATATTGAAGTATTAATAAATAGACAATATTTTTAGATCAACTGTATGAAGGCATTTTGTGAAATATTTGTGCTACAAAAGTGACATAGTGTTTCCTGTTAGGCCATGTATTTACTTCTAACTGGAATAGCATTTTGACTTCTTGTTTAATATTTTGTAGTGTTCTTTGAGGACCAATTAATTCTAACAAGACACTGTTAAGCCTGAAGGTAAACAATGCTCATGCATTTAGCAAACTTTATATCCACAAGAGATCCCACAAGGGATCTTTATTCATGTGACCAAACACATTGATTTCTATAAACTCACCATAGGACTTCTCACTGGAAAAATATCTGAGGTTAATTCTTTAGTTTTGATTGCCTAAATACAAACAACTAAATTAATTTAGACATCTTAGTTACTTAGGAGAATAAATACATATTTTGAGGAATAGCCCGCTATAAAATTATTTTTGTGTAGCTTTATATAAATTGCTTAACTGCCTAATGAAAATAAGTAATGAAATAAGCCTAATTTCTCTTAATTATTGTACAGTTTAAAAAATAGTGCTTAATATGTGATACAGAATTGTACACGTATTATGAAATAGAGACCTCTATGTATTTAGCAACAGTATATTTGTTTTCTATGGATATTAAGGTGTTCTTTCTTAACACTGTCTAAAACAGAGTTCTATCACACGTTCCATGTGTCTTTAATTTTATCTTAAAATTCTGTGAGCTGTTGCAACTATGTACAAGTCAATTAAGTGCACATGTTCTTGAATTATTTAGAGTTTTTGAATTAATTAGAGATTAATTATTTTGTGGTTGTTTTGCAAGTTCTTTAGCTTGTGGTAATGGTTACTCTGAATTGTTGCCACATTTGATTTTTTGTTCCAACATTGTAAATTATATGATGTGCCAAGAATATTTTTATTTGGCATTAATTGCCTATAAAATATTGTGTCTCTATGTTTGTGTCTGTATGGTATTAGCTGCCCAACTGGCATTAAAGGAAATAGTTAATTAATATAAGGCAATGAGTTCCCCAGTGGCAATAAATTTCACAGGTGTGAATATAGTTAGGAAACAGCTTTCCTCTGAAAGTTAGATATATCAGGTACATAAAAATTAGATAAGATTGAATTTTTCAGTGTACTATTTTCACATATGCAGTGGAAATGAATGCATATGAATAGTTCCTTGCAGACAGTACATCTCTTAATACACAAGGTTTTGATTTCTTTGCTGTTGATCCTGTAGTAGTTTCTGTCAATATAATGAATAATGTTGCAGTACTGGTATTGTATCACCGTATGATACTGCTTGAATTAATTAGATTACAGCCTTTAAAATAAGTGATACATTTAACTGAACAATGATCTCTGTCAGTATATATTGTTTCTCATGCCTTGTTGGCAGTGTCTTATGGAAAGCATAATATGTCTCCCATGTGTAATATTCTCTTTGTAGTTGTATTTGTCAGACTATTTGTGCTGTCTCTCTGAACAGGGCTATTATAAATTATTAGTAATGCTCTTACCTATTTTTCCATAGACTGTGTTTTACACAAAAATCAATAAAAAAATCAATGTAAGGTATTTTGCTTTTTCTTCTGTGCTTATGCAGAATAAATTTTAGCTTGTGTTTCTTTCCAATTCATGGGTGCTCTGATCAACATTTTCTCTGAGATAAACATTGAATGTGAGTTCATAAAAATATTCTAAGGGCAGTTGATTTCTTTTTCAGTCTGGATTTCAGCTTTTTCACACAGACACACTGGATAGCTATATCCCTTATCCTACTCTAAGATATTCTCCATGCTTTCAGAACACGAGAGAACACTACAGTACTATCAGTATATATTCAGTCCACTTTTCATTCAACAAAAAGTTTGGCCATGATGAGATTGCTAGGCACCAAGTATGTTTGCCAAGTGTCCTGCTGTGTGTATGGAATAGAATTACTCTTCAAATGAAACAAATAGGTGAAGCACTTTGCAGTCCTTCTTTTGGAAATACATAACTTTTTTTCAAGAGGCTTATGCCAGCACAAGAGGAAAACAATACATGAGAGGTATAATGCTGCTTAGCTGTCCATCAGCAGCATAAACTGAGTTCAGAGAAGTAAAGATGCATGGGTCAGTGGAGCTAGCAGCATTTCCATTGCTTTCACATTAGGTTACATAGCCTTCCAGAGTCCCAAATGGAATATAGGTGTTTTTAAAATCAGAACATTTAATATTGGTTTGTGCTATGCCTAATCTAACAGTAACATTTTGGAACTTGAAGTCTTTGTTTTATTAGCTTTTATTTTTTAAATCTCCCCATTTTTCTATATCTCAGTGCTTGTTCTACTAAATGTTGATATTATGCCAGCAGCTGGGGCCCCAAACTTACACCCTTCACCAGCCTAACCTTGTACTGTACAGGAGTGTAAGTTCTGTGTCCTGTGATTTACTGTGTTTCCTTACAGTAATAAAGATCAGTGAAAGTTCCCCCCAATTCCACACCACCCCATGATCTCAGCACTGTGTTTTAATAGTACAGGCAGGTAAATCCAGATGTTGGAAGCTCTGTTGACTTGATGGGTTTGAGTCTACTGCCAGCCACTTCAAAGGTCTTTTCCTTTTGTTCTGTGAATATCAAACATAGAAGGTCTGTCAGGACAGACAAAAAAAAAAAAAAAAAAAAAAAAAAGAAAGGAGAATGAAAGTCAAGGGGTCAGACTTAGGAAGAATCTTAGAAAGACACTCTCTGTACTTTAAAGACCTCAGTGTCATATTTGATAAAGAGTGCAGGTGGCTTTGGACAGAATCTACATGTTGAATATAGCCAAGAAAAGGACATCACTTGACTAGGAGCTGAAGACCCCCATTGCTGCATATGAAAGGTGTATACTGAATAATAGTCCCTTAAAAGCTCACAACTTGTTTTGTAAAACAGCAAATACTGAGTGCTAGAGGAAATAATTCACTCAGCGAAGTCAACAGGAGATTAATGGCACACCTAGATATGGAAACTTGATCTAACACACAGCTGTGTCCTACACACAGAGTGCTGTGGTTTTATGAAATTTAAGTTTTACCTCAAGAATAGAGTTTGCTGAACTGTGTCTTTACACCAAAATAGTTGGTCATCAGTCAAAACAGAAATCCTCTTTACATCAAGTCTATGTTGTTAACATATTTCTTAGCATTTGTAAGACTTAAAATTCAACACTCTCATAAGTAAGGCCTTGGTGTCTTGAATATTTTCATTACTAATGGAAGAGGTAGATGTGGTAAAAATACAATATAAGCCTTATTGGCTTATGAGTAAATATTATCACAGTCGATTGCATGATTTTGAGGATGGGCATTTGCCATTTGCCAAGGGCAGCAGAATCCCTGTAGTTGAACTAATGTATATGCATAATGTAGCATAATTGTAGCATATAATGCATAATGCATAATTATAGCATATAATACATAATGTAGCTTTCATCCTAAATTTTAAAAGCTTCATTTTGAAGAAGGTGCACAGTGAGCAAATGGAGCTTTGCAATATGATCTTTGGAACAGTGAGCCAACAAGTGCCATGTGACTTAAGCTTATAATTTACAGACTAAGTTGCCCAATTTAGGTATATTCTCTATACATTTGTCATTCAAAACATGGAGCAACCATACTTGAAATCACTTAGGTTAAAATAGAAATATATGTAAGCAGGTTTTTAAATACAAGCTTTGAAACTTTGAATACATACAACTTCAGTTCCTATCTGGGCACCAAGAGAAAAAATATATCTATAAAATCCAGCTTTTTCAGCTAAATGCCTGGAGACATATAAGCATTGTCAGCACTTTTAATCTCAGATGCTTAATAGAAAATCTTGTTCCATCCAGTGTAAGCCCTGATACCAAACAGAATGTTCACAGAAACAAATAGTTAAGTAGAACATGGAAGAGCCAGTAAATTGTTATAGTAATGGAGAGATGTGTGTACATGGACGGATAAGGAGTGTCAAACACCAGGTCCAAGGCTGGCAACCCCACTGTCACATCATGTGAGGGCACTTCATAAATGTGCTACAGGTCCTGCCTTTCTGTGTTCTATGATCACAGCTCAGGATGTTATGGATGTCAAAGGGGCCACTGCATCTTCTAAATTCAGAGTTCTATATTATGCTAGGCTATAATTTTGCCATCATTTTGGAGTTGCATACAGGATGAATTTCTACTAAATGCAGAGTGTGTATGGGTATTTTTCTGTATGCACAAATACACAATATTATGTATTTTCTCTTCGATGGAAAGAGAACTCTATAGCACATGCAAGTACTAAAAGTGAGATGCACCTTATTTTTGCAGAAGGCAAGTATGAAATGGGAGGGGTGTAGCCTGCACACTGGGAAAAATGAAAATAAGGACTGTGTTGGTTATAGTTGGAGCCATGAAGTTGTCTTTCTTGATTGTTAACAATCACTTCTTTTCATATAAAAGTTAGCTGTTTAAATCTCCAGGTATGTTAGCATTTAATAAATTTATTCACATATTCAAATACTTGTTTGGAATCACTGTTGTTAGTTATTTGTCAGTGAAAACCGAGGTTTCATTGTGCATCATGAGAGCCTGCACTCAAAGAGTCGGGATACGTGCATATCCAACATGACACGTGTGCAACTTGCCCAAAGTGTCCATATCCTAGGAATGGCAGCTAAAGCGAGCAGTCCATAGAGTACCTGTGAGCACACCAAGCGCTGTGTTGTCCTTGAATCTCAGCTGTCAACTAAACCTCAAACATCTGCTCACTGTTCGCAAGTAGAAGATACCTACATCCCCTCACCCTTCTGTCCCGGCTTTTATTATTATTTTTTTTGTATCAATCTATGCAGAGAAAAGGTTGCTTTCGCCCTTTTCCCTGCTGCCAAGCTACCCCAGGCGGCTCTTTCCTGTCCGAGGTTTGTCATGCTGGCGTCCCACGGAGGGTTTTTCATGATTACTTATTATGGACCCACCGGCCTCTGCCCTTCCAGCTGCCCAGCATGTGGGTGCCGCCGAGCCTCTGCCCCGGACGGTTTGGAGAAATGCTTTTCTCGCCGAGGTCGCGTTCACAGACAGCACCTCACGAAGTGCCTTTTCTGGCCGGGTGGAGGAGGGTGTCACACGCGGGGGTCGCGGCAGAGCAGTATCAGGGGAAGGCGGCAGGAGGGCCGGGCCGGGCCGGGCCGGGCAGGCTGCGGCGCTGCGGGCGGGCCGGGCCTCGGCGCCGCGCCGCTCCCATGGCAACGCTGCCACCGCGGCGGAGCCGCCATGGCCGAGCTGGCCGCGACCGAGCCCCCCGGCCCGCGGGCGGCCTTCGGCCCCTCTCGCAACGGCGGCGAGAGGCGCACGAACGCCCCGGACGCCGCCAAGGTGAGCACCCCTCGGGCAGGGGCACCCCCGGCCCCGGTGCTGCCCCGAGCCGAGCCCTGCCCTGCCCTGCCCTCTTTCTCGGGCTGAGAACAAACCCCGGTGTGTGCTCCGCACACTGCCTGGATTTACCCGTCCCTGGGTAAATTAATGTTGGTTTAACGCTGCTATTTCACATTTTAAACGCCTCAAGAGCAAAATTTCAAAATTTTTTTAAAAAAAGGATAAAAGTGTTGTTTTTTTCAGGAGACACAGTTAAGGTCAATGGATTTGAATCACGTCATCGCACTGCTCAAAGACTCGGGCTCAGTAAGTAACCCTGGTTCCTCGCTGTCTATTACACAGGTGGTAATGGGGTTTTGGCAAGTGTTTTGTACAGTTACTTTAGCACCCACCCTGAATAAACTCAGATGGGTTTATTATACCCTTATACCCAACACAGGTGGCTGGAGATGCACAAAGATGAGTGTTTCTTCTGGTATTTGAATGCTTCTAAAGATGGTCATTGTTACTAAAAAAAAAAAGTGTCAATATTAAAATACACAGAGAAAGAGAAGATCACACAAGAACTTAAAGACAAAATCATGATCATTCAAAAACTAGACATGCAGAATTTCTTGCATATATATTTCTAGCATATTCTAGCTGGGAAGTAGATGTACCTACAACCTTATTGAAAGTGTGCCATGAATTTATGTAATTGCCCAAGTTAACTGCTAACAGTTCTCCAGGGAGATGATTTTAAATGGAGGTGAAATATACAAAGGTCAATGTTGAAGAATAAATACAACTACCTGCACACACAGGAGAAGCATCATCTCATGGGCTTTCACAGATGATTTTTAGTCTCCACAAGATGATTTGGCAGATTAAATTCACTAAGCCATCAAATAATTTTGATCCAAAATATGGATAATTTATGCTTTTTAACAAGGACCACATTAAACCTAGCACATTTTAAATTAATGCCCCACAGATAAGTAGTTATATCTTCCCCTCTTCCCCTTTTTTAATACAGAGCTGATATAATAAACTTACTGACTGAAGAAAAAAGTGCTGGATGATATTGTTTACCACTTCTGTAGATATGTAGATATGATAAAATACCTATAGGATTCTGGGCATGTAGACTCCTGAAACAACTTCCTGGCCTGCCTCAAGTTGCAGGTGCTCAGGAGAGCTGAAATGAACTCTGCACATCACTGACACAGCCTGACATATCCTCTCTTCAGTTGTTTTCAGATTGGAATTTGAAGGCTCTTTCCTAGTGGTGCAGAGCACTCTAAGCCACTTAGATCTACATGCTTGCACATTTATGTTGTGTGTGACATAGGTTTGGTTTTCTTAGCTGCTTTACAAAGAATCACAAAGAATTTAAGTGAAAGAGTCGACACGCTTGAACAGGAGTTTTTGAAAGCCTCTTCAGTTACAAGAGAACAGACTTCATACTGAGAAATGAGGCTTCATCATGGAGTTAATCCTGCTTCAAAGCACTTTGAGAATTTTGTTGTGTTATGAAAACTTTTAAATCTGGTTTCCACTTTCATTTAAACTTAAAAAGGGGATAAACAATAATTTAAGGTTCTAAGGCAAACTGTAATTAAAACCTGCTTTTCATTCTTTTACTTAAGAAAGATTTGGAAAAAGAGCAGCTGAAAACTCTCAAGAAGGTTGTCAAGCATTTTGAAAATGGACTTGTATCCTTTTTGCCACTCTAGAATTCTAAAGTCATGGTGTTTTATGTATGGTAATAGTCTGACTTTTCAGTAAAGTATTTGATGCTGTACTGTGCTTCCCCATGGAGAGCAGGGATGATGGTATACATTCTCATCACTGGCCTCTTTGTGTGCACACAGCCAAGGTTTGTAGGTTGGCAAGATTCTTGGATATTAGATTCATTTGTCACAAAATTCAGTCGTGGGTTCTCACCTGTACAGTGGCTGAAAGTGTCCAAAATGGAACTGGTGTACTTTAAACTCAGAATAGAAAAGCATAATAATTGCCACTACTTAAGAAACAGCAGATAAAATAGCAAGATAAAATAGACCTCCAGTAAGGAGACATTTTAAAGAAAAATTAAGTCAAACTAATTTATCTGTACAGTACAAACTGAAAGGTTCCAATAATGGTAAAAGCACTAAGGAGGGTGTTGGCATGTGGAAAAATGTTATTAATTTCATACAATTCAGATAATTGCTCAGTGATTTAAGGCATCACATTACAACTGAGTTGTGTACTTCAAGACAGTTTCTGGAGTCAGTGGATTGGTAGTAACTTCTTGGTCTCAGTTTTCTGTTCAGCTTTGATTTTGTGCCTCTACCCTAAATTAAATAATCTCCATATGTACTTGGGTCCAGATTTTCAAATTTCAGTTAGTCACTTGGGACTAGAGGAGAAAACGATTTAAATATCACAAGACTGTCTCAGAATTTAGGTGGCTAAATCTGACATGTTGTAAAAACTTTTCATCCTCCATTTTTAGAAATTTAGTGCTGAGCTTCCAGTGAGTTCAACTGAGAAGACACCTAAATCAGATCTGCAAAAGTTGTACTTATATGAAAGTAGGGCTACTTCAAAAAGCTTAAGTATTGACTCACGTACTTCTTTTAAACACCAAACTTTGTAAACATTAGTCTTATTTTTTCTTGGTTGTGTCTTTGAAGTGTGGTGAGCGCCGTTTTCAGCTTTTTCTGCTGATTCGTAGTGATACAGATGATCTGATTTCCTTAATTTCATGTTAAAAGCCCCTTAAGGATGTAATACAAATTACTGAAATTCTTAACCTGTGTGCAGAAAAAATGAGTAAACAAGAAGCTTTCACTGAGCCTTTATGTGAACTTATTAAATTGTTTGGGTAAGTACCTCAGCCCCTCTTTTAGAGATTTAAATACTGCTTATTAACAGGTTTATACATTTTCTAAGGCGACTAACGTATCCATACAGCATTTATCTACAAAGTACCTGTAACTGCAAGGTATCCATTGGATCATCCTTCCTTTTACAGTCAACTGTCTTTGACTTGTGTCCAGTTTCTGGGGACATGAATGAGGAACCTGTTTTAACAGTTCAGTATCTGCAGTTGCATGTTACATAATTCAAAACTGTGTTGTACTTGGCCCCAGCTTGCTTGGCAGCAAGGTTCCCCAAGGTCTCTTACTGCCTAAGTCAGTGTGGGACTGCTGGACTCGAAGGATTCAGCAGCTGAGTGGTACTGAGGTGTGTTTTGCTGTTTCAGACAAGCTCTTAAGTGAGTTTAAAAACTTAGGGTGACAAAGACACTCTAATACCTAAAGGTAAGCATTACAAAATTACAAGCCATATTACAGGAGAGAAAGAACGTCAACAGGATTTAGGATTTATATTTACTTTAAAAAACTTACCGCATGAACTTTTGGGCATCTTTGTTGTCATACTGTATTTTAAATAACCTATAGAATAGAATTTAGGTGTTATCCACACTTGTCAGTAGTTTTATCCTCCTCAGTAATTCAGTAAAGTTATTTATGGTATGCTTGTAGCTACAGTTACTCCTAAATTTCATTTCATTTCAGAAGAATAAGGAAGAACAAAAAAAAAAAAAAAAAACCCCAAAACAAATCACCAGATAGAAAACTAGTGGCATAGTAAAACAGATATTCAGGTGAATTTTTACATAGCTTCCTCTCAGCTGTTACGTTTAATAAACACAGAACTTCTCAGCTGAATCTTTTAGTTCTCTAAACACCCTGAGACGTACTGCTTTTCTTTGCTGCCACACAGTGGGGAATGAGGAGGTACATCATGGAGTTTAATTTTCTTTGGTGTTTGCTAGAAGCATGACAGAACTGAGAATGAGTGTATAAAGTCAATAAAATGTAGCTGTGTGACTTTTCCTCTTTTAGAGCAGTTCAGCACTAATTGCGGTTTCTGCAATGAATATATTTTAGAAAATTGCACCCTAGGGTTTTTCTTGAATTTCTGTACTATGGAAATTCCACCACAATTCACTACTACTTCATATGACAGAGAAGCCTTTAACCACAGGCAGGGGCTGGTTTTTTTGGGGGGTTTTTTTTAGGATTCCATTTCAGATACATTAATTTCTCCAGTAAAATATTCCACTCTTTTATAACTGCTGGTGTTTACTTGTCTTTTTCCCACTTTTTTTTTTCCCCCCCCAATGTCTTGTTTCTCCCTCCCCTGCTTCCCCCAGCATTTATTCTGTTGTTTATTCTTTCCTTTCTTTTCCTCTGGCAGTATTTACAGAGGTAAACCTACTGGAAAGCTGCTTCCACAGTATGTGCTGCAGAGCCCTTAGCATAATATTGTAATGTTTACTGTTAGACAGTTCTTAGCCCTTACATGTTTATGTCATATCTGAGTATTTTGAATACATTATGGAGTATTTATTAATGTCCTGTTTTTAAAAACAAATTTGTTGTTGTGCTATTTGGAGTCAGTTTATTGGGTTTACTTTTATCCATTTCCAGAGTTCTTGCACAGAGATATGATCCCTTTTTTCCACCTCTGCATATGTCTGTCCATAGCCTAGCTCTGTAATAGCCTGATAGTGTCTAGGTTCTAGGATTTAGTCTTCCAAATGACATTTGTTCATTCAGCATTTGTTGCATCATATTTGAATTATGAAAATATTGTCTGTGAACATGTACCACTAATTGCCAACATGTAATTGCAGATTTTGAAGCTTCCAGTGTAAAATCAGCATTGTACAGAGTGCATTCATCCTAGAAAATGTGTCCTTATCAGGAAAAATTAGGAAGTTTCCGTCAAGGAAGAAGAGAAGAGCTACTGAACATTTCTGGTGACTTGATTAAAATATAGTTGTAATGTTTTTAAATTTAATTTTGCAGGTTACCATTTCAAAAAAAGAAATCATCTGATGAAGTTAACTATTCCGTTGAAGTTTCACAATCCATTGCACAACTGGGTGAGTGTAACCTGATAGGCCACAATAAAATTATTATTATGCCACAATAAAATCAACTGTATTATTAGCACGATTTTAATTTATTGTTACTCCTTAGTAAATGTAGGTAATTTCTTTAAATTATTCATTCAATCCTCTGTGTTTTTCATATTAGAAACAATGTTTACTTTGCTCTGCAGCTAACCTGAAGATTGGCTAGCAGAATTAACTATTTGCCAATGTCAAAAGCTACATGAGAAAACGTTATCAGTGCAGATGAAGACGTAAACATTTATCTAGCCTGTTTAATTTCATTTTGACCTGAGAAATGGGGGTATTACTGTAAACACTGAAACCTGGGATGCCAGGAACATGTATCCTTCCTGCTTCTGTGCTCCCTTTATTTCATATCATATCTGCTTAGAAGAGTTTCTAATGATGGGGTAGTGATGGCAACAGCTGAGTGTAGTAGCTTAGTAGCCTTCCTCAAAATTCCACAACTTCTGGAATAACATCCAGTGCCTTATGAGTGTCTGTAGGCATAAAGCAGAGAAGGTAACTTTTTGGTTAAACTTATGCTACTTCTCTAAGATGCCTTTGTCCTCTCCATTGTGGGGAGTCTCTGCCTCTTGAATATTTTATAATGAAACTTTGCATGAAATTAGGTAATACTAAGTGGTGTAAAAAGAAGAATACTGTGTTAAGAATACTTTCTTTAAAAATTGTAAAGTCTGTTAATTACATTTATTTGTCTTTCTGACAGGTTTCTTGATGGTAGTGCCAAGCTCTCAAGTTAAAATACAAATCTGTAAGAGCATTGTTAACTTTTATAATATGGAGCTACCAGGAAAACTACTTTCAGGTAAAGCAGGGTATTTTTATTTTTTGATGATCCCAACTACTTTGAAATGCCTCTTTTAATTACCTCTCGAATAATTTTTCTTTATAGCTATGGTTACTGTATTTAATATATTAAATATATAACATTGGCAAATGGATAATTAACATGTTTTTATAGAGGTGCATATTCTAAATCTGAAATAAGTTCATCAATGTTCATCAGTTATTACACTTAAGAAAATTAGCATTAAATAGCATGCAGAAAATGTGAAGTGATATAAGGTCTCTGAAATATGGGTAATGGAGAGGAAAAAAAGCAGTTAGGATCAGAATTTTAAGAAAGGAAATGTAGTTTTCAGGTTTTTATATGTAGCCTGGAAAGAAGCAGCTCTGCTTTCTCTTGTATAATGATAGATCTGAACTAATTTAAATTTGATTGAGTTCGTATTATACAGACACATATAAGCATAGGTTTGAATAAATGGTGTGACTTATCTCTGCAGAAAGAGGCTATGCATGAACTCAGGCATGACCAGAATCCACCATTACACAGTTCCTTTGACTCTTATGATGGGGCCAGAGACTGTTGTCAGGTGAAGTCAGTCATGGATCACTCCCAGAGGGGCACAGCATCTCAAGCTCTGAGACTGCACCACTGCCTTTGTAGGCAGCCAGCCTCAAGTGAATATTGCCATAGTGTGGCTCAAGAGTGCAGGTCAAGGAGCATGCCTGATGCCAGTGTGCTCCTCTGCTGTGTTCCTGCGGTGGGGCACTAATGCTGTGCCCTTTTACAAGTTTTCATTTATTTTAGGAGGCCTAAAGAAGCTGCTGCTACTACAACCCTTTCAAAATTCTAGAAATAGGAGTGCATCCGAATCTGGTTTTACCTTACAAACAAGACTCAAATCCTGCAAGTAGCTGTGTGTGCATTTAGTTCTGTATCTGTAAATAATTCCATCAAGATAAATGAATGTTATTGAGCAATTTTGGTTTTTTTCTTCTGATTTAGAAAATAGGATACGTTATCTTGAAACGAAGAATGTGTTTCAGTCTGATTATTTTAGTCAAATATTTCATTTCTAACCATATATGTAAATCTTGCCAAAGTCTGACCCTGCAGAGTTCTCTTATCTGTAAAGTAATATCAATTTGGAGCCTATCAGAGTGTGTGCTTAGTTAAACTTCATTTCACCATGTGCATTATCTGTATTTATCAATCTTGTACTTTATGAAATTTGATATATATATAGTGTGTATGTATACACATATATATACTTAAGCTGCTTAAGATAAACTTTGCTGTCATGAGTTATCATAATATAAACATAAATATAAATTTATTTTCTCAATGCTTCACCTTCCCCATAATTCCTTAATGGAATAAAGATTTGCATATGCATGGACAAAAGTAAAAACAAGGACACATTAGAAAGTCAAGCTTGTAAATCATAGTGTGGATTCACCTACTTTGTCATATGATGATAGAACACAATAATTCTCTAGTCAAAAGGCTACAGAAGAGAACTAGGTTACTGATGACTGAAGGAAGTTTTTCACTTCTATAGCCCTGCTTTTGCTTTCATTGTCTAAATTCTAAGAAGCAAGAAATTTGTTTCTATAGCATTAAAGTCTGTTTGAGGGTGATTCAGTTGAATGTTTTATAGGCACTATTCAGATATAAGAAAAGCAGCTCTTGTGTATTGGATTGTTTTTCTTAACTGCTTGAAATATGATACTTGATTTTCAATCCTTTCAATAAAAAGTATGAACATTTTATGAAGTAATCAAAATTCTCAGTATTTACTGCATTTTAACTAAAGCTATTGTATGTGCAGGTTACCAGCCGACAAATCCAAACTATAAAATCCAGATGGCTGAAATGGGAGAATTAGCAGAAATTCTTGTTTTGTCACTAGCATTAGTTGAAAATCAACTTACTGAGAAGTTGTGGGTACTTAAAGCTCTCCAGCATCTTTCCACCTCTGGTTAGTACAAACTGTTCTTTCAATAATCTCATTATCATTGATCTTAGATCATTTGTTCTCTGAACATGCCTGAAACAATTACTGACCGATAGCGAATTAATTACTCTGATTTACATAATTTCAGGAATAAGTTGTGGACAAATGGTGAGGGCCCAAGCAGCCAGCAGGCTTTGTTTGTGTCTAAATGGTGCTGATCCCTCGGGACAGCTGTTGTTCCGTTCCTCAGATATCCTATGGAACCTGCTAGAAAAAGCCTCAAAAGAAAAAGTTGTTGATCAGCTCAGAAGCTTGGAATGTGTACAGTAAGTACAGGGACAATTTTTTTGAATTCATTTTGTCATTTCAGAGACATCTGCAGCATTCTGTTGTGTAGCATTTTGTTTGAAATTAACAGAGAAATGAAAATGGGTCTCTGATTACATCCTCATTAAGTTTTCAGTACTAACATAGTAGTTGCTGTTACAGGGCAAGAACAAGGTGCTCTGCTGCATAGTGTAGGAGGAATAGCTCTATCTATTGCTTTGTACAATAGAAGAGTTAATTGCAGCATTTTGAAGCTTCCACATTAGGCTTAACAGGCCAGAACTCCTGCACTGTTGAAGTGCTGATCTTACAAAATTACAAGGAATTTCTATGCCATGATATACAAGATTTATTTTTAGATCCTCTGCTGGAGTAAATAACAGGTTCTTCCTTAGTGAGTTAGACTGTTTTAACTATTTGAGATTAGACTGTTCCTTCTCAATAATCATTCAGCAATGTCCAGTTCCACATTTGAGTAAATACTGTGTCTTTGTATTAATTAATTATAGCACAAACAATGGAAGATGTAATTTTTAATACATGAATCTTGCATCTACGAATGAATGGGATGTCTAGTGGTACCCAAAAGAATCCACTTCATAATAAAGTTTTAACTTATTTCTCTTGTAGTTAAACCCTAAGGCTTTGAAAAGTATGATGCTGAATGAGGATTCATATATGTAGAGCTGTCCAACATTAGAATATCAAAGGAAAAGATAAAATGCATTTCATTTTCTTTTAAGTGCTTTGAAAGATGTTTTTGTAGACCTCATGTGTGGCTTCCGGCACTGCGATCATCAGCTACGGAATGACCTCTTGGTGATTGCCACATTACTAGCTGAAGAACCTGCAGTACCTATGATTGTAAGTATTTAGAGTAGTATTCCAGAGACTAATAACTTCTCCTTTGCTTTTATAAGCTCGGTATTCTTCCCCATTAGGGCTCTAATATTTTTTCTCCTATGTCTCCAGTGCTTTTTTCTTTCCTGGATTTGCTGAGCAAGAAAACATTTTTTCTTTCTGTAGTTGTCTTTACCTCAGAGATTTAAAATCTGTAGGTAATTAGCCCAGAATACTAGCATCAACCTTATTTAATACTTAGAAAATCACATTAACATTATCTATGTGCAAAATTTAATGTTAATTCTTGTATTCTTGTATGGATTCTTGAAAGCGCCATTGTCCTAAAAAGAGTTTTGCACTAAATCTCATTATTTGTTTGAAGATGTAGGCTATATTCAGATGACCCAAATTCAATGTGTGCCTCATAGATGGGAACAAGAAGGGTGTGCAAAAATTAGCTCAGGAGCTCTAAGTAAGATTCTGAGAAAATAATTAGGTCCAGTTAATAAGAGGCACATAAATTCTTTTAAAGACTATGTCACATAATGCACTACCATGCCCTACCTAAAATGTAGATGACTCGTTCTTTTGTAATATTCCAGAAGTTTTATGAGAAACCTGCAGAGAAATTAACTTTATATAGAGGTTAATGTTGCTTTAGTCTCTTGTTTTACACTTGAGATGAGCTTCAAATTAAGTTGTGATGTACATACTGAATAATTAAGCAATCAGATCCCTGTGGATTAATTGGCTGTTCAGGAATATATCGCTTTCCTGTTGAAGGGAAGTTTGCCAGTTGGCTGTATTACTACATGAAGATTACTGACTTTCATTCAAGCTTTTCATTTAACACCAACTAGTATGAAATATCTGTTATACTATTGAAGCAACATATTGGATATCTAAAAAATTCAAATTGTTTATCTGGCTATAGAAACAGGGCATTTTATTCCTACTAAATAAGTAAACCAGATAGGTATTTTTAATTTCTTATACTAAAATGAAGAAAAATTGTTTCTATGCAAAGAAAATATTAAAACAATTTAATTTAGGTTCTTTACCCTCAGCCTGCCTAGAGGGTATACAAGGTATAAATATCAGGTGGAAAAAACATCAACATTACCATTTAATTCTGCCTTATAGATAATACTATAGCAATTTGCTTCAGAATGTTCCCTTTTCTTCTTAATATACTATCCAAGCAACTTCAGAAAAGTCAGTCTTGTATTTTATATAGTTCACAAATCATCACAGGAGTCTGAGCCTTTGAAAAGGAGAAGTTTTCTCATCACAAGCAAACTGTAAAATTTATGTAAAGTTCATAATGATATTATTATCTTTCTCTTAGGAAAAACCTGTTTGCTATTTGCTTACCTCAGGAACAACACTCCTTTGCCTCTAATGTGCTGCATAGACACCTCCTGGCTTTGGTCTTATCCATAGTTGTATTAGACATTATTGTCCTTCTGTTAGCTCTCTAGGAGCTGTGATTTACAAGATTTTATTTCTGAGCTTTTCATATGTGGTATTGGTAAATTCTTCTTGCCCATACAGGCAGTTTTCATATGTTTACTTGTAAATGCACTGAATTTGAAGTGCGTTGGTATGCACAACTGATGCCACAAAATTATATGTACTGATGACCCTGATGTAAAACGTGACCAAATGCATTTAAAAAACAGCTCTAAAAGCACTGAGAATATTTTTTTGTGTTAGATTATAGTAGTGAATACAAGGGGACTGTGGGACTTCCCCACAGAAGTTCAGACTTGCACTGAGTGAAACATGGGTTTAACTAATTGTACCCTTAGGACAGCAGTTAGTTATTGTATAATGTCCAAAAGGTTGTTCAATTCTTTGATGAAATTCTGTTTATTCTGCCATAGGATACATTAAATTCTGTGTTCTGAAGAAAAAAGTCAAGCCAAAATTAAATCATAAGTCTTAATTTCACTGCAGTTTAATTAATGTATGTTTTTTAATGCCTATTAGGAAAGTGGATTTGCAAAGATCTTAGTAGTACTTGCAACATGTACTGAAGGTAAGAGATTCCATAGTGCACAATTACACAATTTTTGCTTTTAATTATGATCTTTTTGTAACTTATCTTCCATTTCCATCATAGTTAAACTTCCCAATCCTTTGGTAAAAGGTTTTAAACTTACCTACTCATACGAGGATTTTGAGATGAAGAAGTTACTATTTAATGTAATAGGAATCTTATCTAAAGGCCCATCTGCTGAACAGGTAAGTTCTAACAGAACAGAAATAATAATTAAAAAAAAAAGAAAAAGACAAAAGAATCATGAGAATATTAGTTATCTGTCCATCTACCGTAGTACAGTACACTGAAATTCTCTGTTCTCCAAATCAAGAATTCATACATAGCTTCAGACTAAGCCCTGCTGTTGGAAAGTAGCATACAATTTCTATTTTAGAAAATTACAGACTTAGACCATGCTAGGGAAATTGCTGACAAGTGACTACAGAGTATTGTTGAAATACACCTGAAGAATGTAATAAAATTTAGCAAACCGCAATCTCTGGGAAAGATACAGAATATAAAAAGAGTTTGCATGTACTTGTAGTGTTCATGACATATTTTCTCAATTAAAAATTAATTTTGTTATTGTAGGACAGATAAAGTTGACTTATCCTTTAGATTTTTCTTATTTGCATGTGAAACCTGTAAACTCTCTCTCCTTTTCTTTGTCTGAACTCTGCAGCTTCTCGGAGAAAATCATGTGATGCCAGCTTTGCTTTATTATGTAAAACAGAATCGAAAGCCTGGATTTCCTGACTGGTCTGCTGCTCAATATGAAGAATTACAGCTTCATGCAATGGCTGTTTTAGCTTCAGTAGCTCCTGTGTTAGTAGATAAATATTTGTCCTGCCAAGCAAATACTCTTCTCCTTATGTTTCTAGAATGGTGTGCAGGCCAAGGTCAGTGGGTACTCATGGCTTTCACACAGGTCACCTCAAAACAGTTCAACTGAACCTACTTTCTTTGACAGGAAAGGAAAATGTAAAACTCGTGATGTCAGAATGATACTTTTTCATAGGCCATGTAGGAAACAAATGTTTCCAAAAAAAAAACAACCATCCTTTTTTTTTCTACTGAAAGATAAGCTGGTGCCCCTCTCCCAAACTCGTGATGTCAGAATGATACTTTTTCATAGGCCATGTAGGAAACAAATGTTTCCAAAAAAAAAAAACAACCATCCCTTTTTTTTCTACTGAAGGATAAGCTGGTGCCCCTCTCCATGTGTACCACTATATTGATAATTCCTTCAGACAAACTACCTGTACTGTCTGTGCTTTAAGTGAGCCAGGCCCTTCTTTAGTGGCAAGAAGTACAAGCAGGAATTCCTGCCATGAGACAGGACACGTTAACTCAGAGTTGTACATAGGGAGACAGGTTCCAGACTAGAGCTGGCTTCTGGGCATCAGATAAGAGTGTGTGCTAAGCAAAAATATAACTGAGTGCACTCAGTTTTGTTGACCAGATTTCCAAGGATAGGTATTTTTCATCATAAAATTGGTACGTCTTCCTAGGTTTCCTAAGAAATATCCTAAGAAATTTTTAATTGGGTTAAATGGAGATCAAAAGATGGATATTAAGTGTCATACTAAACATAACATATTTTGAGTTTGTAAAACTGCTCATGAACCTCTTAAAAAATGTATAATAATTTTAAATGTTCACCATAATGTTACCTTTCTTGTGCATGTAAAAATATAGTCCTAAACAAAAAGGCTTATTACTAGATGGTTTTAAAGAATTGTTCAGCGGGGTTTGGGGGTTTTTTGTTGTTGTTGTGTTTTGGGGTTTTGTTTGTTTTCTTACTATTTTTCCTGAGCACGTTATTCTGAACATGGATTGTCTGCCAAAACCAGTATTGGTTGCGATTGCTCCACAGATCCTTTCTTTGGTCGAGGTAACTGTTTCCATGGAAGAGGTGGTTGTGGCAACAAACTCCCACAAATGCACTACAGCCTCCGAGCTCTGAGATCTGTTGTGGCCCTTTATCATGATGGTGTGAACACTGATTTGTGTGACCAGGGAGCAATTAGCCAGCTACTGGGTAAAACATAATTTGTATTGCTGTTCTTTAATTGGTACATTTCTGTTGACACTAAGAATGTTTTTTTGTGTGCCGTGCTTTTAGTGTGTCCTTCGACTGCTGAAAAACAAAAAAAACCTCTGGCAATTAATCCAAGATGAATCTCATTTGATGTTATTTTTTTTCCATTTCAATACACCTTGAATGAGTTAAGCAAAACAGACAGTTTTAAAAGTCTAGATGTTTAATTTCAGAGAAAAAGCTACCCCTTCTCGCCTTATGTTACTTCATTTGGTAGATCTTGTTTTCGTTGTGGCAGTCCCCAGAAACTTCCATCTAGGTCTATCAAAGTGTTGCTTTCCACAACTCCTCTTTAGCATTGAGTAATAATAACAAGCTACCTTTATATGAGCAATGTGAAGAAAAGAAGCAGAATAAAACTGCTTAATCATTGCTCCTCCAATTTAAGAGCATTTCTTGTTCAGTAACACATACCTACTGTTAAATTTGGTTTAAGTTCCGAAACAAGTTTGTTTAGGTTTTTCTTACAATATCAGAAAGTTTTTAGTACTCTGAAGGAAACAAAACAGGAAAGATCCTTTGGAATTCAAAGAGTATGTTCTAATAAAAAGCCTAGAAATTAAGTCTTTTATAGCCTCAGTTCAGCTCCAGTGAAAACTCTGGAAACCTACAGCTTTTAGTGTAAGCTAAATTATTACTATACCTTACATATCAGAATCAAGTAGCTTTTACTCTAGAGGAGTTTTCTGTATGAATGCCCTCTTCCACATAGTGGTTCCAAGACTGACTTTCTCAGCAATGGTGGTATTTCATGTCTTTACCACATTTCCACTGTCAGTTCAAACATTTGTGAAGCTGTGGAGTAGAGTGAACCAGCCAGTTTGTTGTCTTTTCTAAGAGTTCCTCAATTCATATCAGTTCCCTGAATTCCTTACGCTGGCACAATGTAAGAGGCAGCACAGAGGCTGTACAAGGGAGAAGTCAGTGCAAGCTGCTGTCATTTACTCTGTCACCAAGAGGAAAGGCCATGAAACAGCAGCATCAGAGTGCTGCACTTCTGGAAGCTGTTATTAAAACCAAGGAGATAAAACGGAACTTGATTTAAAAATCCTTTCATATAGATTTGAGTTTTGTGAAAAGCAGCAGATGTAATAGAATTTTGACATGTGTATAAGGGTATTCATATATATAAAATGTATTCATTTACAGACATCTTAAAGTATGCAGCAGAGAAGTGTAAAGAAAAAGAAGATACCATTCTACTGGAAATCCAAGCTGACATATTATTTATTTTGTCTGTTCTCTGTGAAAGTGATGTCCACAGAAAGGTATGTATCTTTCTACCTCATACTGTGCCGAAAATGTCAAAACATATTATATTTTCTTTTAAGGGACACTACTTTTTTGTGTTTTAATTGAAAAGCAGGTGTCAATTATAGTTCATTGTTAACAAGTCATGTTTCTTGACCCAGCTAAAATATAAAAACACTCAGAAATCCATTAGCAACTGTGAACCTATTTGATTGTTAATTTACATTATTTTGAAACTGATATATGAAAGTGTGTTACGAAATTAACTAGCACTTTGGAAAAACTGATTTTTTTCATATGTGTACATCCTGCTCTAACAAGTTTATTACAATATAAATTTATTGTATTACAATATTAATTTATTACAATATAAATATTTATATTTCCCGTTTTCCATTGTATTTTCTTACATTTTTAAATTTAGTAAATATGGCTTAAGAAACATTGCTTTAATTAACAGGAACTCTTCAGCTGTGAAGGAGTTGATATACTCATCTCATTCTTTAAGATGGATCCAAGGAAGTTATGTAGTGGATTAGGCTACAATTGTCTCCTCCTCAGTGCACTCGACTGCTTATGGTTAGTGAAGTATTTTAGCAGCAGTAACTTGGAAAAATGTCAAGTCTTGTATTTTTTAGGTCTGCAATGCTATGACCTTTCTCTGCACATGTAGGCCTTTCTTCTGTTAATAATGTATAAAATTCTTCATAAAATTTGACTAATTAAATTTATGCAGAAGAAACGGAATACAGTGCATGTAAGATTTGCTAAATATGGATTCAATGTAACAACCTCACTCCCCACACAGAATGACCTCCTGACATGCAGAGTTACTCAAGACTTTCTAAGAGAGGCATATGGTTAGAGTCAGTGTGGTTAGAGTTAGGGTAAATAACTTTAGAGAAGTAAACAGCAGGCACGAATAGACCAATATTAGCAAAAAACGATGTAAACATAAGAATTGTCTATAAACTGGCTATATTGGGCTAGAAATATTTTAAAGATTGGAGGAAAATAAAAACTTAATTTGTTTTAAGGCAAAGGTTGATAAATACATTAAAAATCAAATATGTTTGCTGGGAACAAATACTGATACAGGAGATCTCTTTAGTTTCTCTGTTAATTACCATAGCAGAGGAAATAAAGCAGTATCAGCAACATGAATGCTGGCTTTATGATAATTTTAATCTGGGAGAAGCAAACTGTTGCCAAAAAAATATTGCTTGACTCATTCCCTTGTTTTTGCTGGCAGAAATACTCACACAACCCTACAATAAATAAGATTGGGGACATACCTGGTTACATTTTAAACTCGTTTACTGAGTTAGCTTTAAACTCGTTTACTGAGGTAGTTTCAGTTCAAATACATACTCCAATTCATTGAGAGCCTGCCAAATTTCTCAGGCTGCTTCAAGGAAGGTGTGCCACCTGCAGAAGAAGAAAAAGCAGTCAAGCAAGGTATATTTAGTTATAGGCGTAAATGAAAAGGCACATGAAACATGATTTTTCTACTCCTTGAAGGTGTGAAGCATATTGCATACCAAATGGTATGAAATTCAGCAAAGTAAATTAGATGACAGTAGAATGTTGAGAGTCACAAAAGTGTTTCTACATAACAGAAATGTTATTTCTGTTTAAGGTCCTGTGTCATTGGATGTTACATGGCAGAGAACTATTTTATTGATAAACGGGGCGTTTTTCTCCTTCTGGATTTGTTGGCAGTAGGTATCTTTGTAACTGGTTTTGTAGAATGGAAGAGTAGGAAAACAACATGGAACATTGTGTTATCTCCTAAGACTGGTATAATAAAAAACCCAAACAAACAAACAAAAAAACCCAAGTATATTTATCTCCCTGAGACAGACACAGCTATCTGCTCAGAAATTATTGCATCAGTTTTCCCTGTGTCTTTTTTTCTTTTTTTTTAATATGTATTTGACAGAGGGAGTTTTTAATTTAACAAAGTTATACTATTTTTTAAAAGAAAAAACAAAATATGCTCTTAGTTTGGATGACATCTCTCTTTAGAAAAGTACTTCAGTTCTTCATATTGAAGTTAGGAAGAGCACTTGATGACTTGAACAGTTTTTATGTTTGAATTTACTTTGTACATGTATCTCGTGTATATAGCTACTTCTTGGATCTTGGACATAGAGCAGGCACAGACATTTCACCTCTTACAAAGTAAAAAAACACCTTCTTTAGGTCATGCATTCCTCATTCACACTGGTTGTGCTGTTAGCCCCTGATGTTCTTGCAGTGCAAGGCTGCAGATCCTCAGAATAACAGAATTATCGAATGGCCTAGGTTGGAAGGGGCCTTAAACGTCATCCAGTTCCAACTCCCCTGGCCATGGGCAGGGCCAACTTCTGCTAGAACAGGTTGCTCAAAGCCACATCCAACCTGTCCTATACAGCCTTTAGGGTTGGGACATCCACGGCTTCCCTGGGCAAGCTGTTCCAATGCCTCATCAGCCTCAAAGGAAGGATTTTTTCCCAATATTTAATCTAAACTGACCCTCTTTCAGTTTGAAGCCCTTGCCTCCCCTCAGCTGCTGCCAAAAGATCTGGCCACAAGACAGAAGGTGTGCTGTGTGGTACTGCTCAGCCTCTGCCTTCAGAGTTCTGTTTCTTACAGCAATAAACCTTGGTAGCAGTGTATTCTCCAGCATATGATCCTGAAGCCATGTACACAAAATCTACTGTGTGATTCTACACACAGGAATGCATCTTATATGGTCCTACCCTCGTGTTCACCAAAACACGAGTGTTCCTTGATTTATGGATCTTTATATAGCAGGATTACAGAAACTTTAAGGATTTACAAACTTATACAGTAATTTTGTGCAAATTATGAAAATCTTGCAGTTAGTTGATTACATAGTAGACAATTTCTTAGAAAGAAGACATCACTGTGTTTTGAACGGTTTAAAACTTTCTTTACTTTATCCTTGATAAAGTTAAAGGAAAAGAACCTGTGCAATATAATTCTTGGGATCTTGGTTGAATTATCTGACAACTGTAAAGCTGCTTTGCACATGAACACGTGGCAAGGGAAGAGAGATCAAACAGCAGCTAATCTTCTAATACATTTATGGAGACAGGAGGAGTTGGATTTGGGAGTCAAACGTGATCAATATGGAAAGATTGTTGGTAAGTTTTATGATGCATGTGGAACTGGGAGCAGTCCAGTAAAATAATGACATTATTTGCTTTTGCTGAATTCTGATGACAGTAAATAATAACACTGATAGCTTTACACTATAATACTTGGCAAACTTGAACCAATTCTGTTTCATTCAGGTTTTATTTCATTTTATTTATTCATCTATGGCATTTTCTACATCAGCTGGGAATGAACCAAGTGTTGAACAGAACCATGACCAGCTTTTCTAATGCTGGACAGTTAAACTGCTTAATTTCTTCCACAAAAGGGACTGTGTTTTGTTCTGTGTTGTAATAAGAAGTGAGTGCTGTTCTCACAAATTTGTAGTCATGTTAATTAAAATTTCCTGACCCAAATTATGTTCAAACTCTTGGCTAAACAATCAAAATTATTTGCATGGTGTCCACAAAGTAAGATGAATTTCCTCTAAGTTTGGGAACATACTACTGCTTCATTCTTCTACTCTGGTTTTATGTTTTTATATTAGACACCAAGAGACCTATTGCTACCAGCTTCCAGAAACAGCAAAAAGTTTTTCCAGTGCCTGCCAGCTGTCCCAGTTTTGCCATCATGGAAATTTCAGAGAGCATACGGGCAAAAGTTTATTCATTATTTTGCAAGCTAGGTAAGACAAATGAATTGCCTTGTTAGTGTCATATTTGTCATTAAACTGAACTTATCAATGAAGTCACTGTAAAAAAATCAAAGTCAAAGGAAACATTGTGATTCAGCATCAGTACTCTCTAATTAATAGATGCTTGGTCATTACATTTTTTTTCAAAGTCCCTCTTCATTGGGATTTCAAGACTTCCCCACTACTTTACTGCCCCTACCACCAGGAAGAATTTCCTTAGGACTAAACCTAAAATTTGCTTGAAATTCTCTGCAATTTATTTTCCTACAAACAATATCTCTTTCACATATTTTAGCACTTGTACATTTATTTCTCTAGATTGAGAGAGATATTACTAATTGATTGCATTTTCTAACATAATCACTAGTTATTCTTGCTTTTTCTGTAGTCTTTTAAATTTAATAAAATTCTTCTTGGTTTCTAGTGTCCCAAAGCTGAACACATTACTCCAGCAGAAGCCTCACAGCCAATTATGTTACTCTACACATCTTGTAAATAGACATTCAGACATAAATGTAACAATAGCTGTATTCCTAGTGGCATGATATTCAACTTAGAATGTTGTACAGGTGGCTATTCCTACAGTCAGAATTTTCTATTTGTCCTTAATGAATTAAATTCTGTGTTTTTAGATAGTTTTTCAGAGTGGCAAGATTAATTTGCATATTAATATTTTCTTTCAAAGTGTGGCAGTCCCTCTTAATTTTCATTGTTTGTACATTGACTATGAATACTCATTATACCCTTGTCCTAAAACCTAGACTGACCTCAAGATAAGTGATAAATTCTTCCACATCCATGAGGTTTTTTTTCTGTCTGTATACAAAAGTTGTGTCTTAGTTCTCAATAATTCATGTTGGATATTAATTTTTTTTGTTAACATTTAGCTGCATAAACATTATTTATCTAATTATTTGTTTCAGGGGTTTTTTTAGGCTTATTTTTGTTTTCATGTCGATCCTCTGCAGGTTCAAAGATAATCAGTGATTGTTCTGAGGTTGCTTCAGCCAGTTCTCTGCTTTACCTAGAGAATGAGCTGGTTTGAAAACATCTTCAGTTTCTCTAATAATCTATAGCTACTTGCTCCTCTGTTGTAGGAGCTCCAGGCTCTTTACTAATTTTAGTAGTGTTAAATGTATTAAATGTTGGATCACAGCTGGATTCTTTAATAAAATAAAAAGGCCTAAGATTTTATTTCAGCTTTCTTCTATATTCACAGATATTCTCCATGTTAGTTATATACATTTTACTGTCTCTTGTGAAGTACAGAAATTATATGAAAGTTGACAGTAACATATGGACATATTTTATAGTCTTTTGTCAGCACATTTTTTTTTAATTAAGTTCCATTATCATTCAGTGTGCAAAAAAAATTTAAACATAGTCTCAGCAACCATATTTCTCTACCTTATTCTTTTACACATACTGGGAACATTTTTTAAAGATGGAGTCATGATGCTCAAGGCATTATGCTGAAGACAATAATCTACAAGATGGAGGGACACCCTCATTACACAGCTTTGGAACAAAGCACTAGTATAATTTTCCTGTTGGCTACTTCACAGTTAAAGCAAACTCTTTATGTGCTGAACTGCTGTTCTAGAACCTGTGATCAGTAGACTCAACTTTTTGTCTACTTTAATAAAAATCAAACCCTTACCACAAAAGTGTAGCATCCAAATGGTTGGAAGGCTGACAGAGCCATTTATAAGTAAATGAGAGAGTGGGAAACAGGGGCTTTTTATCAGCAAAAAATGCTCAGAATCAAAAGTGACTGACTGGTGTATGTATGATGAAGATTTTGCATGTGTTTATATGACAAATAATGTTTTTAGAATATTATATTTAAGATAAATTCATCATACTGATGTGATTAATATTCTTTTAGGTTTTGAAAATTTGCCCGGCTTATCTGCTAAGGATTTGGTTACACTTGCTATTATACAACATTATATTGACTTTAAAGTGAGTACAGTTCAAGCAAATAATACTATTGTACCTGCATTCCCAAAAACAGCAAGTATATCTCAGGACACAACAAACAAATAACCCTTCAAAAGCTGTCCCCTATGTCACAAGTCGCCTATAATTTCACATGGTGAAAGCCAGTATTCACCAGCAAAAGAAACAATCCTACCTCCAACATCGCATCAATCCCCATCTTCTTGCTTCATATTGCTACAAATATCTGTGACCATGCAGCAAATAAGAGTAGAAACTAATGCTAGTTAAAAATAACTCGGAGAAAAATAGTTTTAACTGTTTGCCAGATCAAGACAGGAATGTGCCAGGACTAAGATATTGGGGAAGGACTGGACAGTAGGACTGTGTCCTGGCACAGTAAGGTCAGTTTAAAGGGACACTATTAAAAATGACATTAAAAACACATTTTTGTAAAGTTTCCTCTGTGCTCTGCTATCTTTGTCCCCACATGCAGTATCCATCCATCCATCCATCCATCCATCCATCCATCCATCCATCCATCCTAAAGTTAAGAATGATGTGCCTATAGGGACTACAGCAGGGCAACAAGCTTTATGAGAGCTGTCTTGCTCAAAACATGCTTTAGTTTATGATAAATTTGTGCTTAGAAGCAAAGTGAGAGCTTGCAGTGTTCAGGAAATAGCAAGACTCAGTCTTTGGTTGCTAATTCCAGCTTCTGTTGATGGCTTGTGTTGCAGTTTGCTCTAATAATGTCTGCAATTTGAGATTTTAAGAAGTAGGAAGTAGGACTCGGCACTTTGCTCTTGTAAATTGGTATCTTGAAGCTGTTCCTTCAGAATTTCTGTAGTTATCAACATTCTTGTTCCCCTCTTTTAATCAAGTTTGGTCTTGGGAAGGCTTAGGGAGGCTTATCATGACTGAATCTGGCATAGTAGTAGTGCAGTCTAACCGTGCATAAAAATTTTAAGAAGTCAGACAAAAATAAGGAGAGAGATGGTTGCTCTGTTTTGTTTTGATTAATTGGAACTGAAGAATGCGATAAATACTGAATCATATGGTGTATGTTCCACACACAGATTGGAGAGGTTTGGAGTGAAATATCTTCAGAAATAAAAGAAGAATTCAGGCCTGTTACATCAGATGAGAAAGCCTTAAAACTTATTTCAGAGGTGTCAGAAAATACTGGAAGAATGGTTCTTGCTCTACAGACTGCAGTGCTGGAAGGACAACACCACAAGGAAATCCAGGATGAGAAAAAAACTTACAAGGAAGTAAGACAAAGGAGTATTTAAATAAGGACGGCCCACCTAAGCTTTTTTTCCTATTCATATGCAGATTTTCTTATTATATAATATGTTGAGAATCCTGTACGTGAACACTGCTTGAAAGTTTACATCTGTCTCAGGAGCCAAATTTTAACTTTAAATTAAATTAGGTTAACCTCAGTCCTCCCAGCTTCTATAATTTCACAGTGTTTAGAGAGCAACATGAAAAAATGAAGCTGTATGATCAGTGATGCATCAGCAATGGGTTAACGAGAAATGATCATTATTTTACTATAGAGTTGCTCCTGTGCCCATCTGTAGCAGATAACAATACAAAGTACCTATTGCCACTAGACCTGCTTCTTCAAATGAAATTTAAGTCTCTATTATAAGCTCCCTTACTGAATATTCACAGGCCTTTATTACTTCAGAAGGTAGAGCTTTGTGCTTCCCAGCATGCTGAGAATGAGAAGATGTAGACATTTTCCAGCTTTGGTTATAAGGCAAGCATCTCATGGTTTTGCTCATCTGTTGTCTCACCCTCTCCTGCTTTCTGAGAAATAAGATCAGTTTGTCCATTGTCTGAAATCTCATGCTAGTGTTTTTGAGGGATTGTCTTGCATTATGATGACAGCACTTTTGTCACCTGAAGCAATTCTATCTCTTTTACTCAGCATTTGAGAGTAAGAATATACAGAAAGTATTCTTGAAAGAGCTGGGCCTCATCCAACATACATGTTGGGAGAGGAAAATTAGTTTGCACAAAAACCTCTTTGTTTATAAGGGCAGTGCATAAGTGCAGTTTTCAAAGGGCAAGTACTTTGCACATTATTTTCCAATCTTAGGTGAGAGGGATGAGCTAAGGTAGCCAAAGGGGCAGAGGTGAATGTTCTTTTCATATGGCACAAGCAATGAAATCAGAAGAGATCTGATACCAGCATTTCTGTTACAGATCCAAGCTACCCGAATACAGAGGGACCTGACAAATAAATCTTGGGAAAATTTCTTGGCTCGGACATCAAACTATGAGGCATTGAAGGTAAGAAACCTGATGGAGCAAAAAACTTAAAATCGTGATGTTGTCATAATAATTGTGAAGTTCCAAACACGTTTCTTAATGAATTACAGGGATATTCAAGTAGAAGTGATAGTAAATTTTATATTCACACAGACATAGAAGAAATAACCATAAGGTGTATTGGAAAAGTTACACAATCTTTGATTCTTTTGATACAATCACAAATTGGGGATCAGCATTGTCACTTGCAATTGAGGACTAGGTGTATATATGTGTATTTCTTCTAAAACTGTTGAAACTATGAGTCTGTTCATTCTTACTTCTATTTTTTTCTAATTCTTTGTTCTCTTTTTTTAGTGCAGCAGACATCTTTCAAGATGGGAAATGTTTTGTGATGAAAGGAGTTTCTTCTAGCAATATTTGCACTTTCCCAAAACAACATAAAAATATTAGAGTACTGGTTTCCCAACCAGACTAAGTTGGAAAATGAATGAAATCAGACTTAAAAGAAAAAGTTTGGCAGCTAAATTTAATTTTTCTTCATTTCCCAAAGGACTTGCAAAGGAGAACAATTTTCTTGCTATGCAGGCATCTCCCTGGCTTGTGGAAAGATGTATGCTAGAATTAGAAGTGAAAAAGGGACAGAAGAACTACAGACTCATTAGTTTTAACTAATCACTGTTAAGTCACTGGAAAGCAGTTTTAGGCACATGAGGAAGAAGGAGATTGGTATAGACTGTCATGAATTTACCAAGGATGAATCATGCCTTGCCACCATAGTTGCCTTCCGTGATAAAATTATTTGTTCTGGAAAAAGAGGAAGGGGGATGCCTATTTCCTTGGCTTTAGCAAGGTTTTCACCATGGTCCTGTGTAGCATTCTTGTAGTCAAAATGGGGATACATGGACTAGATTACATACAGCTCGACTACAAGCTGTGGGAAAAACTGGCTGGACTGATGGGCTCTAAAGGACAGTGGTCAATGATGGAAGTTTAACTAGTGGTCAGTTTTGAGTGATATTTCTCTGACTTAATTGTAGGGTTGATAATATAGTGTTGATTTAACCTTTCCATTAGTGACTTGGATATTGAATCAGTATCCATCCTCATCAAGTTGGAAATGTGAATGCCCCATCCCAGGAAATGTTAAAGGCCAGGTTGGATGAGGCTCTGAGCTACCTGGTCTGGTGTCCATGGCATGGGAGTTGGAACTAGATAAACTTTAAGGTCCTTTCCAACCCAAATCATTCTGTGGTTCTGGAGTTCTGTGACACTGAGCTGGAGGAAGCAATCCATGTGCTGGGAAGGTGGGGTTGCTATTCAGAAGATGGACGGATGGGCTGATCAAAAGCTCATGAATTTCAGGAAATGAAAATGTGAAGTCATTCACCTGGGATGTATTGAGATTGTGTTGAGACGCCTCAGTACAGCTGGGCCTGCCTGGAGAGGCGGCAGTGTGTGGGGTGAAGGCTGACTGTGAGGCAGCAGTGTGCTCTTGTGGCCATGAAGGCTCACAGCACCGAGGGCTGCATTGCACAGAGCACAGCCCGCATGTCAAAGCAAGCAGGGATTCCCTTCCCACCCTTGCAGTGTCATCCCATTTATTCTGGTTTTGAGTGTTCAGTACAAGAAAGAGTCAAAAAACAGGGGGAGGGTACTTACAATTAAAGGCAAATAGAATTATAACCTGATTTATTTTGTCATGTTGTTTGTGTATTTTCAAATGAGCGCAAGTGACACAATTAATGTAGATTAAAACAATTTTACCTTTTTTTCTGACTGTCTTTAGAAAGCAAAAATGCTTCAGCACACGTTAATAGAGGCTTCCAAATCTGACGCAGAGTTTCAAAATAGAACAGAACATTCTACTGATATTCCAAAACTCAACATAACAGTAAGTAATCCTTAATAACAGTTTTATTTTCACTAATACCTAAGTGGTATGGGGTTTGTTCTGGCTGTATATGTGCTGCTGCTTACGCTTTCTTTAATAATGTTTATGTTAACAAGCTCCAAGTACGTAAGAAAGAGTCTGTATCTTTTGCAAATTACCATTACCTGTTCTGACATAGCCTTAGACAAGCACTTGGCAGAATGAGATTCAGATCTGCAGGTTACTCTGAAAAAGTGTGGGTAAGATGGGCCCTATGCTATGTGACATGCACCTGTCGTGAGACAGCCTTTCATGAAAACCTTGCTGAGGTCAAGACCTGCTCCTTTCATTGTTGAGTACATCTGGGCAATCTTCGATATGTCCATTGAGGTGTCCTTTGTCAGTCCCCTGACTGCCTGCAGATACACCACTTGTTGCATCTTCAGAAACCATTTTGTTCTCATTTCTATCAGTTAATTGAAGTGTGAGAAAATAAAAAGCCTTTTTTAAGATCTAATTCACACCTAACAGCATATTTAGATGTTGAGTTTTGACAAAACATGGGAGAATCTTCAGTCTAGCCAATAAACTGTTTTTGAGCTAACTGGATTATTTCTGTGCAAGCATCACAGCTGAGGAGGATTTAAGGGGGATAGTTTATTTGTTGCTTGTAAGTTACTCTCACATGTGAGGAAAAATGAGAAAGAATAAACATGAGGTGCTGTTTTCAAACTTGTAGAAGACAAGAGATTCTATTTTGGGCACTCTGGAATGAATAATAATGACAACTAAGGTGGCTGCAAATTGAAAAAGAAAAGAGGAAGTTCATGTTTGATGTGATGGAGAAGCAAGGAAGCTAATAGGAAGCAAGGGGATTGTATCAAATGCTGGACTAGGATTTTTCCCACATTATCTTAAAAATCAGAAAGATATGGAGGAACATATCTGGGAATGCAAGATGAAGTAGGCTGGAACAATTATTTAGGTACTTGCATAAACAATGGACTGTTGAACAAGAATATTTTGCAGAAAGTATCTGAAAAATTTTGATATAAGCATGAGTAATCTAGAAATTGTTAGTGGAGAGAAATATATTGTCAGATTTTGTTTTAAAGGCTTGAACCTCAAGCTATGAATGTTCCTATCTTAGAGGGAGAGGATTTAACAAGAAAATATGTTAATGGTTGTACAATCAACATTTCAATAACTGTAGATAAAAACAAGGAAAAGGTTAGTCCATTTTGCAGAATAGGTGTATTGAGAAAACAGATGCATCAGCAACATCATAAAACATTCCTCAGGTACTTTGCTTAGGAGAATTACAAATGACAGACATGGCTGGAAAAATTTTTAATGCAACAAACTGCCGAACACCCTCAGCAGGCAGAGATGAAGATTAAGTTAAGATGGTTATTGCAAACCAGTCAAGGTCAGCGAATCAAACATGTGAACTACATGCATGCAAGGAGTTGCTTTTTTTTTTTAAGTAGGTCATGATTAGAAGACAGCTGTCATTCAGGGATATTTATTCCACGACCCCAATGTATTCAGTACAAAGAGTAGTAATGAATCTGGAAATGGTGTATGTCCTTCAGTCTTGGAGATTCCCTGGAGTGGTAGTTCAGTGGTTCTATGCAATTGCATTTTGAGAGAAAGAGAAGAGGGCCTGGTTTTTTTTGTTTGTTTTTTTTTTTTTTTTTTTTTTTTTGGTTTTTTTTTTGTTTTTTTTGGTTTTTTTTTTTTTTTTTTTTTTTTTGGGTTTTTTTTTGTTTTTTTTTTTTTCTTATTTGGAGTAATAAATAATAATGTATAGTGAAATTCTGAGGTCACAGACTGTGGCTGACATCCTGTACAAATCCAAATAACATTGTACAGCAAACTTATATTGGATAAAGGCTTTTCTTTTTTGCAATTAATAAATCGTAACACAAAGGCAGAAAAGCAGAGCATGTAAAAGTACCCACTGAAAAAACACTCTCTCCTTTCTTTTGTATTGATGGAAACAAACTGTGAATTTAGTATAAAGGATAGTTAGTTTTAGTTGCTTTCAGAAACCTCAGCAGGCATCTCCAACAACTGAATAATATTTTTTAAAGGCAGTTCATTATTTAACTGTCCTCTCATTTTAAATGCTAGCATGAGAGTCAAGAAATGTATTTATTTTGTATTTCAGGTCGGACCTGGTCGCTTTGCAACTGCACAAAATACACCTCATCAGCAAGGGCCACTGGCTGATACAGACCATACTCCTAGAAAGTCCTCTGTTTGTAAAGGAACCTTAAAAAAGGGTCAAAAGAGATAAAACATTGGACTCAGTCAAGAAAAAATCAGTACCTATAGAATAGATATTGTACCAAAGAGTGATATATTAATATGTAGTTACCTTAAGTAGATACAAGAAAAAAATCTGTTTTTAATGACTTGAAAAATTGCTTACACATTCCAGACATTGCAGTTTAAGCATCTCATTGAACAGGGTGATAAATCTTCACATAAACACATTTGATTCTTCATTTTCCTGAATACAGTACCCACATAGTTTTTGTCCAAGCCCATTTTGTTTCTTGAATTGTCACTTTTAGCACCAGGACTTCTGACATCCCAGTTTTCATCTAAACACTCATTAATGAGCTTGTTAGTGCCAGCAGTTTCTCCCAGCCTGTTGGAGAGGCCTTTTGCAATGTCCGTCTCCATTTGGGTTGCTCCCAGCTCTTTAACTGATCTTACTAATCTAATAATTGTTGGGCTCTTATTCCCATTGTCTCCAAAAATAACTCATCTTCTTTCATCTTGGCACCTCTAGAATGCCTGCACGAACTGGTGAGCAGCAGACCTTTGTGTAGATGACTCAATTTCTGAGCTATTTTCTAATTTGGTCAATGCCAGAATTCACTATGTTACAATAGCACAAGACTCCCTGAGGCTCTTCATTTTAAAACCAGTTGCTGTCCAGTGCTATGGCATAAATTTCTGTGACATTGCAGGCTTTTATGCTGTGACTTACAAACTGGCACTTAGTTTGTCTTTTTTGCCTGTTAGCAACATCTTGGGAAAAGCACAAAGTTTTGCTTTTTTAACTGCCTGATCGAAAAAAGGAAATAAATTTGAGCTAAACATACTACAACTCTTTTTTTTTTACTTCATGAAAGAGGAATGGGATAGGTGTGTTTATAAGTGTATCTTCAAAATGTTTGTCACATAACAAGACAAACATAGAAGTGGTGGCATTGAAAATAAAGGCAAATAGTTTTGTTTCAAAATTGACTACCTAAATTCTATAAAAAGAAGAACCCTAAGAAAATAATGAAATAAAATAAAACATACATAAGAAAAAATGTATTTGAGGTTTAGAAAAATTTCTATATATGCATTTTCCAAAAATCAGAAGGATTTTTCTTATGGGCAGGTCTGTTACACCCTTATTGAGCAGGAAAGTCATCACATTGTAGAGTAGAAACGTCATCTAGTACTTAAAGATAGAGAAGTTAAATTGAGTTGTGCTAATTTAATTTAACTTTTAGGGTGACCCTTTGGTGACTGATAATTTTTAACTATAATTTAATGATGACATTTGCCCAAGACTATCTGTATAAAGTTTGTTTTATTAAACTAGTCTATTTGTATTTCTTGCCTGCCTACAAGAAGGATTAGCCAAGGTATATAAAGATTCTCTAATTGAAGTCTTACGTCGAGTAGTCTTGCTCAGTTTTTTATGTTTATATTTGTCTGACAGCTCTGCAGAAGCCTTGCTGCTTTATTACTTGTTTAGAGAATGTATGGTCTGTTGTCTTTTTACAATTAAAACCAAGTTATACGTATTTTACTAAGAAACCAAAGACTGTGACTTTTGGCAGGGTTTTTTAATGCTTTTTTACATGCATATAGGTGAATGTGTAGATGACTCGTTATTACTGGGCATCAAGGCAAAGGCCTATTAAAAAAATGTAGAGGACTTATATAAGTCCTCCTAATTTCTGAGCAAAAACTACAGCAGTATACTGTAGCCAAGGTATGGATAAAGAACCATTAACTGGAAATCAGTTTTGCTTTTGCAAAAACTTTAAATCAGTCACAAAGTGAGCCCCATGACATTTTCCAACAACTGTATTGTTTCTGCTACAGACACCGTGCCTGCAAATGAGCAGCTGCGAATGCAAATGCTCTTGGTAATTAAGCATTAATGTTAATTAATAATGACTGGAGAATGAAGGGGACAGAATTTCCCCAAATAGTTACATTTATCCTTCATAAATCAGTATTAACACAGGGAGCACAGCAGCACAAACAGCATTTGATTTTGCCAGACAGCCGTGGACCATAATTTGGCTGTTGCAGGGGAGAACAGACAACACCCAAGAAGCTGGGCTTGCTGTCCCTGCTGTAACCCAGGGATGGAAAAAGAGGGCGTAGTGGTGGAAGGAAAAATAATCCCATTCACTGTTAATCCCTCATGGTGACATGCCCAGTAGTCAGCTGTGGCTTTCCACAGCTCTCACAGATGTACACCGTAGCATGTCCACCTGGAATTTGTTTTGCTGCTGTGACCTGGGGTTCATAATCCCCTGCTGCTTTGGCAGACACCACAGGGTGACCATAGCAATTGATTGTTCAAACATTCTGGAAACAATTATGGTGGATACTAAGCACTTTTGTGTCTTATAGAAAACTAATTAAAACAGACTTAGTGCCTGAAGAAGGATGAAGCTTTTAAAACCGCATAGGATACCTTGCTCTGGCGTTCAATTGAAAGACCACTAATAGAGGAAACAATCCCTTTAAAATGTTATTATACTTTAACACTTCTGTAGGTGATCAATGCAGGTGAAGAAGGGGCATTTTTTTATATTGTTTATGCCAGTTAAAACTTCTGTTGTAAGTGCAATGCAGTACACAGCTTTATAAACTGGGTACTGCTGGGGCAGGTTAGATAATTGGCTGTGTAATAATTCCATTGCTCAAAAGTGTTATTTATATCAGGAACTTAAAGTGATGTTCATGGGTCAGAAAAATCTCTCACTACTTTTGTACCCTCTCCAGAATACTCTAGGAGATGTATTTTAGAAGATGCAGTTCAATATTGTGTTTACCTAAATGAACAACTGCAAATCTATGAGACTTGATGGATATTTTACAAACTATATATGAGCTAGGCATTATGTGGGATGGATTTCTTTTTCCTTATGAAGGTTTATATGCTATTACAGCATGAGTACTATATCCTAAAATAATTTAAACTACCTGTAATCTCATAAAAGGCTAAAACACAACAGGGACTGAACAAGCTGCATTGCCCAAGGAGTAAAGCAGAGAACGGTCAGCATTTCTCAGGTTTTTTTTATGCTCAGAAGAATTGGATTAAGTAGGCAGTTAATCTCCTTGAATTATTTTATCTATGGCCAGTGGTTTGTACTGAGAGCAGCAGTCGAGTCAGCCTGTGCCTGTTTTGAACCACTTGGTGCATGGGTCCTGTCTCAGCTGCAGTGTTGCTGCGATGACAGGGATGGACTGCATCACCTTATTTACAGTGTTGTGTAAAGCATGGCACGTAGTAGTGGCTTATCAAATAACATGTTAATAGACAAGAAAACTACTGCTATTCAGACCTTGCTGCTTAGAAAAATATTTTAATTAATCCATAGCGTAGACTAAGCAATGATAAAATACAAAGTCTATACTGCACAGGACATTACAATAAGCATAATCCTTCCCTTTAGCTTAATATCTCACCTCTTCCTTTTTTTTTTTTTTTTCCAGTTCTTAAGGTTAATAGTATGTGCAAGACAATCTATAAAATAAATTTGTTCACATTTTCTCTGTTGCATAATGTATAAAAATATTTTGGGTTTCCATCAAAATTAACTTTTAAAGAGAGAATTATTGGAAAATACAAGACTCTACAAAAATATGACACATCAAGACTTTAAAGTTTATGTGGGAAAACAAAGGTGTTGACTCAGAACACATTCACACATGGAGGGAGGAAAAGGCAAGCTTAGTAGACTGCAAGACAGGAAAGCAAAAGGGACAGTGTGGGGGTTCATGTACTTATCAGTTTAGGAGTGATTAATTACTTTATACAAAAATAAAAGAAAACAAAGGATTGCACCATGCCAAAGGATTTGTCCATACATCTACAATACACATTGTACTCCTTTGTACTCCTTCATTTTGATGTTGCCTTGTTTAAGTATCTTCATTTTCTCCCCTTTTGGCCTAAAATGGATTGGTGAAAGCAGACCCTGCAAAATTATGAAAGACAGGTAGTTATTGTCCAAGCAATACGTTAGAAATGCTATGATTAAATAATCTGCATGTTCATTCCAAGAACCTGAATCATCTGACCAGGTACATCAGTAAAAAGCACATTGCTGAGGAGGAACGGGGGCAAGAGATCTAGGACTGATTAGTAAGATGTAAAGTCATCTACATGATCTCAGTTCAGGCTCAAACCCGATCATCATGACCTGAACCTGTAACTGTTCAGTGATTCACAGTGACCATGACATCACATTATATGTCAGTAGTTTTACTAGGAAAAATAGGGCTCAAACCATCAGGGACTTGAGCTTCCCTTCTGCAGAACGATGATTTCCCAAAGCTGAGACTGAGCTCCTAATACCAGGAAACTTTCAGTATTACAATTATTTATCAATGTATTGTCATTTGTATACACAAAGTGATAGAGAATGCAGCATCCATTTCCACACACTTCCACATGCATACTCAGTATTTTTTACACTTTGTTGAATATAGAAATGTGGTACTCTAACTACCAGTGTCTCGTGTATTGTGAAAGTAGCTACCATTGAAAGATGCAAACACTTTTGACAAGTAGAGACAGAAAATTGGAAATGAGTATATTGAGTTGTCTAAACAATCAAGGGTGAGGATGGAGCATTGGTTCAGTTTACTATTAGTACCATATCCTATAACTATAGTTACCTTCTAAAGTTCTGTGTGAGTACGTGGAAGAATATTTGGGAGATGTTAATTGTCTTCTGCCCATTCCATGGGATCTTGAGAGCACACAGTCTACATACATATCCCAGAAGTTCTGGGCTAAATCATTGAAGAGGTCATTGTGCTTGGGCTTAGGGGATTCCTTTAGGAACATCATGAAGTCCCAGAGAGCAATGACTGTATCTGCTACCTTGAGTTTCTTCATTTCCACCAGCCCATGGGACGATACCTCCCAGCACTGATGGTCAATCTCACGCAGGCTTGGAGGAGTTTCTTTTTGATACTCTAGATTGGCATAAACCAAATTCACTAATAACATACAGCCTAGCTGAAGATACCACCATCGTTTCCATACAAATTCCATACTTGAAGAAGATACCTGGAAAGAAGTTAATAAAATCACAGTGATTCTGACGTTATATAGTTCATTGTCACATAACTCTCATGGGTACCCCAAGAGATAATTTATACATATATTCAGAAAAAATCCTTTTTTTCCAAACTGTGGAATAAATACCAGTCAATGAACCCTAATGCTGGAAGCTAGGCTTGCACCTAGAAATTGTTAATGCCATTTAGAATGTGAAAACCCAAAGCAAAAAGTTTGAAGTGACCATAGCCAATGTTAGAACTGCTCCTTTAGACCAGCACTTCTTCCCTTAATCACCTGTGCTTGGATTGTCAGTAAAATCAGGTTAATATCAGATGCTTGAAGAGTCCTAGTGGTATGCTATTTTAAGTTACTGCAAACAAATAACAATTATAAACAGCCAGTCTTTCATGGAAAGTCTGACTCAGAAAGATGATAATGAAGGAATGGTAAATCAGACTGTACAGTGTATTGGGTGAATGTTATGAACTAATTCAGCAGCTGTTGCTTCCAAGAATGGAAGAGGGAAAATTCCTTTCTGGCTTATAATAGAAAATTAAGTAAGATTTTGGCATTATTTGGCATTATTATTTCTAGTATATATGGAAAACAGAGAAAGTATCTGGAGAATTGAAGATGGAAAGAGTAATAAAAGCGGAGGCATAAGAACTTCAAATGCTACAGAATATGTGTCCTTTACTATACGGAGATTCCCCCTGGGAAAAATGCAGTCTTCCTATGATGTGTATTCCATATCCTTAAATCAAGTTTAGACAGAACAGCACTAAAACACCTGATATTTTTTTATTAGCCCTTTCTATCAAGATAAAGTGCAGAGGAACAGGAAAATAAACATAAAGAGGAAACCAATGAAACAAAAAAGACAAACATAGGAAGAAGTCTGAAGAAAAAGAAGACAGTCAAAACTTTCAGACAGTGCCCCTTATTTTGGTATCCTAAATCAATTCCATTTTAAGTAGTTGGTGCCATGTTTATTCCCACAGTTTCCAATTTGGAGTGTAAAATACAATTACGAAAATGATGTGAGGTTTTGTACAGAAAAAAGGGAACATTTTGAGCAGCTGTGCAAATTTTACTGGGAATTTGGCCAGAATTGCAAGTGTGCTCTTCCACTCAAAATATCACTGTCAATATTAAAAGTTAGTCTGTAATATCTTCAAAGTGCTAACTCACTGACATCTTTTCTGCAACTCCTAGTGATGCAATCAAAGACAGAATAATCCATAGATCATACAACATTTATGTGGAATGTCTGTAAGAATACAGAGTTGGGGTGACACCATGGAGTTCACAATCACACCAAACTGTGTCAGCACAGCTTGAAATAGGCCTTTTTGCTGTGGCCTCAGGGTCCTGGGATGATTTTTAGTTTGAATGTGTAATCACACTGCTGCAGCCACCTGAGGTCCCTAGTCAGGTATTCCTTTACTTCAGCTTCAGAACCCAAGGAACTGAGCCAGACAGATACCCTCCAACCTAGCTCCTTCCTAAAAACCTGGCCCAGCTACATTTCAGCAGGCAGCAGAATTACCTGCCTCAGCATCCTGAGAGTTTATCAGCATGCATTAGTTTTCTTCTTTGGGTTCTTAGAAAACTGGTTCCAGCAAACAAGTAGGGATGGAAATGCTTCTCTTCTTGCTTCCACTTCACTAGGCACCAGCATTCAGAGGAAGGACACACTGGCAATTTCCTACAAAGTAGGAAAACGGCAGCCGGGAAACAACCAACATTTTGAGTTGTTCTGATTTCATGTTTTAATCCAGCTAAAAACTGAAAAGCTAAAGGCCCATTTGAACAGCACAAACATGAGCAGAGACCACAAACCTCAGACACCTTGAACTAGTAACTCCCACTACTCAGTACAAGAGAGAGGAATTTCACAAAGGCAGTAACTAAAGAGCCACAGCAGAAGTTATACTTACAGTATTTAAGCGAGGAGATGGAAAACAGTAGCCTTGAGAAACAGAAGTCAGCCACTTGGAGATAAAGAAAGACATTCATGAGAGGGCTGCAAGTGCCTGGCAGCTGCTGGATGCTCCGAGGATGCCGAGGTTACAGTGCACAGGGACGACTGCCACTGGCAAAGCAGCAGCAGCAGCAGCTGAACTCGGGTCTGGGCAAGGGTGGAGGGAGCTGTGGCAGCCCCACCTCTTTCTGCAGCAGTGCCCAGTGTCAGCCCGGGCTGGGCTGGGGCCTCACCTGGAGAGACTGCCTTTGGGGGTGGGGGTGTCTCGAGAGAGGCAAGAGGAGGGGCAGAGGGCTGTCAGAGGGAGGAAAACATAATGGATAGCAAATCTTTCCCGTAATCAGGAACATGAACACTCTCATTTAATAAACTCCCATTCATAAACCTGGGTTTCCATGCATGTTCCTGTTTACCCACCAGAACATTCAGGGACAGTGTTCAAAGTAATGAAAAAGAACAAATATGTTGTAAAATTGGGTCTGTTAAGATTTCACAGCATGATTTGGTGGAGTTTAACATGACAGGAACATTCAGTTTTTTCAAGTAGAAATTTAGTGATTTCTGTCAAAAACCGATACATACAATGCTTAAGCACAAATGCAAATCTGTTCTGAAATGACAGTGTTCGCAATAATTTTGTATCTTCTGGAAGCCTTACCAGCTAAACTATGTCAAGACTGTTTCAAAATCTTGCTTCAAAAAGTATGCCATGTTTGAACCTACACAACTAAATAGAAGGAAATATCTGGAAGACTGGAACATAGTTAGCTTATCTCTGAACTCATTGTATCATTGAAAGGAGCTAAAGCTCTATTAGGTGAAATTATTCCTTGACATTCTAAGGCAGTTTTCATAAAAAAGAAATTAAAGCATTAGAAAGACTTCACAAGGAACCTACCTTTAAGCGAGCTCCCTTGCATCACTAATAAAAAACAGCATTCAGTAAGTTTTCAAGTTAGAAAAATTTTCCCTTTTTGTTTCTTTATGCACTATCACATTTATTAGCGTTGTCACAGTGAAACTGCCAAAATTGTAAAGGCATTTAATGGCATGTAAAGAGGTGGTTAGTTCCACAGCTCTTTGGCTGTGGCATCAATCCCTTCTCATTTCATTGCCACTTAAAGCATCTAGGTGTAGTAGCACAAACTACTGGTGCAAACAGTGATTTCCTTCTACTCCAACAGCCACTGAAGGCAGCCTTTCATCATATTTCTTCATCCTACAGATTCATTTTTATTACTCTCCTCTTGCTTTTCCTTTTTCTAGTTAAATCCACCATTTTTAGTCTTAAGGTACTTGCAGAACACACCTAAGAAATCAAAGTGCTGAGGAATAGATTTTTGTTGGGAAATATTTTCAAATAAAAATACCTCTTTTTAAAATGCCACCTTGTCAGCAATGTTCTCTAAGGAATCTACATGAAGATTCATTGATAATATCTAAAAAATCATATCTCTAAGTGAAAAAAGTTCTGAAGGCTGACTTCTATATTTTGTTTACCTTTCTGATGTTATCAACTTTGTCAGTCATGCACTGAGGGATCATCGCCTGTGGGGGAATGCCACCTGGAACAAGGATGAACCCATTAATACAAGTTAGCAGAGATCAAAATTATTGGTAACTAATAATCCTGTGAAATGTTACATGAAGTTTGTAGGATGGAAGCATTATGAAGACAGTCACTGATCATGTTTATTAAACTAGTCATTTAAATTTTTATTTCAGAACAAGAAGAGTCAAAGAAAGTCAAGAAAAATCAATCTGTGACCACCTTTGTAATATCTAACATACCTGAAAGCTGCATAAAAGCTTGGATTGAAGAGGAAATCCTTAAAGCAGAGAACCTATCCATTTACTTTGGAAAGATTTTTTTGAGATAATGACTAAATATAAATGGGATTTAGAGAAAAATTGTGTTGTGTTCTGAATTCTGCAGGGCTTCCAAAAGAATTCCAAAGCTGCAGCATGCAGCACGCATATAAACCCAAGGACACCAGCACAGCTGCTTGACACTGAGTTTTATTAGATGGCTCATATGGCTCATAGTAGTAAAAGTATCTATTTCTGTGATTTTTAATTTTTAGCTGATAGCTGAATCTGGGCAAAATAAAACGTTTCCCTCAAAACTCTTCCAGCATTGATACCTTTCCATGGCATGTTTTAAACTGTTGTACTTCCTTCTGTTACGGTAGCTGAGGTGCTTCCATCTAGTGGGACTTTATGGTACTGAAGAGTGTACCCTTGCTATTGGGTAAATCTCTTTTATTTTTCCCATAAAACTGTAAAATTAATACATCAATATTTTACAATATTTGGACCTTGGGTATGTTGGTGAAGTTATTTCTCTCAATTACTAAAACCATTATGCAAATGTACCAGCTGTGTTCACGTTCAGAAAGGCAAGGAAAGAAAAACTGACTTTCATTTTTTGATTATTTCAACTCTATGTTAAATAAAGCTATATTGCTAAAATATTTCAGCATAATTTCTACATATTTCCATCGAAATTAGTTATTTTTTAGACTGAGAAAAAGACTACATAAAGCACAAATTTCAAAAAACTGCTGGTGGAAGTTTTAAAATAGTTGGGGGAAGAGATTTTATGGCTTCTTCTTGTTAGAGTTGATGACAGTACACTACTTAGTAATTTATACCATGAGAGAAAAGAAACAGGGGTAAAACTGTGCTTTGAGGTAGCTGTAGCCTTGTGATTTTCAGGCAATCATATATAAATATGTGAAGTATACAGTAAGAACAAAAGAGCAGGAACTGAAGCATTACTTATCATGAAACTCAGAATATGCATTGACTATGTATAAGTCAGTTTGGAGAGCTTTAAAATGCTACCAGCCTTTTGTGACTGATTTATATATATCTCTGTGACACAGGCACACTTGTTCGTACACAGCATTGATTCACTGAGGATAAAGAATTGAGTCACCCTCTGCATCACAGATTAGCAGCTTCTGAAGTAAAAAAAATGATAAGAATGATGCTCTGCCATCAGGCTTGACAATGAAGTGCTCACAGCCCTGTTACTGAAAATCAAGTATGACACACCCAATGCAAGCAGGAGAGAAAGGTGATAGAAGCAGTCCTGCCCTGGCAAACAGTCTCTTCAGGAGACTAGATACATTTTTGAACTCAGGTATTTGGACAATGAAACATCTAAATGTCCTCAAACTTCAGAGTGTTAAATGATTCTATTTCAGTAATTCTTAGCATCATGTATGTGTGATGAGCCACTTAATATTATTAAAGGACCTAGAAAATGCATAATGCCACACTTCAAATAAAATGTTGCTTAATTCCCTGCTGGCATGAGCTTGTTGGCATAAACTTGCTCTCTGTTGAAACAAATCTACTGTTATGTCAATAAATTCAACACCTTAACTCATAACATATAGGAGACCAGCTTTTCTCTATTTCTGTTTTTGAGGTCAAGTTGTGGACTGATTTCATGACATCAGTTAACACTGGTTAGTAGCTCTGCTGGCACCTCTGGGCCAGTCCACACATTAACTGCTGTACATTAAGGAAGTGCAGCACCCTGAATTTAAGGCTCTGCTAAGTGGACCAGCTTCAGACCAGGCTGCTCTTAACAGTTGTAAGGATTAAATTCAAACACTATGTACCACAAAAGCATAACAGCACAAAACCAGGGTGTAATTTGATACATACTTGTACTGGTATCCAAGGAGGACTCTGGGCCTGTGACTTGATCCTTGAAGAACTATCTAACCTTAACTTACCTAGGCTTTTTTCATCTCACTTAAAAGTTCTTTTGCTTATTTCATTCTTTCTGTTCTTTTCTATAGAATGCTGACATCATATGCTTTACTGAAGTCACAGTAACACAATCTAACTGTTGCATTCATAAGGACTTCTGAACCTTGCCTACTATTCAGAAAAAACTGACAGGTCCTTCCCATATTATTAATCACAAATCTGGACAAAATGTTCTGCTGTTTGTACTATGAATTGGCATGGTAACACAGAACAGGAAGATCCTCCTGAATGACAGGGATTAGTTCCCTGCCACTACAAAAAAACCTCTGTTGTACAATCACCTCATATATTTATCAAGTGCCATATTAAAAATAGAAATACTTTTGTTCCCACTAATTCCATGGAAAAGCAGTTTCATTAGTCAATTGCAGTAATGACTAGAAATATTATTCTGGTTTCCTGATATATTTATTACTGAATAGTACATATCTGTTTGTTCTTGTGTCTTTCCCCTTTATTTAAATGCTTTTCATCCTTCATATTTATTTTCCTAATATATTAATAGATACCACTTGTGTCTCCTCTCTGGTTTTGTTTTATTGCAGTAAACAAGCTGAGCCATCCTAAGATTTGTTCTTTTGAAAGGCTCTCAAGGTCTCTGATGATGAACCCAACTTCCCTCTAGCTCTCTCTTAGTTCAACATTAGCTCAGCTGTAGAACAATTGATTTAGTTTTCACAGTACCCCAAATGAGATTTTACCAGGGCCTTACACAATGACCTTAATACCTCCCTACATTAAACAAAATCCATCTCCTCAGATACTTCTTGTGGTGGTTTAATCCCAGCCAGCAACTAAGCACCATGCAGCTGCTCCCTCACTCCCTCACTAGCAGGATGGGGGAAAGAATTGGAAGTGCAAAAGTGAGAAGACTTGTGGAAGCTGTGCAGCAAACCAAGCAAAACAAAGAATTCATTCACAAATTCCCTTGGGCAGGCTGGTGTTCAGCCATCTCCTGGGTGGAGCAGGGCCCAGAAAAGCAAGGCCCTGTCACACATAACAGTGACTTGGGAAGACAAACACCATGACTTTGAACTGTTCTCCCTTCTTCTTTCCCTGGCCTTTTTTACTGATCATGATGGTGTGGGATATGCTTTGGTCAGCTGGGGCCAACTGTCCTGGCTGTGTCCCTTCCCAGTTTCCCATAAACTCACAGCCCAATCACTGATGGAGTGGGGTGAGGAGCAGAAAGGGTCTTGGCTCCATGCAAGCCCTGCTCAGCAATAACTAAAGAATTCCCCGCATTATCAACACTCTTCTTAGCACAAATCCAAACCACAGCCCCATTTGAGTCACTGTGAAAAAAATTAATCCTATCCCAACCAAAAGTAGCAAATTTATGGTGAGTCCTAAGTATATCTCATTTCTAAATTTCATGAACATACTCTTATTGATTTTATCAGGACTACTACAAAAAATATCAAATAAGACCATCCTAAACCAAACCCTTTAAGCCTGACATCTTTCTTTTCAACCTTATTTGTGGCTATCTCATTTATCTGTTTCTCTCCTAACCCTAATATGCTCATTACTTCCTAGGTGATACCATATCAAATGGTTTTGGGAATTAATACAGCAAATTCGAGTTTTTCCAAAGCTTTGTAGTGAGACTGAGACCAGGTTTCAGGGTCTGTGGTTGGCCAGGTCAATTTTCTTCTTTTCAGTGATGAGTAATTATAGTCCACGTTCAGCTGAGCTAACATCAGAGACTTGGAGACAGAGAGATGAAGATTGCAGGGGGTTGTTCATGACATGGTTTGACCTCTGGAGACATCTGAGTATAGAAGATGAGTCTCAGCCTGCAAGCTCTCAGTTAAATGCCTCAAGGGCAAGGCCAGGCCCACATTTGCTACTTTCCAGTCATGGCATTCTTAACCGATCAGTTCAAAACACTTCCCACTAGATTTTACATATTACCTGCTTCAGGACTGCAGACGTGGTCCCCATGATCTGAAAGCACAACATGAGAGTTCTGAATTTTTTGCTGTGGTAATCATTTCTGTTCTGCCATTCACGTGAGCTTAAATGTCACCACGACATTTTATGAAAAATCCTCTGCTAGGATTTTTCCCCTCCCAAGGAGCTGAGGGCCTCAGGAAAGAAATGTACACAATAACTATCTGCTGCTGTGGAATGCAACAGGTGCATCTGTGATTGGCGCATGTTGGTTGTTTGTAATTAAGAGCCAATCACAGATGCAGCTGCATCAGACTCTGAGAGTCACAAGATTTTGTTATTCTATTCTATTCTTGTTCTTTGTAGCCTTCTGATGATCTTTTCTCTCTGTTCTTTTAGTATAGTTTTAATGTAGTATTTTAATATAATATATATCATAAGATAATAAATCAGCCTTCTGAGAAACATGGAGTCAAGCCTCGTGACTCCACACATGGGGAGTTCCCAACACTTAAATGTTCTGCTGGGCCATTTAGAATGTATAAGGCATACCACTGTTTTCTAATTTTTTTAATTGCTTTATTATGTAGCAGATAACATGCATTGTTAAAGTTATTTTTAGTATTAAATTACTGTAAATGGTAATGATTCTCCTCAGGCAGCTAATAGGTGCAATCAAGAATGTGAAACCGTGTGAAAAAGCTGTAAGAAGGAACAGAAAAATATTTACTTTTTGCTGAGGACTAGTGCTTTAAAAAAACACACAAAAAATTAAAAACATAGTCATATTGTCTAAGAAATATTTACCTACAAAATAAAAGCTTGTGAAAGAACTCAGGGGTAATTTTTCTCCTCTGCTCTGCTCTCATGAGACTTCACCTGGAACACTGTGTGCAGTTCTGGTGCCCCCAACACGAGAAGGACATTGAACTGTTGAAGCAAGCCCAGAGGAGGCCATGAAGTTGCTAAGGGGACTGGAGCATCTCCCCTCTGAAGACAGGCCAGGAAAATTTGGCCTGGTGAAGATTGCTTCGAGACTTCATAGTAACCTTCAAGTATGTGGAGTGGCTGTACGGGGAATTTAGAGAGGGACTATCTGGAGCTTTAGTGATAGTACAAGGGGCAATAGTTTCAAACTAAGAGAGGGAATATTTAGGTTAGATACACAGAAAACATCCTTTACTGTGAGGGTGGTGAGGCACTGCACAGGTTGCCCAGAGTAGCTGTGGATGCCCCATCCCTGGAAGTGTCCAAGGCCAGGTTGACAAGGACTTTGGAGCAGCCTGGTCTAGTGGAAGGTGTCCCTGTCATGACGGGGGCATTGGAACTGGATGATTGGAACTTTAAGGTCCCTTCTAATACAAACCACTCTATGACTCTGATTTTTTTACCAATTTTACTCTTCAGACCTAACTGATGTCACAATTTACAAAATAATTTCTTATTCATGACCATTTAAAAACTGCAAAGCACTTTAAGCCTTATTAAAGCCATGTATTTTTAACTGTCATACTTATCCTAAAAATTAGCACAATTTAAAGATCAGGTCTCAGTTTCTTGAGGGAGGGAACACCAAAAATATGACCAACAGCTTTTAAAGGGTCCAGCTGCATGGGGACAGCCAACAGCAGATGCTGTCTCGAGCAGCACACGTTCCAAGGAGAACATGCTGCTGGAGAGCGCTGCTGTTAACCAAAACCTGGCCGCTCCTGCAGTTGGGGCTTTCCTGTCAGGCTCTGTTGCTGCCAATTTAGGGACTCTCTAAACACGGACAGAGCCAGGTTTCTAAACCTCTCCTTTCCAAGGGAGACACAGTTTGCTCTTTGCAGGGTGTGAGGCAGTAGTTTTCCACAAATCAAGCTACCAATTTTCAAAACTGTACACTACATATACATTTTAGCAAGCAAAGTCACAGTTCATTGGCTACAAGTTATCTAGCAATTTATTCGTATCGTTTCTTAAATTATTCTTTCCTTTCCAATACTAAGTAGTCCACATGCTCAGTCTTCTACTCTTTTGATTTGGTGTACTGGTGGTCGCCAGCTCCCACTGCTGGATTCTAAAGCCCATCAATTGGCACCAATCCCTTACATTACAAAGGGTACGGGGACCTGTGGCGCCAGCCAAGGGACAGAAGACACAGCAGATGACAAGAGATGGCCAGTGACATAGCAGGAGCCGACGACTCAGCAGGAATGTGCAATAAACGCCCAGGTGGTGCTTTGCCCAGGCTCCCTCCTTTGAGGTTATGAGGCCTGTTTCACTGGTGAGCCAGGACCCGTTTCACGGCCCTCTCCTCATCCTCTGTAACCCTCCGGACGATTTGTTAGCTCCCTCTGGCTCTGCGGGTCTCGGCGTCGCCACCTCCCTTCGGCCCGAGGCGCGGAGCCGGCCCCGCCGCGCCGGGGCTCGGAGCAGCCGCCGGTCGCCTCTCAGCGGCG